>NC_090928.1:732199906-732824906 GCF_040938575.1 Ambystoma mexicanum
TTTTCTTAGAGCGTTCCTATGAGGAGTGCTTTACAGCGTAACGCAGCGTGGTGATCCGACCGGATATGTGTATCTGGTCAGCTGGCACGCTGTATTAATCTGCACAAATGGTAGATCTAACCCAAACGTCCGGCACGAGCCCCCAATTTGTAAGAGGATTCAATTTATTATTATTTTATTTATTATTAATTCAGCACTACAGCCAAGTCAACGCCTAGTCTAGAATACTGAATGAAAACCCTTATTGATATATCTTTATGTCCAGTTCATGCGTTCTGGATGACTACCCCTATATAACACCCCTCTCTCAGAATCCCCCTGACCCCACTGAGCCAAGAAGTAGTTCTGTTTTGCAAGTTAAAGGTTTATTTGATAAATTAAACAATAGGTATAGATATCACACTTTAGAATAAATTAATAATTGAATAGCACCCTTAATCTGAGATGATAAAGATTAACAACGGAGAATCTGGCACTAGCACACTTCTTGATAATCACTAAGGAGTTGACATGAAATTGATAGATAGCAACAATACTTTTATGGTTTCCAATGGATGCAATGTGGAATGAAATGCAGTACAGAAAATAACTTGATAGAATTTCAGCAAAAGACAATGTAATCACTTTCTTGGACAATTCACCCCCCCTTTTATGCAATGCAAGGAAATGGAGGGAAGCACACAGTTCTCAGAAATGCAATCAAATGTGATTCAGTTCACCCCAGCAACTTAGACTACAGAAGTTGAAAACACAGGCCCAAATGCTTTTAAATGTGCTGGAAATGAAGAAAAAAATATGCTAAAATGCTTTTAATTCCCTCTAGAGGTTCAGGGTGAGTGGTATCTAGTTAATATTAGTCCAGGCTCACACTAGCAATGATGCAGGGATGGTTTTTATGAGGCAAACGAATTTCTTTCAGAGGAAAGCAAAAGCAGCTATCTTTTTGCAAGTGGAGAAATTTTCAAATCGCGGCAAATTCGCGAATGCGTCTGGCGCGATTACAGAGGAACTACAAGGACTATCACTATCGTTTTGGGGCCCTAGGAAAGCCTAGGATCTCAGCTTCCAGATGAAAGTTACTGCAAGTCTCTAGCACAAACGGTCACGGAGATATGAGCGATTAAATAAAGGTCGTTTTTCAGATTTGAAATTTTAAAGTTCAAAAAGACAAGTGCAGCTTGCAACTAGAAAATGACAAGTGACAGCTTTACAAATGACAGGTGACAGTTAGGAGACAGTTCTACTTAGATTAAAATAGATTGAATTATATTATTTTAACTAGGAGATTGGTTCTGCACAGTTTTCTAGGTACTCACACTATATTCTTGAGTGAAATGGGCCTCGCCATGGATCTGGTCAGGTTTTAGATGGGACTCTGGTCTCTGCACTTCACAGTGATCTGGGTCTGCTCTCTCTCTGGATTCTGAAGATTGAGGGATTTAAAGTCTGGATCTTTCTGCACAGCTTTCTCTGGAGATTGATGGAGGTAAAGTATGGATTTTCCCGGCAGAGCTTCCAGCTGCAAATGGATTTGAAAAGTCCCTATCTGTCCTGTCTCTCTGCTTTTATGTGTTTTGAAAATGGGTGTGTGTGAGCAGCATCACTAGCCAGCCCCTCTCCACTTGTCATTGGCCAAACTTCCATTTCTCCCTTGATTGGGGAAGGAAGTGTGTGTCAGCGTGATGTCATTTTATGGCTTGCAGAGAGGACACTCCCCAGTCAAATTGCACACATTCTATATTTGATAACAAAAGACATATTTGCACAGGTAAACATTGGTTTAAAATTACATGCACACATCACATATCACAGGAGATATACCCTGTCCAAACTTTGCTCTTCCTGGGGGCTTGCATTCAGAAATGGCACATATTTCACTTTTTAACTGATTTTGCAATTCCGGACATTGGGCCTCATTCCGAGTACGGCGCTAACCAATGGCGCTATTAACGCCTTGGTTGACGCCGTACCCGGACCGGCAGCGCCTTGGTGGATGGCGGAATTACCGCCCCATTCCAAGGTTGGCGGGGCGGTAATTCCCCAATCCCCATTTACCCTTCCCCATTCCCATTCTTGCCCCATAGGGCATAATGGGAGTGGGGAAGGCGTCAATTACGCCACCGTAAATTACGGTGGCGTAATTAACATCAAGGTCCCTTAGCGCCATGGTTTTTAACACCTGCTAAAAGCAGGTGTTAAAACCACCATGGCGCAAAGGGAACTCGGAGTATGGCGGTAAGGGATTACCGCCACCGCTCTCGTTAGCGGTGGCCGCTATCCCTTACCGCCATACTCGGAATGAGGCCCATTGACCCAAATTTACACACATGTGCGCAAGGAGTATGGACATTAGTTGATGAAGTGTCAGATTTTTCACATGCACACATTTTGAGTAATATCCTCTTTTCCGCTAAAACCCCCCTGAACATGCCACCGGTTCTAAAAACCTCTTAAAATGTGGGCAGAAAAATCACAAGAATTATGGTATCATTTAAATAATTTTCACAAGTCCGTACTATGAGTTATTCATCTTTTTAGAGTTATGTTCTGGCCCCAAAGGGGTGTGGTTTTCCTCCAGCACAAGGTTGAATTTCTGGTTTTTCCAGTTCTGCCAAGCCAGCTTGCTCTCACAGGCAGTGCCCCTCCCCTGTGCTTCCAGGAGAAATCTCCATTTACGACTCCCGCCCTAAAACATTTGCCTGAGTCAAGACAGGGCTTTGTTCAATTTCCTGCAGAGCCCAGGTAATTCAATCAGGGAAGTGTCATATCCCTTTTGGTGTGAGCAGCAAAAGGGCAGCTAGGCCTGGGAACACAGCTGTGACTCAAGTTTCACTCCTGATGGGGGTAGTTGCCAGGCAGAATTCAGTTCCTTAAGCCAGGTTTCAGATAAAATGTCACTTTTTGTTTCCCAGTTTAAGTCAAGACAATTTTTTTACATATGCAGCTAGAATGCTGATTCTAAGTTCAAAACTATGACATTTAAACAATTGCAACCTATGTGACACTCAAAGTAGGTCACTCATTTCTCTTAAACCTTGAGATTTTTAATGTCTTTCAGTCCAAATTTACTTAAACTGCTGAAATCCCCAGCTCAGCCAGTCTTGTTATAAACCTTCAAGTCACTTCAGAATATAACTTTACATTGGATCCACCTCTCAGTAAGTCTTTCTTTGGCATGTTTTGGGTTCATTTATTCAGTTTTCTACAAAATCTGGTGGTTTTAAAACGCCGGCTTTTGGATAGTGGTGAGTACTGGTACTGCACCCCTTTTTGGAATTTAAGAAAATGAATTCCCAACAGTTATGGGTTTGCTTTTGGCAATCAGCATTGCCATTCCCAATGGTTTCAGACTACTGTGTGGGTAGTCCACTGGTGGTTTTAGGCAGTGTCCTTCTGTGCCCATAACATCGGCAAAAATGAGTGGCAGCCTATTCTTCATGCATTTCCCTGTGCATTTTCTGGGAAGCTCTGGCCATCATGATGTTTTCCATGTCAGTACTGCACAGTTTTTGAGGTATGGCTCGGATGCATGGGTAAATACATCCCACAAGAAGTACCAATAATCATTTCTTCTGGAAATACGTTTGATGTCCAAGTGGTCTCATGAGAGAATTATAACTACTAGTCGTTAATGACATTGGATCTAACTTCAGGGTGAGTAGGCTTCATTCTAATTATTTCAGTACATACAGGATACATTATTTAGATTTCTAAATTCCTGTTATATTTTGGTCATATCGGGTACTGACTGATGGAATATCTCACAAACCCTGCATAAGCTTGGTGTTTATGTATCAAGGGGAAATTTCTTAAGACCATATATTAGTCCATATTGAATACAATGGAAGGACAACTATTGCCAATTTGCTTATTGAAACTTTATATTTTGTTTCTATCATTTGGTATTGAATTCTCATCCTGCTCTGACTCCAACCATCAAATCCTGACCTGGTACATGGTACAATATGGTATGACTTATCTCCTTTTTTAATGTTTTTTTTAATGTTTTTATGTTTAACTCTATGATCTAATGATAATTTTACTGTCATGTACATTGTCACCAATGTTGTTACGTTTTACATATGATGTACACAGCCTTGACAATGACCAGGGGTCGAAACACGTGTCGGCTGTTGTTCTTTTGGAAAATAAACATCATTCAAAATCTCATATGATTTGGACATATGCTACGTTTGTTTGAAATATTTTTTGCATTTAAAGGACTGACCTAGAGCGCAAGACACTCCCCCAAAGCTTAATTCTTAATTTTCAATGTTATATACAAACTTTGTGGGAATTTTGAGGGGGTAGTATTTGTTTTGCTGCCAGGATAATCAGAATTAATTTTAAAGGCTGGTCTTGGAACCAATCGAGAATGGTCACTAGCGCATCAACAGGGACTGATCCCACACTTACAATCATGTGGCTATTATGGTCTGTTCACAGAAGGGGTGTAGCATGGCCGCGGCATGCAAAAAATGATAGAAAATAAGTTCTACATGTTATTTTATTATATATCTGCATATATATGTAATAGGTATTCCTTAAAATGATATTTGGGGTAGATTGTGTGTAGTATTTTAGCGCATTTGGAGTACTGCTTTGAAGTTATGAAGGAACACTGCATTTCCTTCATCAATTAGGTGCACTCCGTCATGTCTCTGCAAATGAGTCATTTGAGAACTGTGTTGTTATTTGATATCCATAATTGATTTTGGTCTCTGATGGAAGCTGACACTATCTTATTAACATTTCTCTGTGGTTTTTAAATTTTATAATTAAATCTGGTGGTCCACTTCCTTTTTTGTCTCTGTATCAGGTTGGAAAGTATGGTGTGAGGAAAAAGTTCCATTTTTATTTTTGCAAGTCCTGTTTCATCATTAAAGCAAGGGACATACCTCATACATTACCCAAATCATTGCCTCCATAATGAATCAGTATGACGTCTGGCTGCCCTGTACTTCTCAGACTGAACAACCTAGGAAAAATTGGGACCACTGCACTCCCTGCAATCCAAACCATTTAATTCTTTAATTCTAAAATCAGTCAAACCCAGGTCCACGTTAATAGGTTTTCACAAAAAGTTAGTAACCAAAAGAGCCAACTATCCCCAATCAGAACTAAGAAGTCCTGGATACCTTGCAGTTAGTTATGATATGTTAGACCCTTGTAAGTAATGAGGATCTCACGCAGGTTGCTGTGTCATCACATGTGGTTTTAATTGTCCAAGATGTGGACATATAATTAAAAAGAGGGTGGTCAGCCGACACGTGTTTCAGCCCCAAAAATCGTCTTTATCAAGGCAAAAGTAGCATGTCTGGGGTATTTTATCCCATGACGTTCTGGCTGCCGATTAGCAAACTTTCTGTCAATCTTCAAAATGTCCCTAAGGCTGTTGCCTTCTGGTGCGGGTCGTATCTCCAATCAGCCACACAGTTTTACAAACAGCCATGATATCTGTTCTCCTCATTTTGTAGGAAAATTATTCTTGGTTCGAATTTTTAGTAGTAGAAGGAGTGGGGCATGCATGATGTGTGTGTTTTGGCGTTTCTAATTGGTTGGTGTTAATGTTGGAAGTGAGTAGTTGGCTGTGATAGGTTGCAGTGAAAATGTGTCGCCCATTTTAGTAGTTTGTTTTCTACAGTCCTGTTTTTGTGCTATTGATTGTCTTAAAGTATGATAGCCACCATTTCATTGACTTTTGTCATTCTGATTGCAGAACCCACACTGTGGAGATGTTGACTCTGTTGAAGTTGTGAAGATCTGAGCATTCTTTGCAATAGTTGAAGGTGAGTGATAATGTGTTTTTTATATATTCAATGTTTTATATAAACTGTGGTTTATATGAGATATATTACATAAGTTTATGTTTTTCAGTTAGAAAAGGTTATAACTATTATTTTGAAAGCAGGGTTTTTCTGGTTTACTTGAGTGCTTTAAGGAGAGTGATCAAGCAGCAGTCTATGTTAAGCTACGGTACTTTGTGACAGAAAATTGTTGCCATTTAAACACTCCGGATGGAGCTCCAACTCCAAGACCTTGGTGTGCAGCGCTGGGTCGGTGCGCTTCAGTACCCTCTTTTCGTCAGTGGTCAACCGGCCCCCCACTCGGACAGCCCCAGGCTTGAGGAGGCGCCGGGCCTTGTTGAGGATCCTGGTCCTGTAGCCCTCCCAGCGCTTATGGACATGTCGGTAGTCATGGGGTGCCACCCCCTCCACGTTGATGGCACCCACTATGTCCATGCAGATCTTCCTCCGTCCTTCCTTGCCGACTTGCAATGGTCCAGGGAAGAGGGCATCATAATGCCCCAGGACTTGCTACACCAGGATGCCAACTTCTGTGGAAGAGAAGCTGACAGCCCTCTGCCTCTCTGCTGGGGCGTTGCCACTTGCCTTAGATGGTGTGTTGTCAGACATGGCAACCCCTGAGGCAGGTGTGGGTGGGCAAGGTGGTCCTGGGGCTGGGCTGTGGATCAGTGTTATGATAGTCAGGAGTCTTCAGGATCAGCAGAGGTGGTCACAATGACAGGATCACTGGCAATGGCTTCAGAGCAGGCACCAAAATTCAGGGCACGTGGGCAGCAGGCACACAGAGTGGGCTGGCAGCAGCAGTTGGCTCGTAGGTGGCAGCTCGGAGCAGTTGGAGGCAGGTAAATGGCCTTGTAGGCAGGAGCATGAGTCTTCTGTGTTCTTTTGCCAGGCGGAAACAGAGTGACTCCGCACGTGCGGAAACAGTGTGTTAGCGTGTAATCAGAGGAAAGGCTCTAAGCGTGTAAGTTACGTGATGCACGCTGGAGGTTGGGCGTTGCTGTTCAGTATCGGATTAAAGGTCTGCGTAGGACAATAATGCACTGTACATGCTTTTCGTGGGGACGGACGTGTGAACTTTACATTTTTGTGGGTTCGCACGTGAATACTTCACTACTGTGTTAGTGCGTACTTCTTGTTTTGGCGGGTGAGTTGCCTACGTGCACACGCACGTGTGTTTTATTTCTTTCTACAAGGCAGACGGTAAGTCGTGCATGCATTTTTTATACTGTGGTTGCCCCTGTGTTTCACGTACCCCATTTTCGAGGACAGAGTATCCTATGTGTTCCTCGCGTACGCATTTTCTGTGTTGCTGGGTGCTGCAGCATACTGCGGGACGTTTTATCATCACACGCGGGCTACCAAGGGGTTGGGTACATGTTGTTATATTTTTTTGGGGTGCCTGAGCATTGTGTGACCCGTCTATTTTCCACCAGGGGTCAAACTGAGCCTTGCTGGGGCGCACTGGGACGTTTAACATCACATACCCTGCCTACTCACTCCAATTGCCCAGGTCAATTGTTAGCTGCACCTCCCATTGCACTATTCCATCTGTGCCATGAGTGGGAGGGCAAAAAGTGGGAAGGGAGGCAAAGGTGGCTGATGGGGCCGAGGTGCTGGAGCTGGTAGAGGTAGCCAAGGGGGCTGAGGTGCTGGAGCTTGAAGAGGTGGCCGAGGGATCCGGAGTTCCCAGGTCCATGCAGGGAGGGACATGCCCCCCACTCACCAGGGTCCGGTAGCTGCAGAGGCAGCTGCAACGCCGGCCACCCAGGCTCAGTGTCCTTCTGCCATGCCTGCAGTGGTCCCAGCCCCAGCCCAAGGGAGACCAAGTGACACATGTCCATGTTCCAAAGGGCAAGAGGAGTGTGCTACAGGGACCTGCCACCAGCGCCAGCGAACCAGGTCCAGCAATTCCATCTGCTAGCCTGACCAGCCAGGGTTGGTAGCTGCAGGGGCAGCTGCAGCGCCAGCCACCCAGGCTCAGGGTCCTCCTGCCATGCCTGTAGTGGTCCCGGCCCCAGCCCAGGGAAACCAAGGGACACATGTCCATGTTCCAAAGGACAAGAGGCGGGTGCTGCAGGGACCTGCCACCAGCACACTGGTACACATGCCTGCAGGGCCACCTCCACTCACAGCATCAGTGGCTGATGCCTCAACCCCGGTCACCAGTGCTCCAGCCCCTACCGACCCAAGTGGTCCTGGCCACACAGGGACTGCTCAACACTGCAGGAAGGGTAAGCAGGCAGTAGGATAACAGGCTCAGTCCCGAGGCACGGCACAGGGGACTCGTACGGTGAGGAAAGGAGCTTCAGTGATGCGGAGATCCAGATCCTCTTGGACTACGTGCGGGCAGGTAGCACACTTACGTATGCCCAGCGTATGGCCCACTGGCAGTGTCTCGCTGATCGCATCAGCGCCCTGGGTATTGAGAGGCACACATCTTCTGAGGCAGTGAAGCATTGGATTGGCCTCCAGCACCGAGCCAAATAAAAATTGGTTGCCAACTACACCTCCACTCTGGTGACTGGAGGTGGACCAGCAGTGGAGGAAGAAGTACTCACTCCACACGAGGACATTGCTGGTCAGATGATTGATGCGGAGCAGATCCAGGGCATGCGGGACCTGCAAAATTATGAGGCAATGTCTGGTGAGTGATGATGGGTGTGTGTCAAGGACATGTGTATGTTGCATCATGGCCTTGTGTTGATTGTCTGGCAGTTCTGCATGCATTCACATGACTACCATGAGTGTACCATGTCATGGTGGCCTGACACGTACTTGTTGTCCTGCAGCCTACACATGCATGATGTGCTGCACTCCCTGACAATGGACATCTGCACACCTGCTCAATCCTTCAGTTACACCCTCTGTCCGGGAGCTCTTGGCCCTCTTCCTGATCAAACCTGTGATGTCTGATGGGTTATGACTATATGCCACTCTACATTGTCCCTCACTCTGCTCATCACTGATGTCTCTGAATGTTTACCCTGCCAGCGGAACCTCCAGTGGGGTGGCCTCCCTTTACCCATCTCCCCACGGCAGTCCACAGTCTCCAGGGGACTGGTCATACATGTGGTGTGGTACTGCAAAGTCCTCTAGCAAAATATATGTGCTCCTACTCACTGTGCTCGTCTCCTCATCCTGAGCTGTACTGTGTGGGTTGTTCTTTGGTCATGGGGGCAGGTGTTGTATCCCCATAGGACTGTGATATTGCCATTGGGTTACAGAGGGTACGACTGTGGATTGCCTTCACGTGCAATGTCCACAGGGACATTTGGGAGCTGTGGGCACAGTTACTACAAATCCATCTTCTGCATTGGCTTACATATCATAGACTGTGATCATGCCTTCACTGTTCACTCGGGGTCAATCACTTCTAACATTGCAATCAGTTGGTGGTGAGGGTCTCTCTTTGGCAGTGGCCTCCCTCTGGTATGGGCTCCATGCCTGAATAGGACTGGAGGTGATCCTTATCCATGTCAGGTGCCACTTATGGTGATTGGACATGTTTTTTGCTTTCACTGCTCCTCACCCCTGCTCATGTCCACGATGAATGATAGAATGCACTAGTCAGCTGCCCAAATGCTGTCCTCAGGCACAGGCCAATGAGCCGACAGTTTTACACATGCACTGCTTCCACACCGTACCCCACACTCGGGGGTGGTTGGATGTGCACCTACAACCCTCTCCACGCTACTGACAAATGTTGCATGCACATCCAATTCCACCTGGGCGATATATTCCCATGGGTTGTCAGTGTATTGTGTTTGATTTGTGTGACATTCACCTGTGGTGCATGGGCCATTCCCACTTACATCCACTGGGATCACCTCCAACATGCATTTTGACTTGCTGGTGTCAATGTGTCATGGACTCATGGGACGTGTGTGTCCACATTCAACATTTCACTACAGCCTTGCATCTTGGCACCTTGTGGGACTAGTGTGTATGGAGTTTTTGAGTTACATGTCTTGTCTTGTCACATCCCTCATTCTTGGCTCTGTGACAGTGGTATGCATGTAACATCTGATGCATTTAGAAGATCAAAGCATGGCTATGCTTTGTGGCATATGTGTGTTTACTTCATGGATGTTGGTGTATGGACTATGCCATTCAGGTGCTCCATGGATGTAGCAGGTACTGGGCACCATGCACCAAATGTGTGTTTGCCCTTCCCACACATGTCCATGTCTTCTTTAATGCTGTCCATCACTTGCATTGACACTGCGTACGTGTGCGAGATTGTGACAGGGCAGGTTGATGTCTTGCATGTTGACATTGTGGTGGCTATGTGTATGGTCTACGCTGTTTCCATGACTAATCATGTGTCTTTCTGTCTATGTGCAGGTGATGAGGCACTGGAGGCAGAGGAGGAGGTGGAGGAGGTACAGGATACTGGGCCACGAACAACCACCAGTGGAAGATGTGGGGTGGTAGCCCATGAGAATCCACTGGTTTTGCAAGACATCGTGGACATGACTCAGTCTGAGTCAGCCTCTGAGGAAGCCTATGGCTGTGGTGGTGAGACAGACATGGATGCCTCTGTGATGTTGCAGGTGAGTGCATGGGGTGTGGATCCTGTTGCATCCCAAGCACCTGAAGGGGAGAAAACCCCTCACAGGGCCAGTCAGTTTTGGTGCATCCGTCTGTGGTGGTTACAGCTGCAGGACCACGCTCCACAGTCTTGACTCCTGGACTGGGCCAGCTGATCAGGGGAGGGATGCAGTCCTGCAGCCACAGGCAGCACCATCACATGAAGGGCCAGGTTCCCATGGCCATGGCAGGCGTGGGGTCCACCAACGCGGTGGCTGTGCATTGACTGGATTTACTGTGTGGGAGCAGTCCATGTATGCTGTTGCACAACAACAGGAGATTTTGGCTCAGGGCATAGATAGGGTGGCCAAATGCATGGTCCCCTGGTAAGACAGGTGGAGCACCAGCAGCAGGCATTGCGGTCCACATGCCGCTCACACAGGCTGAACATGCTGGCCAGCAATAGGAGCCAATGGGCGGACCTGAGGGACCTGTGCGCATCATTGGCTGCAGAGGGTCGGCCCCAGAGGGAAGTCCTGAGGTTGGAGTATAGGTCCCTCCGGACGACACTGGCTACACTCGAGGCATCCAGCAGTCGGCGGTCTGAACAGCAGTTGCAACTGATGACTCGTGCCATCAGGGAGGAAGTGCGTGCATCCCGTGAGGTATTGCATGGAGACCTCGGGGCCATCAGGTTGCAGATGCAGGCATCTCAGTCCTGCATGGCCGCTGCCATCGAGGACCAGACCAGGACTATACGTGGTGTACCTCCCTTGCCACTTCCCCGTTCTGATGCACTACCAGAAGATGACGACAGCAGTGACAGGTCTCCTGATCCCTGATAGCCGTGCGGCCCATTAACCCATGGAGTTTTCTTTTTCTCCACACATCATACACACATGCGGGTGTTGGTGTGTACCCTTCAATTCCTCCATCCTGGGTGCCCCCCCACGCCCCAAGTCCCACATGGGCAATTTTGATTTTTCTCTTTATATCTTTTTTCCTTTTTGTGTCTATTGTGCATTTATGTGACAGTGTGAAGGCATCCACTCAGTGGTCGAGGTGTACGAAAACAAGTAGTGGAACTATGTTCCCTGCTGGCCTGCACCCACTCCCCACAAACCCCATCACCATGCCCCCTCCCACACACAATAAAAAACCCCAAACACTTGACCCGGCTGTTTAAGTAAACATCCAGTGCACTGCACTGAAAGTGCAAGTTTCAACTTCTTCCTACACTTTTATTTTAAAACAAAACCATTCCGGAACGGTTTCTTTTTAAAATAAAAGTATAGGAGCTGTAAAACATAATTTAAAAAAGTAGAGGAGCACTGCTCCCGACCGCTCCCGCTCACTTCGACCACTGCATCCACTGTGGTTTCCAGCTGGATCCATGCAGGCGTGTCTCTTTTCTCATGTTGGTACCCTCCTTGTTTGTGCCTTGGGGTCCAGACACATGTGCGCTTCCTGCTTCCCCTTTACATGGCTTGCAGGGAGTGCATCGTGTGAAAGTAACTTACACATTGGCAATGGAATTCCATGAGGCCTGTGGGCAGTCTCAAGTCCAACATGTGTATACACCCCTAGTGGGAATCATGATTGTTTGTCCCTTTTGGTTTGTGCATTTAGTCCCATACTTTGTTGGTGTGGTAACTTCATGTATTTCCTTGTCTATCTTCTTTGGTGTTGGCCTTATGGCTGTATGCAATTTGATGATCCCTTTGGTTGTCTGGGACACGTATATCCAAGGGTGACATACACAAGTCGTCGCACATTGTAGCAAGAGTGCAGTTGTGTCTGGTCATGGGAGGAGGGCTTCACTATTGTGTGCTGTGTGTCTGGTATTTTGTACTGGCCAATAGTTCCTGTGTACATTGTTGGGTTTAGTTGTCATGGTGGGTTGATTCATGGACTTGGTCCATTGATTGTTGATCACTTTTTGACAGTGGTGTTATGTGTTGGCCATTTGTTTCTCAGCTTGGGAATTGTATGCCGTGGAACGTTGTGTGGGACAGGTGACATGAATTGTGTGGGGGTTTGGGTGACATACCAGCATTTAGATGGTTGCTTTGGCATGATGGTGGTTGGTAGTTCCTTCTTCCATGAGTCCCTTTTGTACACACCAGATTGTGTTGCTTTTAGTGCTAGGGAATGCACACAATGTGGCACTTCCAAGGCCACATTCTTAGGATGATAAGGCTTGGACAGATGTTTGTCCCTTTGTCATCATCAATTGTGGCCTGGCATGTGCCAGGGCTGTGTGCACTCCAGAGGGGTTGGATTTTAGGTGAAAAATTGTGCCACAAGCTGGGTACGGGCAGCCTCACCACATGTTCTTTCCCCTCCCATGCGCAGCATCTGTGCATGTGGTGGGTATGTGGGGGCACCACCATGTCCACCGGTACGCCACACCATGTTATAACATTGTGCAGGACACATGCTGCCACTATGATCCTGCACACTATTGTGGTGCATACAGTAGCTCTCCACCAGAGTGGTCAAGGGAGCGAAAGTGTGACTTTAGCACTCCGAATGTGCACTCCACTATGTCCCTAGTTGCAATGTGAGCTGCTTTGTATCTTACTTGGGGTGGTGTGATGGGGTTCCGTGTTGGCGTCATCATGTAGGTGCTCAGAGGGCAGGCACTGTCCTCTATGCATGGTGAGATGGGTTGTCAGTGATGTGGTTTAGTGTGCTTGAGACATGTATGCAATTGGCAGGCCATTTGTACTCACCAATGAGCCATGTGTTGCCATGTCTCCCAGCTTCCAGGGCCCGGTGAGGGGTGACATTCTGTAGATAAAACTATTGTGGGTGGACCCTGGAGAGCTGGCATATACAGAGGTGATGATTCCCTTGGCATCACAAACAACCTGCACGTTGATGGAATGCCAGTGCTTGCGATTGTGATAGATGTGCTCTGTGGCCCTAGGTGGATGGATGTATGGCCACATGGGTGCAATCAATGGCACCAAGCATTTTAGAAGTCTGCCTTTCTGCGGGTGTTCTGGGCATGTATATGTGCCTGCGGACTGAGGGGCGTGCAGTCATGATTGCCGACACCTGGTGTAGGCATTGTGACTGTGTGGCCTGCGATACACCCCCGACTATGGCAGTTGTCTGCTGAAATGACACAGTGGCCAAAAAATGCAGTTCATTGAGCACCTTTTCCAAGGGGCTCAGTGCTTGGGAGCACAGGGTGGGTGATGTGAGGTCATCTTCCCACTCCCTGACCAGGTCCAAGATGATATGAGGTGGAAACCTATACCTGCCATAGACCTGGTCATCAGGCATTCCCAAAAGGCTGGTCCTGGGTAAGATAATCCAGGCCCTGACTATCCTCCTCCTCCTCCTCCTGTGTTGTCCCACGCTCACTGCTACGGGAAATGGTACATTAATCGTAGCTGTATGTGCGCGTTTAATTTTTCGCATGCACTTTTATGCATTGGTTTTGGTACGCCGTGACACTTACGCCAGCTTTTGCGTGGCGTACGTGTTTCAGGGTGTGCGTGTCTTTTGCCGCACATAGGTGGGCCCTGTTCAATTCCATGAATACATGTTTTTAGCGCACGTGTGGTCGTTGCAAGTATTTTCCTGTGGTACTTCCCCCAAAATGCCCACATTTACGCTTGTTGTTCCCCATTCCGCGTGTTCCGCCCCTTTTTAGGTGTGTGCGCTGGACGGTGTGCGCCTTCACTGGGTGTCTTGCACAAGGTGTTCATGGTGTCGCAGTGACGTGATGGACCTGCTCGGATTCAACGCAAGTCTCAGGTAAGCAATGTGTTCCATGAATCGGTTAAAGGGCACTTGCGCACGTTTTGCATGCAAGCGTCCTGTTTTCAGCGCAGATTTATTCCATGAATCTGGCCCTCAGAGTTTAGACACTCAGAGTTTAGATGCATGATCAGGAATGTGGGCCCTCCAACTTGGTTTGTGACTTTAAGTGCACTGAGTATGGTTGAGATGATCTTGCGGAGTGGATTTGGGTAAGTGATCCATAAGAAGAAGACATAGAACACATGACACTAAGAATTGTGTTCTATGGACCCTGTAAGTGTATCACGATTCTTTCATCACAATTTCTAGCCATGTTACACATTATATGTAATAAAGAAAATGGTCCACTGGGCAATACGGAACATTTATTTTGAATGAAAGAGTACCACGCACGTGGGGCTCCACATGTACATATGGTGTTGTGGATTAAAGATGCTCCACAGTTTCAAAAATAAGGTGATGGCTATGTGATGGAGTTTATAGACAAATATGTTACTTGTTCCATCCCTACTCATCATGTGAATGCTGATTTACGGAACAAGGTGGAAATATTTCAAAGGCACTCATGTGGGAAGTACTGTTAGAGAAAATATAAAAGTAAAGACGTACTACACTCAGTGCAGATTTGGCTTTCGAAGGTCTGTGACACCAGTTGGTCGAGAAAATAGTCTAATGTCATCTATTCGACACCATGTTACTGGTAAGTCACAGAGGAATACATATCATTTAAAAAGAGATAAGGAATGCCACTTCATTAAATATTACAATCCTGTCATTGCTCAGGTTTGGAATGCAAATAGTGATTCACAGCATATTTCTGATGATACAACAGCTGTTGCTCGTTATGTTACAGCATACATGACCAAAGTCGAAAAGAGCATCTGAAGCATGGCAGACTTATCAGCAGACACAATTCTTAGGGCCTCATCACAAGTTGGGTGTTAAGCCCTAAAACTGGCGTTAACGGAATTAGCGCTGCCAATACCACTGCTTTGGAACAGCAGCTGGCGCAAATACTGCTGACTGTAAAATCAGCCACCACTGTTGCAGCCGGCACTATCACAGCCTGTGGTTTCTATGCCTGCAACACGAAGCGAAATCACAGCCGCATCACAAGTCCATCTACGGTGGTATTAGCAGTAACACAGCACAATTACCTCCAGTTGGAAGTAAATTAACACAGGTATCATAAATGAAGCCACAGGTGATCCCAATTCACTCCAGAGGACCACCTAGGGCACACCTCTACCCCAAACATGGTTTCCAACACCATGCTGCCACTAGCCACTGTGAGCTAGGACAGGAAGCTGCTCATGCTGCAGATGGAAGTAGAGATGCAGGACTGCCAGGGCAGAGGGAGTACAGTGGGAGGGATCAGGAGGAGGAGGAGAAGAGTCCAAGCAAGATGTGCACCAATCCCCAGGGTCAGGCCTCGCCCTGGACACCTACTGACAGGCAGTTGGTCACCCTGTACCGCCTCAACAGGGAGACCATTACTGAACTGCTCACTGCAACACGGGATGACATATGGAGCAGGATCAACATCCAGACAGTTTTGCCCCACCCTGCTGAGCTAGTGTCCATCCTACAATTTCTCAGAACTGGCACCTTCCAGCACTCCATGGCCATGATGCACGCCATGGTGCAGCCCACATTCTGTGCGGTGTTGGCCCTGGTGCTTGAAGCCCTCCTGTAACAAGTGAAAAGCCACATGTCACTGCCTACCACCCCAGCCCAAGTCAATGCCATGATGACACAGTTCTATGCCGTTGCCCAAATGTCAAATGTGATCACATCCCTGGACTGTACCCATTTTTCACTGGTGGCCCCCTAGGTCCACGAAGCAGTGTATCGTAACTGGAAGCAGTACCACTCCCGGAATGGGCAGGTGACCTGCGACGGCAACCTGTACATGACCAACTGCTGCTCCCTCTACCCTGTTTCCACCCATGATTTAATGGTCCTGTGGAACAGCACACTGCCAGGATACATGGAGAGTCACAGAGGACAATGGACGTGGATAGTGGGTGAGTAAGACTGCCTGCACCCATGTGCTGCAAAGCACCTCACCAAATGCAGGGGATACCAATGACTACACAAAGCATGACATGTCAAGCATATGCAAAAGACGTACCTGACTACCTCTTGCACCAACATCACACTACAGCCTAGGGAGCATGCACGTGTTGGACATACCTGAATGGACAATCTGATGAACACATAGGGCCTCATTACACGTTGTGCGGTAAAAATCTCAAATTACCAGCATGGCACTCTTAACGTGTCCGCCCTTGCAAGAGGGCGCTAATAGCGTACCATTACGAGTACGCGGGACACGAGCATAGCGTCATGCCGGTAATGACCCTACCGCCATGCCGCTAAAGACCCCAAAAAGTCACTTCCCACCCTCGACGAAAGTGCAGATAGCACCTCCGCCCTCACGCTGCATGCAAATAGCGGTCACCGCTATTAGCGGTGACCGTTAAATTGCGGAACTGGAAATAGCGTAATCTCACAGGAACTGGAAAGAGCACAGCGGCCATCTTTAAAAACACAATTCATTGCCATCCTCTGCCCCCTGGACCTGTTTGGAGTAGCTTGCAGTTGCAAATTATCAGGGACGCCCTCAACATGCCCAAGGCATTGAAAAAAACCACCGACCGGCAGCGGAAAGAAAAATTCACCTCAGAGGAGCTAATCATGCTGACCCAGACCCTGGCTGACAATGCCGCCGTTGTCTTTGCCAACGACATGCGGCGGGAGACACTTATTAAAAAAAAGGCAATCTGGGATGATGTTGCAGTGAAAGTTAGTGCAGTGGGCACCACCCGCAATGTGCGTGAGTGCAGGAAAAGGTGGGACAACCTCAGACTCTGGGTGAGAAGCATCCTTGCCGAAAACCACAGAATAGCCACTGCAGGTGGATCCGGTTCACCCATCAAACTAAAGGAATGGGAGGAGACCTGTGCGAACCTAATCGGAGTGGAATGCATTGAGGGAGTCGGCACTATGGAGCATGGCATGGCAACCTCTTCAGATGGAGGTGAGTGTACACATGACAGGATGCTATGTGAATGTACTGGTCCCCCCAAATGTGATCCCAGAATCATCTCATGGATGGACAAACATCCACACATGCATCCATCCCTGCCCATGTCAGTGTCAGAGCCAAACACACACACATGCACACATCACCAGAGACAAGTGCCAAACACAACCATGCATAGATGAGGCACTGAACTGACACATCACCTGCATCCCCAACAATGAAGTCCCAATGGCTACAGTCCATTATTGATGTATTCTGCATAAAGTACATAGAAACGTAACCAATGCCATCCCCCTTCTTGTCCCTGACAGGCTCACATACAGACAGTGAGGATGCCGGAAATGCATCCCAGGCACCCCCTGCAAGTAAGAGAACAAGGGCACAGGACTCTGAGCACACCCCCACGACATCAAAGGGCAAGGGGGGAAGGTTCCACATGATGAGTGTCAAGCATCGGAGGAGTGACACTGCCAGGATAGAAGTAGCCACACCACCAACTACAGCCCCACCACCGGAGGTGAACCCACAACCACCAATCCCAGCCACGGAGGGCCCACCATCAGCTGCGCCAAGATCAGCAGGAGAGGCAGCAGCCACTGCCCCACTATCTGATGTTGAGGACACAACAGATGTCACAATGGAGATGCACACCCCAACCCCCCCTGGAACCCCTGAGCCATCACCACTCCAGACACCTGGGTCTGGTGCCACTTGCGAGGACAACATTCTAGGTTCTATGTCCCCCACGGTGGCTTCACCTGCTGACATGGATGCATCAGAGGGCACAGCAGCCACTCCACCAGCACCCAGCACTGCCCTCGACCTGGCCACCATCAGCCAGCGGCAATAGGAACTAACTGTGCTGGTTGGCCAGCATGTGGAGGAGGCTGCCCATCTCAGGGAGCAGATTGTGGAGACAGCAAGGCACTCCAGGGAGGGGGATGGAGGCCTGTACAGACAGGCTGTGTGAGGAGAAAGGCAGACTTAGGGAGGTCCTCACTCGAATAGCGGACACAATGGACTGTCACTTCACACCACCAGGGCAGTCAGCCTCATCATCATCCGCCGGTTCAACGCAGACAAGCCCCCTCCGCCGCTCCACACGGACCACCAGGCGCATGTCTAGCCAGCCTCCAAATGCTGCTGCAGACAATGGCCAATAGGGAGTTTATGGCAAAGCTTCTGCGTTCATGGCCCGACACAAACATAGTGGCAGACACATGAGGAACTGTTGTGGGGGTGGGGGAAAGGGTGTTATGGGTCTGTTGTGGGGGGTGGGGGAAAGGGTGTTATGGGTCTGTTGTGGGGGGTGGGTGGAAGGGTGTTATGGGTCTGTTGTGGGGGGTGGGTGGAAGGGTGTTATGGGTCTGTTGTAGGGGGTGGGTGGAAGGGTGTTATGGGTCTGTTGTGGGAGGTGGGTGGAAGGGTGGTGGGATGTTTGGGGACATGCACTTTTTCATCTTTCCGTTACTCAATACACTGGTGTCTGATCAAAACACAGGCTTGGACATCTTCATTGTGTTTGAGTACTTTATTGGCGACAGGGTCCATTGCGTGCTTCCAAACTTACACCAGTGCATTCATACCCATATCCATGTGACAGTAAAAAACCATGTTACTCAGAATATTTGGTTGATCAGATGTTGTCTCACAGCACGTCCCTCTTGACCATCCCCTCTTGCATGTCCTGCATCCCCATCACCTCCGTCCTCATCACCATCATCATCCTCATCAGGTGCTTCCATTTCAACGTCAGGGGGCAGTGGCACATTCCGTCTGATACACATATTGTGCAGCATGACACATGCCATGGTGATCTTGGCCACCTTCTCATGGCCATACAAGAGAGCGCCACCAGATCTGCTAATGCACCTAAACCGTGTCTTCAAAAGGGCAAAAGTCTGCTCAATCACGTTGCGGGTACCGTGATGTGCACGATTGTATTCCTCCTCGTGCCTGTCCTGTGGGTTCCGTACAGGGGTAAGGAGCTACCTCTTCAGGGGATAGCCAGCATCACCTGTATGGGGGGACAAATGGGGACCTGTTACTGTTCAGCTCAAGTGTGGCCAGTTCATTTCAGACTTTTTTAATTTGCATTGTGATTGAAGTGCACAATTAACAGCATACATGCAGACTGTCTGTGTGACTGGAATGTGCAAAGGTAAGCGCGACCCAGCAAGAACACATGCCCCGTCAATGCCTACAACAGTAATTGACATGTCCTGGCTGAAGCCGTGTGTTAGGGGTTCCTTGGTCCTAGGCAGATTTGGTATCACACTGCTGGTGTACTGCCATTCCAACATTGATGTTGCCATGCTGAGAGGCATCACTTGAGTTGTGCTATAAGTGCGTGGTGTAATGCTATGGCTAGGGGTGATCTCTTCGCATGCATTCAAGGCCACAATGCATTATTGCTGTTGTGCTGCGCTCATTTTGTAGGACTATGTTGGTAGCATGTATGAGATTTGTGTATTTTGAGGTGTGGAATGTTGTGCAATGTGGATGTGGATGGATGTTTGATTTTTCTAGACCTTGATTGTCATCTATGTTATGTAGCTCACACTTGCATGTCCATTCAGCTCTGGTACGTTTTGGGCCTACCCACATGGATGTTGGCGTACATCTGTATGTGCATTTGTCCAACAGACAACAAGCTACACCAAATCAGAGTATGTATCGCCCCCCCCAATCACACTGCCATGTGCTTGCCCTGCTACTCACCAAGTAGCCATGAACGTTGTCTGGCTTGTCGCTCCATGTAGCGTGGGATAGTTGAGTTCCGCAGGACCATGGAATCATGGGTTGATCCAGGAAATCGGGCACAGCAATGAGTGATTATCTTGTTGGCGTCACATACCATTTGGACATTGATGGAGTGGAATTGCTTCCTGTTTCGGTACACTACTTCATTGTGATGTGGGACCACCAATTCCACATGGGTACAGTCGATTGCCCCGATGAAACTTGGGATGCCTGCCAGTGCATAGAAGCCAACTTTGGTCTTTGCAATCTCCTGGGCAGTCTGTGGCATGAATATGTGTTCAGGTGCATGCTTCAGGAGGGCCTCGAGTACCTGGGTCAGCATGCGTGAGAATACTGGTTGTGAGATGCCATGCATCTGCCCCACCGTATGCTGGTAAGTGCCTGTGGCCAGGAAGTGGAGCACAGTCACCACCTTGAGTAGAGGGGGGATGGCCATTCGGATGTCTATGAGGCTCACAATGTCGTTGTGTATCATGTCTACAATGCTGGTTATGTTATCCCGGTTCAGACGGTACAGGGTGTGTATCTGCTCCGGGGTTAGGTTAAATGGATTGGCTCTGATCCTGGGGATTGGAGGGTGCCTCTGTGGTATGATTAGGTGCCGTGGTGGTGCTTGCTGTGCCTGCCTTGCCCTCCTCCTCCTCCTCCTACGTCTCCTCTTTGCTGCCTGCTGCTGCTGCTGCTGCGCTGCGATCATGTCCTCCAGCCCATGTAATGCTGCTAGTATTGGAACCATCTTGGTGTGGGAAGGGGTGTGGTGTGCTCCTTTTGTGCTGCCTGAGTCTCCATTGCCTCCACCTGTGCTGATTGTGTCCACCTGTGGCAGGTGGCAACACTGCTCAGTTCTCTTAACGGGTGGTTCGCGATGGCGGTATTAGCGCCATGGCGGTAAGGGGTTTTGGGTGCTTTTCCATGCCGCTATTGGCATGTCCGCCTGGCTTGTGATGATATGCTAATAGCGGCATGGCGTAAATTACGGACTCGAGGGTCGCGCGCCCTCAGACTGGCCGCTATTAGTGGCACCGTACTTAGCAGTGCCGCAAATCGCAGTGAGCCAGGTCGTAATTTGGATGGAGATTTAACGTTACCGGTATTCCATTACCGGTAACGTTAAATCCCTACCACCTACCGTGTAATGAGGCCCATAGAGTAGCAACTCCTAACACGAACATGACTACAGGTACCACAATGCAACATGCACAATCTAAAGCAATTCTGAGAAATGGCCACATCACATCACACAACAGCAACCCTGCCAGTACTAAAGTCATGTACCAATGTGGGCCCAGCCTGCAATGCCAACCGAGGTGGCATCAGAAGCCTTGTGATGGCCAATGGCAGACCCAGCATTCCACATACACGGGAGAAATACACTGCCACAAGACAGCCACCATGTCAGCTGAACATGAGACCGATAGACACCATATGTAACATCTGCTGCAAAGGAACAGGGTGCATGTGTAGAAAAAATAATACATAATACAAGTAACACAGCATTCATAGACATTGTACAGACACATGCCATGAAATGAAGCCCCATATGCATGCACATGTTGTCCATTGCCCTGATACTGTGTAAGGCCACCCCACACATTGCACTATGACTAATGGCTGTGTGTCCCCCCATGCAGATGACTCCGGATACCTGCAGCTGCCCTGGCTAATGACCCCTGTGCATGATCCACAAACACAACAGGATATTGCCTACAACCACGCTCACAGCAGGACCCGTGTATGCATCAAGTGTACCTTCAGCCTCCAAAAGGTACATTTCCACTTCCTCGACCGTACCGGTGGAGCCCTGATATACACACCAGAGAAAGTGGGTAAAATTGTGCTTGTGTGTGCCATGCTGCACAATATCTGCCTGAGAAATGTACTGCTACCCCCTGACATGGACATGCCACCCCTAGAGGATGAGGATGCAGTGCCTGTGGCAGAGGAACATTCATACATTGCCAGAGATGACATGAGGGATGGGAGACTTGCTAGCCAGGGATTGATAGACAATTTCTTCTGACACATTCACATGTCACAAGCCATGCACAACTGTGTGACACTCACCTCTATCAAATAGACATGACATTGGGCCTCATTAGGAGGCTGGTGGCCGCGGAATGAATGGTGCTGGTAAGGTACCAGCACCGTTCATTCCAGGCCACCACATTGCAGGTTTCCTCGCGGGTGGCGGAATGCACATCTGGTCCAGACCAGACGTGCATACCACCACCCGCGAGCAAACCAGGATGCTAACAATGGACCCGTCATTAACGGGTCCGTTGTTAACATCCTCCCCATTCCCATTGAGCACTATGGGGGCTCGAATGCGAATGGGAATGTACCGTGTCTGGGTCGCGAGAATGGGAATTACCGGGCCCGCTAAAGTCGGCATGGCCCAGTAATTCCCTATTTTTGGGACCCGGTACCCGGTACCCGGTTTGGGGGTAGCCATGCCGGTAATGACGGCATGGCTACCTCCAAACTCCTAATGAGGTCCATTGACACAATCAGGAATGTCCTTGCATTGATGGAATGATGCGCCCCAACTATCCCCCATACACCACCCACCGCCAACTCCCCAGCGCACTATCCCATCTTCCCTTACCCACCACCAACTCCACAGCACACTATTCTCCTACCCCACCCATCACCAACTCCTCAGCACGGCCACTCAGAGCAAAATGTGTCTCAATGTTATTTACATCCATGGCATCTCCCCCCCCATGCCAGCCACCGGTGATCTTGAGCCCAAATGGCACTAGGACCGGCACCTGGGCATACTCTGCTGTGACTCCTCTGTGGGTGATGTTGAACTGGAGGCTATCAAGACTGGCCCCCGGATGTGCTGGAGTGTGACCTTCGTTCTCTGGTGGATGGCCTCTGCAAGTGCTGGGACACCTTCCGTCAACTCCTGACCTTCTGCCCATACACAGTTAGGGCTGCAGTACTGGCAGATGTCTCCACCTAGTTCCTTTTCATGGCCCACACAATCGTGTGTGTGACTCCTTGCAGGCAGTCACATATCGCCTGCAGGTGTTCAAAATGAGTGTACCCAATGCCTCCATCTCCTTCGGTCGCCTCGCCATCTCCTCCAGCATCTGAAGCACAGTGTTGCTTGTTGGTGTGTGCTGGATGGGAGGGGGGCTGTGCATTGGCTCTGGGCTATAGGCCGGGGAGCCATAGGATGGCGTGACGATGTCCAGCTCAGGTGCATGTGCACCCTGGCAGCGGTGAGGGCTCTCAGGGGTTAGTGGCCCTTCTGCAGGTGGTGACAGTGGACTGATGTCCCCCTGTGTCTCCATAGTTGCGCTGTCTGTAGGTTTGTCCTCTGTGTTAGTCACTGCAGCTGCAGGAGTGGGTGCAGCGGGCTTTCGGCGTCTCCTGGTGCCTAAGGTGTTGCCATGGGCTTGGCTTTACTGGGTCGTGGCGTCTCACGGTGGTCCATCTGCCTAAGCATAGCCTGTGTGCGCCTTTGTGGGTGGTGCTGGTGGCAGACCTTGAGGGCCTGGAAGCGCCACTTCTAGATGGGCCTGCCCCCTCATCCTCCTCCGAAGCCTCTGGTGATTGGTGAGTGCCTGTAGGGGACATACGCATTTCTGTCAGATGTGGTTCTTCCATGTGTGTTGGCATGCATAACACATTTGATATGCTCCAGAGTGAGACCCCACACATTTGGGCAGATGGGCATGGTTGGTCAGGGGAGAATGCATTTGGGCACAGCATTGTGGATATGGTTGCAACAATGTGAGTGTGACGCATGGCAAGTTGGCCTTTGGCCTGTGTGTGGGGAGGGCAGGGTTACCATTCTGTGTCAGCTGATGTATAGCTTGCATGTTTGTGGTCCTTCATGCCCCCTTATCCCCTTCCGGGGTGGCACACACTTTGTGGTAGTGGCTGTGGTGGCTTCCTCTATGGCACTGGCATGGCTCTATGGGGCACTACTGTGAAGCCAGCAGTGTTGTATTGTAGTGTACAATGATTGGCAAGCTGCACCCATGTCGGTGTAGGGGGATGTGTACTTCCATGTGGCTTGTCTGCCATTCCAACATGGGAAATCACTCTGGGCCCACAACATGTTGGTGTGACTGCTGCACAGTGTGGTGGGTACACATGCACCACATTCCCACTGGCACAGGGTGCACCAGCAGGGGTCTAGTGTGCATGGAACTTGAATGGGTCACTTACCACCCCATTCCCACTGCTGTTACACTCAGGGGTGCCCTTAGTGCCATGCCCCATGGTTGCTGTGGAGGGTGACTGATGTGCCACCCTGTCACTTTCCCCTGGAAAGCCTGCCCAGCTTCTGGGTCTGCTGACATGTGTCTCTGTCCACTGGGGCACTGCGGCATCTTTCGCTAGGCTGACATTTGTGCAATCACTTGTGCTGGCGGGTTGGACTCACCTCTTGCCTCCTCGTTGCTGACTCCCACCACCACACTTCAGACTCTCTTTATGCTATTGATGTCTACTTCTGCTCCCAGAAAAGGAGGACCAGTGGTACCACGGTACCACCTCCAGTTGCTAGGGACTCCTGGCGTTATTGGGACAGGAGTCCATGCACCCTGACCCTGAGGTCATTCCATCGCTTCCTGCAGTCATCTCCATCACGGGGTACACTGGCCACAGCAGTCATATTTTGGCTGATGGCATGCCAGATGGCTATCCTGTGCTGGCCAGTGGTTTTACACTGCCTATTGCCATAAAGCTCCCCACAGTAGGCAACAACCTCATCAGTGAGGACCACCAGCTCTCTCTCACTGAACTTTGGTTTCCTCAAGTGATTTTCAGGCACCTTGCCTCTGGCCTCTCCTGTAACATTTTTGCTTGTTTCCAAATCTGGATTGCTGCAGCAAGTAGGAGATTCTGGATGGATTGAGTTTTTTTAGATAGCCGCCACCATTATCCCGCTGAAGTTACCACTGCGCGGAAATAGCATTCCCACCGGAGTGGGGCGCTCGTTCACGCCAGGTTGTTATGCACTGTTAATACTGCCACACAACCTGGCGGTAATGCTATTTCCGCTCAGCAGAAATTGCGCTGTTTTACTGTCAGACACATGATGAGGAAAATTAGTCTGAAACTTCTAAGCTTCGGTCTCAAGATGCTCTCTCATAGAGAGTGTGGAAGCTACAAAGTTGCAGATCGGCTAACTAGTTTGCCTCTGTATGGACATAGCATTAATGTACAATCGTTAAGTCTTTTCCCAGCTCCTACTAGAAATCGGGTACTGAACCTTTGAGTGAAATTCAGCAGTTAGCTGAAAGAGTACCCAATAGTAGAGTGATTCTCAAAACCAACTTGATTGATACTATTATAATAATAGGTTTGCAAAGTTGGAGGGGCTTTGTTTATTTGAAGTAGCAATATGGTACTCATATTAAAATATTGAAGCAAACAATGACAGAGTATGTTTAAAGTACCTGGACGTACTGGTTGTCTAGTGAGACATGGAAAACCAAGTCTTATCAACCACATGAAACTGTCTGGCCAAAATGCAGAGAAAGGGGAATTATTTTATTTCTGCCTTTTGCAGTTTTCTTTCCATGGTGAGCAGAGAGTGATTTGCTTGGAGGTTTTGAAACTTTTGAACAATCATGCAATTAAATATCCAAAATGTGACCAGTTCTTAGAGTTACTGGAAAAAGAACTATGTGAAGAAGAACTTTTGGCAGCTAAATTGGCTAAAGAGACTCCTCAGAACAGTCAAAATTCTGCAGTAGGAAGCCAAACTGTGTTAGGCGAGCCAATTATCCAAACAGATGTTGAGCTCGCCATGGAAGAAGTAGAAAGTGCAATGCAACAAGCTAAAGTTGCAGATGCAAAATATTATACATTAGTAAGTAGACTGAATGTAGAGCAGAAAGAAGTTCGTTGTGAAATCAAAGTATGTTTTCACATGGTTTAAAATATGACAAGCATGAATGTACTTGTGTCCGATACAAACCTCTATTGATGTATGTTAGTGGACAAGCAGGAACAGTAAAATCTTTCTCAATTTATGCATTGAAAGCAATTATGCAAACTGTAACTGATTTCGCTCTCTCATATATTGTAACTGCTCCAATAGGTTTAGCAGCATTCAACATAGGCAATGCTACTTTACATCAATTGTTGATGCTACCAGTGGAGCATGACAATAAACTAGATTATCGAAAACTTGTATCAAGTGCAGCACAGCAAATAGGAAAAGTTCTGAGAAAATGAAATACATTGATTGTAGATGAAGTAAGCATGGTGTCTAACATGATGCTAGCTTTCATTCAATTGCAAATACAAGAGGTCTTGAAGACGGAATATGAAGTTTTATTTGGAGGCAAACATGTCCTTTTTATTTTTAGACTTGTTACAATTAACTCCTGTGAAAAGTTAACCAGTCTTCAAGATGCTGCAATCTAAGGATAGTCAAAAACAATAAGTAGCATTGGTAATGCCAACCTCTGGAATTGTTTGAATTCCAGTCATGTACCGCGAATATGAGGCAATCTGCATATTTAAAGTATGCAGAAATGCTTAATAAGATCTGTATCAGTGTCCTTGAGGAGATTATGAAAACAGGAAACTAATTTCTAACATGTTTCATGCAGGTTTCACTGTGCCTGATATCCGGTTGGCTCTTCTGGAAAAGAACATTTCTTGTGTTGCTTTGATGTGTACAGTGGGGTCAGAGGTACAGGTTAAGTATCCTCACAAGAACAATGCCTATTACCTCCAGCTACTGAGAGCAATCAGACCATTCCTGAATGAGGAAAATATGGCTACCTTCGCCAGGGCTATGATTTTGTCTCGACTGGATTACGGCAATGCCCTGCTGCTCGGAGCTACAAATAAAGAAATTGAGAGATGCTAAGTAATGGAGAACGACGTGGTTCGTATTGTCAAGGGGATCAAGAACAGAGAGCATATAACGGTAGGAAGGAAATCCTTACATTGGCTGAGAATCGAGGATAGAATTAAATTTAAGTCAATGACAATAGTTCACAGGTGCCTATTTGGTGATGCACCTATTTACTTTAGGAAACAATTCTCAAGATACATCCCCCAGCAATATTTAAGATCAGCAGATCAGGGCTGGCTTAATGTGCCGCGTTTTCACAGTGCCGCTGGCCTTGGCAGATCCTTTCCAGTGCAGGCAGAGCAACATTGGAACAAGCTGCCTTCCACCCTTCGGTTAGAGGAAAAGTACCAGACATTCAGGAAACTACTGAAAACTCACTTGTTCCAGTGAGTTACTTTACCTGATAAAACAGTCCACTAGCGCCTTCATTAATCGTGTATAGTCTGTCCGTCAGTTGTTTGTTTCTTCTGTGTTTCAGGGAAATGAGTTTGCGGACCGAACCCAGATATCTCACATTTTTTTGGACCTACTTTTTGGTTGTTTTAAAAAAAACTACCGGACGGATTTCCTCTAAATTAATCCTGCTGCAAATTTGATGAAAATCCATCCAGCCGTTTGGGCTGTAGGCGTGAGCAAAGTTTTTCTCCATTCAGTCTGTGGAAACAAAAAACAAATTGGGACCCCCCCTATAACTTTGCCCCCCTTGACGAAACCTCACCAAACTTTGCATACAAATTCAGAGCTGGCCATACACCTTTTGTTATTCGTCCAGGGGGAGCAAAGTTATTAGCCGCCCAAAAAGTGCTCTTCCTATGGGTTTAGCAACTTAACCATAACTACACGGCCGCTAGCGTGGGCTGTGTAATATATATGTATATATATATATATATACTGCATATATCACCCATAAAGGTTCACTTATTACAAACCATAGCTTTACCCCGGGATGCTTTTAAAAGAGGGCATGACATGCTTCCCCACGCAGATCTACCAAACACAGACCTCATCCTTAAACCTTGATCTGTGTTTGCTGGAAAAGTGGCATGACTATGGACTACATTCTACAGGTGTAATGGAATACATTAAATCACCCAGGTCAACACAATATGAAAAACCGTTGCAGGCATGATCTGTGTTTGGAGGACCTCTGTGGTTTATCACACAGAAAATTAATTACCACACAGTGAGCATTGGGCAGCCAAACCATACTAATTAAAATCCTCTGTTTGTTATTTTCGGATACCTGCCATGTACCCCAGGCAGTGCTGTGTCAGCCTTGCCCTGACTCCCATGCTGTGCCTCTCAATTCGCTTCTTGTCTGCACCCCCCCAGGATTTCCTAACTTTTGCCTCCCTCCAACTGCCCCTCATCCTTGTCCTACCAGAACAGTGCAACTCTGGTATCTTCTCCCAGCATGCTGCAAGGCCTGCCCCCACTAACCATAGAGACTAACTATGAAAGAAGGACTCAGCTTGGAACCCCATGTTCCACTTCCATGGATGCCATCTTTGTTTTAATTTAGAAATCATTTAGAAATAATTACTCCACCGGTACTTGCTGTAGCTTGTGTTTTTTCTAATTTATACCTGGCCTTGTGGTCCCAGGGTTTATGCTTGGGGTGATTATAGAAATAATGCCCCACTCCTCAGGCTTTCACCAGGAGCTATCATACCATGGCCCTTGTTAAAAGCCGAAGCAAAATTGGACAAAACACTAAGGGCCTGATTCATAGAATGTTTAGCATGGTGCAGAGTGACTTTGCACTGCCAACAAACACCCTGATTCAGAGAGCAGTGCAGAGTGCATTTTTACAGTGTAAAGTGACCTATGTGCGTTAAGTATTTTTGAAAATGTATCACAAGTTCACATTAAATATTTCTGGTATATTAAAAAGATATTTCGTTTTTTAAAATTTGTCAAATTTAATATATTCATCTAGGTTTCTATTTTTAAAGTATTGAATGCCAGTGTCAGCAGCATAGTGTTATACAAGGGATGTGATAGGGAAGTGTGTGTGTGTGTGTGTGTGTGTGTGTGTGTATGATATGACATTTATAATGCACCTATACACAAGTGTTACAAGGTGCAATAACACTTACTTTAGAAGGTTACATTATTCCACAGGGAGAATCTGAAGTCGCCATATAAGCAACTCTTTTGCAATATCTAATGCCACCTCTATATAACCTATGCTACCTCTGCCACCTCTGCTATATAAACCTAATAAACATAAACACCTCTTTCCTCGAAACCCACACAACAAGCATTCTAATTGAGAGATCTGGATATTACAGTGGATCCTGCTACATTTATCATATGTTTTCAAACGATGGAAACACACATTAACAAATTATTAATACTTGCAGTATTGTAGGCAACATAGCAATAACCACTTTCTTTAACACACATGCTTTTGGCAGGAAAGAAATCAATTTCTTGAAAGCAACCACTTATTTTGTAAGGTGTTTTGTAATTCCCTCATCTGTATTAAAGAACATGCACATAGTTTCACCTTCAGTAGATCTACTGTCTCAATCGTACGATCTGTAATTTTGTATCCACTGATTAAAACTCTGTTGGGCAAATATGCCTCAACCACTCATGGATCACAATTTAAACTTTTGGATACATGAATCAGGAACTAATCTGACAACCTTACAGCTAAATCAGAAATATTTTCTTAGATCTCTTTTCAGATGTAGCAGCATATGTTTTCCAGACCATGTCAGATAATGTTATGTTAATTCAACCTATACCATGCACTGTTACCATTGGCATGGTCACCAGGCACTCATGTGGCTTCATAAGAAAGAGGGTGGTGTTGGCTAGTGAGGGAAGAGGAATAGGATAGAGGTTGTGCTCTTCTGTTGATACTTGTAGAGCCAGGAGAAACTGCCATCTATGCTTGTCGGCTTTCTAGGTGATTGTGTGCACTGACTTATTGTATCTGTAGTGGTAAGGACCAGTGTCTGGGATTGTTTGTTTTTTGCAAGTGTTGCTATGCGGGATGTATGTTTTTGTTTAACTGTGTTGTTTGGCTGGCCCTTTGGACAAGTGTGGTACTTGGTAGGTAATGCAAGAGAGGAGGAGGAGCAGGGGTGGTTAGTACATTGGCCATCCTCAAAATTCTGCACTACATTGGCTACATTCACAAAGCATACAAGTGCAATACACTATCTACACACACACAGTTCTTTCAAATGCAATACATTGACTACCCTCAAAATTCTTCCAAGTGCAATACACTGGCTAACTTCACCAGACGTCTAAGCACGATACATTGGGTACTCCAAGAATTCTTCTAAGTACAAATGATTGGCTACCCTCAGAATTCTTCAAAGTGCAATACATTAGCTGCCCTCAAAGTTCTTCTAAGTGCAATATATTGGCTAACTTCACGAGTCGTATAAGTGCAAAACATTATGTAAAACATGTTGCAACTCTTGGAAAGCAGTGGCAATCAATGGCTCTGGGTCCATACCAGGATCTCATATTATAGGCCTGTAGCACATTTCTCGGCTTTGCAGGATTTGAGCATCTTGGGATGCACATCCAAAGTCCAAAATGCGAGAGAAAATATAAGCTAAGGAAGTTTCTATAACACGAGACAGAAACTACACAGGCGGCCAGACACCCAGACAACGTACACCACAAGTAGGCCTCATGTGTAGCTGACAAGAGAAAAGATACGGTTCTGGGAATAATCAATGACGAAACTTACATCAAACACACAGAAGTATTTAAAACTGAGAGAGCAGACTATGCATAATAACAATGGAAGCCATTAATATATAACTAAACAATAGAAACAGAACACACTGACAAGTAACAGAAGGAGAACATAACACACACCTATGGTGGAAATAATAGTCAGACTCATATTTTCGATAGCAATCAAAGAAGTAGAAGGAAACATATAGAAATGTGTAGGCAAGGTAATGTGACGCATGTAACATATTGTGCCACTATAGAGTTTAAAGATGCAGTTGCAGAAACATCTCATCACACTAGCCGGAAACTAGCCATCGGGGCAAAAGCAGTTTATAGCCCAATGAGAATTAATAGTCCTCAGAAGTACATGGATTATTGCATACAGCACAAGTTTAAGTTAATTTTAAAAACACACAAATAGAAGTTCAGAGGCCTCACAAGACAGGGTGTAAAGCAGCGCTGCAATTGGTCAGACAGAGAGGCACAGCTCATTCCCAGACTTCGAATGGAAAGCAGTGATTCAATCAAATATTGCAACTTTGACTAGACCCCACAAGAAAAGATGTAAAAGCCACACAGGGATTCACTAAAGCAGGAAGAGCAGCAAGCTCCCAAGCATCAAACAAGTGAAACATATTACAAATAATGTGCCTACCCAATGCTCTAAAAAACGAACAAGACAAAGGCAAAAGGTCAGTGTGTATGAGGTAATGTACAGAAGTGCACACAAGATGAAGTCGACCTGGCGAAAGACACACACTACCGTAGGAAAACATCCACCTAGGAGTGGAATCATGAATACTGAGCAACCTGAGCACTCCAATCAAGAGAATAAAGAGATAGGTATTCAGGATCATATAAGCAAGGAAGCGATATAGGGAATATAGTAAGGCAAACATAAGCCGGTCTGACACCCATTACATTATACATGTTAATAGGTATTAAGGCCATTCACACCCACCCACACATAAATACACCGCTTTGATGTGCACATGGTCCCAAAGAAAAAGGTCAAGGAGCATACCCCATGAGGTCATGTAGACTCATTATGGGAAAGGAAGGAGATGGGTTGAGAAGTGCAACATGTTTCCAACAAGAAGTCGCAATATGAACTATCAGTTGAACAGTAGCAAGGGTAAGAATGGTACGTTTGTGCAAACCTTTGGCTCCCATGAGAAAGGAGGTGAAGTAATCTTTGTTGTTGCTACACTGTTTATTTTATTTTATTTATTTATTTTAATTTTTGTCACACGCCACATGCCTGTGTGCTTCAGGGCGCACACAAAGAACAAAGACAAACAAAGGACAGGGCAGAAAGAAGCGTGGGACCAAGAGAAATTATTATAGGTTAAAAAAGGGAGTTTTTATGGCCTGTTTGAACGCAGTGTAGCTTTGGATCTGCCGTATCCAAGCTGGTAGTGCATTCCAGAGAAGGGGTCCCTGTACATCAAGGGTGGTACCCCCAAACTTAGCTGTCCTAAATCTGGGGTGTTTGAGAACGACGGCTGTGGATGAGCAAAGGTTCCTCTCATTAGACTTAACGCTAATGCGATCAGACAAATATATGGGGTTGCTAAAACTCAGGCATTTGTGCGTGGTGGTCAACACCTTATGTGTAATACAATGTTTTACTGGGAGCCAGTGAGGTTTCTTCCTAAAGGTGGTGATGTGGGTGCAGCGAGATTGGTTGAATTTAGTGTCCACAGCATTGTTCAGGGCCACCTGTAAGGACTGGACGTTCATGGCTGTAGTACCAGATAGAAGACTATTGCAGTAATCTAATCGAAGAATTTATCAGTGCTGAAGATGGAAGAGCACCGTTTTTTTCAGTGATAAATGGGCGGATATATCCTATTTGCTTGTTAATTAGTCCACAGCTGGACCTTATGCTAGAGACATGAGATTTCATGGATAGCTCTTCATCCAGAACACCTCACAAAGTGATTGGTCAAGTGTGGTGGAATCAACCCAGCCTGGAATACTCAAGACTGAGCAACCAACGATCAACTGAGTTGTTTGTTGCAACATGTTAACCTGTGTATTGTCCAATCCAGTCCAGCTGGGAAAAATAGATGACCCCTTATTAGATCATTGTGAAGAGAAAGTCATCAGCATGGTAATGAGGGATTGGATAGGCCAACAGGGTTAGGTATTGTATAGATTCACCTATAGCAGAGCAAAGGCTGTCCAATCAGAGCATGTGAATGTACATGCATCTTGAAACAAAGTCTAAAAATACACTCCGCTGCTCTCTATAAAAAACACCATTTAATAATGTAATGTTGAATGATTTTTTAATTGTTCCCAGCTGAATGAGCTTGTAATAAACTTTTGTTTTTCTTGCATCTCGTGCACTTTATTGGCTTTTTGGATTATTTGTATACGATTTGGGTTTTTGGGCCTACCTTACAAGCGTCATCTTACGTTTAATGGGAGGACATGTGACCAAATACGGTAAAATATATTGGTCAATTGAAGGATTAAGCTCAAGAAAGATATGCATTTTGAAAATGGCAAGATCCATCGACCCTGGAAAATTGAATACAAACATTCTGATTGGTAGATAACTCACAAAAAAAGCCTTTACATTTTAATTGAAATGTGATTGCTTGGCATTGTTTGGAACAACTGCATATATCTTTCTTTTATATGTTACAACAAGGAAGTACATTTTGTTGTCAGTGAATTGATTGTGTTGCCTTTAGGCTAGCATATTTGAGCATCACAGTGTGTGGTTATTTCAGGATAGCTCCCACACAGATCCAAGGTTTGATGGCTATGCCCTAATTAGATGGAGGAGAAAGAAGGGGTATTTTAGTTGCTAACACTAGTGTTTTTGACAGTGAAGAAAAAAACAAATGCCACTCGATGTACATTCCAAGCATCAATCTGTGTCAGCAGTTAATATTTCTCATGGTTAACATAAAGAATGCAGGTAAGGGAGTAAAGCATGCCGAGTCTGTGGATGGGAAACCTGCCAAGACAAATGGGACAGTTGTGAAATACCTCGCAAAGAAGGTAAAATGAAAATGATGCACCTTTTTGCTGAGTTGCAAGAAGTTTGAGGAATATTATTAAGGAACGTCTCTAATGGCTCATATTGGTCAGGTCCAAATTTGAGAGCATGTGAAAATACTTTTCCAAGAAAGATGAGTGGAAAGGATAGCTATTGATGAAAGGCTTTTGATGCTGTGACAGTCTCACTTTAGGAAAGTGACTACATTTTTCCAGAAAAATTCATATTTTGTTTTTACTTTTAATGGGTGCTGACCATTTGAACCCTGGAACAATGCAGAAGACCACATTATTTACTGTCATACCACTCTGCCAAGCAACTCAGTAGCATTGAAAAATGTGTGGGAATAGAACAAATCTTTTCACAACTAAAATGATGCATGTAAATGTAATGGATATATAGTTTTGTTCTTTGCTCCATGGTAGTCAAAAAGATGAAATAAAGATTCTAGTTTCTGATAACTGATGTGTGTGTGTGTGTGTGTGTGTGTGTTTGTGTGTGTGTGTGTGTGTGTGTGTGTGTGTGCTTGTTTGCGTGAATGTATGTATGTATGTATGTATGTATGTATGTGTTTTAAAAGATTCCAATAGCACAAACCTAAATGGGAAATAACAGAACCATGTACAAAAGAGGGATTGCTACAAACATAGTGGATAGTGGGTATAGGTGTACGGAAAATGATCCTAGTGGGGTCTAATATCTTTAGCTGACAAGGTGCTTAATAAAAAATAAGATCTTCATTTCAGTCATGAAGTTCATGAGGGGGGCAATCTGAGATATTCTGGGTGATTAGTATGAGAACACTTATTTTTTTAGGCTTTCCTTTTTCAATTTCTCTCTTTTATGTGTGGTGATGACCATGCTCCATGTGTTGTTCTGACCTGTAGAGATCATGATTCTATCAGCCAGGTCGAAAAGTGACTTGGATCTCAGCGTCCTCCATGTGATGCATGCCAAGTTGACAGTGATTTGGACCTTTTGCTGCTGCTCCTTGATAATGGATGTGATATGGTCAAATGACCCCTTACCATTGATGGGAAAGGGTGTGGCAAACTAAGTGGCTTTCATTGGGAATGGGAGGACTCTGGATGACCAGCAAAGAGGGTTATCTCACTATCAAAGTGGGAAAAGACAAGGGGCTTCTAAACTGACCTGAAGTATGAGGTAGGGTGAGGTGCTTGATCTTGCAGATAAGAGCAAGTTTGTAACATGCAAACTACATGTTATTTTGGATGAGAGCAGCCCTAATGAGGTGGTCATAAGTAATGGCTTTGTGCTGGAATCGCTTTGGAGAGAGAATTCACCATACTTCATTCCTGTTAGTCGGTAGTGTTGTTGAGCTTCGGTGTGCCTAAATAACCTTCAGATAAGGATCAGTGTGGTCTTTCTGAGGTTCAGCTCTAGGTAGGAACTTGACATGCATCCCTCTATGAGGGAAGGCAGATTCATGGATCGAGGATGTCATTGAAGCAACTCACATACAGGTAGAACTTTGTGGCAACTGTACATTGGTGTAGGTTGATGTTTTGGCAGATCATATGTTCCCCAAATTGCACCATATATAGATCTAAAATGACAGGGTAGAGCATCGGTCCCATGTGGCACTCTGCAGGCTACATGTCATCAGAGGAATATTTCCCATTTGGATAAACTTGTGTCAGTTACCAGTTAGAACATGAATAGTAGAAGGGCAGCTTTGTCACTGCCCATTTGTGACTCCAGGATGCTGAAGAGTAATCTGTGGTTGGCTGCGTTGAAGGTGGCAGAGTGTTGTCATGAAAAGGCATCAACTGACAGCAGCACCAGGTTTTACATTCCTCCGGGGGCAAAGTAAACAAAGAAAAAAGGTCTCCCAAAGCTCTGCTGGCCGACACAAGAATGACAGCCCTGCGCAACCCATTGGCCCATCACTAGAACATCTGACTTTCTAAGGACCACAGGCCTCTCTCTATCTCTATCTTGCTCACTCACCCTCTTGCTCGGTGTCCCAAATAGATCCACGGTTGTAGTGGATAACAGTCACTCACAGGCTTGGTACAGCGTTCACTACTCCTTTTACTGCACCTGCATTTGTATTGTATTGTGGCCATGATTCATAGGGTCTCCGAAAAGTCTTCTTGAAGTTGCTGGTCATTTCAACTAGCATGACCAACCTTAGTGTCCTGGCAAAACAAAAGAGGTGATGGCTGGACAGTTTAGAATTAATCTTAACCTGTGGCATTGCTCTGGGCAACCCTCCATACCATTATCCTTCACCTGACAAGCCATTACAAAAGGGGAAAGATCAGATGCAAATCAGGCTTGATCCTACCCCAAAAGGGGCAGTCCAACCTGAACTTCTTGGCCACATTCCTTCTGCATGAGACCACAAGTATCCCCAGACATGTTTCAGCCTTGTTGGGCCTCATCAGTGGGAGTAGTGTCCTGGGTCATTTTCGTGGTGGTTATGCATAAGGTTCTTTGTGAATAGTTGGACGCAGAGGGTTCTGTGGTTGCGCCTTCATAACTCCAGATGGCCAAAGCACCTTTGGCCCTCTACAAACTTACTTAACCGGGCATACAAAGCACTGGGTCTATTCCTTGGTGCCAAAGCCTCCCAAATATCTGTGTTTCTCACATCTCTTCCTTGCCATTTATGCCTTCCTCTGCCTGCATGCTGGTAACTTCTTTCTCTTCTCTTTCTGTTCCCCTATCAGGGAATTCCTTTCCATTTGTTATTTCTATCACCCTTCGCTTTCCAGGGGTCACTGAATCCCTCCCTTGTCTGTACATGAACCTTTCCTCTCTCTGTGTGGGATCATACATTGTATACTGTCTTTACAGTTGTCCCTTTTGGGGGCGTTTCCATTCCTCTCCTCTTTTCTTGCTGTCTGTCTCCTTCACTTACTTTCCTACAGAGTCTTTCTCCGTCACCTCCTCTTTTCCTTCATGATTTCAGGTTGTGTTCATTTTCCTCCTCTCATTCACTCTGCTTCTCTCTCTACCCAGCTTAATTGCCACATCTCCACACTAGTCATATCCCTGGTACCTCCCCTTCTTCTCCCACTTTCCTCTTGTTTCAATCATCCCCTCCTCCTCCACCAACCTGTCTAGGCTCCACCCTCTCTATTTCTTTCTCCTATCTATTGCTATCCTACTTGTTATTTTCAACCTGAGGTTCCTCCAGAACATTCACCTCATTTTCTCCTTTCTCTTTTCTTTATCACCCCTTTCCACTGGCAAATATTACCCAACCTCCTTTGTATGTTCTGTGTCCCCTTCCCCATTTCTACTTCAGATGGTCCCCTTCTCTGAAACCAACCCTTTCCTCATTGCAGCTTTGCCCCTCTATGATCTCTGTCGATCTCCCTGCCCCCACATTCCAACTGCTATCATTCACACTTTCTTCATGTGGCTGACCCTTTTTTCTCTTGCCTGATTGGATAATTGTGGCAGGAACCACCAAACACAGAACAGGGACTTGTATTGGTTAAGAGACATGGTGCGTGGGAGGTGTGTGAACTTGTCTACATTCCGAGTGCAGGGACTGATGATCCATGATGGCCCACGTGACTGGAGGCCACATTTTCTAGTAGGTCATCCACCATTTTTGAATCAGGCAACTGCATCCCAGTCACCAAATCATCTAATCCAGACACAGGCTTCTCTTGCAGTGTGTACAGTCTGTTGTGCTTGAGTCACCATCTCCACCGGCTTCTCCAAACAACAAGTTGGTGGAAGATCTCTCTCTTCGGCTGGGGCCTCCCTCTGGAACAGCCTCCCTGCCTCTCTGAAACATGAGGAGAACCATCCTTGGTTCCGGAAGCACCTCAAGACCTTCCTCTTTACTTCTGCCTTCTCTCTTCCTCTCCCCTGCTGATTTCTGTCTGTTTCAGCATTGGGCATCTGGCTTCCCTCTGATTTGGGTCCGAATCCCTGCCCTACCTAGGTGCATACTTGCACTGGCCCCTGGCATCCCTTGCACTTGGGTCTGTATCTGCAACCCTTCAGTCCCCTTACCTGCTCTCATTTTTACTCATTGTCTCTGCTTAATTCATACACTTGCTACCTGCTTGCCACCATCCCTGTTGTTGTTTTGATCACATGTTCAGCACTTTCCACTCCTCCTCTGCCCTTTGCACTTCCCCCCTTCACTCTCCCATGCACTTGCGTGTTCTCAATGTCACTGGGCCTAGTAAGATCATTGTTTCTGTCCTCCCATGTACCCTCCCTTGCCTCATCACACCTTGAAACACTTGTGTATGGGGCGATAGAAATAAAATATCATGTCATATCTCCTCCTATCACCTCAGCTTTCCCCAGGAATGACCACTACACAGGGACAGCAAGCACATTGTTTAACCAATGGCCCTCCTGTGCCCTTCTCTTGGTCCCCCGTCAGACACCCTGGCTCCGGCTCACCGTTATAGATTCCAGAGATCTACATCTGCTCCACGCACCGCCCTTTTTACGGCTCTCTGCACTGAAGAATTAACTTACAATTCCACTTGCATGCTCCTCACGCTCTGCCCCAAAGGTACAACACTGATTGTCAACCATAATCGACAAATTGCTGCCCTATTTTCACCATGTTCTGCAAACTTCAAATCCTATTAAACAACCTCATCGGTGACGTCACCACTAACATAGAGGAAGAATTGTTGCAACACAACAAAAAGACACAACATAAAATATACACGCCCGCCTTTCTGCTTCTTGTAACAGGGTAAACCAACCAATCTTGCGGTCCCTCTTTGGGATTAGAGAGAAATTTAGGAAACCACCTTCCGTAATATAAGGACCACCTTCCATAATATAAGGTAGCCTTTTCCGTTAACCAATATACCCAGGTAAACCACAAGAGACTTTTGTTTGTTGTTTTCAAAGTTTTCTTCTTCCACAAGCTAAGCTGACTGTCTAAGTATACCACCCAAACTGACTGCCCAACAAACTGGTATTCTTACACCACCCCAGAAAGCTTCACCTGAACCACTGAACAAATCTGTTCTCACCCCATTTGCCATAAAGCTGTGTCTATATTCCATGATCCGCTGAGGTCTCTTGAACACCGGCTCACCCACAACCTGTCACTCTGCCGTTCGGTCTGAGAGGTGTCCCATGGGAAGGTGGCAGGAATTTTCCAAAGGTGGCTCCTGTCGACCTCTTTTGCATTCACGCGTGACTCTGGGTGTCATTTTCCGCAGGTCACCACACAACTCTCAGCTTCTATGCATATGTCACCCAGTTTTATTCCGGTTTGAAGTCACAAATCCAGCTTCCGTCCTGGAAACCTATCAGACATTTACATTGGTCAGTTTGGGTAAGGTTACATATAGAACTTCCATAGTTTAGTCCTCTAATTGGCTAGCGATATCTAGTGGCTCCACCTAGGACCACCTCTACTGCACCCGTCTACAATGTTGCAGGGTCGCCGCAAAACCATTGGCCTGTGCAACACATGATATCCACCTAATAAAGGTGAATTTTGGTTTGGGCAGATCATCTCATCCCAGCCCTGGGACCCTAGACAGTTCTCAGCCTGAATGTGCCTCTTCAAAGGAATGAGAAAGAACATGGAGGTGTGAAGCATTCCCAAATGTTGCTATTCTCTGATCATCCAAGCCTGTGAGAGTGCAGTCAGTTAAGGAAACGTGGGCAACCCTTGATTCTTCTTCTCTCTGGTTCACTGGCAACAGTCTTTTCTGTCTGGGTTATTTGTGTAAAGACCACGAAATGAAGCCTGCTCATTTGTAATTATAAGCATTTTAGCCTGGATTTCTATCTCGGTAGCTGGCATTTTCCTGCTTCTGCTTCGTCCTTGGTTGGGTGTCCTGTTTCTGCTTGCCCTGAGCTGCTGCGATGGTATTAGCTTGACTCTGCAGTCAGAATTGGTCTCTCCTCTCTTGTTCGTTTAAGAGTCCTACAACTTTTATAGCATTCCCCATGGCTTCTCCTTGTTAGTAGCAGTAAAACATGTGCAAGCTAGATATGAATTCTGTTCATCTTGCGGTTTCGGCTTTGGCAAAAAGATATGAATATAGAGATATGTATGTGTGTTTGTCCCGTGACTAAGTTGGGCATAAGCATGTGCGTTGTGCCTATGTGCAATAAACTAGTGCAGGTTTGTGTAGCTTCATGAATGGATCAATATGCATTTCATGTATAAATATGGCTACGTTGTGATGTCAGTGATGATGTCATTGGTTTCTGATTTCCTAGTCAGTTGACTATATCAATTCCATGTTGTCCAAATGATGGTATTATACAGAGCACCCTCAACTGACTCTACCTTAAACCAAAAACTAAATTACTTCTTGTGGGCGATTTCAATTTATGGTTGGGCTGTGCTACTGATGTTCTAGCGAAGAACATGGTAACTATCCTCGACTCCCTTGAGATGTCTCAACATATTCGAGTTCCGACTCACATCAAGGGCCATACTCTTGATTGGGTTTCTACTCTTAACCTTAGTCTTGTTAACCAACAGGCGCTTGCGTGTGCCTGGTCTGATCATTTTTGCATCCATTTCTCAATTCAGACGGATAATTATAAAAAGAAAGCGCCTCTTCCTAAAATATCTATCATGACTCGTAACCGCCGGAAGTTAAACCTTACACACATGGCGGATTGGGCTATATTTCTCAACGAACAGATTAGCATTATGGACAATCTTGATGAAATGTCCACCACCCTTTCCGAGGCGTTAGGCTCTATTGCAGAGAATTTAGCACCATTGAAAAATAAATCAATGCCTGCAGAGGTACGCAACACATGGTTCAGTAAAGAACTTCAGATACTTAAATCTAAGAAAACTAATCTTCTACATACCTGGCGCAAAAATAAAAATTGCACGGACCTCGTCGCTTATAAAAAAGCTGCGAAGGTCTATAAGACAGCGATTTACTCAGCTAAGAAGGAATCCTTCAACACCAGGATTATAGAGGCCAATCAGACAGCCGAGAATTATTTAAAATCTTAAAAGAACAGGCTCAAGCACCCAGATCTGCTCAAGCAACTTTTAGTAAGGATGAGGCATGGTGTACGGAGATTCAATCCGCCCTATCCAACAAACTTGATCAAATTAGAGAGGGGATTGAGTCGAAGAAACTCAATCTACCGATCCAGGGTCTAGAAAATAATCCCTTGTCTCCCACCAGAAAACTGGAGGATCAAGCCGTGTTCAGCTTTCAACCCATCTCAGAGCAAGATTTGTCCAAGGTAATCTCCAATTTAAAAAGCACGAGCTGTAAAGGAGATCCCTGCTCCTCTCTTATAATTAAAGAGTGCTCCCCTGTTCTCATTCCAGCCTCAACCAAGTTCGTTAATGCTTGTCTTTTAGCGAATGAAGTTCCCGGCAACATTAAAAAAAGCATGGATTACTCCATTGTTAAAAAAACCTAATCTCTGCCCCCTCACTGCTTCTAATTACAGGCCCATTACCAACACTCAGTTCCTGTTGAAGATCTTGGATAGAGTGGCCTATAATCAGATTGCTATTTTTTTGGAACAAAACCAGATTTATCATAAATATCAATCAGGGTTCCGTCTGAATCACGGCACCGAGACGGCCCTGTTGGCACTTAAATCCCATCGCCTACAGAGGATGGATGGTGGTCACATCTCACTCCTTATGATCTTAGATTTGTCGGCTGCCTTTGACCTGGTGGACCATAACATACTGTTCACCAGGCTAAAGAAGAATGCCAACTTTTCGGATGAAGCAACAAGGAGCCTGCGTGTCGCCGTGCTTCTATAATATATTCATGATTCCCTTTTTCCAGATGCTTGAGAAAGAGGGGATCATATTTGCAAATTATGCGGATGACACTCAATGTGTCATCCCCATATCTGGATCCCATGCGGAAGATGAATCAATAATTAATGAACTATACAAAAAAATTCAGGATTGGACGGTATTAAACGGTTTAGCCATCAATAGTTCCAAAACTGAGCTTTTACTCACTGGCTCAGAGGCTAAATTAGATAAGCTAGGTTCCAGCTATAAATCTTTCCTCAAAGATAGCTGCCATATTGAGGTTATGAGTAAGGTGAAAACACTAGGCATCTACCTCGACAAAAATTTGAATATGAATGCACAAGTGAATAATCTGGTCTCATCGGCCTCATATTTTCTCAAGTTGTTTCGCTGCCTCAGACCTTTTATATCAGAATCCAATGCTGAAACCCTGGCAAGAGCCATAATTGGCTCTAAGATCGACTATTGTTGTAGTCTACTTGTGGGGTTGCCACTATCGGATGTTCATCGGCTACAGGTCATACAGAATGGCGCAGTTAGGGTATTGAAAGGCCTATCAAGAAGAGACCACGTGTCGGAGGTTCGGCGCAGCCTACACTGGTTACCGGTGCAGGCCAGGATCATGTTCAGGCTTCGCCTTATTACTCATAAATGTATACACGGAGTCATGCCACTTTAACTGAAAGAATTAGTCTCAGTAAAAAATAACATCCGTTCCCTTCGATCGGATGAAACAAATACCCTGGCCATGCCATGCTTGAAAACTAAAAAATCCAGAGACTCAGCCTTCATCTCGGCAGCCCCCCTTAAGTGGAACTCGCTGGCAGCTACATTGAGGACCACTACGTCCGTGGAAATTTTTAAAAAGGGGCTGAAAACTGCACTCTTTTTTATAAAATACCTCCTCCGTAGGCTGGACCTGACCCATGTCTGATTACTGCTTATGAGCCTGTCTTTGATTTGGTTCCGTTCTTTTTTGTTTATGTACTGTTTGTGTGTTGTCGTTTCTAAGCGCCCTTAAGCCTTAGGGTACCTGGTGCGCTATACAAATGCTAAACATAAACATAAACACATCAATTGAGTGTGGTCTGAATGGTTGTCTGAGAGAATACCGTTTTTCAGACCTGTGATACATTGATGATTATGGTGATGGGTCCAAGAGCAAGGCGCATCTATTGTTTCGCTCTCTATGTGTCGAAGAATTGTATGGGGGCTTGAGGGTCAGATTTGGCCCCTCATTTACACATATAACATTGATTTATCCTTTGATAGTCAAGTAAGGAATATATCAATCATATCATCACTTTCTTTGATGATACATTGGAGATAAAACATCTCCAGTCACTATATTATTGTATGACGAAAAAGAACATTGAGCATGGTAAATGGGATTTACTTTTGGCTTTATTATTATTACTACTATTATAATTACTATTATTATTGTATTCATTGAGCAGGGAACTAGCTACGGGAAGCAACATAGCACTTTACAAGTCGTAGGGGGAAGGACACAGTGAGGGAAATAGAGATACAAGGTAGCAGAGAGCTAAAATAAAAGGGGGAGGGTGGGCAAATTTCCGCCATGGGCTATATAAGCAACCAAGGTAAGAAACCGAGGGACCAGATCATACAGTCTCATGTGTAGAGGAATGGAGGTTGTGTGGACCAATATTTTAGGGATTAGCCATTCCTATAAGAGGAGGGTCTTGAGCTCCTTTCTGAAATGTAGAAGCAAAGAGGAAACTCTTGTTTTGACAGGGAGGACATTCCAGACTCTGGGGCATAGACAGTGAAGGCCTGTCTTCTGGTTCTTTCCTTCCTGCCCCATTGGGGTTCAACTCTGCACATGCCTTTACTTTGGGTAGATTGTACTCCTACATAGATGCTGGGCTTCCCAGTGAGTTAGCTTACAGACTTGAAGATGGTGGCCTTGTAAACGATGCATTAAGATTTGAAGGTGATATGTGCTTGCAGTTGGAGCTAGTGTGTTTCGATGAGGGCCGGGGTGATTTGGCCATATTTGTGAAGTCCTTTGATGTGTTGTCCATGCATATCTCAGGAGTGCCAGGCTGTTTGCCGGAAAACCTTCCGTTTTGCGAAACTTTCCTCACCAGAGATGACAGGGCAGTCGAAATTTTTCCTCATTGTGATAACTTTTAGTAAACCCTGGGCAAGCCTCATGATGACCCTTGCCAAATCGTTCAGGAATACTCTTTCTTTGGCCTGTTTGTTGACTCAGCTTGATACGCCTGGTCAGTCCAGAGGATATGGCCACCTTTGACAGGATGCCGTGTGGACTCCATTACCTAGCATGTGTTGCATGTACTCACTGGCCAGTCTTATTTTTGCCCTGCACTACTGATTAGACGTTGGGGACCCAAGGGTGCTGGTGTTTGGATTCAAGCTGTTGACTTGTTGCTTACCATGAGTAGTTGGTATAGGACGATTTTACCAAAAACAAATGGTCGCAATGACCAAAAGTTCTAAAAATGCTACCACCAAAGGTTCGAACACCAAAAGTTCGAACCTTCGGTAGAAGCATTGTAAAAAAAAACAGGGGCTGTGGGGGTGACCACTGCATCGCCCCACTCACTACACTTCATGGTATAGTGAGCATGAGGTTGCGGGGGACACCCCCGCAGCCTTCCGTTTAAAAACTTTTAAAAAAAGAAACAGGGGCTGTGGGGGTGTCCCCCGCATCACCCGCTCACTAAGATTCACGGTATAGTGAGCGGGGTTATGGGGACACCCCCGCAGCCATCCGTTAAAAAAAAAAAGAAAAGAAAAGGACCCTGTGGCTCCGGTTCCCGATCACGGAAGTGAAAGAGAACTGGCACTGTGGGAACCCAGTGTGAAGATGAAGGTAAGTGGGGTTTATTTATGTTGGGGGTGTGGGTGGGCGTGTGCTGAGGGTGTGGGTGGGGGGCTGTTATGGGTGTGTTGTGTGTGTGTGGATGTGACTATGTATGTATGTTTGCATGAGAAAGGTGCAAACTTTTGGTAGTTCGCACCTTTCTCATGCAAACGTTTCACTGCGGTAGTTTCAGCCACGGGCAAATCACTTAGATTCGAGAAGTTTCATCTTGATTAATAGAAACGACACAGAAGTTTGAACTGCAGTTCAGTATTTATCATGACTGTGTTTACATCAGCCTCTACTAAAGACATAGCGCTTGGGCATATGCTCAAGCTTCGTAAGGACTTGTATGGGGAAGATAATGAGGAATAGTGACCAATTTACACGGTACTCGGCATGTCTTTGGTTCACTGCATGAACTTGCACGCTCTCTCCCACCCTCACCCTGCAAGGCTTGCTCTTGGAAGGGATGTACTTTGATAAAAGCACAAGAGGAATTCTGGTCACACAGGCTATGAAGAAAGCAATGGAATCCACTACTTGAGACTTACTTTTTTTCCTTGGTCAACAAGTTGACCATCTCAAGAGAGGTGACCACACCTGAAGTTACGTAAACTCTGTGACCCGAAATATAACATCTGGGAGCCATCTGAGGCACTGTCCTGATTGGTCTGTTATCAGAAGCCAGAGCTCAACTCGCCATTCGGGAGCTCAGCATCGACCCTTTAAGCAGTAAAATGACATGTATCCGCGCGAAACGATAAAGAGAACTTCATTTTATCAGATAAAACATGTATCAATCGTATTACAACCAACAGTAGGATATTTAACTTAGAACATTTATGGCCTAGCAATCCTCGTATACCAATACCAATGAACTAAGATGTATGCATTTTATTGCAAATGAAATTTCGAATATGCATTTATTCGGGCAGAACAGCTCACTGTATATTGTCTGAAAACCTTATCTCTAATATTCACCCTTTGGAATACCCAGAGGTTTTGCACGTAGCGATTCTATTAGTCGGTGGTTATACATTAATAAGTAGGAATGACAAGAACTTTCTTATTCACTGACACCAGAGTGCTGCATTAACTCTATTAACTGAGGTCAAACTCAGACATGCATCTCCTGGCTACAGGTCAGTCACTGGCCTTTACTTTTTTGAGAAAAGGCAAACACACCACACTAGAAAAAAAATGCAAAGCTTCTGTGTATGAATGTAATATTAGTGCAGATAACTAAAACACAGTCCTGATATCTGTTTAAATATCAGACTGGCCCATGAAACAGTTGGCGTGGGCGTTCCTTAAGGTTGTGCGCTGCATTAGTACCAGGGCACTAGGGGTAGTTGAGGGATTTTCCACGTTTAAATGCAATGTTGACTGGAATAAAACTACTCTATTTCCTGGCTCTGAGTACTTCCCTGTGTGTATTGGTGTAGCAATGCATTCTTCTGCAATAGCCTTGGTTAGCGAAACACATTGTTTGCTTCACTTACCCCTGATGTCCAATATTTGCAGTGAAGTTCCTTTTGCTTCTTTTTCTGTTTAATCATCTTTATTAAGATGTTACATACATGTAAGTGCAATGCAATCTGAACAACAGCATAGTGTTATTTAAACAATAGATGAAATGAAAGGCATCATATGAGGCTATCCGAATATGGGTGTGATAAAGCAGATACCATGTTAATAAGTAAAGACAAGAGTACATAAAAGAGGAATGTATGAGCAATCATAAATGTAAGGTTCATGTGCCTGTAAAAAGAAAGAGAAAAAAAAAACAACAATGCATATAACCAATGCTAAGCACTCTGCATGAGCTAGAACGTTATTATCTGCAACTCTATCTTACTAAATATTCCCCTCTAGACCTCTGTGCTACTCTGGCACCAATTCCTTTTGTGTAAAGCGGTTCGCAAAGCAGAGGGCACGTGGTTGATCCCTTTCTTCCCCTGGCTCCCTTCTTTGGAACAGCCTTCCATTCCCTCTTCGTCTTCAGCAGGACTTTCTTAAATTCAGGAAGAGCCTCAAGACCCTCCTCTTCACTTCTTCCTTCCACTCTCTCTCCTCTGCTAATCTCACAGTAGCTTCTCTGGTGTGCAGGGCCCTTATGCACCCTTGGGGCCCTGACCTCGCACATCTTATCATCCCAGATTCTGTCTATCCTCAGCACTTGCCTCGGCTCACCCACCACCCTTGGTGGCTTGCACTTACCTTACATTGCACTTCACCTGCTTATAACCCACGAGCATCACAGCACCTATCATCATCCCATGCCCACTCCCTGTTGCCCTGCGGGTTTTTTGAAACAGTATTTGCTGCCTGTATAAGCACCTTATAAGTGAACAATCAAGTAAAAAGAAAATCATACGATAGACTCACGGGGGAAAGACAGACAAGTAGAGACCAACAGGAGACAATGGGAAAGGAAAGGTAGAGAATGAGGGAGCACCCAATGCAATTGATTATAGACATATAGTGCAATGTCCATATAGAAGTTAAATATAATCACCTATAATTGGTGTAAATGACATGCAGGAAAGCCCTTTATGAGTCATGAGTGGACACACTATGATAGACTAAATAACTTGTGAAATGGGCCCATTTGGCATTATACCTGGGTATTGCATTAAGATATGTAGCCATACAATGGTCAATTCTATGCACGTGACAAATATGGTTCCACCAACCTTTAACAGATATTGTGAGAGCATTTCCAATTGGTTGCAATTGCTATGGTAATGAAAATGTCAAACAAAACAGATGAAGAATGTAGCTTATCATTGTCAATAGCAATACTACCCATGAAGATATTCACAAAACAAAGGGAATTTAATTTTAAAGATAACCTCCAAGAATCTCCAGACATCTTGCCAAAACATATAAACAAACAATCATAGAACATATGTTTAAAAGATCCAGGGGTATTTCCACAGGACCAACAATTCCCATCGGAGCTACACCATGATTTACCCAGCTTTAAAGGGGTTATAAAGGTAATGCGCATGAAAAAAAGAGATTTTGAGTAGTATTAGCGGAAGAGAAAACACACCTGATCTTTGCCCACAATTGAGCCCAAGTGTTTCATCAAAGACATTAACACAATCAGTCTCTCATTGGGATTGAACATGCCCTTTAATAATGGGAGAATCAACAGCTCGCAGCAATTGATAGAACTGAGCAGCTCTGACATATGAAGCCATGGCCAAAAGCTGTAATCTGGAGGCATCAGGTGTAAGCACTCTATTGGTATACAGGTCAAGTCCACCTAGACATGCATTCATTAAGTTGTTATAAAAATGAAAGTTTGATAAGGGCAAGGATTTGATTCTTCTAAGATCATTAAAGGATCTGAGAGTGCTCCCTTGAATTATTTGATGGAAAAACCTGATACCTTTATTTAGCCAGGAATTGCGATACAACATTCTACCATTGATAGTAATAGACCTATTATGCCACTGATACAGTGAGCATCCCTGGGAAGGAGATTTATTGGAGGGGAAAAGGAAGATTCTTTGGGCAAGATTAGAGGCTTTGATAAGGTTGGAAAGTCTAGATGAGGAGTGGCCAAAAATATAAAAAAGGTCCGCAATTTTGCATGGATATACCAGCTGTTTCTCAAGAGCAAACCAAGAAGTGTTGTGTGCTAAGCCAGGAGGGACAAGCCAGCAACTAGTTTGAGTAAATGCTTATTGTGATAAGATTTGAAGTCAGCGAATCGGACCCACCATTGTCACAATGGGCTCTAAACTTGCTAATAGCGATTCTTTCACTTTTACCATCTCCCCATAAAACGTTGAGTACAATAGAATTAATGGATTTGAATAATGTGGCTGGGAGAGGAACCACAAGCATTTGTAGATAATAAAATACAATAGGGGATAACACCATTCTAATTGTATCAAGACGGTGCCAGCAGGATAAGTAGAGGGGTGACCACACAGAAGTTAATTTTCTAAGTCTCTCAAGCAAGATATCATTATTAAGTTTGATGGTGCCACTAACAGAAGAGCAAAAATGTAATCCTAAATATTTAAATGAATTATCACACCACCTAAATCTGAAAACATAATTTTCATGTTTGAAACAAAATTAAGTGGTAATATTTCTGATTTGTCATTATTAAGCTTGTACCCAGACACAGACCGAAAAACCTCAAATGTAGGTAACATATTGGGGAGAAGCTGTTTGAGATGTTTTAATAGAATAAGGATATCGTCTGCATAGCAAGCAATCTTTGTTTTATGTACTTCGAATCCCGGGGATATTCACATCACTTCTAATGAAATCCAACAAAGGTTCCAAAGAAAACACATAGGATAAGAGACAAGGGACAGCCCTGTCTGGTTTCCCTCCCGAGAGAGAAATAAGATGAGGACCGACCAGTAAGACGGATAGAGGATATAGGATACCAATAAAGAAGTTTAACTAGGGAAATAAAGCTTTCACCACACCCATGCCAGTGCAGAGCATGAAATGTACACTCCCAATGTACCCAATCAAAATCTTTTTCAGCCTCTAAAACAATAGCAGCATAACCCTGTGTATCATTTGTACCCATCCTTTGAGATACTATGCATGGCATTTAATAGAAGTCTCGCATTGGCTGAGATATTTCTTCTGTTAACATATTCCACTTGGTCAAACTTAATTAACCTGGGAAGGTAAGATTCAATCCTACTGGCAAGTATTTTGGCAAACATTTTACTTTCAACATTAATTAAGGAAGTTAAGAATCCTTTACTGTGTTTGGTAATAAAATGAGCATTGCTTCGACAAAGGTTTCAGATAAAAACACTTTGGAAATAAAATAGGAGTACAGCGCCTCAAGCCAAGAAGACAGGGATTTGGAAAAGTGATTAGAAAACTCAACAGATAACCTGTCTGGACCCAGAGCTTTTCTGCTACTCAAACCCTTAATGGCTCGATCAATTTGTTGAATTGTAATATCCCCTTCAAGACAACTGAGATTGATATTATTATAAGAATTTTTGCTAACACTCTTGAAGAAAGACTTAATATTTACAGTGGGAACCACTGAGTCTGGGTAATATAAATCAAAATAGAATAGCTTAAAGACCTCCGAGATCCCAGATGGATCAGTTACAATAGATCCTGTGTTATCTTTAATATGAGAGATACCGTTTTTTTCTTTCTTGGCTTTAAGGTAGGAAGCAAGAGACTTGCCAGCTTTATTATAGGTCTAGTAAATCTTATTTTATTCTTCAAAATAATACATGAGGCTTGTTCAGTAAGTTTTCTATTGATTTGGAAACACAAGGACAGGACAGTGCGAAGGTCTGAATCGGAAGGGGAGTGATAATATGGCTTCTCTGCATTGGTAAGTTAAAGGTATAAAGCATCCAGGTTTTTTTATATTGCTTTTTTTTGCTTGAATATGCAATAATGTGACCTCTTAAGGGGGCTTTAAAAGCATCCCAGTTAATAACCATTGAGGTATCTCAATCATGGTTGTCTGAAAAAAAGTGTTGTTGGAAGGTCAAAAAGGACTGGTTGCATTTCTGGTACTGAAGTAGGCTGTTATTGAATTTCAATATGGTGGGCTGCTTCTTTATATCCTCAAGTTTAAGGGTAGTTATGACTGGGGCTTGATCAGAAATAATATTAATGGTGATGGTGGAGTCAATGATAGTGCTAGCAAGGGATTAAGTAGTGAACATGTAATAAAGGCATGAGAGTGTGTCATGGGGGCGAGAGTGAAACGTAAACTCAAAATCCACAGGATGAGAAAGCTTCCCTGAATCCAAAGCCCAGTTTTGGCCATGCAATGCGTAAAAGAATTATAGGATTTGGAGATTTAAAAGATACACTTGTACTTTCTATCCAGGAAGGGATCCATAACATTATTAAAATCGCCACATAGAATAGGATTAGTGAGATTGGATTTAAGAATAGTTTGGTGTTCCAAAATCCAGCATCGGGCAAGGTTGGCCCACAAATGTTTATTATAATTACAACAGATCCAATTTGTAATTTGACCCAAACCTATCTCCCATTACTATCCGCATTTTGACACAAGATCTTACATGATAAATTCTTATTGATTAGTATAGCAACACCATTTCTTTTACCCACAGCAGGACTAGCTATGACGTCTTTGACCCAAAAGAGATAAATGGGTTTCTTGAATACATGCTACTGATGGGCTATTTTTTTTCAGATGGGAGATAATTTTGTACCTTTTGATCGGGAGATGACTTCCTTTGATGTTCCAAGTCACACATGTAAACACCGTTTTACAAATTCTATATAGATAATCCAAATAGATAGATAATCCAGAGAGAAGTTGCTTCTTAGAGACCTGCCAGTATGCTAGATAATTTAGCCATGAGAAACAGTAACAAACAATTGTGGAAAATGCACCAATATTGCCAAGGCCTAACATATAAGGTAAGGGCACAAGGAAAGAGGGATGGGATGGAAACTCTTGACTGAAATCTGTTAACTAATGAGCAGATACATAAATAACAATACATTGGAAAAATAAAGCACATTAAAAGTTGAACTATCAGGTAGGGCCAAGTTTACAACACAAGGAAAGCGAAAAAACACTTATGAATAGGCGACACCAAAAGGGCCAAAAAGACAACCTGGAAAGAAGATGGATACCAAATCGGCTCCGCACCCACCAAGATTAAAAATTAATACTAGAAACTGCAATGCACCGAAGAAGTAAAATATGCATATAGTCCAGGCGGCGTATCAGAATCCTGAGGCAGAGGAATTGGATGGAAGCGACATGTACATATTTTCTGTCTTCGGATGAAAAGCTGGAGATAAGCAGCGTCATCAAAAACCGACGTTCTTCAATTGAAGGTAACTTTAAATGAACACAGATTATATAAACCATATCTCAGATTCAGTTGTTTCAAGGCCGCATGATAAGAGAGGAATTCCTTTCTGCTTTGTGCAGTCTTTTTCACCTCGTCTTGAAAGATATTAATCCTACTTCCATTCCAAATGAGGGTATTCTTCTCTTTAGCCTTATAAATGATCAGCTGAAGTTGAGTGTACTCTAATAATAAAAATATCACAGTGTGCAGGGAGATAGTGATGGTTTAGAGCTCCTTAGATGACCGATGCGACAAGCACACTGAATGTTGAGTGACATTTCCAGTGGAATATGAAGTAGGGCTTGTAAAACAATTTGCAATAACAATATAGGATAATTCCCCTTGCAGCCCTAAGGTAAGCCTGAAATGCGCAAATTATTATGCCTGCCTGCTTTTGCAAATCCTTAACAGCTTTTTCCAAATGAATAACTCTCGGTGATATATCCTACACAAGTCCAGTTCTATTTTCCAATACACTCCATCTATTATCAAGCTGCTGTACTTTTTGATGTGTGGTTTCAATAAACGATTTGAGTGACCTTATCTCCTGTAAGTGAGCATCAATTCCAGGATCAGTAGAAGAAGGCGTAGAAGGCAAATCGCGTTTAGGTCTTCTGTGAGTGGCAGACAGAGTTTGCAGTTCTTTGGTAACAAGGGGAATTTTCTGAACACTTCTACCTGAAGCCATATCTAGCATCAAAATGTGCAAGCAGGCAGCACTAAAACATGTCAAGAGTCAAAAGGAAAAATAACCCACCGGTTCTAAATAAAGAGAATTACCAAGATAACAACTTTGTTAATAGAGCACAGTATCAAGATTAAATAAATGTTACTAAATATTTAAGGTTTCTTATTTTTCCATACTCTTAAATGCCCATGAGATGCACTATGAGAAATGAAAAGACATGGCCAGACCTGATCCTCAGCATTGTGTTTTAGGTGACACCAAAGGTCTCCATGCGTAAAGCAGCTGCCCACGGTGATGACAGCCTATCCGAGCGCCAGGCACATGGAGCTCCTGTCAGCAGGCCATTAACTTCAAGGAAGAGAGATGAGCCGGCCACCACCTTTTCGTAGATGAAGTATGGGGAATTAGAGACCAAATTGTAAAATATTGGCGCATCACAGACAAATATAACATTATGGTGGGCAAGAGCAGCACGTTCAGGCGACCATCCTCATCCGCCCTAAGCTACACCCCTTCTTTTTGCTTCTTAAAAACTTCCAATAGGGGATATTTGTAATAGTTACCTTTCTATAACTGCTTGATGCATTTAACGTGGCATTTGGTGCCATACTTTTGCACTGGATCTAATTAATGGCCAATGAAAGGCATGCTTCACAAAACTTGCAGTTCAGGGTGAATGTTACAAATTTAAAATTGAATTAAATGGGACATACACAATTAAATGTACTGAGTATCAACAGAAAATGTGTATTAAGATTTTAATGGAAAATATTATGCTAATACAAATGTCTTTTGGGTTAATATATAAATAGAAATATATAATCATATCTGGCTAGAAAAGCTTGCGTTAGTGAAACATATGTTTACCGTGATATGACTATGAGGAATTTCCCAAAAATTACAAGAAGCAAGAAGACTGTAAAACAAACTTAAAAATACAAATACAAAATAAATATCAATTTGAAAAAAACATCTTTTATAACTTGATGAATGTCATTTATATGGCAATGAGTGGAAGATAAAGGTATAGAAAGCAAGGTGTAAGGTCCATTCCACCCAACAGTATTGCTAGATGTCTTTTCCATTGCTTGATCTATGAAAATGGTGCAATACCTTGGGGTAAACATGCAGATCCAGAGCCCCAAAGGGGGTGGGGGCACACTTACAAATTGAGAAAACAACATGTTGGTCAAGCAAGTAGTGATGTCACCACATATTTAGAGCACATTATCACTCATTGAGAGCCAGTCGAGAGATGGCACAACCAGGTAGGTTGTGTGTACATAAGAAGGCCACACTTAATGGAGCTGGTAGACTCACGTGGATTAGCAGTGTCTGTTTTGGTGCAAGTTAGAAAAACACACAAACAGCAACATAACACGTTTTCTTAGCTGCGGTCAAATAAAGCGCATGTGCAAAACAGATATCACTTGCTTTCACTTTGTTTCACGTCCTTCTATGTCCTTATATAGTATTACATATAGAGAAAACCAAATAGGTGTAGCAAGAGAGTTAGGGCCTCATTCCGAGTACGGCGCTAACCAATGGCGCTATTAACGACTTGGTTGACGCCGTACCCGGACCAGCAGCGCCTTGGTGGATGGCGGAATTACCGCCCCATTCCAAGGTCGGCGGGGCGGTAATTCCCCATTCACCAAGGCTCTTCCCCATTCCCAAATGAGCCCCCATAGGGCTCAATGGGAATGGGGAATATGCAAATAACGGTGACCGTTCATTACGGTCACCGTTATTGGCTTGGAGGCCCCTTTGCGCCCTCGACTTTAACACCTGCTCGAAGCAGGCGTTAAGGGCGAGGGCGCAAAGGGAACTCAGAGTATGGCGGTAAGGGATTACCGCCACCGGTCTCGTTACCGGTGGGCTCTATCCCTTACCGCCATACTCGGAATGAGGCCCTTTGACTTGGTGGCTGTTAGTGTAGCCAAGTTTTTTATATGTGAGACACAGGTCTTTTTATTTGAAGCATTTAGAAGCACTATGGGTTGATGGGTAAGGGGGCTGTGTGTTTAAGTATATTTGGCTTTATTGAGTTTAGGTATTAGTGATTTAGAGGGTGGACATCTTTGAGGCCAGCCACCATTGAAACCGTCAGTATTGCCATGAATTACCCACATGCCACAAGTGCCGATAATATCAAATGTATTTTTGCTGATGGGTTGCAAGATCCAATAGCAAAAGTCAGGAAGGGAAGCAGTGCTAACAATGGGCAATGAATTGTTGCAAGGGAGTATGTTTCTCATGGGCATGGAGTTGCACTCGAGACACCCGTTGCTGCCCGAAATGATAACAGGATAAATGGACAATGGGTATGAGCAAATCAATACAAGAAATTGAAATCCAGCAGCAGTGTGCTGCACACATTGTGTATGTGCAGCTGCTCATTAAACCAAAATAGTTGGGAGGATGGGTCCAAAGTTGGCAACATGGGTCAGCTCAAATGATGGGAATAAGTAGGTGCAGGGGGTGAGGGGCTAAGCAAGCCAATCAGGAGAGGGGCACTTGGTGTACAGGAAATGCAACAATGTATAGGACCTTGCCAAGTGCCCCACAAACTGCAATAAATCAAATTTGGTGGGATGTTACTGCCCCAGCGGTCCCAGCTATGTCTGTCCAATCAACATTGATTAGCATATCACATTTTACTATGAAGTGTGCCAGCCAATCCCAAGGGGGTATTTACTGCTGACCTGCAAAATATTTTGTCATGAAGGGGTGTTAATGTCCAGGACCATGAGAAAGGCAACTCCCTATTAGAGACTTCAATGCACCCCCTTCCATGCATTTTCCCCTCTCCCTTTCCCATGCACTTGCACATTCTCAATCTCACTGGGCCTAATAAGATTGTTGTTTTGTTCTACCCTCGTTCCCTCCCTTGCCTTATAGCGCTCTGAAACACTTGTGTACAAGCGTGATTGAAATACAATATTACAATATCAATAGTGTTCTTTAGGAGACTGGCGACGAGTGGCCAATCCTTAGGCAATGTTGTAGATATGTTAATGAGCCCCTAACCCAAAAGTGTCAAATTGAAAATGCTTGTGGTTATGATATGATATGATATGATGTGGCATTTATAACATGCCTGTACACAAGTGGTACAGTTCCACAGGGATGTCTGTTTTCTTCTTACGGCCCTTCAGTGTAATAAAGCTGGGTTCTTTGTTGCACAGTGTTTGAGTTCTTAATTGTTCATTGGATTGTTTTTGGGAGCATCTCTACAGTTGGAGGCCCCATCGAGATCTGCAGCACCTCTCAATGAGCTGAGTGGCTCCATGCCACACACTCGGAGGATGCCGGGCAGGCCTGATGAGACCAGTTTGAGAGCACTAAATGAGGAGGTTTTGCAGATGCAGAGTTCCCAATGGTCTGCATAATCCGACAGGTCACCCTCAAGCAGGGTTGGTGGAGGCAGTTGAGAGGGGAGAGCTAACATCGAGGGGACTCTGAGATCCTACAGCACATGGGCTTATCACTGCATGTAAAGAAAGGCAGTGTGCATGTATTTTGGAGATTTATTTGTATTGTGAGTATGAAGTGGAAGGGATCTCCTCCATAGGGGGGAAAGGCGGTGTTATGTATTGTTGGAAGGGATCCCCTGCTTTGCCGAATGATGGCACTGTATAACAGGGGTCCCCTCCAATTTGGGAAATACAGTGTTGTGTAGTGTTGAAAAGGGATCATATGTGGTTTCTATGAGATACTGGAGGGAATTTCTCCCTGGCACCATAAGTAGAATATAATTGTGATTTGGTTTTGGGACCTCCTCGATTATGGGGAAGGGCAGTTCTGCAAAGAGGTAGAAATGTTCCTTCTGCCCACTGCGGGGGGCAAGAGGAAAGCATTGGTATATAAATTGTTATTTTCATTGAGGTATTTTGTTGATGGATATGTGATTCAGGGAGGTCTGAGTGGTGAGAAGTTGATTGTTAAACTAAGCATGTGAGGAGGTGTGTTTTAATAGGTAGGAATTAATGTGTAGAGTGTAAGGTAGAGTGGGTATTGAGGTGTGAGTGGTGTGCAGAGAAAAGTAAAACTGGTTTCAACTAGAGGTTTTCAAAATTACTGTTGGGAGGGGGAGTCTGTTCTATTGGAATTTAAAAATGTTCTAAATTGTGATCTAACAACGCCACAGAGGTGGGGGGGAGGGATACACGACTCTGATAGTGCTGTGTTGCAGACACATTGTTGGGAGGGATGGGACTAATTGGTATCGAAGAGACCCCTTTGGAACAATAATGCAGTAAATTGACACAGTACAGAGATACACTAATAACATATCACATAGAATGGGTTCAGGACACTGCTGGATAGATGTTCACACCATGGCCTGGAGAGACACCATACAATGCATATACTCCTACTTATAAGTGGCACACAAGGGTAAAAAGTTGAAGATTAGGCATGGGGTTTTAGAGCTTTGGAGGATTGTTTGAGGAGAGTGAGGATACATCTACAATGGGGGCAGGTAAGTGTCTCAGCATGGTGGTCGTTCAGACCACCCCACCTCCTTATGGGTTCTACCCCACCTTGCAAAAAGCCGTGGGCTACACCAACCCTTGCCATGTACCTCCAGGAGAGAGCAAAAAAGTGGCAGTTAAGAAAAATAAAGGGCTGTAGTAATTTGTGTAACAAAGGGACAACAGCAGGGACAGGCAGAGGTGACACACTGTCAGAGATATGGAACAAAGCATGAAAACAGATAGATGACGTATTGAAAAAAGTAGACGAGCTTGGGAAGACTGTGAAGGAGGAGGGGCAGCACAGTGAAGTTACAGCAGACACGTGGCCCACGGGGAAGATTATGTTTAAGCTGGACAGTAAACTGTGTGTGCATGCAGACATCCCCATATTAGCAACAGAGGACAGTGACTCTGAGAGGGAAGCATGTCAGGTTGAGGAAGAGGAGATACAGTAGAAAATAGGGGAGCATGTTTTTTTTTGGGATGACGAAAGGGACATGGAAATGGAGCAAGAGAGGAGGAGAGAGAAAGATAGGGAAAGATTGCCAGAGAATGCCAGAGTGGGTGGAAGAGATTGGTCAAAAACGCTGTGAAACAGAAATAAAGAGTAGCAGTGGCAAGCAGTGTGAAGGGTAAGACAAATGTGCACCTGCAAAAGCAGCTCCCTCTATTGCAGCAAGGCTGAGGGGAACCACAGCATATCCCCTGGCCAAACATGGATAGGAACAATCTAATAAACAGTTGGCCGGCCCTCAGTGCAGGGGTGGATATGTGGATTTATGCCCTCAAAAAAGGGATGGCAGTGACCACGTCAGCTATAGGAGACATGAAGGGTTTATTTGCCTGTTTAATGGGCAAGCAGGTGGACAGAATTTGGGAAAAAGAAGGATATGACAGAATGACATTGCGTAGTAATGCCCATGATGGCGCACCATACCTATGCCCATGATGGCAAGCAAACGTGTGGAGAGTTCTACGTGTGGAGAGCACTACGAGATATGTACCCAGACACCTCAGACATGTAGGCCAATCTGACACGCATCATGTATTCAGACGAAGACCAACCCTATACATTCACCAAATACAAAATATGTGGAGGTTAGAAACGTGACAGCCATGGGACAGGAACATTACAGTCTTTTACCACATATTGCTGAAAGGACTCCCCGCAGACATTCTGGGTGAATTAGGAAAGGTGGCGGCCCAAGAAGCAAACAATATAGTTCACCATTGCAGAATAAAGCAGAACAGGGAGAGAAAAACAGCAGAGAATGCACTCAAAGTGGAAGCAAAATGAGTACAGATTGGCTAAACTTAGTATGGGAGCAGTACTCATGAATGCTGCACCACCAGTTTTCCCAAACACTACACAAGGTCAACCTGAGGTTGGTGCCCTGCAGCAGGGGGGTGCACACCAATGGTATGCTCAGCAAGGATACTATCAGCAAAGAGGGTGCGATGTACAAGGGGGAGGGTGCATGCCTAAGGGGTCTGGCCAAAAAGGTGGATATTTCCCATAGGCAGGGTATTGGCCCCAAGGGAGGGGATTTCAGAGAGGAAGAGGGATGGGTTTTGGATACAGGGAGCAGACCTGAGTTTGGAGGAGGAGGAGGAACGGGTTTTATTTGTGGAAGAATGGTACACTTTGCACAGGAATGTATAATTGGGCCCCAAGTATGGTATGACCGAGACGGACCACCGGTGTATCAAAATATCACCTATCCCCCGCAGCAACCTGTGCTGTCCATGCAGCAACAAATTCCACCCCCACAGATGCAAATACAGTCACAGGTGCAGCCCACCCAGATGCAGGGATTAGACACTGCAAGCATACAAAAAACCATGCAACATTTTCCCCCTGAAGCAATTTCCCAACACTAACAGTCAACCCTGTATACAACACCAAACACCCTTCAAGCAAAAGCATAGGCCCCGGCCCAGCAATGGAAAAGTAACTTGCTAGCACAAAATGCAGTACCTATCTATGCTGTGGTGCCAGTATTTGGGAGCAACCATTTCTCAGTCCCAGGCGCAAGCATGACTTCCCCATAGGACAGCCACAGAGAGCCCTGATATGCCCAGTGCTTTGAGTAACCGCACACCCCAAATAGGAACCTGAGGTTGCAGTGAAGATGGGCACACAAGTATTTTCATTCCTGGTTGACACAAGGGGCTACCAAATCCTTTATTAAGGAGGGTAGATTTCCTCTGTTGGACAAGATAATGGACATGCATGGGTTATCTGGGGCTGTGGCGACAGTTCATATCACTTAAGATGTAACACTCACCATAGGTACACAAGAAATTGTCACACTCGTATTGTATTCTAGCGACACAAACATTAACATGCTGGGCCGAGATATTATGAGCAAACTAAACATGACAAGTTTGTTTTCTGAAAAAGGCATTGTGTGTTCGACCCCAGGCATTTATCACACAGAGGTAGCAGCACTCAGCTAGGCATATTGTACGCATAGCACACTGCGAGGCATATTATTCCGACCAGAGGTGTTCCTCTATTGAGTACAGATTTTATTAGGTTGGGTCCCTAGGATAGAGGAGTGCACATTCAGATTGTCCACAGAGTTTTTATTTAGACCTGCGGTACACAGATAAGTAGCCCCAGGCATATCCATTAACATTCACCTAGAAGCAGCAATCACAAGGAAGGATTCAGTTATTTTATAAGGCACAGATGAGGAGGGAATTGAATGGTGCACTGTCTTATGCATTGACCCAGCTCAGTGCCTGACTGAAATGACCGACTAGCAGCTGTTCATAGATGATGTGGACGTAGGGAAGATGGTGTTTCAGACTTACATACCATGGGTTTTAGAACACAGAGAGGTGCCCCAGAAAAACCTTCTCACGCAGACACTATCAGCAAATTTAAAAAGGATCTAAACAGGGTGCCCAAAGAAATATGGACAAATGGCCCCCATGATGTTGACCTGTTGAAAGAAATAGGGGCGGTCCGCATAACACTGAAACCAGGAGCAATTCTGTCCCGAGTAAAATAGTATCCATTGTCCAAGGAAGCAGGTGAGGGTATTTTTGAAATAAAATACAGGGCATGTGGCAACAGGGCATAATTACACCAGCAGAATCACCATGCAACACGGCCATATACCCTGTGAAAAAGGGGGGTCTTGGAGGAAGATACAAGACATCCACCCTTAAACAATATAGTGGTGGCAGAGGTCCCTGTTTTGCCAACTCCAACCACCATCTTGTGTAGCATACTCACAGATGCAACTTATTTCACATTAATAGATTTGAATAATGCATTATTTTCTATCCCATCGCATACCCCGGAACTACTAAGCACAAGCAGAACAACATGCGGTGTTAGAAACAGCAGTAATGATGTCACAGGGTCAGTGTGTGACTATCTACTTTGACTCCGCCTATGTTACCTTCTCAGTGCATGCAAGGGTGGCTAGATGGAAGAAAAGGGGATTTGGGAAAAGCGATGGTGCACCAGTACAACATGCTGGGCTACTGTCCAGGTTAATAAATGCACTATCCCTCCCAGAAGCACTGGCGGTCATGAAATGTGCCACCCACACTAGAGGTATGGATTAGATTTCTCATGGCAATGATAGAGCAGATGCAGCAGCAAAGGAAACAGCATTCATGCCTTTAGGTACAGCACAATACATGACACACAAAAAAGAAACAGCTCCCATGTACCCAGCCACGTCACAACAACAACCTCCTCTCACTGAGCCTTATAATGCTTTACCTGTGACCCAGAAAATAGAGCTACAGGGTCGAGTGCCACAGCAAGAACAGGAGCTGCGGACCAAAAGAGAATGCTCCCTATCCCCCACAGACTTAATTTGAGACAAAACAGCACAGGCAAGACTAAAATGCCCTTAGAGTTGTGCAACATTGCCTTGGATCAATTGCACTACCCAGCACATTAATCTAAAGAGTTGCATCCGAAATACAAGAGCAGTGCTTCATATCGAACCTACAGGAAAATGTAGCCGATTTCATTACACTGTGTTACTTGCCAGTGGTACACTGCAGGGCACATGCTCAGAACTATTAAAGCCACTTTACAATGCCCAGTAGGGCCTTTTCCACATGTGCATATTGATTTTTATCAGCTGCATTTCTAGGACACAAGTTATTTCGTCGATGGGGAGTGTGTGAGGTGTTGAGATCTGACAACAGGCCAAACTTTGTCAACAAACACTTTAAAGAGATCACTTCTATATTGGGCATTAAAAACAAATTATATTCTGCCTGCCACCCACAAGCCAACAGGATAGTGGAGTGTCTTGACAGCGTGTTTAAGGAGCGCATTGCAAAGATGTGTGACACGCTTTGCAAGAGTTTGTTCCACTCAATTGCTGATTGCATTATGTGTGGCTCCGTGACACACCTTGCTCGGATTACCACATGACTCTGCATGAGATCATTACAGGCAGTAGGATGCATGTGCCTTTGACTTCTGCACATACGATCTCTGATGCTCAGAGCATGGCACAGATATTAGGGGAAGAGTTTTAGGGATACCTTAAGGAACTTACCAGCTCACTAAAGTTTGCCTCGCGAGAGATGGTACCTCTTGAAACCTGGCAGGCAACCTCTTCCAGAGACCTTCCCACACAGCAAGAAGAAGCAAACCTAGCACACCAGCCTCCACTGTACCTCTGCGATCAAGTCTTCATTTGGAACTTCACGTTATGATGGAATTATCTTCGATTCGTGGGACTGTGTCGGGTCATCTACGCAACAGCAATTACTGTGAAACGGGAGGAACCACGTGCCTGGATACATATATTGGATTTATGCCCGGACAAAGGCAATATCCCACCTATGGAAGAAGAAACAGGAGTTCTTCCAAGGAGAGTATGAGTATGTTGACTTTTTTATCTTTAATTTGTCTTTTCAGGAAGTCTGACTATTTCCTTTTGACATTGTAGCATGGAAGACCTTCAGGATTTGTCAACTATGTGACTTCTCTTTATGTTTTGGAATTTGTTGTTCTTCTGTTTCTCTCCCTCCCTTTCCTTTGGTTTAAAATAGAAGGGAAGAATTTAACTCCCAATAAGAACGTTTTAAATGGTTTAGATGTGGCAGGCACTAACACTATGTCTTTGATGAAAAGGGAGACATTCAACCCAAACCAATATGTGGACAGCATTAAGGGTGCACATCACACTGACTTCTATAATATATGGTATAACCATATTAAATCAGTGGGCCAAGAGAGGGAAAATTACACATGTTACCTTTGCTCTCTCATCTCACATGTAACTGGCACACCAAACTCTTTATGCCTCATGAAATACCAAACCAAACAGAAAATTGTCTGATTCATTTGGCTCTAGGCAAAGTTAGGGGTCTTTTTCACGGACACAGTGTCCGAGTACAATGGGTAGAGGAGGGCAATGTTGTTTATGAGGACAATTATATCAAGCTCAAAAAGATGGCAGAGAATGAAAACACCAAGCATGTAGTGCTACAGTATGAAACTAGGGGTCAAGAAGGGAGGGAGCAATTCTTTACCACACACCACACACTGTCCTGCATGTACGATACAGGCAATGTGCTGTTGTGGGGCAGGATCAGGCCACAATTGGAAATTGACGGTGCAGAATTTTATAATGATGAGTGAGTGGAGGGCTGGATAGGATGTAGGGTAGAGAGTTATGTGGGATTTGCTGAAGAGGTAGTGGCACATCTGAGTGACAGCTGTCATAGTTTTTGGGACAAGTATATGAAAGAGCTTACCCAGATAAATGATGAAAAGCAATCAGTACTGTGAGACAAGCATAGTATCAAGAGAGATGACATAGACAACAGATGTATATTTCTAAACAAAACATTATGAATGATCAGTATAGTGTGAAGCCTAACTAACCCTAAATCAAAAGTCTCTGTCAAAACCTATGTTTGTCCTCACAACTACAACAAACTCTAGTGAGGAAATATTCTCAACCAGATATAAGTTTGTTTTCAAGTTCAATACAGTTCCAATGTAACTTTGTTTCAAAGAGGTTTGAACACGTTCGGAAGTTACCTTCTGTAGATTCGCAGGTAGCACAATTTGCATCAAAAAGAGGGTCTTGGGTTTCCGTTCCCCAAGATCATACAGCACTGTGATCTTGGGATGCCCTTCCCCAACATAAAAACTCTCCAGTCCTTTAGTTCTCAGGGTTCTCTTCCCCAAGAATTGTACTGAGCAGTTGACTTGTTTCCTCTGTTCACATATTTACGAGGGAATACACGGTTCACTTGACTCTTCATTTGGTAAGTTTCACCTAGGACACATACTTTTCTGCTGCTTTTCCAATATTGAGTGGTTTCTGGTCTAGGTGAAGTTAACATACCACATGAATCACCCACTTCAGGTCATGCAACCAGCAACCACATGCTTTGTTTGTAATTTGACTCTCGATATTAGCAATGTCAATTGTTAGGAAACGTCCTGGTCTAGGCACAGTTGTCAGACCACACGGTCCACCTATCACAGGTTACGCAACTATAAGTTTCCCCAAAGGCTGTTGTTCAGTACTATTCAAGAAAACTCTTCAATGTCCTTATAGGTTTTGCACATAATTCTTAAAGTGTTTTTTTTGGCAGTAGGTTACTTGATACACTTGATTGTGCCAGAATGTTTATGCAGACTTTAGCATTTCATAGTCTGATCAGGTAACAACTTTCTTTTCTTTCAATTCTTCATAATTGCAGCATTCACTTTGTTACACTCAAAACAAGACTTTCCTGCTGTCCAATATTCAGGAAATGTAATGCTGTGTTGTGTTTGTCCAGATAACACCTTTCATTTGATTCTGTTCTCAATAGATGTAGTTTTAGGCTGTGACGACTTGAATAGCACCTTTCATTTGGTTGGATATTCAATAAATTCAGTTTTACGTTGTGCAACAACTTTCATTTGGTTCGGTATGCAATGAATGCAATGTTATGTTGTGTGTGTGTTTAATAGCACCTTTCACTTAGTTCGGTATTCAATAAATTCAGTTTTAAGTTGTGCAACATCGTTCATTTGGTTTGGCATTCAATTAAAGCAGTTTAAAGTTGTGTGCGTGTTAAATAACACATTTCACTTAGTTTGGTATTCAATAAGGGCTATCCTGCATTTTATCCATGGACCATTACCATTTACATGGCCCTTTGGAATGCTCCAGCGTTCCTAGGGTCCCCCAATACTTACCAGGTCCCTGTAGCTCGGTTTTGTGGCATCTCCCAAAGTGGGAAACCCAACTTGCGAGTTTGCTGGGTGCTTTACTCCGCACACACCAGCCTTCCTGCTGGGCTCTGCCTCTACTCCCTGGCAGCACCTGTTGTATGCCTTCCCTCACAAGGCTTCCCAGTCCTGCACAGTCACATCAGCAAGACTCTCAGGATATCAAATGGTGTCTTGGTGTTTCGGCTACTTGCTTCTCTGCACAGAAACTCCTCGGTTCTCTGTTCCTTCTGCAACTGCATCTCCCATGTGCCTTTTGTTCTGCTCTATACTACTAACAGACTGCAGGTGAAACAAGGTGAACTCAATTGTCTGAACCTGCATATGCCTATTAGTGAAACATGCCTGATATTTATTACTACATGCCTCCAGACCACTCTTCTTCATCCAAGTACCAGAGTGGTTTTTATAATAGGATCTCTGCACTACTCGTGGTTTTTTCTTCTTCTTCTCATTACTTAAAAGAGAACAACAGGGGAAGATGGGATCAGATTGGAAATAGCCATAAATGCTAAGGGAGGTGAGTGTAGGTCAATATTAGGAAAGGGGGATGCCATGTCTCGCCTTCGGTCATCCTCTCTCCAATACCCAAGGTCCCTCCACTCAGGTAATCTTCCCTTGCTTGTCCAGCCCCAGGTATGGGATCTAAAATCAATGGTCCTTCCCAGGCACCAAGAACAGAAAATCCCTGGGGAGTAGATGTGAGAGTAGCTTCAGGTTTCTCATGGTACACATAAAGGCACTCACACAATATTCCTTATGTTTCAGAGCAAAGGGGCTTGTCGAGCTGGGTGTAAACTCGATATGCTGGAGGGTAATGGAGCTCCCAAGCCTATGAGATGGAATGATGGCCCTCATGGACCAATATTAAGCCTGTGACACCCAAGCCTATGCCCAGTTACCAATCAAATGGGGCAAAAATGCTCTTTAAAGACGCTACACTCCCCAGCTCTCATTGTACCCCATTCGGACCTTGTATCACTTTACAAACATCCTGTTCATCGAGATGTGCCTCACTCACACACTAACAGGTCACTGAACTTGCAAAGGAAATGTATGACCAACAATTACTGGTAACAGGAGTCCGCGGATACACTTGCAGTGATACCTGTGGAATTGCGTCTTTTCAGACAGGCTGCAGTGTTCTTCACATCTCTTCTTGCACCAGGTGTAGAAACTGCCGTGAATGCTATGTGGTTGCAGATCACTCACTATGAGTTACGGCAGCTAGCAAATGGGAGTGAGTGGGGACTGAATTCTATATGGGAGGAGATGCAAGCATTAAGGTTGACCACTCTGCCCAACCCCTATGTGTTGGAATTACTTACTGCTATTGAGGATGGCATTTGTGCAGAAATACACATTCATGCTGGCAAATGAAACATTGTCAGCAGCTATAAATGCATTACACATCTTCCATGAAACTATGGTGAAAGATACTGGCAGAGGGCTCGAGGAGGAGTGGTTCGATAAAATGTTTGCTTGGGTGCCTGTATGGTTGTCAAACACCATACCTTTTGTGCATGCCAGGTGAGATTAAGATGGTGCAAGGAGAGGGAACAATGGTAAATATATGTCCCTTGCAATCAAAACAAACACATGTGGCCACACCTCTCTCCGGAAATATGCAGACACAAACAGAACAGTAGGTGGGGAGCATGGAACACCACATGATGCTGATACATCCCATTGGACCCCATGTACGCTGTTTGCCCTGCCACCAGACCCTGACAATTACAACAACACTGGGTTGATTGTGAGGCAGATGGCTGTTGTCAATTAATACATTAAATGAAGGCAGAATGTAAAGATGCAGATCCAGCATCCCAAGGGGGGTGAGGGGTTGCACTTGCAAATTGAGAAGGTAACACGTAGGTCACGCAGGTAGTGATGTTACCTCGTATTTAGAGCATGTTATCACGTATTTAGAGGCCATCGAGAGATGGCACAACCAGGTAGGTTGTGTGTACATAACAAGGCCACACTGTAGGGTGCTTGAAGACACACGTGGAGCAGCAGTGTCTGTTTCAGTGAAAGTTAGAGAAACACAAGAGCAGCAGCATGACCCTTTTCCTTAGCAGACATTTACATAAAGCACATGTGCAACAAATAAATCACTTCCTTTCATGTCCTTTTATGTACTTATATAGTATTACACATAGAGAAAAACAAATAGGTGCAGCGAGAGAGTTTGACTCAGTGGTTTGTTAGTGTAACCTAAGCTTGTCTATCTGAGACACAACCTTTTCTTCTAAGGGTCTTTTTCTTTTAAGCATTTAGAAGTGCTATGGGTTCGTTGGTAAGGGGGCTGTGTGTTTATACGGATATTTGGCTTTATTGAATATAGATATTAGTGATTTAGCAAGCAAGAGGGTGGCCATCTTTGAGGTCAGCCACCATTGAAACTGGCAGCATTGCCATGAATTAATCACAGGCCGCAAGGGCTGTTAATATCAGAATGCATTTTTGCTGATGGGTTGCAAAGTCCATCAGCGAAGGTCAGGAAGGGAATGAGCTCCAACAGTGGCACATTAATTGTTGCAAGGGAGTGTGATTCTCATGGGCCTGGAGCTGCACTTCAGACAGGCTGTACCGTCCCAGATGATAAACGGATAAATGGACAATAGGTAGGAGAAAATAAATATGTGAAAGAGAATCTAGGCGTCGTCAAGAGACTTGTCCCTTATCCTAAATGGAGATGGGGATTGGGCCCTGTACTTTGCAGGATTAGGACTGACAGACATCCAGTTGAACCGCTCTACATATATTTCTATTATTACCTGCTACTTAGCATCAGGGTGGCCTCATATATGGGGTCAATTAGCCACCCAGCCTCAATATTCTGATGTGCTTACCCGGACGCACGCCTTGATAACTACCCAGAGGGTCTTAACACGTGTCGGCTGGTTCACCACAATATCTGATACAAATATAAAGATTATACTTGTTACATTACAAGGTTGGATGTGAAAGAAAAATTATTTCAAAAGTAACTTGGACTAACGTCAATGTCAATGTCCAGGATTTGCGTGTTGGACTTACCTTCAATTTGTATTCTCCAGCAAATAAATATGAGAAATTGAAATCTAGCAGCAGTTTGGTGCTTTGCCCATGTTTTTTATTTGCAGATGCTCATTAAACCGAAATGGTTGGGTGGATGGTTCCCAAGTTGGCAAAATGAGTCGGCTCAAATGATGGGAAAAAGCAGGTGCAGGGTGCGAGGGGTGACGAGAGCTAATCAGGTGAGGGGAGTTGTGTGTTCCAGGCGATGCAACAATGTCTATGCCCCGCAGACTGCAATTGGTCAGATTCAGTGGGCTGCTACTGCCCAAGCTGTCAAGATACGTCTGTCCAATTAACATTGAGTAGTGTATCACCTTGCGATATGAAGGGTGCCAACCAAACCCGAGGGTGCATTTTCTGCTGAGCTGCATAATATGTTGACATCAAGGGGTGGTAAGGTCCAGGACCATGAGAAAGGAAACTCACAATTAGAGACTTCAATGTACAGTGTTCTTTAGGGGACCGCTGATGAGCGGTCCCTTCATGAGGACTGAATTGTATTAGTGGTTGAAATGTTTAAGATAGGTTAAAGAGCCCCTTTTTCCATTTAAAAGATATAACCCGGAAGTGTCAAGTTGAGAATGCTTGCGGTCAGTTCAGTTCCACTGAGCTGTCTGCGTTCTCTTCTCGGCCGTTCTGTGTAATAAAGCTGGGTTCTTTCTTGCATGGTGTACATGTCATTTTTGAGTTATTCATTGTACCTTGGATTGTTTTTGGGAGCATCTCTACAATGGTGTGCTTATCTGCCGAGAACCATCTTTCCTGTGATGTGACTGTGTGGAACAAAAGATGAGTTGTTGCATTTGTCTTCCTTGTGCTTGACTGCTGTTTGTTTGGCACCGCCATTCTTCATCCCTGTATCGGTAGCAAAACTCAACACTGTCCACCTTCATCTTTCATGGAACTCAGGGGATGATTTGGTTTGTGTTTTGTAATGATGCGTGGCTGACCTCCTGTATTTTCTGAACATACATCTTGCGCAGTTATTGTCTCAGAAAAAGCAGTTGTTTCTTATTTGAATGTAAATAACGTCAACCCTTTACAGCATGCTGCACTTTTGGGATAACCATACTATGTGCGCCATTTTAGGGATGGTTTTGCACCACACAGTTGACAGACATAGGAGATAAGGTCTTCAATTTTGATGGAAGCGAGGAGGAGGGGGCAGGGTGGTGCACACTACCTCTTCCCTCTGCTGGTTTTTTAATAGCATACTTTATACCTGCTATTACAGCTCTCAGAGTTCTTTGATAGGAATGAGGCACATCACCTGTGTTTTCTAGTATTTCAGATGGTGTTCTGCAATGAGGACCTGCCCTCTGTACACCTGGACAGCACTGAAACAGCAAACGATTCACCTGTGGCGAGAAATGTGGATTAGCATTCCTTATATCAATGGTAGTCATTTCATCAATTTCAGAATGATGAAAAATGTAGCCTGAAACCTCTGCCATGTGCATCACTTTGCCCTGTCATTATGGACTTTTGGAGGTAGTGGCCTGACATGATATATCCCCCGGTATGATTTCTACCCGTGTCTGTACTACTCTTTACAGCAATGCGAAGGATAGAAAATGGAGTCAGCAACAGGAGACATGCAGCTAACGTTGTCTATGGCTTACTATTCTTTTTAGTTTGGGCTATTGGGTGGTGCTTAAGCACCACTTATAAGCCAAAACAAATGCACTGGAATACAGGTAGGAGGGAGATGGCATGAAGGAAGGACAAACAACTTGTGGGTGTTGTTTGGTTATTTACCAAACCATTGACCCCATGGTCTATCTGATCCCTATGGCCATTGTCACCAACTACCTACCCTCGCTGCCCCAAACACATCCTTCTGGGATCTCTTTGAGTTCACTCTATGGAGCAGTAACATCAAACTTTATCCGGGCGGTGTTATTTGTAAGCAGTCCGTGGAGAGTTAATGGCTTAATTGCAGCTGTAAATGCAAGTGGTGAAATAAAAAGCTCTTAACCAAGTGCGGCTTCAGCCACTTGATTTATATCTCTTCCTTGCACTGACATCCTCTTAAAAACAAGCACAGATTTGACCACAGTTCTGACTTGAGTTATTATATAGACCAGGGATCTGCAGCTTGTGGCTTTCCAGATGCTTTGGGCAATGACCCCCATGATCCCTCACCACTGACTATGCTGGCTAGGGGTGGTGGTAGTTGTAGTACAAAACATCCAGAAAGCCAAAGACTGCAGACCCCTGATATAGGCATTTGCCAGGTACTGCCATCATTTGCCCAGTTAATGAGTCAATTTTCCAGCTCTAGCAATCTTGTGCCTAAAAAATGCCTATCTCAGACCTACACAAAAACCCAAACCTTTGGCTTTACCAATTCATGTTTATTTCTGGCAGGGAGAAGGGAAATCTGCAATTTAGAATCATCCCTTTAAAGTGAACTCATGCATTTTATTAATATAAAGAAAGGGTGAGTCAGAATCAGTTGACAAGTGATTGGCTATTTAGGGGTTGTGATCATGCCTGATTTGCATATGGTCTTTCTGATCTGTAATGGCATGTCAAGCTGAGAAAAGATAGTCTGGAGGGTTTCGTAGAGCAATGACAGTGGTTATGATTGATTCAAAATGTTCCAGTCACCTTCAGTTATTACTGAAGTTTGGTGGCTGGAACCTGATTGTTGCACAACTTTAGTGTCCTTTCAGTGGTACCCACGCCACTTTATAGCTCTCTATCCAATGCAATGCAACTTAGTTGTACTCATCGGATCACACGCAGAATGATAGAAAGTTGAGTAGGGCACACCCAAAATGTGACTGGTTCTGCCACATCCCTACCAGCACCTGAGGCACCAGTTTGTATTATTTACTACTCCCATCAGATATTATCCAACTCAGTTGTCCTCACTTTACTACCCTCAAAAATGAATACAAGACTCTACCAAGCTCACCTGATAAGGCACTCCATCTACCACTAGTTCAGCCTTTCCAGTGTTCAGTCTGTTACTAAGTCTCTACGTGACAATATTATCTGAAAATACCCCCTTAGTTAGGTTCAGCCATCTTCACCCCGTCACCTTCACCCACATCAATTTGCCATGCCTGTGTTACAATTCCGTGGTCCCTCACAACTTGCTTCTTCAAGCTGTCTCTGTCTGCCCTTTCCTCCATTATCTCCCTCTGCCTAGTGTGTGTGAACAGAAAACCAGTTGCAAATAAAAAGGACAAGGCTATTGGCTTTGTCAATGGTTGTTTAAAACATGATGCAAAAAACAGACACGAGATTTCCATTCTGAACATTACCAATGTTCTAATAACTGGAGTCTGTTACCTTTCTTGCCTCACAACTATTCTATATCCTATTCTGTTCTGTGTCCATTTTCTCTTTCTATTTTCTTGTTTTTTTAACACGTTCAGATATAGTTGAATGAAAAATGGGCACTTCGTCTGTTTGTTTTGCAAATAGCTTTCCAGCAGATGTCTTTATCATAACGAATTGCTACCCCCATGACTGTGTTATGCAGAAGAGGAAACTCCTCAGAGCAGCCCACATGAGGGCTTGGCGATTCATTTTGTGACAGGTACCAAGTATCGTCCTGGGGCGGAATTTGAACAGGTGAACTCCATTGGCCTGATAGAGTTCAAGATAAGAATTGCAATGGGAAAAAAATCGTGTTGATTAGAGGAACTATCCAAAACATGTTCTCTGCTTTCCAAGCCTGTGTGTTAAGGTATTCTATTGAACGGCAAAGACACTTAAAAGTAGACTTGAGTTTTTTTTACGCTGGGAATTTGCAAAACCATGACTAGCACAACACATGTTCAGCACTATTTTGAGTCATATATTGTTAGTGGCAACCGAAAACACAGCTATACCTATAAATAGCACACAACCTTTTTTTGGTAGCAGTTGTGGTGGTCTATGTTTTTCAGGTTATGACTATCCCCGGGCTTCGCACCTTTTAAAAGGGAGATTTTGATGCTGGATACACATGTAACATATCTGGATTGCTTAGGAGTTTGGGATACAGTACACGTGAGCAAGCCATAAACCAACATGTATTTTCCCAATCACCCTGCGTTTAAGATTGAAGGCCTGGCTGGGCATCAATCGAGCCTCTGCCTGTTTGTAATCGGCAATGCCACCATCGGAGATATTCACGTCTTTACAGGGGAATGACTCCGCCATTTAATTCCTCACCTCTGATAGCGGGCTAGACAAAGCTCACGTGTTGTGGGTCGAACAAGGATAAAAGACCCAGAGATAGAACACCTGGCACCCTTGTCAAATTACTTTTAGATTTCTATTTGCTACTGTCCTCCTTCCTTTCCCATTCTCTCCACCCTCCCTCATGATACAACCCCTTCCTTCCTTCCTTTCCTGCTCCTCCCCTTGGTATGATATGGCATTCATAACGCGCCTATACACAAGTGTTTCAAGGCGCGACATGGCAAGGGAGGGGAAACAGAGGGCAGACAGAGAAAACTATCCTACTAGGCCAGGTGATATTGAGATCGCGCAAGTGCAGGGGAACGGGGAAGGGCAAAAGTGCAGGGGGAAAGGGGAGGGGGCAGTGCAGTACATAGGACAACAATAAAATAGATAAAGACAATAAATAAAAGTACGGCCAGCTGGTGGCAAGTGCAAGGGTAAGAGCCGACATCAGGTGTCAAGTGCTAGTAGGGGCTGTAGGGATACAGAAACAGTCCCCTAGTGCAAGGGTTGCCAAGGGGGCAGTGCAAGTGTACAACTGGTGGGGAGGGGACCCGGGCCCAAGATCAGAGGGTAGCCAAGTAACCAGTGCAATTTCAGATTCAGCCAGGAGATCAGCAGGGGCGAGGAGGAGAGAAAGCAGAAGCAAAGAGGAAGGTCTTGAGGTGCTTCCAGAAAAGGAGATGATTCTCCTCAAGTTTCAGAGAGACAGGGAGGCTGTTCCAGAGGGAGGCCCAAGCAAAAGAAAGAGATCTACCACCAACTCGCTGCTTGGAGAAGCAAATAACCCTGAGGGAGTTGGAGGCAGATGAGCGAAGAGCTCGAGAAGGAAGATATTTAGCAAGAGAGAGTTGAAAGTATTGAGGTCCCAGTCCCCAGAAGGCCTTGTGGACAATGCAGAGGGTTTTGAACTTAATCCTCGCTGCCACTGGGAGCCAGTACAGAGATTTCAGTCTTGGAGAGATACGATCCCTGGGCTTGAGGCCAAGGACAAGTCTTGCAGTCCTGTTTTGGATGAGTTTCAGAGGGCTGAGAGTAGAGGCAAGCAGATTTAGAAAGAGGCGGTTGCGGTAGTCCAGCCTAGAGAGAACCAGAGCCCTGGAGACAGTGAGCTTCTGGGGAAAGAAGAGGAAGGGAAGAATATCTCTGAGGAGGTGCAGCTGGTAGGGTGACTTCTTAGAGATGTCAGAGATGTGAGAAAAGAAGGAAAGTGTGGAGTCAAAGATGACCCTGAGGTTTTAGCCTCACAGGTGGGAGCAGGAAGAGGGCCAAGAGAGGTCGGCCAGAGAGTGACAGGAAACGAGAAAGCAGGTGTGCTGATGAGGAAACTCTCGGTCTTACTGGCATTAAGGCATATATTTGGCGGAACACCACTCCAGATGGCAGACAGGCAGTCGGAGATGAGAGAAGGAGAAGAGGTGGCAGAAGGGAGCCTAAAAATGTGTTGAGTGTCATCCGCATAGCACTGAAAGTTGGGGCAGAGAGCGATAATGCGGTGGGCAAGAAGTGCCAAGTATTGGTTGAACAGCCAGAGGGAGAGGTTAGACCCATGGGGAACACCAAAGATAGAGATAGAGATAGAGGAGAGGAAGGATCCAAGTTGGACCTGGGACGGTCGATCAGAGAGGAAGGAGGTCAGCCAAGCCAGGGCCTGATCAGTGATACCCAGGTTATCACAGAGACGGATGAGCAGGATGGCATGGTTGACGTGTCAAAGGCAGAAGAGAGATCAAGTAAGATGAAGACACAGGGGGTGTTGCCATCGAGGTTGGAGAGCAGGTCTTCACAGATGTTCAGGAGAGCAGTTTCTGTACTTCTGGCAGCTCTGAAGCCAGACTGATGGTCATGGAGATAACCAACAGATTGAGAGTGAAGATTAAGCTGGAAAATGGGCAGCTTTTCCAGGACTTTGCCCAGGAAGGGGGTGATGGAGATATGACGATAGGTAGCCGGGCAAGAAGGGTTGGCAGAGGGTTTCTCAAGGTTCTTCAGAGGGGAAGGTAAAACTCCAGTGGCGAAGAAGTGGTTGCAGAAATCAGCCAGATTAGGAGCCAGGGTATCAATGTGGTCCTTGATTGTTTTGGAGGAACAGGGGTGAACCTGTTTTGACAAGACTTTCATAGATCGGACTTGTCTAAAAACCTCATTTTAGGAGAACAGGGGAAAAGCAGAAAAGGAAAGAGGAGAGGTGGCCGAAGAAGGAAAAGAGGAAGAGCAGGGGGTAGAGTGAGTAGGGGGAGAGGAAGAGAGAGAGGACAGGATGTCCTGAGTTTTAGAGATGAAATGAGAAGCCATGCAGGAGAGGTAGAGACTGCAGAAGGATTGTCCAGTTCCTTGCAGATTTGAAAGAGTTCGGCTGAGTTGTTAGATGCTGCGGAGATGCCTGCTTGGATGTGGGCTCTCTTCTTGGTGCGGATGGAGAGCCGGTATTGTCTTTGGAGCAGGTGGCAGGCCAGTTTGTCAGAGGATGTACTGGAAGCCTGTCATTTCCTTTCAGCCACCATGCACTTGCATTTAAGGGTGACAAGGTCAGAGTCGTACCAAGAGTTGCACTTTGCTTTGGGCTTCAAGCGGATCCTCATGACAGGGGCAAGAACATCAAGAGTATCAGATTTGGCAGAGTGGAGCATGAAAAGGGCTGTGTCAGTGTGTGAGTCAGCCAAGGGGGAGAAGGGGGAGAAAGTGTCAGTGAAGACCTCAACTGACACACACTTCATGGGTCGGAGAACTGAGAAGGTAGGTGGCAGTGCCAGAGTTGGCTTGTCCTGAGGGGTAGAGAGGGTGAGATGGGAGGAAAGGAGAATGTGATCACTGCAGGAGAGAGGAGTGATGAGAGGGATTGAAAGGGGAAGGGCTGAAGATATCAGAATATCCAGAGTGTGCCCTGCAGAGTGAGTCGGACCAGAGGGGAGAAAAGAGAGTGAGAGAGAGTCGCAGAGGTCGCAAAAGAGTCCAGTGGAAGGACGGGAAGAATCCAGGTGGATGTTGAAATCACCAAGAAGGAGGAGTTGAGTGGTTGAGACCAGGAGGGAAGAGGAGAGGTCCACCCACTCAGAGAGGAAGGAGGGGATCTGACCAGGTGGCCGATAAATGGTAGCCACAGTAAGGGAGTGGCCAGGAGAAAGAAAGAACCTGCAGAAGAGGCATTCGAAAGAGGAGAAGGCCTGAGTGGGGATGACAGAGGCGGGAATAAACTCAGGGAAGATCAGAGCTACACCCCCTCTGGTACAGTTGGATCTAAGGGCGGAGAGGATCTTGTAGCCATCAGGGAGGAGAGTGTCAAAGCTCGTGACAGAGCTGGCCGTGAACCATGTCTCGGTGAGACCGAGGACATCGAGGTGAAGTTCCTCCAGGAGGCGGAAGATGTCAGAGCAGTGATTGAGAGCTGAGTGAGAGTTTAGAGTGGCAATATGGAGAAGGTTGTTGTCCTTGAAAGACTTCCAGGGAGAGGTACACATCAGAAGTATGCGCTGCAGAGGTATAGAATACGGCCAAGGAGAGGCAGAAGAGGAAGAAGGTTAGGCCAAGGTAGCCAAGGAGGAGCCAGCTGGGGATGGTGAGGAAGCTGTGGAGGGGAGAGAGGGGACAGCAGGGGAAGAAAGGAAATTGATGATGCGCAGGAAATGTCTATTGGCTAAGGTTGGCTTGAGGGCCTTGGACCAAGATGGTACCATTCAAGTAAACATTAATGATGACCTTAGAGAAGTGAAAGCAGGCCAGGAGGGCCTCCCACCCGGTGCCATCAATAATGGGAGAGAAAGAGAAGGGAGAGAGAACAGAGTCCATAGGTCTGGCAAGGAAACGATAAAGAGGATGTTGGTGAAAGTTTGCCTGGAGGAGACACTGGTATAGGTGTCAGCGATAGGGAGGCCTGGGTTGGAGACCAGGATGTCCTTTTTAAATTTCTTCCTACCGGATTTAGTGAGGATACCAGGATAGCCGATAGAGAAGCAGTTAGAAAAGATAGGGGAGACAGAGAGCACCATAGAGTAGGTAGGGAGAGGAGAGAAGAGGAACAGAGTGGGAAGGAGTAAGGGAGAACACATGGGAAGGTCACAGGGCAGGGAGCAAGCAGACAAGACAGAGAGAGACGAGACAAGTTGACAATTGGACAAGACGATAGGCGCTCAGATAGTAGTAGAAAGGTTTTCTACATGAGTGCTTTGCTAGGAGGCAAGCTACAGGATGGCACTACTTACATAATGCAATTTTAAAACAGGAGAAATCACACCTAAGTTTGAGAGTCCTGAATATTAGGGGAAAAAGTCACAATTTGAAACAGGAGAAAAAATGCACCCAAGTTTGAGAGTCCTGAATAGTGTGGAAAAGGCCTAGGTTTCATAATTCCTATGGAAACCTAGGTTTTCCCTTCCACTGGAACCACCTCCCCCTTCACATCGCTCTTCTCCCTCCTGCCCTTCCTTTTGCTTTTCCCTAAAATTGTATCTCTTCCACTCACCTCCCTAACACCCCACATTTCCTTTCTTCCTCCCTACACCTCTACTCTCACCTCTTACTCCTGCTCTTCCTTACCCTCTCCATCCCACCTAGCTCCTTCCTCCCTTCCCCCTGCTCTCTTCTAGCCTCACTTTTTCCTCTCTTCTTCCTCTCACATTCTTGCATTCCCTCTTTCCCCCACTCTTACCTCCTCTAACATCTACTTCTCCATTGCACACCTATGCCCCTCCCTAAACCCTCCTCACCTCTGCAATATTGTAAGTTGTTCTTTATACTGTTTTCAGGTTGTGGTTCAATTGTCATTTTATGCTTGCTGTATGTTACTTGTTCTCATGTACAGCATGTTGGAGTAAAGGGCTATATAAATGCAATAAAATACAAATACAAATAATGCAATTTTAAATACTTTCAAAATTAAATTTTAAAACAGGAGAAAACACACCTAAGTTTGAGAGTCTGCAATATAGACAGGTTTGCAAGGTAGAGTGCGGTTCTATACCTAGCTCGGGCCACTCCTACCTTCCTTAGTCACTGCTGGTTGACAGCTGGCAACAGGCTTTCCCTGCTGACACCTGCAAACACAGTCAGGAGCCGCCTCTGTGGGAGCTGCCCTTTGCCTAGGGGTGCTTAGCCGCAGGGTTTGCTGGGCAGAGAGCTCTCCTGGGAGAGTTAGTGAAGACCAAGGGTGGACCAATCAGGGTCAGGGCGGGCTGGGAGGTGGGAGGAGGGAGGTAGAAAGACAACAGGGAAGCCAGGGAACAAATGGAGTGAAGAGAGGGGCAAGAGGCCCAGAAGCCACCAAAACCTATTGAACCAGAGGCACTGCAAGGTCTCAGGCAACGTGGCTCACCTGAAGCAGCGCCTGGTGAAGGAAGCGCGCAGGGAGCAGTGTGGCAGATTAGGCTACTGAGGCCAGCTTGAATCAGCCAATCAGGGTCAGGGGTGGGCTGGGAGGTAGGAATCTGTTACTGTCAAATGCCTTCCGATCTTTATAAGTGTCTGAAGTGTGATGCCTCCTAGTTATTTCCTTGTCTCTTTATGCTGCAGTAACCATAGTCCCATTTTGTGAAGTGCCCAATACAATGGAGCGGATTCGTGGCACCCCACTGACATATTGTAGCTATTATGATGCTGATAGGATAGGATAAGTTGGTAGCAATTGAAATTGTTGATGATTTTAACTGTTGCTCCTGTGTTAATGATGAATTCAGTGTCCAGCCCTTGGGGACTTTGGGGGATGTGACTGTGTCCACCTCTTCAGTCATTGGGGATGTATATTGATTGGATTGTTCAGTTTGCATCTGGTCTTATGACTGTTTTTCCTTTTCTAACTACTGGATCTGCAAATATGTTGACCATGTATGCAGTGCCCAATACTCACTACTTTAATGAAGTCTTCATAGTCTTCAATCCATTCAGTAAACCACAGGCATGCATAGCAGGCAGGAGCGGGCTTGTTCTTCTTACATGGTGATGTAGTGCCACGTGAAACACCATCGGGAATTTGTGAGGGCATAGGTTTTGTTTCCTTTTCTTGGTCTAACTATCCTTCTTTTCTTTTCTTTTGGAAATACATCACATATGTTGCCTCTGCGTGTGCAGTGTTGATTGTGCGTTGTAGTTATTGTCCAAGAAACATGTTGTCCATTGGGCGTGGCTGCATTATTGAAGAGCAGTAGGTCGATGCAGCAGCTACCACTAGATATGCATCGGACCCCTCTGGAGGGATTGATAAAAGAAACCTCTTTTTCCAGAAGAGGGAAGCGTTCGTAGGCAGTGAAATGGGAGTGGCACGGTTATGAAGGCAAATGGTGTGAGGAAGGAGTAGGACAGCAAGACAGCAGGTGAGGAGAAGCGTTGCAGAAGCGATTGCGATATTGGCACTGGTTCAGCAGACAGAGCAGTGCCAGAATCTGCGATGGGCGAACAGACAGAGGCAATGGAACTGGTGGCTGGCAAGGTGAGTGGAGTACTGGAAACTCAGGAGAAGGGGCCGGATGTTCCAGGATGTGGCCAGGTGGTCAAGAGTTTCCATGCTTCCAAATGTGTGATTCAGGGACCAGAAATTCTAGATTTGTGTCCTCTTCTCTTTGGCAAACAACACAGAGAAAGACTGACAGATCCACTTGTTAAATTAATTTTACTTTCTCTTTATTCTTTATAACCATTCTCCTTCTGATCCCTTTCTCAACTGTTTCGAAGTAACGCAGATGGGCTAAAAAACGGTGTGGAAGATTTCCCCGAGCAGTGCCAGTGGTCCAGTTTAATTCAACACCTTCCACCCATCACTTTTTTGGTTATAGTTTGTCTCCCTGTGTGAGAGAGGGTATGCCCAGACGTGGTTCCCTTGCTCGCTGCACCATAGGGAACCAAGCTGAACCTCGCTGATGAGACCACACCGGAAACCGATCCAAAGAGCCAAGCAAGGGGCCAAACAATCACCACATGTCTCTATGAAATACTGCTTGTTTGCACACAGATCCGAATTGAAACAACTGTCTTTAATATTTAACTAGAGATCATTAATTGAACAGCAAAACAGCACCCTGCTTTGTTTCACTGGATCCATTGACAACATTGTGGGCTGCAAAATCCCCATGTGCAGGTTGTGAAATGCAAACCACATCTCTGCATGGACAGTGCAGATTGAAAGAAGGAAGGAATGTTCTTAATGATCTTTCTATGAAATTACATGAAAAGATAATCATTAATGTCTCCGATATGTAAGCTATGTTAGCCAAACACATGCCAACAAAGAAGGGTAAAGCAAGCATAACATATTAAAAGAAAAGGACTCCAAACAGGTGACCCGGACATAGGTGTTCAGCAATGGCACTAATGTGTGTGAAATGCATATGCAAGTAACTCTCTTATTAACTTATTGCATTCCCTTTTTTTACTGAACTTTAGTAGCACATTGGCCGGGGCATTCAACTGAACATGCTATGACTACGAAGCCTGACGACTTGAGTAGACTTAAGGATGGCAGCAGTGTCGGCATCCTATCCTTTTGTATGAATCTGAAACCTTTGACCATCCCATTCCTCTCAGTGATTGTCATAGCCTTTGAGTAACTCAACAAGCATTGACTTGCGTCTAGTCCATATTGACGAATAGAAGACAAACTGCCTTATTTTCAGTCAGCTTTTGCGCAGCGTTGTCAGTGGTACTGCTGATGGCGCATACCTATCCTTGCTCCTTTTTAATATATATTTGTAACCACTTGCTGGCTTAATTCAACTCATTGACTGGGTTTTTACACCTATGCTTCTGCTTCAAAATACTGATATATTGGATTCTGGGAGGGGCTGGGCATTCTGGGTCATCTTCATGCTTTTTGTCGTACACAAACTATTGGATGTCTAGGAATAGATTAAATGCCTACTGGCACAACCAGCCTTGATCTCATTTCATGTGGGTAAATCCCTTTCCATGCATCAGTGCCCACCCTTCCCCAGGGTCCATGAACCGGGAGTACTGGTTGATGCTGATTTGTCAATGGAGCAGAAATTCAACTAGTCACTTGATCCTGTCTTTTTTTCATCTTCGATCCATCAAATTCTTCCTTTATCATGATTTGCACATCGGGTTACAGCTGTTAATGCCTAAGAGTCTTTTTGTCTGAATTGCAGAAATGCCATTTCTTTGGGGCACCCAAAGATCTTAATAATTTGGTAGCAATGCTTTCATAATTATGCAGCGCATATTCTTCTTTGATTGAAAACATTTGACACCAAGCATGAAATCTTGGCACTGGCTGTCCCTTGAAAAGGTGGTACTTTTCTAAAGTCGTATTACTGTCAGCAAAGTGCAGTAAATAGACATTGGCAAGCTTTTAAGAGAAAAAAAAACTACATTTTAGGTTTATCACACTAAACTTTCTCTTCGTTTCCCCTATGGCCATTGATTCATCAATTTTCTACTAAATAAAATGTATAAGGATTTTTTTTTTGTGCTACTGTAGCTTCTATGTGGATTTCTTGTCCGTAGAATTACGTCCAGTCGTAGCCTTCTCTTCTTTAGCAAAGCGTGAAAGTCATGGTGCTTTCGGGCTCTTTATTAGTTTCCTGGAATCCCGCTGGTCATTCCGGCGGGATACTGGGAAAATACTGTACTGTCTCCACTGCCCGATATCCTGGTATTACCGGAATATTATGGGCCGCAGCGATGCTGGTAACTCCTCATTCCATATGGGATGGGGTTGCACGAATCACCAGCAGCGTTAGCAACAGTGCCAGTGATTTGGGGATTTTATCTGCCGGTAAGGGCCTGATCTACCGGCAGGTCAGGCCTGCTGGTAGATCAAAGCCCCTACCCGCAGGCTTGGAGTTGGCCACTTTATACCCAGACCGGAAAACTCGTGATGAGGCCGATAGTCTTTGGCTTTTGCATTATTTTGCATTTTCTGGTGGCCACCAACACTATCATGCGGTAAAGAGCACCATGATACATTTGGATCAATGTGCGATCGTGTAAACTCTATATAACATAAGATAACTTTGCCTGATATGACATCACACTTAAACACATAAATGGACATGCCAGGACCAATCTTCCAATACAGGTTTTCTGAACAGGAGAGGCAAGGCACAGAGAGAGGAAGGTGCACGCAGATAAGAGCCTTTACTCAGGTCTGCCAGCATGCCAGTGCCACCAGCCCCCCCCCCATACAGCAACACCATGCTCTACATGAACCATTGCCACACACCATTTCTTCCCATTCATTACAGAGGGAAATCAAACATACACATTTCCGAGGACTGTCCCGTTAAGGGCCATCCACTAAAATGTGCTGCCAACATTCATGAGGTAGGGGGCCTTGATGATGTCAGCAGGTCTCTGTTTCTCAATGCATGTGAGTGCAGACAGGCAATCCATTTAACCCAACTCAAGTCCCATTTGGGAACAGAAGGCCCACATGCTTTCCAGTTCAGTCTGCAATCCTGTGATGCGCCCAGCGCGCCAACCAGTGCTGTAGTGTAACTCTGCTTATTCAGGTTTTAACACTGTCGTTGTTATGGCGATTGCTGGCTTGGGAAATCCCTTTCTACACTCTCATATTTTAGATTTGATGGTCTCCCAGCAAAGCTAGTACAGACTGTGTAAACATGTCGAGAGCTATGGAGCAGTTTGTGGTCCTGGTTATTTGTGCCAGTGTCTGAATGAGAGAATTCAAGGTTTTTTAATCATGCCATATCATATGTTTTATAAAAGCATATGTGCCAGTAATGTGTCTGACGTTTTCACTTTTTCATCCTAGCTTTAGTGGAGGAATATTATGTTTAATTCCCGGTTAGCATCTCCAAGTGGGATTAGGTCTAAGCACACATGCATTAACCGGAATTACCCTCCTTCTTCAGTAAGGGCATGTCAGGATAATGTATTGCATTGCCTACGGTCTGTAGCATTTGCTGTTCTTACGGTTCCAAGGTAAGCCAGAAGTTGCTGCCATGTGATGGCATTTCTATATCTCGGATCACGTGAACTGTACATGCGTCAATCAGAGTTCTTCCGTTCTTTTTAGTGCACAATGAATGGAGTGGAAAACGTCTAACAAAGGAAAAATATTCATCTATTTATATATTTGAGTTGTGCGTACACCACCAACACGAAGCAGATGCAGCACTTATGCAGTGCACTTAAACCCCACATATTTTTGCTTGTCAATCTTTTTCAGCGAAAGAAGTGGTAAAAGTGCAAAAACAGTTGAGAACAAAAGAAAGAGTAAAGTACAATGGCAAAGATTTGAGAACATGGAAAAAATCCATGTTTTTTTCCATTGAAATGATCCCATCCCTGAAGTGTTTTCAATACTATGCAGTGGTGGTTGGTTATTTCTTTAATTGGGGCGGCATAAAAAGTTATTTCTGAATATGTGGGGCGACTGACCATAGCGAGGGAGCCTGAACCAACCAAGTGGAGTTCGGGGAGCTATGCCCGGGGAAATATTTAGAAAATATTCAGTTAAAATCGTGCATTTTGAGTAACCTTTCTGTGAAAAATTGGTCAAAAGCCACAGTTTGCAATTGGTAGTTTAGATAACACATGTAAAAATCCAATGCATGCAACGAGTCACCAACTTTGCACTAAAACATTTTCCAACTCCTTTTCATGTTGCCTTTGCCTACAATATAAACCAGTACAAAAAACATGTACATTATGGCTTTGCCTATACATATTCATGGAGGCTGCACCAACATATGACAGTATGACTGTATAAGGACCTACTCCTCTTGGATTTACCAGTATAGAATGCAATGCCACAGTAAAGAAATATGGCCAGACTGGACTCACCTATGTGGGCCAGTAGCACGTAGGAACAATCACCATGCTTTCTTCACCCTTTATGCTCAGTAAACAAATATGCCATGCCACAGTGAAGATTTGTCCAGACTACAAACTCCAATGTGGGCCAGTATCAAGTAGGAAAACCCATTATACTGCTTTTGCCCTTGACGCCCAGTAAAAAATGCCATACCACAGTAAATTAATATGTCCCGACTGAATGCACCAATGTGGACAACTACCACATGGACAACTTCACTGTGTTGCCTTTACCCTTGATGCCCAGTGAAAAATGACATGCCACAGTAAGAAAAATATCCACAGTGAACCCACTAATATGGGCCAATGCCACATAGAAACTCTCATATTGCCTTCAACTTTAACCAGTAAAAAATGCCATACCAGAGTAAAATGTGTCCAGACTGGACACACCAATGTGGGCCAGTACCACATAGGAACACTCATCATGCTGCCATCCCCCTAAATGCCCGGAAATTATGCCTTTGGGCCTCATTACAAGTATGGAGGCAGCCATGCCCTTAACAAGGGCATGGCTGCCTCCATACCGGGCTCCAATACCGGGTTCCTTCAATGAGGAATAACCGGGTCATTCCAACATTGGAGGACCCGGTAATTCCTCCTTGAAGGAACCGATCCCCATTTCCATTTGAGCCCCCATAGGGCTCAATGGGAATGGGGATGGAGCTAATAACGGGCCCGTTTATAACGGGCCCGTTATTAGCTCCTTGGTCCCCTCGACGGGACCCAGAAAGGACGTCTAGTTTTACCAGATGTCTGTTCCGAATCCCGCAAGGGAACCTCGTAATTGCGCATCCCGTAATGAACGGTGCAGGTCCTGTACCGGCACCCTTCATTATGGGAACGCAACCTCGTAATGTGGCCCATTGTGAAGATTTCTCCATCCTGGACTCACCAATGTGGGCTAGTACCACTCAGGCACACTCTTTATCCCCCTTGATGCCCAGTAGAAAATGCCATATCAGAGTAAAGAAATGTCCAGATTGGATCCACCCATGTGGGTTTGTACCATGTAGGAACACTCGGAATGCTCCCTTAAACCTTGCATGGTGTTTTTTACTGGTCATCAACTTGATGAACAGTAAAACAGTGAGAACTACTGCACCCTCCAGCCCTTTCCACAACTCCTTATCACCACCTCACCTCCAAAATCAAAGGCCTGAAACAGGGCTGGGCATACGTGCATCAACATTCACACAGCAACATTCATTGTTCTCCACTCTAACATTCACACACATGCATCATCATTTATACAGAATCAATTCTTCATTCACTCACATTCACCCGTGCTTTGCACTCATATAACATGTATACGCTTTCTCAATCACACATGCAAGCAAACAACATGCACTCTCTCATTCACATACCCACTTATAAACACAAATTCTTGCATACATGCACACGCAAATACATTTTCTGTATTTTCATACTTGCAGCCCAGCTCCGGATTTTGTTCCTCTCGGCCTCACGCTGCCTGCTGCAATGATGGCCCTCCAGCTCCTGCGCAGTGTACAATAGAGACCAAGAAACAGTCCTTCCCGGCTCCTGCACATGCTCGATGGAGCCAGAGCACCTTGCTCTCACTGCTGCTACCAAGCCTCCTCATACATTCTGGCCTGCAGTTCCCAAGCCTCTATGCCCAATTAGCCATGTAAGGATGTGGAAGCAAAACACCGCTACGCTGGGATAGTTCTGAACTGTCAAAGGAAAAGCCATGTTTAAGCCACCACAGGAGCTCTCCCTCAGCAGTAGAAAGCAGTTAAGGGAGTGCTTAGTGTGTTCACTGGACCAGCTAGGCTACTCCATAATAGGCGAGGGAACTGGCGGTTTGTGGTCTCTTGTCCATTTTGGATATAGCCACCACTGTTACTATGTATAAATATTTCTAGCTTTTTTGAGAGACGTTTTTGACTCTTTTCCTGTGGCTGACTCCCGGAGCACATTATCTGCTGAATCTTCTCCACTCTTGTTAATGTTTATTTGAATAGTGCCTATACCCAAGACAAGACTATAGCAGTGGCCTAAACGTAGACCTGATCGCAATAGCCTACTGTTCCCAAGGGATTATCGTCAATCTGAATATAACTGCAATTTGATCTAGATGGTTAAGTACCCCCTCTGAAAAACCTGAAGTTGACAGTATCCCGATTTAGTATTGCAGCTGTTGTGTGCATACACAAACATAATGAGTTCAAATTAGCCTCCTGGCACCAAATAATACCTGGATTAGTTTTAGCAATTTAAATGAGTGTTCACATCTAGCTGGCTATGATTTTCTACAGCCATAGCGCCACACCAAATTAGATTCATCTTTAGGGCACTATGTACGCTACCGTGCTAAACCTAGTCTCATTAGTTACCCTACTTCCATTTGGTCCATCAGCTAGCTTCACGGGACTTCCTACCCTACTAGCACCTGACTGTAAGATTACAAATAACATGGCAATGACCCTGGGTGGCTTACCCACTCCATCTCAACCTAACGACCAGAGCTATCAACAACTGAAAAGCAACCTGAACCACACCCATGGTTCACCCGACCCAGCTACACCACGTAATACAGTGTCCAGAAACATTAGGCTACGTTCTAGACTGTCCAAACTGTACGATCCACCTACCAGTTCAGTGACTAATATAGACTTTAAGAGAAAAAGCACTCTTAGAAGACAAACTTCAAGCACAGAAAAACTCAATCCTATTACCTTATCCTCTCTAGCACAGCCTTTCCCATAAAAAACCTCAACAGACTAAACCCAATATCCTATCACAGCATGTCAGAGCTACTTCTTGTATCTCCCCCCCCCCCCACCCTCACTGCAAAACAGTTCTGCCTCAGCCCTTAAGGGAGCTCTAATAAACGTCAGATCTATAGTTATGCATGCCACAGAGATATCTGACCTTATCCTGGCAGAAAGCTATGACTTTCTCGCCATCACTGAATCTTGGGTGCACGCTGCTGCAGGTCCTGCAGGTCCTGCCCTTAAGCTGGCAGTTCCTGATGATTACACCATTCTGAGAACAGACAGATGTGATGCTCGAGGAGGAGGTATAGCTATCATTGCTAAATCTAGTCTATCCATGAGACTAGTAACATCCTTGGACATTAAATCCTGCAAATCCCTCACAGCCAAACTTCCCATTGCTAACTCCCAAACACTCACAATTCACCTTATATACAGGCCCCCAAGACCCATCGGATCATTTGAGGAGGACATCTCCACCATCCTCTCTGATAACCTAAAAAACATCTCACAAGTACTATTGCTAGGGGATCTTAATTTGGGATTCAATGACCCTAAAGTTCAACAAGCAACCATCGTTGCTAATATCCTTGCAGAACTTGGCCTCACCCAAAGAGTTAACCTTCCCACACACGACAAGGGGAGAACACTCAATTGGGTCGTGGACTATAACTGCAACGCCTCTATTACTGCCATAACTGCTCAGGTCTGGACTGACCACCGCCTCTTATCATTCACACTAGCAATTAAAATGCCCACAATTAAAAATATTCTGTCCACTCCTCCCACACTAACAAGGAATAAAAAGAACATTACAGTCGATAAAATTCTACCCCTTATCCTATCCAATCTCAACTCATTACCGGATAGTATGGATCCTAAAATGCTAGTTGAGGAATATAACAAAATTATGACCACCTCGCTTGATTCCATTACCCCCTTAAAAATGAGACAAAGTAAGCCTAAAATCCATCTCAACTCCTGGTTCACCCCACTCCTAAAAACACTGAGATTGGAAAAAAGAAAATGCGAGATCTCTTGGAGGCTATCACCTTCTGTTGAAAATAAAAACAATCGCACTAATATATCTTCTTGCTACAAGAAAGAAATACTTTTGGATAAACAAGAAACTTAAAATAATAGAATTTTCCAAGCCAACTCAAGTATGAAGGAGTTATTCGTAATTCTAAAAGAACTAGAAACACTGATCCCAGTACAAGACAACTGTGTGAAGTACACAACCTGGTGCTCTAATATTCAGCAAGCACAAGCCAATAAAGTCACCACCCTTCAGGACAAAATTGCAAATAAGAAAGCCTGCTTAACCACCACAACCATTCCTAACATTAACCGGGTGCCCACTCAAAAACTGCCATCCCGCTTCAACTTTTCCAAGATCTCCATTCTCGAGGTGAGAAAGTCATCCTCTCCCTCAAACCATCGAACTGCCAGGGCTATCAATGCCCAGCCCAACTAATCAAGGATGCTGCAAGAGATTTAGCACCTTTCATATCAAAGCTAATTAATGCCTTTTTCTACACGGGCACCATCCCAAGTAATCGTAAACAGTCCAGGGTACTCCCCCTTCTTACAAAACAAACATTAGACCCAACTATACCGACTAACTATAGGCCTATCACCACAGTGCCATTCCTTCTCAAAATCCTAGGCAAGGTGGCCTATCTCCAAATAGAAAAGTACTTGGAGCTAAACCAACTCCTAGGATCCCGCCAATCAGGATTTCGGCCACAACATGGCAGGGAAATAGCATTAATTGATCTTAAAGCCCAAATCAATGAACTGAGGGACAAGGGAAAAACAGCCCTACTTCTCCTCCTCAATCTCTCGGCTGCATTTGACTTGGTGGATCACAACGTCTTAAGTAGCCACCTGGATTCAGCAGCACATTTCTCTAAGGAAGCCATAGTTTGGCTTCAATCATTCCTAAGTAATAGGACCATGAGAGTGTTCTCACCTTCAGCAGCCGCTGACCCCATCCCTATCACCTGCGGAGTGCCCCAGGGATCATCATGTGTCTCACCCACACTGTATAACATATTTATCAAGCCCCTTTTCGATGATCTGGACCATCTTGGTATCACCTACACCAACTATGCAGATGATACCCAGATTCTCCTACCACTTACCGGGGATTATGACAAGGATTTGGCCTTGGTAAATAGAATCTACCTCATCATGCAGGCATGGATGGCTGCTCATGGTCTATGCCTGAATGATGACAAAACTGAGCTCATTTCCTGGGTACCACATCCAACCTCAAAAAACTTGGCCCAGATTACAATTCCTTTAACATTGATGGTAACCCTATTGAAGTCGCTAATGAAGTAAAAACTCTAGGCTTTTACCTGGACTCTACCTTCACTCCCACCAAACAAGTTAATTCCATGGCCTCTGCCACTGCATATACATGCAAACTAATTAGAGCTGGCAAACCAATCTTATCTGCGAATAGCTGTATAACCTTGGCCAGAGCTCTTATCTTGTCCAAACTGGATTACTGTAACTCCCTGTACATCGGTGCCAACAAGCATATTGTCAGAAGAATACAAATGCTACAGAATAATGCCCCTAGAGCAGTCCTAGGCATAGCTAGGAAAGAGCATGTGTCTGCGATAATGAGACAGCATACTTGGCTACCTACCAATGACAAAATCTGGCTTCAAATGCTTGAATAACACGGCTCCTTGCTACCTCACTGAGAGACTCAACAGAAAATCCTCGAACAGGCCCACTAGAACAGCCAATACTAATTGCCTCACTGTGCCAAGATTTAAACTTTCCAGGGTCGGTTGTAGCAGCTTCCCGGTTAAAGAAGCACAACTTTGGAAACCTCTGCTTCCATCCTTGAGAGCTGATCAAAACTACATGAACTTCCAACAGAATCTTATCAACTGGCTCAAAGACAATGACCAGTAGCACATCTGTGTCCTATCTCACTGCACTGTAAATAGATCTAGATTGACTTCCTAAATGTTATCCTGCCTGTATAGCAGAGATCTTCAATCAATGGGTCGCACCCCCATTGGGGGGCGGCGCGGCCACATGCCTGTGGGGGCGCGGGATGCCGGACGGCAAAAACGAGATTTTCATTTTTTTTTTCTTTTCTTTTTTTTCTCCTGCACTGAACTGAGCATGTGCAATGGGGAGCCACTGGCTCCCATGCACATGCTCAGCCAGTTCCCTGTGGGGGGGGCGTGGCCATGAAACAAGAAATAAATGCAGCCTGGACACGCGCTTCCCTGCATTTGGAACGCAAGTCCAGGCTACGCTGTGGTTTCCTGCTTTTTCCGCCCGCCTTTGCTGCAGTGAGGTAAGTGATATCAGCGGTCCCCACTGCGCCCCCTACATTGGGGGACACGGGGAGAGGAGGCGAGTGGGGACCGAAACTGCATTGCCGGTGTCGGTTGTTGTATTCCTAACGCGGCTCGCCCACGGCAGATTGCTGGGCTCCAGCAATCTGCCATGGGGGAGCCGCGTTAGCAGTACAACACCGGTCCCCCCTGCGCCCCTCTCCCATTGTGCCCCCAACATTGGGGGGTACAGGAGAGAGGAGGTGAGCAGGGACCAAAACGGAATTGCCAGTGTCAGGTATTGTATTCCTAACACGGCTCCCCCACGGCAGATTGCTGGGCTCCAGCAATCTGCCGTGGGGAGCCGCATAGGGAATACACTACCGGTCCCCATGCTTTGACTGCACATTATCTAAAACCCTTGCTATTCCGGTTGAAGTAGTTTGGAGATGGTGGCGGAGTTCCAGGCAGTTGAACTCCACTCTAATGAACTGTCCAAAATAATAATTTTAAAATGGTGCCATTTTTTTCATGATGCTTCTTTCCAAAAGTAGGGGTATTTCTGCCCTTGAAAAAAGTTATCACCAGTGTTTAATTTCCTAATTGCTGTCAGCAAAACAGGAGAATTATGGTGATTAAGCAGTTTGACAAGCATTATAACATCTTTATAAATATAACCCGTGATAAAACACAAAGGATGGGCACAATAATTACAGGGTATTTGTGGGGTAGTCTGACAAAAAAGATTCACGTTTCAAGGCAAACTAGTGAATGCAAGTTTGAGCAGCACTTTCGAGTTTGGAAATAACTTTTCTTTTTCTGTGAAAATGTAAGATGCCCATTTGGGAAACAATAGTGTTCTCAGCATGTAGAAAGCCTGCTTTTAACAGTGATGCCTCCCCACCTCTGCTCTAATGCCTTCCATCTCCCCCACCAGACTGCACCACCTTGCTGCTGCAGAACGTGCACCAGTAGACATTCGCCTTCCCGTACTTTGACGGGTCTTTCCAGCCCTTCATCCCATCTTCGTATTTCCCAGCTGGGTGCCAGTGCCGATCGAGAGTAGGTAGGATGCTTTGTTCACAAATATTTGTCCTCTCTGATTTCACTCATTGCAAGCAATGATTTTGAAACAACTTAGTGTTTGGCACCCACTCCTGCATTAGGGGCACCATTCTACGCCAGCGCGCAATAACTGTTCACACCCAAGTACAATTTTCGGAGTCCATGTGTATAGGGGGGGGGGGGCGAGCCAGAGAAATATTTCTTAGGGGGGGATCGGGGTCAAAAAGTTTGAAGACCTCTGAGCTAGAGAGAGGTCCAAGTCAATGCACTCTATGCTAAGGGGAAAGGTGTGAGTAGGTTCAGTTGGCACGTTTACTATACAAGGTACATAGGTGACATGCTAAAGCAGGTGAACATCTAGGCACAAGTACAATCGAGGAGGTGCGTTTCCTAAAATATTGAGAGCATGCCACAGGCAAAATCGGGTCACTGTAAGGCGTAGCTAACGTGAGAACTAACAAGTTTCCATAAGATAGCAATCGGGTACAAGCAGTGGGCACAGGTAACATCCGGAGTCACATTTGCACAAGATAACAGAGGGGACGTTTGGAGTGGGTGATTAGGTGCATAATTACAGGCAAAATGAAGATAACTTACAGTTGAATCACACTGGTGTGTTTACACAGGGTACTGATACAATCGTGAGTGCGGGCAGAGATCAAAATTGCACGTGATTCTAGGCAAAGACAATTAAATCACAGATGAATCACATTGGCATGTTTACATAGAATACCAATGCATGCGTGAGTGTGGACAGAGATCCATATTGCATGTGATTCTAGGAAGAGACAATTAAATCACAGATGAATCATAGTGCCATGTTAAATCACCATGGCGTGTTTACATAGAATGCCAATGCTTACGTGAGTGCGGGCAGAAATCAAGGTGGCGCGTGAATGTGGGCAAAGTCAATTGAATCACAATTGCGGGTTTACGCGAAGTACCAGCACGTGTATGGATGCCGGTCAAAAGAGCGCTGTGGCGTGATTACACAGGGAGCCTGAGGGTTTTTTCATGCAGGCACACTAGGTATGATAGCATGGGGTGCGATGCGAAAAGTATATGGGTTGAACTATCATTAGTTCATGTGTTGATATAGTGTCAGCAATGAGGCTTTTCCTCCGACTCAGATCGCCGTAGTTCAGTTGATGATGAAACACCTTGTGAGCGGGTCAGAGTGAATGGATCCTCACGTACTGAGGGGCCGAGCAACCTATATGGGCAGTTTGTATAAGGATGTTTGCGATAGTCTTACCTCTATATTAATAGTTGACAAAGGTTTTCGGTACTGTAGCCTTGTCCCTTAGCCTTCTCCCGCTGGCCGGCTTCCGCCTGTCGGCGCAGGGGATTGGCTAATAAGGGACTCAGTTACTAAGTGATGTGGAGGTAACAGCCTTGTTATGGCGCTGCACCACACCGGCTATTTTGGGATCTGGCGGCAGTGCATGCGGCCAGTAAGATGAACGAAAACAATCAATTCCTCTCAATATAGGTGAGCAAACAGTGGTGAAACAGGTCGCATGGGACAGGAGATTGATGTCACCTTGTCACCTCGGGGGGAGCAGGATGGGGCTCCGATGGTGTTGGGGTACGCTGGAAGTGATGGTGGCAAGTGGTGGAAAGACAGGCTGGGAAGGGTGAGGGAGCGGAAAAAAGATGATATGGTGCTATTTTTGTAGGTTGAAAAAGGCCAGCCAGCTGCTGTAGCTGCTCGTGGGGTAGTTTACTGGCAGCGTTCTGAATGGACAGATTGGGAAAGACATTTGAGGTTATTTGATGGCTGAAAGAGGGCATAACAATAGTAGGGAAGTGGAATGAAACTGATGTAGAGCTGTTTTTATAGGTGAAAAAAGGGTTTGGAAATGCTGCCCAGTCCGCGGTCCATTTTGGGGCCGCAGACATAATTTTGAATGCAGGGGGGTCGGAGTGAGTTTCCTTTGTTGACCGTGTATGATACATACTTGTTAAGCAGTTAATTGCTTTGTGGTCAGTGGCTAGATTATGGGGGGCATGAATATGTGCACTGGGCACAATGACTACAGTAGCAGTATGTGTATTGTAATCATATGTGATGTAGTAGGAGTAAGGCCAGAATGACCATAGTAGCAATATGTGTAAAGTAATTGTCCATAATGTAGTGGGAGTATAAATTGTTTGTAATATGAGGTATTATGAAATTGAGTCATTGGGAAAGAAAATCCATACTGGATAAAGAAAATTCCAAAACTAAATACAAATATTACAAATGGTTGCAGGTAAACAGTTGTGAGACACTTCTGTAAGTCAGTACACGTTCAAACATATAAGCGTATTGTTACATATTGGTGTGCAATAACACATGCATTGGTCTATGGCACTCGCCTTACCCTTAAATACCTCATGTCTAGTATCAATGGTAGTTGGCACCTGTGAGGGTGTGCTCGCAATGGGGCAGGGTGGATGGAGATGCTGAAGGTGTGGTACACCATGTGCACCAGAAAGGTATCTTATGCACTATGACTATTCTGCAAATGGACACCACAGTGCTTGTGTGTGCAGACTCTCATTTGAAGACCTCATTCCTGCAATGAACATATGTATGAGTCCATTGAATGTTGTCCCAGGCCTAGAAGCTGAATGTGTATAGAACAAAGGTACTTTGCAGGCGGCCTTAGTGTTTGCTTTAAGGATGAAATTGAAGATCCTTGTGTTATTGGCAAGGCTGTCCAGTCCGTGGAAACACACTACCTGCAGCTCTATCTGACTACCTTTTGTTCACGATACATTTGATGTTGCCTTTACAACTGTGTGCTAGGGAAATGCTCTGTGCTAGGGAAATGCTTCTTAGAAGTCAGAGCAGGAGGCACAATACTATTGACGTATAGGGAAATACGTGCCTGTGTGCACCGTACATAAGGTTATGTTTGAAAAAAAAGTAAATCTATTGTAAACAGGCGAATTGATGCCAGTAAAATGGAAGTAAATATTGTTATATGCGGTTTACTTAAAATATTTGGTTGTTTTGTACTACACTGTTTGCCAGTGATAGTGTTAGTTGTTGTGGCATGTGTTTCCAGGAATGAAACTGACTCGGGCACACAGTGAATGCTAGATGAAGGGTGGCATTGTTATGTGTCCATCAAAAGAGTGGACTAAGAATTTGTGGGAGTAGGGATAAGATTCACAGTATTAAAAGCAGACATTGGAAAGTAAAGTTTCTATTTCAGAAAACTGTGCTGTGAAGCGGTTGGTCCTCCACAAGATCGGAAAAATGGATTCGCAAAACGCAATGTAAGCAACATTTTAAGTGAAAGCTATTGAAGTGTGGAAAGTGTACTGGTTGCCATTTGATAAACGCTGTGATGGATGAATGTTGAATTAGCCGCAAAGAGTATATATCGTACATGTTACATGAAACTTTGATTTATAGCTAAAATAAGAATGTATTTGTATATTGAATTGTAAAATGCTTACTGAAATATGTTTTTCTGTTATCCAATTTATATAGTTATATACTCCCGCTCTCTGCATGTCATGGTTTCAGTCTACCGGCCAACGACTTTTAGAACAGGGTTTGGACAATAATTATCAACAGCGGATATGAACCGTTAGATCCTTTTTAAATGAGGAAGCACCTCATTACATGGATGGGGGTTCAGAATAACTCTCACACCAATAATCAGACCGACACAAGAAGTTGGCAAACAAACTTTGTCTTATTGTCAATGGTCTAAAACAGGGAGTACAATGGACATCAACTGACGTCTCACAGCATAATCTCATCGTAACACATACAAAAGAATGCTTTTATAGCGAAAACTCATCATTTGTGACGTCATACTACATGGCAAACTAAGAAAACCTACTTGGGTTTGTGATAGGTCTACGGGGAACATATAGGTATACTTGCTGTAGATGATTGGATTGTGATTGGATTCTATAGTCAAATGGACAACTTATGCCCACCCCTTGTGCAAGTCATCCTCAATATTTGTTAGATACACGACACACCATTGGCTCTCAAACTATAGGGCTCTTCAATACATGGCCCTCTATAATTGGTTGGCATGCTTGCACCCTTCTGGAATATTTGACTCGCTAGCAGCATGCAATCTGGTACCCGAGGTGTTTGTGGGTGGATACTATGACTTGACTATGCCTCCCCACCCAATTATCCATCCATCCATCATCACTCATGCCGTATGCCATTCTAATTGTCTTTGAACTTGGCCTCACAAAGTATCACTGCTCCTGAGAATAGAAGGGAGTGCAAGCACATTCTTATCTTCAAGTCTCGATGCAAAATCGGCTCGCATTGTCTGCCTATCCATAGTGGGGACAATGGTTCCTGGTTGCCTTCTCCCTGGCAATGACCTCAGCCTGCTCATATACGGCAGAGACTCTCCCTTCTCGCTATACGGTCGTCCTCCAGGGCGCTCTGGATATGCTATGGGATCTGGAGTCCTAGCCTGAGGTTTCTCTAAATCAGACCATCTTACTTCCTTGTCTGTCTGCAGACATCCCTTGGGCTGCATACACCTCCTCCCTCCTCCCCACAAAAGGTTTCTCTCTCTTCGGCTGACATATCTAGCACCCAGCTAGTATGGCTCTCCTCTCTTTTGCCCTTAGTTTAAGTCAGCCTGTCTAAGGACAAAGCTCTATGCTGAAGACTGAATGGGTCTCTTTCTTCGCTTCATGATTGGGAGACCAGGGATAAATCTCCCTTCCCTCGGCTTCCCGATTTGCTACCTTCTCTCAAGTCTTGATAGGTCTTATCAACCCTATCTCTGATGCTCCCTATGTCACAATTCCCTTGTAGGGCTACTCTAGATGGCCCTAATATTGCCTCCTTTAATGGAAGAAATTCTTCTATATTACCCCATGATATTACTGGACTTGGTTCCATTAACTGCTTCTGAATGTGATCAATATCGTGCTCCCGCTGTCTCCTTTTTCGTTCCAATTCTTAGTCTAATTTTATTCGCTTTCTCACTTTCCATCTACCTCTTTCCTCTTCTTGTCTTTTTTCCTCTCTTCTTTCGTTCGCTCTACGTTCTTCCTCTTCCTTTCGTCTCTGTATCCTTTTATCCCTTAATTTCTGTGCTTCTTCCTCTTCTCTTTTCCTTTCTTACCTATCTCATTCTTTGATTGTTCTCTGTCTGTTGTCAAACTTTCTTTGCTCCTCTGCCCTTTCTTCCTTCCTTTGCTGCTCTTCCTGATACATGTGTTCTCGCCTCTGCCTACTCTTACTTTTATGTTCATCCTCTATCAATCTTTTTTCTTGTTCCCTGTTTTTCTTGTACTGTTTGTCTTGATCTACCATTTTCCTGACTTCCTCGATACTTTTCCCATCAAGATTGAGCAATATCTGTCCTCCATCCATTCGGTCTGTACTGTTACCTTATCAGCTTTATCCTTCTCTCCTTTCCACCTTTTAATCTCTCGTTCTATGTCTGTTGTAATATTCAATCTCTCACTTTTCTCCTCTTTATTTTGCACAATCTTAAAGATCTCCTCCTTTCTTATGGTCTCTTCTGGATCATCGTCACTGCTATAAGCAAAGCAGGAGGTTCATATATCGGATTACTACACCCTGTCACCTCCTTCAGTTCCTTCAACTGATACAATCCTATGTCTTGTGTACTTTCGCCATTCACTTCAGGTGAGGTAAGGGGAGCAGAAGGCTCAACACCTTCCTCCCTACACTGAGTAAGCATCCACTCCTCAGGTGGTGGATCATCTCTCTCCCCTTGGTACATCTTCCAGAGCTCTAAAATAGCTAACCTCAAGTATGTGGTCATGTGTTGCAATACCGCTTTTGACAGCAATCCCCCTTGTGGGCCATGGCATAAACATTTTATCTGCTGTGCCCTTTAGCCACTCCGCACTGTACTGTTTGAGCTTAGGCATATGCTTTGGCAACGTTTTACACAAGTGCATTAGTGGAGTAATATCTCCCATTGTGACGAGTCTCAATTGATTGCCAATACTTACCAGTGTTTACACAGATACATTTATAAACACAACAAATATGAGTGGGCTCCAACACTCACCGCTCAAAAACTCAGTTTCTCAATAACCTCAACCTACATTTTGGTTGGCACCAACAATGATCTTAAAATAGACAAAACTTTTCATCTCTACTTCAACTTTACACAACTTATTCTTGTTGCTCTTTTGACACCTTTTTTAACACAAACTCAAAGACAGACGGACAGACTAGTTGACTCTTTTACATTAACACCATGGTACACCTTTTCTCCGTCTTGCCCCTACAATACTCTGACTAGAGATTAACTTGTCTCCTAACATAAACCTGTTTATGCGCAGTTTAATTTACCCCGACTAGGGTGTGAGACGAGTTCTTCTAAAGCTCCTTCAGTTAGGAATTCTAGGCCTTCATCTCTTAAAACGCTCTTCGTTTACACTTTAAAATGCTCTTCGTTTACACTTTAATAATCAACCCCCGTTACTTTTCTAACTACCACAATCCCCTCCCCAAAGTTTGCCATTCCCCTCAGTCTACTCACCATTTGCTCGTTGCCTTCGGTATCGGCTCCCCTCTCCAATCGACCACTTTCGCCGCCCGTCTGTGAAGCACCTGTGGAAACCAGGAGGGATTTTGTAAAAGACATGCCCATCCCACCTGTGTCATGTTGTCTTGCAAGAATTCTATATCGGCCACTCTCCACAGGAAACCCTGTGATCTTCCAACTACATGACGAAGGGTGCTTAATCGTCCGAGACTCTGGAGTTTTACTTAATCAATGGGTCTGGAACCATCCGACATGCTACCCCATGAACCGTTATGTCCTTTTTAAATGAGGAAGCTCATCATTACATGGATGGGGCTGCAGAATAACTCTCACACCAATAATCAGACCGACTCAGGAAGTTGGCAAACAAACTCTGTTTTATTGTCAATTGTCTAAAACAGGGAGCACAATGGACATCAACGGACATCTCACAGCATAATCTCAACATAACGCATAAAAAAGAATGCTTTTATAGTGAAAGCTCATCATTCGTGACGTCATGCTACGTGGCAAACTAAGAAAACCTTCTTGGGATTGTGATGGGTCTACGGGGGACATTTAGGTATACTTTCTGTAGGGGATTGGGTTGTGATTGGATTCTATAGTCAGGCGGACAATTTATGCCCACCTCTTGTGCAAGTCATCCTCAATATTTGATAGATACACAACACACTATTGGCTCTCAAACTATAAGGCTCTTCAATACATGGCCCTCTATAATTGGTTGGCACGATTGTACCCTTCTGGAATAGTCGACTTGCTAGCAGCACGCAAGCTGGTACTCCAGGTGCTTGTGGGGGGACTTGACCATGCCTCCCCAACCAATTAGCCCACCATCCATCATCACTCATGCCGTCTGCCATTCTAATTGTCTTTGAACTTGGCCTTGCAATGTATCACTGCTCCTGAGAATAGAAGGGAGTGTGAGCACGTTCTTATCTTCAAGTCTAGATGCAGCTTGGCCATTTTCTATTTCCGTCCATCCCACATGACAGGAGACCGCGTTTGAGCTCCTTTCTTCATATTTAATGATATTAAATGAATAAAACTTGGCACTCATAGTGTTTCCGTCACACCTTAGCAGGAGCCTGCCTCCTTTCTCAAGTCATTTTTATCTCCTTGAATAGATAACCAGTTCTTGGCTGCCCCAACCCTTGACATTGGGCCAGACAGCCTTCTCGATAACTTCCTTGATTTTCTGCTGTTTTTGTCTACTGTGCCACACTTTCAGCTCTTCTCTTTCATGGGTCCTGGCTTACTAAAGTTGTGACATCGAACATCCAGACACTATACACATCCATACACATATATATATATATATATATATATATATATATATATATATATATATATTGGCACCACCGCCTTCAGTCTATTCACTATGTATAGCCAGCCTTCAGGATGACTTAGGGCCTCATTACGACCCTGGCGGTATGGGTTTAACAGCACCGGCACCGTTAAACCCATACCGCTGCATTACGAGGACCCGCTCTGGACATCTGGTCTTTAGGGGGTCCTGCGAGCGGCCGAGCATGCTAACAATGGGCCTGTCATTAACAGGCCCGTTGTTAGCATGCTCCCCATTCCCATTGAGCCTTATGGGGGCTCAAATGGGGATGGGGATGGTCCGGGTCTGGGTTCCCTGGATGGGGAAATACCAGGCTCTCCAAGGTCGGAATGGCCAGGTATTTCCCCATTCAGGGAACCCAGACCCAGGTTTGGAGGCAGCCATGCCCTTATGGCTACCTCCAAACTCGTAATGAGGCCCTTAGTCTACTTGTGTTGCAGCATCTGTACAGTTATAAAGCAACTTATATTTTCTTCAGTGTTCCTCACATGTACATTCTTTATTTTGCCCATGAAAGGTTACTCCATTCCTTATTTCATCATCAGTTTCCATAAGGTCTATGCATTCTCTTCTCTGATCATCCTTCTCAGTGCGTCACTCTCATTTCTTGTGACATCACCAACCTCTTGTGCTCACTGCTTCACACTTCTCAGGGATCTCCCCTAAGAGGCTGTCATCTCTCTGAGGGTACATCTTATAGGGCTTTCTCAATGGATACTTTGTTTCTAAGACCTTTCATGGTGTTGGGATCATTATCGGCGTTGTGCATGTCGCAATTTCCTGCTTCCAACATATAGGTAGAATAGGGGGATGGGATACCTGGTAGAGGCATTCAGCTCCTCCTCTACAGATATGTTATAAATATTGTATGGGATGATCGCCAGACAACAATTTGTCCTTTTGAGGTTACAGTAACAAGAAGCAACATGGTTGCATACAAGTTCTAGAAAAGTGTGGATTTGAAAGTGTTGCATTAATTTCAATTTTAAAGCAGTAATTTCTCCTGCGTAATGGAGCACCATGTACACAGATTATTTGTCGCTTATGGAGAATCATTTTTGGTGGAGAACACAAAGACTTGCATTGATGGATCAATGATCGGATTTGGCAGTAGAAGACTACAGTTCATAGTTTCAGTGAAAATGTGAACACTGCGACGTTCGGTAGCTATGAACTGTGTTTGAAAAAGTTAACGTTTTTGTGGACCTAATTGAATGTTTTCATCGTTGTGGTACCAAAATTAAAAGTATTTCTTACGGTCCCCACTATTGCTGTTTTCTTCAAAATAATATGTTTCTATCATTTCTGTAAAGAAAATACTTAGGTTTTGCATTTGTTGTGGATGTTTGTGTTTAAGTTCCTTGTTCTGCATAATATAACTTTATGTCGTTGGTGATGACTGTTTACATTTGGCTATGCTGCCCACTAACATCATTGAAGTAGGTGGAGCTCATTCTGAGTGTATAGTGATGTTAGCGTTAGGGGCGGGCGAATGTAATCAGTGCTGCGCGGCCCATTGCGGTTCAGCTGATAAAATCCTAGTGAGTTTATCTATTTTATTAAACATGCAAAGTGGATAGATTATATAAGATTACTTTTTTAGTTCGATATTTTTACTGTGGGTGGTGGTTCCTAAAGAAACCTTTCTTTCTCTATTTTTTTGTGTGCAGGAAAGGTCACAATGTAAGGTGGATCAGGAAATGAGGGAATGGGCACCAACCAGTGATGTGGAGGGGCAGATGGACAGGGGACGATGTTGCATGTGTGTTATATCTAAGGTAGGGGGCAGTTGTTTTCATGCTCTTTGATTACAGCTTCAAAAGCACTTTGAAATTGCTCATGTAGAGTGGTGTGCTGAAGTATATACAGAGCACTGTTGTCTTCGAAAGATATGGATCAACAGCTTTATTTATTGCTTGCAAGGTAGGTGGTGGGATTTTGTCCCTCACAAAGGTAGGCTGTGTGGTTTCGGTAATGGTTGCGCAATATGAGGTGAAGAAAGTTAGCCTAGTATTTGCCAAGAGAGGAACAGCCTTTCTGAGAGCATTGCGGTGGTTGTATTGGGTGTGACAGCGCATGGATGTGGTCCCATAGTAGTACTGTCCAGGTAGACCGCAACTAAGTAAAATGTTGCGCTCAGTGCATTTCACTTTAGTAACTTTAGCCTTTGGTACATTCCCAACAGTGGTAAAGAACTGCCATACCCATGATTCCTCTACCTCATTTTCTTTTTCCTCTTCATTATCTTTGGAAGTGCTGCGCTTTTTTTGTTGTGCTCGTCCTGCAGCTGGTAGTGGTGATGGTGGCTCCTGGGGAGGAGGGATGGCAGTAGATGATGCCATTTATAAGATAAATAGCAGTTTTGCTAATATTCTTCCAAGTATGTGTTGTGTGCTAGATTGTTAGTGGATAATGAGAAAGAATAGCTGTAGGAGCTGTGGAAGGGTAAATTGTGAAAGTTGCTAGATCAGTAGAAAGTGCAGTTCCAAACTGTCCGTGAATCACAGACCCGATCGCGAAGTGGGGACGCTTTCACAAACACATCATTATGGCGCAGGCCCATGCGGGGTCACATGGCACTCTCTGGAAGGTGTGCGATGATGTCAGACGTTCAAGAATTTTGACAGATGCAAAAGCCAGTGGAAAAAGTTGCAAAAATTGTATAAAAGTGTTACAAAATGATGCTAGAAGGTGGGAAATGGCAGAGTTTCAAAGTGAAACTTTCTAAATTGGACAGAAATGTTGCTACATTGGGGTAAGTTTGATATTAGTAAATTGTAGGAAATTAGCATGCACTGGTAAAAACCCCTGAAATTTTGTAAAAAAAACATTGTTAAGGGGACGTTGTGTTAAGTTGCCCTAATAAAAACCTATGAATTTAGTGAAAAAACTCTGTTAGAGGGATGTTATGGTTACAAGTAAAACCGACAAACCTCAGACATTCGCCAGTTATGGTAAGCTAAGCAACCATAACTCATGCCACCTCTGTGCACTGCTAAGACTAACACTGAGTACATCACAAATTTCATTGATCACATCACTGATGACATCACATATCTGGTCCACTTGTTTTTGTTCACTGACATGTCTAGGTCAAGTGGTTTTGTTCACTGACAGTCAGAATATTAAAATTCAAAAGGTCCTAAATATATAGATGTTAACAGAAGGTCAGTAATTGTTGTAATGCAATTAATGGTGTCAGCAGTGATGACATCAGTGACGTGATTTGTAATGTCATCAGTGTTCTCATACAACATGTAATTAGTGGTGTCATCAGTAATGTGATATGATATGTGATGTCATCATTGTGGTCATAGGCAGTGCAGCACAGGGTGCACATTTAAGGTGGCTTCTTTTTCTTTTTTACTTAAAGCATTGAACACATTTAAGGTCTACAATATATATGAGGACATTTTAGATGTCTAATTGAGCAAATCAGCCTTTAAACTTTATATTCTACATGAACATTTGGAAATGGGCATGCACTTGTGTTTCAAAATTTCTTGATTTTGTTTGATGGGCAAAGAATACAGCAATTTTCAACGCTCTATTGTGAAATGTTTATCATTAAACGTTGTTTCCTTGTGTTTGGTGGTTTATTATACGCTGATCAATTTTGAATTTTAGGAATTTTGTAATGTTCCTTTTCTCTTCTTTTGCCAGCTCATAGTCTTTTTGGGAATCTTTTTCCAAAAGTCAACTTGTTTAATATTGACGTGTCTCTTTATACACATGTCTCCAATGTATTATTTGGCTCTACTGATTAGCCAGGGCTTAGACGTACCACAATGGATAACATACTGTTAGTAAATGCAATCAGTGTTGTAGTTCAGGTGTATTTTACATTTTAAAAGCTTTTATGCTTGTATATTCATCTGATGTTTTCCAGTGGTTGTGTTCACATCACATAAAGCTAAACACAATGTCTGAGTCTCTAATTGGCTTCTAATTGTAAATGTAAGAGTTATATTTCAGAACCCAAATCCTTTGTGGACAATTCTTCAACAATGAGCAAAATAGACAAAGAGGGCATTTAATAGTCTGTACCATTTTCATACAAACTCTTTACCCTCCTTATGTAAGGTTTATTTCCATGCTAAACACTGATCACTTAGGATGTGTCCAACCTACTATTCCACTACAGTTTGAGTATGATTTTATGATTGCATTGTAAAATGAAAAGTCTCTCATTGAGTCTCTAAACACATGTATTATTCTTGTACATTTACTCTATATAATGGTAGGGGCATCCGATGTGTATCTAAAATGGACACAGCCTCTGTCAATGATAATCTCTCCAAACAATTATTTTGAAAACGAAATCATTTAAATACTGATCAGCAGGAGAGCAGGATGATTGTTACTTGACTCTTGAATAAAAACCCCTAGACATTATTACACATTGTGTATTGAGACTTACATCCAAGACTCCATGATAACACACATCACTGGGCCTGGATCATTTATATGAATACAAACACTGAAGTAAGGCAGAACAAGTAACAAACAAACGTTTAAAAATGCTTATGTTGACAGTAGTTTAAATCCACTCTTCCCAATTCATCCATAAACACATATATTGTATTAATACAAGAGATGTAAGGTAAAGGAATTGCATATAAGCTCAGCCTCTGCCACCAAGGCAAAACAAACAACACATTTATAAATAATCATACATATGTGCAACACATTCCTATACATCTTCAGGAAAACGACTAGGTTACATTCCAAAAGTTATTACATATGACACTTCTCATGTATAGGCATACTCCAACATGAATCTGTCTTTCAAACTAATTCAGACATTCGTCATCGGCATGAAAATTGTGTACAAACACATTTAAGTTGTGCGGTTCATTCAGACTTGATATGGTCTTGTTGAGCACATCTCTAAGAATGAATAGATGGTTATGCTTGCAGAAGGAACTCATGCTTTGATAGCTGCATGAGAGATAGAGTGGAACATGTATTCTCATATCCACATTCATCGATACATGACATATCACTGTCTTCCCAAGGGAACAGATGTGAATTATATTAGTGCTTTGTTCGTTGGAGTTTTTATTGGAACAAAATCAAGATGTAGATATTCAGCTTTTTGTCCCATATGTTAAACCCCAGGATTTTGACAAGATCTCAATAGAGTGCCTTATACTTGTAGAGAAGTGATCATTCTCCAAAGTGTAGAATTAAGATTTTGAAATGTTATATAAAAACATTGAATGCAATGTTTCGTGTACCCAAAATCTTAATTCACTGTGTTTCTTGATGCCTCATTATTCTCAAATTGTTAAAAAGCGTTTTTTTTTTAAATATTATAGTACAATATCCCATTTCAGCTAAGAAGACACATTATCAGAGTGCCACCTAGTAGCAATCACTGGACGTTCACCTACTGATCAGAGCCACACTGCAATGCACAATGGGTATGCAAATTGCTTTTTGCCCCATATGAGAAAAGTGTCATTGAATCATGTATGTGTCTTTGAGAGCTGTCATTCTATGTGTATATTATGCATAAAATAGCACTGCCCTATAAGATAATGATATATTCCTCATATGAGGCAAAACCAGCCGTTCAGTTAATTTGCATACCTGTAGTGCATTGCAGTGTGGCTCTGATCTGGAGGTACATTTCAAGTGATGGTTTCTACCTGGTGCTGTGCGTGCGTGGCTATTTAACTGAAATGTCTTATTGTATTATTACATTGCAGGTAGACTGATTTTATACTTTCTTTCTGTTCATATTGTTGGTGAATTGTAAAATATTGCAATACTTCAAGAACACTATTTAGACCCCTTCTGAAAACACCTGTAAATAATTCTACTTCCTATGAGACTCATTTCGTCTCTCACCCTTTTGCTTCCATGAGTGGGAAATGTGTCTATAAACGCAACTTTTGAGAACAAAGATGACAAGACATTCTAATTTTGGATTTGCACTTCATCATAGGACTGTAAGCAAAGATCAGACCGTGTAAATGTTCTTGCATATTATTCAGAAAACACTTTTAAAATTGTTTTATAATGTCTTTGCCTGGGCATTTGGCTTCAAACATCAAATAAATGCTCTTTTTTAATTTATTTTTGTGTGTTTCTTTCCTTTTCTTTGACCTCCTAATGTTACCTTATCTGCTGTTAATAGATTTTTGTACCACTCCAAATGAGTATTAGTGTCAGAGTACCTAGGGTTGTCCGTGGATTGGCATGCTCTGCACCATACAGGGGTATCCAGACCTTAATTAACACTTTAGGGCAAAACCCAACTATTGATGGGCCTGGGGAAACGCATGCAATGTAACAAGGATGTTGTCCCACCAGGAATTATTTATAAATTAACACAAATATTGAACATTCGTTTTAATATAGTGCTGTGTGTTATTAATCAACCAAAGCAACATTATTAATAATGTCAACATCATCTGCCACCACAATCTCAATAACTAAAGCAAAAACTAGGGAAAAGAGGTTGTCAGAAATACGAACTGGGGCAGGCCCAGACGACTGTATCACAGGAAATGAGTATGGAACTACAGTACCCAGTAGGCTTTGGGACGATTGTAGTTCCAGCCTTCCGCCACTAGCCAGCTGCAGGTAATTGGGATGGTTACTAAACCGTTTGCCGCCCGTGCACTGGTGGTGATAATTGTTGATTATACAGCACGGGCGGTCACGGCGGTTCGTTCTCGGAGGAAGAATGCAGGAGAGATTGTAATTTTACTTGAAGTTAGGCTGCGGCCCGCGGTACCAGTTTGAGTGGAGACACGGTTTGTAAGGGGTGCGCGAGCTCCATTACTCGTTGCCCTCTTCCGCAGTACGTGTGTCTCACGCGGATGGCGCCGAACACGCTGAAACCTTTCTACACGGTGTGAAAATTCACATATCGGTGGTGTCGTCGGCAGTGGACGTCCCGTTCACGGAGGTTGAAGGCGATACTACTGGAAGTCCGGGTGCGCTCACGAGGCACCCGGACAACAAGATAAGTGCTTCTGTTTTTTGTTACATGTTTATTCCATGAGGGTGTCAAATTCCATTCCGTGTTGGAAATGTTTAAGTTTGGAGTGGACATAGTACTACCAAGTCAAATGAATGCTACACTCACCCTTGGGTCTATGATTGGCAATAGACCTTTGCCTTAAAGTGGGATTATATTCATATATTGAAAATTACCAGGGACATTACGCTTTCATGCTTTGAGTACAGATATGACTGTGCAAATAGCCCGGACGATGGGTACCATTCTCTGAAGCCAGAGTGCAGAGTTCTGTCCTCAGTTGACCATGCTTTATGTTGTTATGTTGCTTGCCTGCCCTTCGGGCCATGAGTTCATGTCTATTTCATATGGGAGCAGTTCCCTTGTTTGTGTCATCTCGCTTACTGCTTATGTGTGTTCATGTCAAAGCTGATGTACTATGTTGAACATTTACGTATTATGCATATTCAGGTTTAGGTAGAATTCTTGTGAGTCTGTAGTAGGTGGTGTTCAGGATCAGGAATACAAACTGGAGGTGAGAAGGTGTACTTAATATTTGTGAATTGTATGTTGTCTCCCTTCCTTCCCTTTGTCAATCCACCCCCTTTCCCTAACTCCGTCTTCCCCCCATTGGCTGCCACATGGTTATCTGTTATATTACTATTCAGACGCCCGTGCCAACCACGGTGGGAGGGTCGATCTATTCGGCTTCTGTGGTTCGGGAGAGCGGGTCGATCCCCTATCCTCCCTTACGGTTTTTGACAAAAGTGAAATAACTTTCAGTGCAATCTAGCACAAATCAAGATGTGTTCATAATTCTTGGAAAATCTGACAAGTATTGCATATATAAAAAAACTCATACAAACATCACAGTTGTTTTACAGAGAAATGGAACTCATGTAAAAACACATAGTAACAATTCAGCTACTGTGCCCCTTATGCATTCCCTTGTTGCATTGCTTACAGAGAATTGATACAATTGCTTAGAGGAACCCTTTGAACCAGGGTCTACATATGTTTTAGCGTAATCCAATACACCTATAGGGCCTTGCAGACACATATGATGATAACTTAAGGGGCCATACGTTTCGGCGGGTTGGACGAGTGACTCTGCCTTCTTCAGGACCAGACAGATACGCCCTGGGAACAAACACATATGGACAATTTTTAAAATACTGCTACACTTGCAAATATCAAAACAATCCCAAACAAACCACAACAAATAAGGTAAATACCACCAAGGGACACAACACCAATGAACTCTAAATAGAGTTACTTTAACACCTAAGTGTGAAGGGACAAAATGCCCTGAATAGAAAAGAAAGGTGAACTCATGGCACAGACACAGAGACCAAAAATGCTTACCCAATAGATTCATTAAGGAATCTTAATGTGTGGGTGATGAACCATAGTGGTATATGGGTTGAACCTAGGTTCCTGAGTAAGGCGCTAGAATAGCTGCATTTAACCTGGAAATAATCCAAATAATGTGGGAACAGAAGTAGGAATCTAAAATTATGGGTTATGGAATATGCACCACACGGTAAAGAAACATACGCTGGAAAATAAAACACTCCCATGATGCTCTCGAAGCAAATTGCATACCCAGTAGTTTAATTATCAACAACCACTAGCAGAAAAACAAAATAAGAACCTCTATATACATCGCACAAGCATAAAAGTATGAATGTGCTATCACACATTGATCGTAAGATTACCTAACATGTTGCCTAAATGTAAGTAGGGACGCATTTCTAAATGTGAGAGAGGACTTGCGGGGAAATCCAAACTTTACTTAAAGCAAGTTGGGCAAAGAGCGAATCCACTGAGGTCCTGTGACTGCATGCTAAAGACACCAGGAGCACACTCTACGTGCAAAAACCCTATCCCTAATGGCTATCCACAGAGAAGAGTGCCTGGCCGCCATCTCTAAGAGGCTAGTGGCCGCATGTGAGGCTATACAGTACCCCACGAATGGTCAAAATATGGTAGACCCAAGAGATGGTATAAGGCTAAGATAAAGTGTTGTTTGGTGGGAGGAGGGTGACTATTCAATTCCCAGAGAAAACCATCATTTCCAAAGCCTATCTTGGAAGGCAGTCAGCCATGCGTTAAGTGGGCCGCCCTGTTTGAACACCAGACAAGTCCAAAAGAACTGATATAATCTGCACTGAGCTGCCGTCCCGAGGAACATGAAAAATAGAAAGATGTGACCGGCACAATAGAATGGGCCATCAAGATGGCAAAATATTGCCAAGGTAAGTGAAACCTGAAAATATGCCTGCTTGCACAAAGACTGAAAAATGGAAGGTCCCAAAATTAAGTCCCAACATATAAGTGTTCAAACGGTGAATCCACCAGGCTTCCTTGACAAGGAGGGTACATTGGGGGTTAGATACATTTCTCACTGTGTCAATTATCCACTAATGTAGATCGTCCACCGTATGCTGGTATTCAATGCAATGAGGCACTAGAGGTACAGCACTATTCTTCCATTAGATTCTGGAAGAATGTTCTGCCATCTGGATGTGGGATGCCTGAGAGGTTTAGCCCACATTTGTTTCATTTTTATATTAATTTGCATTTATAAAGTGCACACTAGCCCTTGGGCATCTCAGCGCTGTTAAGAAGGCTTACTTAGTTACATAAGTGCTTGAGAAAGAATTAACATACATACATGTTGCCAAATCCCATGTTTTAGGGTGGAAGCTTACCTAGTTACATAAGTGCTAGCAAAGACTTAGGGCCTAATTCGAGATTGGAGGTAGCCATGGTGCTATTTGCGCCATGGCTGCCTCCAATACCGGGTCCGGCACCGGTCTGGTTGAATGGGGATTTACCGGGACATTCCGACCAGTGCGGACCCGGTAAATCCCCATTTAACCAACCATTCCCCATTCCCATTTGAGCCCCCATAGGGCTCAATGGGAATGGGGAAGGTGCTAATAACGGGCCAGCGAATAGCAGGCCAGTTATTAGCGCCCTGGTCCCTTAGCGGGACCCGTAAAGGACGTGTGATCAGACCACACGTCCTTTACGGTTCCCGCTAAGGGACCTCGGAATTGGGCGGTAAGTGATTACTGGCACCGGTCTCCTTACCTGTGCCTGGTATCCCTTACCGCCCAACTAACAATGAACCCCTTAGCAGTTTGCCCATCCCCGTGTTGCAGGGCGGGAGCATCATGCAAATGCAAAGTCAAATTAGGGGGGCATAGACATGTTGCCTAACCCCATGTTGGAGGGCGGCGGCAATATATCAACGCAAAGTCAAGTTAGGTGGCACAAACAAGTTGCCCGACCCCATGTTGCAGGGTGGGGGCATCAAACAAATGCAGAGTCAGATAAGGCAGTGCAGACATGTAGCCTAGCCCCATGTTGCAGGGCGGTGCAGTATACCAATGCAAAGTCAAGTTAGGTGGCACAGACATGTTGCCCAACCTCTTGTTGCAGGGTGGGAGCATCATACAAATGATGCAGAGTCAGATTAGGTGGCATAGACATATTGCCCAGCCCATGTTGCATGGTGGCAGCAGCATAGCAAATGCAGAGACAAATTGGGTGGCAAAAGCTTGTTGCCCAACCCCATGCTGCAGGGTGGGAGCAACATACAAATGGTGGCATAGATAGGTTGCCTGCCTCATGTTGCAGGGCGGCAGCAGCTAACAAATACATAGTCAAGTTGGGTGGCCCAGACTTGATGCCCAGCCCTTAGTTGTAGGACGGCAGCAGCGTGCCATTGCCGAGTGCCACACACAGCAGCAGCCAACCAGGCTGGTGGTTGGGGTGTCACATGCAGTAACAGGCAACTAGAAGGGTTGGGGAACACGCAGCAACAGGCGACCAGTGGGGTGGGGGAGTACACACAGCAACGGGTGACCAGGTCGGTGAGTGTAGGCACACACAATAACAGGCGACCAGCGCGTATCTGTAGCGGACAGGTAGCTCACAGGGGCCTTAGGATCGGGCCTTTGGTGGGAGGGCCGGTCAAGCCTGCCAGCTTTCCCATAGGCCGCTATCACTAGATGCCCAGCCAATCAAGGCAAGCAGCAGGAGCTGAGGCCCAACTCTCAGGAGTACACTTTGTGGGCGGCCATGATGGAATGGCCATGTAATACAAACAGTTACGTTTCAAACACTGCTGACTCAGATGATGCAAAGTTAAATAAATGATTGTGATAGGCAGCAGAGTAATGCGACACAAAGTGGAAGTTCAGATGGCAATTGTTTTCAAAGTCGCGCTCAATTGTAAAAAAGTTACTAATAAGTCTCCATGCTTCTGTGACAGAGTTCGAGGTGGGAGTCTGCTGTGGGTATCAGGTGGCAAGACGATTCGGCGAACGAAGCTGAGCCAACAGCTGCAGGCTGACCTACACAGCGGCTCGGGGTCAGTAATTGTTGCCTCCGTGCTGATCGGCAGTTCCGAAGCACGGTTCGAGATGTCTCAGATGTCTGTAAGTCATGGCAGCCCGACAACGGTCAGTGTTGCCGTCGGCTGCAGATCGAGGAACTCGACTGGCTCAAAAATGTCCTTTAAGGCTTACAAGAGTAGATGCTTGTCGAGGCACTTCTCCCAGCTTCTTCAATGGGCTTGTGTCGTCCTTCAAGGCCGATGGCTGACAACCGTGGCATGTGTTGCATGTAGCTGCCTTGTCCATGGTTCTAGGAAAGACAAGAGGATGTACCCACTGGGAAATATGTACTTATTTCTAAATGAGTGAAAGGCTATGCTTCCTGTATCTCCAAATTGAGGTTGCATGGTTGCAGCCCTATTTTAAGCCATGTTTAGGAATAAATCATAATATAATACCAACAAATTGTCATATCTTGTGTTATTTATTTACATAAGTGAATGCATTTTTAAGAAATATATCATAGACACATTAGCAGAACATAGTAATGAATATTCGGTAGCCAAATGTAAAAAGGAGATTTATTATTCAGGCCATAATGCTAACAAATGCAAAAGACAATGCAGAGCCCTCTTCAAAGTGGTCAAGCACTGCATCAACCTGCTACCCAACCCTGCCATCCCGCACTCCATCGATAAATCCACCCCATCAACACTTTCTTCATCAACAAAATCAGCCAGATTCACTAGTTCTGCATTTACAGACCCACGTCATGCCCCTACTCACAATATCTCTGCACCCTGTACAACATTCAGGACACTCTCAACATAGGACCTGATAGAAACCCTGCCCATGCTCAAAGCACATCGTACACAGATGACATCCTCCCAGCATTCATCCTCAAGACCCTCTCCACAGAAGCTCTCCTTCTCCATCTGGAGATCATCAACAGCTCTCTAGCTCAAGGCACATTCCCATCGACTGTAAAAACAGTACCAATCCTCCCATTACTAAAGAAAATCACTGTGTATCTTGACAACCTAGGTGACTATAACCCCATCACCCATCTTCCCTCCCTAGGGAAGATCATCGAGAAAGCAGTAGCTGCACAACTACAGCAACCCATCCACACCAACAATCTCCTTCAAACCGACCAATCCGGATTTAGACCCAGATGCAGCATGCAGACAACAACCATACAGGTGGACGACGACGCCCTGAACATTCTTGGTGACGGCCACCCCTGCATCCTGGTTCAGCTCGACCTCTCAGTCACTTTCAACACAGTAGACCACCAGCCTTGACAGACAACCTATATCGGTGCATGGGGATCAGCAACTTTGTCCTATGCTGCTTCAAGTCCTAACTCGCCAACTGCAAGCAATTTGTTCATATGGACTCCTCTAGATCACCAATGCTCACCGTCACCTGTGGAGTCCTGCAGGGTTCCATCCTCTCCCCAGTAATCTTCAATCAATACATCGAGCCGCTGGGAGTCCTCCTAGCCCACACACAACAACCACATCCACCAATTTGCTGACGACACAAAGCTATAAAGATCGACTCTATCAAGGACATCCATAGGCTCAAAACCTGCCCCTCGCTGATCCAGTCGTGGATGTCAAGTGCCTACTTGAAGCTCAACCCCTCCAAGACCGAATTCCTTCTCCTCACCAACAACACTGAACACGGAGACATACAGACCTGGCTATCAACCATGACCTCTGAGGGCTCCACACCAAACTCTCCGCCTGCTCCAAGTCCCTCGGGTTCCACATCTCCTTCAAGACACACATAGCTAAGAAAACTAAGAGGGCTTGGTATCAGCTCTCCCTCCTGCGGAAAGACAAGCCCTTCCTCCCTCCGGACAGCTTTAGATGCACCGTTCAAGCACTGGTCCTATCCCACCTGGATGGGGCAATGCACTCCTCAAAGGTATCCCTTCATCCTCCCTTGTGCCCCTGAGAATTGTCCTACACATGGCCACATCCCGCATTAAGGGTCAACGCAGATACAACTTCATCATCCTGGCCCTCGTCGACCTTCACTGGTTCCCACTGCATGCACAAATCACCTTCAAGTCTTGCTGCGTCATCTATAAGGCAGATGCCCGTAAGTCACCAAGTTACCTTAGACTTCAAACCCACTGCTGCAAAAAGGAAAGGACCATAAAACAAGCTGTGTGATGTGATGTGATAGGTTATTTATAATGGGCTTAATACCCAGAGGTTTCTAAGCACAGACCCCGGGATCGAACCTGTGTTGCTCTGTGTCGTCTTGCTCAAGGCAAGCATGTTGCCCCTGAGTTACCCTCCCAAGACTGTGGAAACCAGGAAGCCTTCTCTGCCTATGCCCCTAGACTATGGGACCTCCTCTCTGTTGGCATCAGAGTCACTTCCACGCTCCTAAAATTTAGAAAAGAACTCAAAACCCACCTCTTCGAGGAGTCTCTCCTCATCAACACCTAGGCCATCACGTCGCCCCTCTCCTCCCCACCAAAAGGTACAACTGTACCCCTTCTCTGTCCCCCTCTGTATCCTACCCTCGCTGTGTATCTGTTCTGTTGTTACCTCTGAAAAGTGCTCTGTTATGTATCTGTATTGGTGTATACCTCTGTAAAGCGCTCCGTTGCTTCTCGAAGCTAGGGCCGCGCTGAATGAATGCCATTATAATAATAAATAATAATAATAACAATGGCAAAATTCTTACAATGTGTAGGACATTATACGACTAACATAACTAACAAAGAACATCTTCTCTAGAAAGAGGTAAGATGGCGGGCAAATGCTGCGTGTGTATACTGCTAGATAACAGAGACCGAATGTCTGATCTAGAGCAGTGCCATGATGGGACTGGGGCAGAGCATAGAATGTAACAAGGAAGTTGTCCCACCAGGAATGACTCATAAATAAACACAAATATTGAACATTCGTTTTAACATGGTGCTGCGTGTCATGAATCATTCAAAGCAACATTATTAATGATGTCAACATCAACATCCAGGACTATCTCAGTAACTGATGAGAAAACTAGGAAAACACGTGTAATAATTCATGGGAAACAATACATGATTTCTACTTGTTTGTAAAACAACTGTGATGTTTGTATGAGTTTTTCCTTGATATTCAACCCTCGCGAGATTGTCCTTGAATTATTAATATATCTCGACTTGACAATATTTGTGTTTATTTATGCATCACTTATAGTGGGGTAACGTCCTTGTTACATTGTATCCAGACCATAGTCTGCTGAAAGTACGGAAATGAGCAAGTGGAAGATAAGAGGCTTGGGGAAGTGGGTAATGAATGAGAGAAACACAGCGAGGGAGACATGCTGTATTACAAGCTGTAATGATAACCTTGCTTGTTCCTATCTGTAATATGCCTCTTACTGATACCATGCCTGTAACTAAGCTCATGCAAGTAACAGCGCCTCAATGCCCCTGGGCTGCTTTCGCGCTATACAAATTTAAATAAATAAATAAATAAATAAATGCGGAAGGGGGAGGATGTGTAGTGATAGCATAGGTGCAGGCTAGCGCTGGCAGGGGAACATGGCTCAGCAAAAGGGAGAGGCAAGCATGGACTAAAGTGTTCTGATAACAGGATTGTGTTTCAAAGGCTGATTTGAAGAATTGTGGAAACGCATAACTGACTTGTTTTTGTTCTTCAAGTGGGCACTGAATAATAAGCGTGCTATCGGGTGCTATGCAAAACGGGTGGCAGGAACTGCTGTGGTCACAGTTGGCAGAGTCCTTCGCTCACTCATGCGATGATGTTAGCCACATCCCGAAATGGGATGGAATAAGGCCTGCATTTATTGGAGTGCAGCACTATAGTGAATCGTAAGGCCTTCAGAGAAAGGAAGGGCATTGGGTGCATCCTCATCTAGCCATTGCACTGGTGGGAACTCATAGACAGTCCTGTTTGTTCCAGAGCATGGAACCTAGCGTTCTGAGTTTCCTTTATGTGTTCTTTACTTGGGCAATATGACGCAAGGAGGGGGCCCATTACTGGTTGGGTAATCCCCCGGGGACCATAGCTAGAAGCCTGAGCAAAGCTAACCCTCCGAGGATCTTATTGCAATGAGTACCCCGCCACATCGTACCGAGGTACTAATAGCAATTTTTGGGGAGTCGAGAAACAGTGCTTTGACCATTTCTCGACTTGAGAAAAGAAAATGGTCACCAGGTTTCGGGGAGAAGGGACTACATGTGGTCCCTTCTCCCTTTCCATGGCGGTCATTGAAACTAATGGAACAGGGAGAAGGGACTACAAGTAGTCCCTTCTCCCTTTCCATGGCCGGGACCAGCACGAGAAGCATGCTGCAACGTCAGAGAGATTACCTTCTGGTAAGGCTTGGAATCGCACCAATCGGTGCGTAGATATTTGTCTCATTGCGACGCACCGGGGACTCATTTTAAATAAAAAACTATTCAAGTACATTTCATCATCTGAATGCATGCTATTATTGGGAGTAACACCTCTTCCTTGCTTACAAGCAGGGGCAGAGATGTGCTTATCTGTTATCGTTGCTATACATTTTTCAAAAGCCAATACAGACAGACACCTGCTGATTCGTGAGTTGGACAATATGCCAGATCACTGAACCCTAAACTCAAGGACTCCAAAATCTTGCCATGCAGTTCCTTGAGGACTGGTCAGGCATCCATGCCTATCTTTTCCTGCCAAATCCAGAGACAGACAGCTATTCATCTGTGACATTACACTCCTGCCCAGACAATCCCCATATAGTGCATAACACGAGTACAATAGAGCTGGAAAACATGTGCAACAAAGTTGTCCTTTGTTGTGCCTTATGATAGTGTGAAAATGAGCAACAAGCTGTGCTGGGTGTGGTTGATCTTTCATACAAAGAAAAGGAGAGATAGAGGGGATGTTCCCAGCAAGGCACAGAATGGTGTAATGGTACCAGCACGGAAATTTCCCATGCATGCGGCGCTTTATGTAGCATTAGCATTAGTCCCATTAATGCCTGGGTAAAGTCAATGCGGCATTCATGTCATGACAGACAGAGGGGGCAAGGTTCAGGCAGTCTGTTGGCAGAAAGTGAGCCGAAAAAAAGCGAAAAGCCTCTGTGTGAATTGTTTTCTGTTGCAAGAAGCCTGAGAAACACTTGCTTACTGTATGACTCAACTTGTCTGCTGCCGAGCTGGCTTTATTTCCAACTACCACATGCTAAAAGCCTTAAGCACCAAATAAAAGAAAGAAGCTAGCCCAAAACAGATGTCCCGAGTACAACTAATATCGGCATACTTTGCTAATTCCGTCAGTCTGCCTGGGGACTGTGCACTTTTCATGTGCAGGGATTGCCTTCATTAAATATAATGGAATCACACATTCCACAAGGAGTGGTGTTACTGGGAGGCCCCCAAACCTATACATCGCTTAGCTGATGCAACAGTGAAATCAGTGACAGCATTTCACGAAAGTTAGAGGGTAGCAGAAGGACTATCACATGACGCGTCCTTGATGTCATAGGATCTTTAACCACAACGGGAATCTGCTTTTGCTAACATCGTTTTTTGTTTAAACTATGATTAGAAAAAAGGCAGAAATAGCATAAGTTGAAGCTAGCAAAAGGCATACCTGCTTTTAATAGGTCAGTAGTAAGATTGCTTAAACTAAAGGCATTTCAAAGTAGACGACAGTATTTTATAAGTAGCATAAAAAGGCGTGGCCACTGTTATTTCCAGGTACTTCCAACGATGCACATACGGACAACATGCGTGAGCGCCTGAGTTTACCTGTGTTATGTCCATTGATAAATACACTTCAGTCATTATTTCAAGAGAGGCCTAAATATCTGCCCCCCTCCCCAGTGTAGATTGAGACTCTGCTTTATGGGTATGCCGCCATATCCCACAAATAACATCAAAAGTGTATGTGGGTGTATAGCTGATGCTAACTGGTAGCTGTGTTAGAGGGACACTTTAAAAGGTATTTTTGAAAAAGGTTTTGAGTCTAACAGAGCAAGGGAGCATTTGTATCAAAACAGTCATAGGGGATGTGAGGAAATGCCATCTGCAAGGGTGTGAAAGCCATATCTTTTTTTGATTTGTATAATACAATTATGCAGACAATTCTATCTTTGAAAGGGAGGTCTGCTAATCAGACCCCCACTGTCACAAGGATGTGTGCCAAAAACATTGTTCACTCTTGTGCCTTTGCTTGTACAATCTCCTGGCATCGCCACTCCATCTTTGCAGGGGCAGGTTCACCACTCAAATGTTCCTTCCTGACAGCTGATGGAACACAAAGTTCAAAAAGGCAGAGGTGACTTTGTAATCATCATCTTCTCTTAGTCAACACATACTCATTATATACCTTGGTCAGCCTGGTGGCAAGCAAAACTCTAAAGATAAGCCATGTCTGATTATGGCATAGTGGCTACTAGAGTCACATAATTAATTATACATCCACAGCATTTGGATATCATATTAGTATCAGCTTGGCGAGTAGTGCTTCATTCATGGCATCTCTAATGTGAAATAGCTATCTGGTCTAGATATCTGGCCTAGATATATCCACAATAGTCACATGGGAACATGGCCCAGGAAACTGCCTCTTGGAACCTCCTGAGGTAGGTGACACATTCCTTCCAGAGCACAGGAACTCTCTGTGGGAGGTCCCCAGTGAACCAGTGCTTCAAAGGCAGGGCAGACATACCAAAGCCACTCTCACACCAGGGTGAAGATCACAAGAGTCCTTTTGAAGGCAGCAGACGTGGAAAGTGAACAGTTAAAATATCCAAAGGCAAGGTGTAGGCTGAGAGAAGGGTCCCTCCATCTTGGATTCTGCTAGGGCTCTGCACAACTTCCTGCCCTCCCCACTTGCTGCAGACAAATAACTCTCGGTATGATGTCAGAAGTCAAAGGGTGCATGTTACAGCAACCTGGATTGGACCATGACAACAGGTTTGTTTTGGACCAATCCGCTGTAACATTTTGCATTCATGTGAGAAGGAACCCCTTCTCTTAGTCGATTCATATTTGGACTCTGTGAAGAAGAAGAAGTAGTCACTGGAACTCTTTGTGATGCCTCAACCACACACAACTCATTTGGAGCAACAACATGACCCAATGGGCGGATTTTAGCACTCTAAGAAATTAAAATGGATTATCTGCTTCTTCAGGCTGTCTTCATGCCATCTCAACCCAGTGAAGTGCATCACCATCATGACTCATTCCGTAGCTCACCGGTGCAGAAATATCCATCTTGTCACATCCCAATCACCAGGGCCTTTAGGCCTTTTCGAAGAGGAATTATCCAGCCTCTTAGCGGGTAACACAAAAAAGTAATACCAGACAATGATCCTTGGTGACCTTAACCTAGGTCTTAACGACCCAAATGACAAACAAGTGCAAGCCATCACTACCATGCTTGAAGGGCATGGCCTCACTCAAAAAGTCCTCACCCCCACCCACGACAAAGGGAGAATATTGGACTGGGTAGCCACTTCCAGCTGCCCTACTACTATCACTAAAATTACACCACAGCCTTGGACTGACCACTTCCTCATCAATTTCTACTTAACACTTAACAAGATGCCCAGAATTGTTAAAAAACAATGGCACCATCTGTTCCTACTAGATCCAGAAAAAACATCACACCAGACAATATCCTACCCCTGCTCCTCCCAACCATCAATGCCTTGCCATTTGATTCTGAACCAGACACCATGGTTAAAATATACAACGACGCCATAGCCATGGACACCATCGCCCCACTGAAAAACTGTAAAAGTAAACAACAATCCCACCTTAATACTTGGGTCACCCCCCATCTAAAAGAACTGAGACTGGAAAAAAAGGAAGCTTGAAACTGTATGGCAACACTCCCCTACAGCTGAAAATAAACTTGAACTCAAACTGTGTGCTACGAATTATAAGAAAGCAATCATCCAAGCTAAAAAAGAAGGCTATAACGACCGAATTTCCAAAGCATGCTCCAATACAGAGGAACTATTTGCAATCTTGCGAGAACTCGAATCCCCCATATCACCACCTGATAACGTACCCAAAGACAAGCAATGGTGCACAAATATCCAAAATGTCCTCGCAAATAAAGTAAAAACACTACAATCAAAAATTGCTATAAAAAAGCCTCACTCCCTCTTAGTGAAATTCCCAGCATGCCCACGCCCACGCTCAAACCTAGCCTAACACCCTTCAAATTCTCTAAAGTTTCCACTCATGAAACTGAAAAAATCATTGCCTCACTAAAACCATCCAATTGCAAAGGCGATTACTGCCTGGCCCAGATAATCAAGGATGCCGCCAGAGACCTTGGCCCCTTCATCACTAAACTCATCAATGCCTCCTTCTCATCTAGCACCGTCTCAAGTAGCTTAAAAGAGTCCTGTGTTCTCCCCCTGCTTAAAAAATAAACCTTAGACCCCTCCATCCCCACCAACTATAGGCCCATCACTACTGTCCCTTTCCTCCTGAAGATAATTGACAGAGTAGCCTATCTCCAAATCCAAAACTACCTGGAGACTAACCAACTCCTCGGCACTCGTCAATCGGGTTTCAGACCTCAGCACGGCACTGAGACCGCCCTGATAGATCACAAAGCCCAAAATGACGATCTCAACGATAAAGGAAACGCAGCTATGCTACTCCTCCTTGATCTGTCTGCGGCTTTTGACCTAGTGGACCACGCAGTACTCTGCAAAGACCTAGCGTCAGCCGCCCACTTCTCAAGTGAAGCCATAGCCTGGATCCAATCCTTTCTCGACAACAGAAGCATGCAAGTCTTCTCCACCTTAGACTCTTCAGACCCTATCCAGACAACATGTGGAGTCCCAGAGGGCTCTTGTGTCTCGCCAACGATGTATAATATCTTTACTGAACCTCTATTCAACAAATTGGACAGACTGGGTGTCACCTACACAAATTATGCAGACAACACCCAGATCCTCATCCCCCTCTCGGGCAATTTCACTATGGATACAGCTTTAGTAAATAAAATGTACACCTTCATTCAGGCATGGATGGCAACCCCTGGCCTCTGCCTGAATGACGAAAAACAGAGATCCTCAGTCTAGGCTCACCCAACAACCTAAAAAAACTCAATTCCAACTACAGCTCCTTCAATATTGATGGCAATATAATCCCCATTGTCAAAGAGGTGAAAACTCTCGGTTTCTATTTGGACTCCACTTTCTACCTAAGGAAACAAGTGAACTCCCTGGCCTCATCCAGAGCCTATACCTGTAAACTTATTAAAGCATGCAGGCCCTTCCTCTCACCAGCTAGCTGCATTATCCTAGCCAATGCACTAATCCTCTCAAAACTGGATTACTGCACTGCACTTTATGCAGGCACAAATAAATACATCATCAATAAACTTCAAACCCAACAAAACAATGCGCTCAGAACGGCCCTGAACCTCCCAGCTAGAGAGCACATCTCGAATGTGCGGAGAAAATACAACAGGCTAAAAATTTGCGATAGGATCACCTTCAAAATTGTCACACTAACATTCAAATGTCTGAACAATGCAGCCCCCCATACCTTAGGGATAGAATAATAAGAAAAAACACTGCACGACCAACCAGAACAGCCAACTCTTTCTGCCTCCAAACCCCTAGATTCCGACTAAAAAAAACAGGAGGTAATAGCTTCCCTGTGCAAGCAGCCCAGTACTGGAATGCCCTACCAGTTGAACTAAGAAGGGATCAGCCCTACAACAGCTTCAGGCACCATACCCGCACCTGGCTTTGACGCAACAACCTCTGAAACCGGTGACCCTAAGCATTGTGATCTGATGACACACGTACCCCTCCACTCTTACATGTAAAATGTACATAATGTATTTACTGTATATAATTTGTTACCTTTCCACCCTTACATGTATAGAATGTACATAATGTAATTACTGTATACAATGTATGTTACCAACAACCCGTAATATGCAACCTGTAACCAAGTTCTAAGCATTCTTGTTATTCTGTTCGACCAGCTACCCAAAGGTTTTCTGGCGCCCTATAAATAAACAAACAAACAAACGGACTCAACCCTACAAAAGCATTGTCTCCATCCAACTCAAATGCCAACTTGTCCTTCTGGAAGACATTGAACTTTCAGTCTCAAACGCTGGTGCCACCATGCAGATGCAGCTTTTTGACAAGGCAAGACTGCCAGCTCAAGCTGTTTGTACCCGTCAACTCAAACTTCCAAAGGGACCAACTCCATTCACAGAGACACCCCATCTCAATGCCGACAGAATGCCAACTCCTCACCTGATCAACTTGACTCGATTGTCGTGTAACCGGATTAACTGCACAACTGCAGTAAAGTACCCAGAATCCCAGTTTGATGCTTTTGAGCAAGCAATACAAAGATACTAAGGTATTTGAGGGGACCGTGTCCCCCTGGTCCACTTGAATTGGCCATAGTGACATCTAAGCCCCCTCTTGACTTTAAAGATAAATCCTTGAACATATAGATTGCTGCTGGCATGTTTTGCCTGACCACCTCTGCCTATCAACCCAGCGTTCCCTGTATTCCAAAGTCTACATTGTCTGTTCTTCTGTTACAGGGTGGGTGTTTAGTGTTTTAAAATTAGTTCTGTGCATTGTTGCTGAGTTTGCAACTTTATCAGCTCACAACCCTCCTGATGATATGGCCTGCCCTTGTCTGTGCTACCAAAAGAAGCAAAGGTGGTATACTTGTCCGCCATAACTCTTTCCCCCTTTGAATGGGATCACTTCTGGTGCAGTAGTAGAGAAATGCTGAGTAGGCATTTTAGACGTTACTGATCCCTGTGCTCCGTCAGAGCAGTATTATTTATTCACAGGATATCATTTACAAATCCTGTTAGAATTGGGATTATATTTGCACCTCACACCGTGGGTAATAAAAAGCAACCTGAGGATTCGTAGCGCTATATAAATGCAAAATTATTATTATGTGCCGATTTCTCTCTGCACCCTGCGACCAGCATCCTGCGACCAGCAGTATCTACAGGCGGATACCCTTCCTTATTCGCCAAGATGATGCAGCATGCAGTAGGGTGACATTGCTGTGAGGTAGGTCCTCTGTAGCCCGCCCCACCTTGCACATATATCATTAACATATATCATATCATGCACATATATCATAGCATTCTGGAAACTCTGTTGGCCTACAACATGCACATGCCAGAGAGCGTCCCTTAGTGAATCGAGGATGTGCGCAAGAATGCACTATACACACTGCAGACAAGCCATTTGCGCATTCAGTGATGTACTATTGTAAATTACTGGTAACATCGAATATGTTTGTTTTCCATAGAATACACGTGTTGTGTCTGTCTATTGTGATTTGTAAAGCGCATACAGCCAGATACATATAATGTGGGCGATACAGAAATAGATCAACTGTAAGTTTACATTTGAAATCCGTGAGCTGGGCTAGAGAACAGGGATCTTTGGGAATGGTGTTCCATAGCTCAATGGACTGGACTCGGAATGAACATCCCATTGCTTTAAACATATTGAAGCATACCCTGATTAAAGACTGGGAATACGTATATCTGAGTTTACGAAGCGCAACAAAGGACTGAAATCTGTGCTGTGGGTACTTGGGACCCATTCTATGGAGAACTTTAAATACAAACAGGTGTGTGTTATACTTAATGCCTGATTTACAGGAAGCCAGTGCAGCGTCTTAAGGACTGCTGAGAGGTGTGTTCTATTTTGGCTATCAGTCACAATTCTGGCTGTTCTTTAATGGACTATCTGAATGCGATCCTGCACATATTTAGGCTCTCGCAGTAACATTGTGTTAACCCAATCAATCCTTAAGCTTATAACATCTCATACTCTATATACTTTCACATTTCTGATTTGAATAAGTATCATCAGATGGTGATTGGATGAGCTATTTTATTACCATGGTCTGTCATTAGAACATGGGTATCAAAACGGTCTCCCAAATTATGCATGTCTGAAATGTAATATTTACCTCATCTGGTTAAATTTCTGCTAGACAATTTGGCTATAGATTCTAAATTCTTTTGAAGCTTATTTGCCAGAGGACAGAATATCAATTGTGTGTCATCCGCGTAATTTTGGAAAATATTATTTTGTGATATTAACGCAATGTTTGTGATGTTCATGAATCTGGCCCGCAATCTACAAGAACGTTAACGCTTTGAACATTGGACCTGCTCTCCAATGAGAAGCCACCACACCAGCATAAATGTATAGACTCCATCCACAAATGTATGTCCTGAAAACCTCCCACTGTATGTTCAAAGAAGCCCCTCAGTGACTATTTCCATACTCAATGTTTACTCCATCAGTGGAGAGGGATCACTTACATATGCAGGCACCAAGCACGTACAACAGCATGGGATTGCCAAGCCTGCTGTGGAGTGCGCACCTGACAGTATTTCATTGTTCATTTAAAAAGAATCCATGAACAATGGACATGGAAATGAAGAATGAAATACCACTGACACCCAGGCGACTCTTGAAAGACTGCATAGTTTATGGCGTGGATTGATGTAAAAAATGACCTGGTCAAATAACACCTGGGTTTGTCACAAAGTGGTAAAGCGTGAGAGGCAGAAATAGCAAATTGCCATTGAACGGTATGTACACTGTAAAAAAATATGGAAAATAATTGGAAACATAATTCTAATTTGTTGGTTCACTTGTCTTGCTGAAAAATCAATGTTCTAACGAAATATAAGTCCTTTGTTTTCAAAAATGAGCTATTTTTTGTCATTGATTTGGTTATGGGAGGAAGCATCCGTAATACCAGGTCTTCGTGCAGCATCTTCTGTACATCCTTCTTTTCCAAGTGATGGAAATCATTCAGTCCTACCGAGCAACTTTCCAGCCATCTCTGCTCTGCTCACCTGCTCTGAGCCATACTGCTCCTGGGCTAGGACTGTTTTGCCTTTTGCTTTGACTCTATTTTTTTTTAAATACAGCTTAAAGTTGTGCTATTTGTCATTTCTTAATTTGTACGTATTTACATAAATGCTATTATTTTTTATTTTTATTTTGTGTTTCCTTCATTGTTGTGGCATAATAATTTTAGATGGCCTATTGTATAAACTTGATGATGAGAGTTGTACAACATTAGTACACGGCTTGGGGAGGGATTAGTGGCCTCCCAACAAATCAGAATGATCAGAACGGAGGTGGGGGGGGACGTCATCTTCCCCATTGTTACTCCGTGCGCTCCTCGTTTTTACGACTGCATAGCGGTAGCTGCCGCCATTAAGTGACCTGGCGCCCGACAGCATTAGTGCCAAGATGGATAGACGGTCCAAACCAAGGACCTTAATCACGGGAGTGTGGGTATAACTCTGATGCACACCCCTACTGACAAAACACACATTAGGGAATTCTTCCTACTGCCAAGCCACCGGCCCCTGGTAGCCCAGAGGAGAATTGAGGCTCCATCCATCCCCCTTTTTTGAAGAGGCAACGTGCACTTAACGTTTGCACTCCGTCCTGAGGAAAGTTGATCTAAATAACAGGGTAAGGGGTCCCTACACTTGTTTGAAAACTCAACTGAAACACGTGTCGTCAATAGATTTTCAACCCCTGGAGATGCACACAGGGTTATATCTATAAACATTAGAGTGTTAAAGTGACATTTATTGGTTGGAATATGATATGGGAACATTATTTTACCCAATTGTTAGAATGTATGTTAGTATGAAAATGGTATGTGCGAGTAATGATTGAATAGAGTGTGAAGGGATGAAACTTCTTTTTTGTTGAGCCTGTTTTATTAGTTGTCGTGAAATTGTTCACCTGATATGTGTAATAAATATGATGCCTTATTAAGATTTGATCATCTAAACAGAATACTGCCATCTTTGGTCTAGTTGGTCCAATACCCCCTTTTTCGTGGTGTACTTACCTGGAGGACCATATACACAATACCAGGTATCCCTTAATTTTACTACACTACAGAGATGTGCCATGTCCTCAATGGGATAGTGTGGCTTAGATGTTTGCTCATTAGCAGCCATTCAGAAATCCCTACCATTTTGGCTGAGTTCTTCTGTTCTGTTCCCCCTCATGCCTTTCCTCTGCCTTCCTCCCCCACTGCTTCTGTCGTGAATCCCACCTCTTCCTTTTTCCTCTCGCCCTACCATTGCTTCTATCCTGTCACCCTCCACTTCCTCGGTTCTGTCATCCTTCACTCCCTAGGCTATGTGTCTCCCACTGGTTCTGTCATGTCTCCCCTTAGTACCCTTTTTCACTCTGTTCTGCTGCCTCGCCCCATTTTCTCCATCACACTGCCCCCTACTGTCTCTCTCTACCTCTGGCATGATTCTCCCCACTTGCCTACATCCTACCTTTTATCAATGCTTGTGTTGAGCCTCCTTCCATTTTCTCTGGCCAAACTGACGCACTGTCTTTTTCGTGACACGAACAATGCTTGTGTTCAGCCTCCCCTTTGTCTCCAGCCCCCGACTGCCACTCTCCTCTCTTCCTCAATGTATTCCCTCCTGCCTCCTTACAGTTGAAGTGAGCCAACTAATCCAGTGCAGAAGCAATAAGAGTCCCTGCAATGTGAGTGTGGCCTCCTTTTGGTTTCCTGAATGAGACTCTCCTATCACCTTCCCCGCCCTAAGCCAAAGTTATAACTATTGGCTTTGCCAAACTTGTTTATCAGTGGCCTGAATGGAAACAAACTATCACATTCCCCAACTCATCATTAAAGGGAGTTCTCCTAGCTGCTTTCTCACAGTGCCTTGTCCCAATATTGGTTGACCACATGGTCAATGGGAAATGTAAATGTTAACAGTTCATTGTTCTACATTGATTTAAACGTTTCGTTTGAATGAAGAATTTAGCAATCACTAGCAACCCATATATATCTAAATACTATTTTCTAATGGACATTATATGTAGATCCAAAAGTGCAGGCTCACAATGGCAATTGCATCTCAGGGACTGATTCACAAAGCGTTGTTTTCCAATGGGTGTGCGCCATTATAAAACACTTTAGGGATTCAGGCCCTTTGTATTTTATTTTAATCATAAGTGCAAAGTTAAGAGTTGGACTCATAATTTTAAACACATGCTTTCAAACATGAAATTGGTACAAGTGTTTAGACACTGTAAGAGGAGACACCACAGCACAGCGGGCAGCTTGTTTTTGTGCATTCACCCATGCACGCAGCAAAAACATACATCCCCCAAGAACACCATATACTTGCCTCTCAGTCCCAGTAAAAGTCCATGGCAAGTGCACTTTGTCACCACCACAGATATAAATCACTGCAAGCAGAACAAGGACTACCCATCACCATTCCCGAAGCAGGTGAAATGTGCTCCATCAGTAGCAGTGTGTGGTGTCTTTGCTTGTGCTAGATGCATGTTTGATCCATATGTGAGTTGTGTTGTGCAAGTGTCCGGTTGGTAATGAGCGACTGGCAGATAGTAAAATGCTCTATGAGTGATGATGCATGTTTGTTCTGAGAACATCAGTTAGGACAAGAGCTGGTATGTCTGATTATAGCTGATGCGTGTCCTCCATTGTCTTGATGCAACTTCAAGAGTAACTGGAACCTTGTGACATAGTTTCAATAAAGCACTTGTTTTGTGAACCCCGGGTCTTCCTCTTCGGCCCTTCTTGTACACTGACTTTCAATACACTTTTATTGACAAGCTGTTTTTTTTTTTTTTTATTGGACTTACGTGTGCTTTGGAGGGGGGCACAGGGAAGAAAGAACACCCACTGATCCCACATAAGATCATTCACCCTTCCTCAGGTGGTCGGTCCCTGAGCGCTTCACCCCTGTGCTTTACCTTTGGATCTTCGGACCCATGCCTGCAGCGAGGGCCTGCATGGCCTTGCTGATGATTTTCCTCCCTGGTGGTAGTCCTGTCACCTCTGTCAGCCACCAAGTGGAGATAGCACTCAGACCAGAAGAAAAGCCTCCCTTGTAGGGTTTGCTTATTGGGAATTTGTGACATTGCCCTGCAGGAGTACAAGGATGAGTAGAAGCTAAAACGCCCACCCAGCCCTTACACGTCTACAAACCAAGAGCCATGACAACCATAAAGGTAAAACAGGCACAGTCAAGAGATACACCGCCCTCGCCTTTTCTTGGTAATGTGGGCCGAGGGAAGGCTATACTCTTAAGAGGGGTGTGAATGTGGTTCAGTAGCAACCCAAACAGCGAAGAATAATAGTCCAAAATAAAGGAATGTCCAATCAAGGTTCTATAAAAAAATATATACTTTAATTTAACACACCATGTACAATACTAACTAACAAGAAAACACTTTTAAACCCCACCCCTGTAGAAGAAACACAGAATATCAACAGATAGAATAGATGCTGCACTCTGGGTGATGAGACAAGGGAAGGAAGGCAATCAAAAGATCATAATAGTCAAAAGGATATTTCTTGGAGTTGCAAAAGGGGATTCAAATTTCCTAACTAATCTCTAGGGCCCAAGGATGGACCAGGGGGCAGCTATCAGTCAAGAGTACCTTTGCAACTGTCTTGGTGGTTGAATGGTTTTGAACCAGGCTTCTTGGCACTGATTGCGGTGTCGGCTCAGTTTGAGGTTATAGCATTCGTGATGGCCAGTGGCACGCTGACATCTAGTCAGGGTTGAACGGAACATGGCTGTGGTCTTGAATAGTCTACCGGTGCTGTGCCGATCGGGTGGTGCCCAGGTTCAGTCGGCGGTCGCGGTTTTATGGTGGTGAGCTGGTACCAGGATGCACAGGTGAGTGGATTCTATGTGGAGACTCAGAGGTTGCTGTTTAGGGAACAGCAGGGTTGGGTTGATTGACTTACAGGAGCAGCAATGAAGATGCTGGTGTTTCAGATAGCGAATCGAGCAAGGCAAGGTAGCAGTACTTTGTGGTCCGAGACACGGCAACAATATGCTTTTACTGGTGCAGTGGTCTGTGAACAGGGTCGAACAGCGGATGGCTGTTTAAAGAACAATGGAAACCAAAGGGCAGCATCGAAGGGTCTTGTTGGATTTCTCGGCATCAAGCATGCTTGTGTCATGGCTCGGAGCATGCCGTTGTTGACATCAGGGACATAGGCTGTTCTGGCATCCCTGTGAGTCTCACTCCAGGATCTCAAGGGCTGATGTCAGTCCTTTTCACGGGCTCCCAAACATGGGGGAGGCTGGCACACACCTTCAGGAAACCTGCAGCACAGTGAGGTGCTAGGCAAAAGGATGACAGGTAGAGAGGCCGAATTATGGTCCAGCAGCAGTGTTGACACCCACTGGTCTCTAGGGATGGTTAGGGAACACAGCTTGCCTCTGCCTTTGGAACACTTGCCTTCACCTCACAACTGGACTACTTTAGAAAGGACTGCTCTCTCAGAAGGGTCCACTAAAATCTTCTACTGTGATGATCCAAAGATGCTTCAAGATGATTCCAAAAAGTGGTGGGAGACCCCTTCTGTTATATGCAAAGGTCCCCAGGTGACTGGACTATATCTAGCCTGCTTTAGGAGTCCAATCCCTGCCCGTGAAATTAGTTGACTTTGACCTTCTGATATCACATCCAAAGTGCTTTGCACAAGAGGAAATGGAGGGGACGGGGAAAAGAAAGAAAAGCAGAGAGATTAAAATGGTGGAAGTCTCCATCTCTTGAACAGAGTTCCCCTGAATACTCTAACTCCTCCTCCTCCCCTCTAAGAACAAAGACTTTAGAAATACAGCCCCCTGGTGTGGGGCCTGGCTCTCTGTCAATGGGTGTGCCTCTTGGTTTCTTTTCCCAGGAAAACATCCTGTGGAGTGGCTTTCCTGGGGGAAAGGGCGTTACCTGCTCTTAGAAATGAGCAAGGAGAAGCGATCCCCAAGTTTACAGTCCTGTCAGTGGACAGGGGTGGGCCAACGTGAATGTCACATGTGCAAAATCAATTTAATGTGGCTGGGATAACTCTGGAAGCTGCTGGTCACCATACTCTAACACCGGTATGGCTCATATTTACAATTTAGTGTGCCACCAGGATAGGATCTCCAGAGGTATGTCATTTTTTTAAACAGGGGTGCATATTTTAAATGCAGCCCCTGCACTGAAGAGACGCCAATGTCACTGCAGCTTTCAAGAGGGCAGCTGTGACCTCTGAACCTGCTCTGTGCCATTGGTTGAGCAGGTGCTGCAAATCAGGATACGAATGCAGCAGGGCACAAGTAGACATTCTGATTTTGGCATGGAGCGTATCACAGAGGAATCTGATTAGTAAGAAATTGAACTACCCACATCATGTTATTACTTAAAAATCAAAAAAGCCAGGGCTTTAACTCCCTTGCCAGATGGCAATTCATCACAGAAACTTCAGCCTATCTTATCTTTTTGGGAGGCTACTTCCAGCATTTGTGGGAACCCTCTGCGTGCTGCCTGGCCCCTCTGAATAAGTCTCCACACTCTTCTGTTTGTAAAGGCTTTATGACTCAGTTGGACTAACCTTTATTCAGCTTTTAGTTATTGGTTATCACTTGTTCACAAATTGCTTAGGCTTTTTTTATTTTACGCAGTTCAGAACATTGTGCTTTCTGCACAGTGCCAAGATGCCTTTTGGGCAAAGGTTGTGCTCTCAAAATAATGCACACATTAATGCAATAATTAACTGTGTAAGCTAGCCCATCAGACTCAGCTCCTAACTCTACATTAGTGTCTGTTCTTCTATGAATGAATTAAACAAGGGATTGTTTGGCAAGCCCTAGAATAAAGCGGCTGCAGCAGCATTGCAGTCCCTTAGTACAAGGCATTGCACCGAGTTACTTTCTAAATGTGTGGACCTTTATCTTTCACACTCATGAAATGACTAAAGTAGGTTCAACTTCTCTATGGGGATGAAGCCCTCTAGATGCTTGGACGCTTGCTTGCATGATCTATAGTGAATGCTTTGTTAATTCAACAAGCATTATATTAGCAACCACACTTGACGTCAACATGTATTTACACATGAAGTCCCCAGGTGTGCTAATCCTTCATTCATGTTTTGAGATTAATGGCTGGGAATAAAGGGTGTTCAACCAGCTAAGATATGTTAACTAAGTACAATGCTGCCCTTCACATATAAATGGTTTGTAGAGTGGGGGGAAAGGCCTTCCCAGCTATCAGTGATTTAAGACAAGAGGAGACCACGATCTGGGGATGAGCAGGGACGTCTTTCACCAAAATGCCAGGGTTAGTGGAAGTAATATCTCACGTCCATTGACCTCTGATGACATCACAGGAAGTGATGTCATTTGACCCCACTATGATGTGATATCACAGGAAGTGATGGAACACGACCATTCACCCCTTGGCAAAACAGGAAGTGGCAACACATGGCATTGCTCCTAGGTACACTACGAAAAATATGGTTACAATATCTTTTTTTATTTTTTATTTTTGTTATTGATATCGCTGAATACAATCAACTTTTCAATACATTTCTCAAGCACTTTACAAAACAATGGAATAGAAACTAAAATCATTCAAACTAAAACTAAAAAAAATAAGATTACCGAGTTTGCAATTCTAAATCTGGGATACATAGTAAAAGAACAGTTTTAATTGCAGTTGTTAATACATGAATCATTGTAACAAGCTTATCTTTCAGACAATTATTCATTGGATCAAGCTTAAAGTGTGCCTTTGTTTTAGTGTCGGGAGCATGCCCCTTCTTCATCATAGGATCATTTTCTAGGTTTTGACAAGGATTGAATCACAGCTTACTACTGTTACAGCTTACTACTGTTACAGGTACACAGATTAGAAAGCACCAAAACATGAATCTATTTAGTGGTCTTAGTCCCTAAAAGATGATTAACAGAGATACCTTTTGCATTTATGGTTCGGAAATAATATATGTATATATATATATATATATATATATTTCTCCTGGACCCATGTAGAACAATGATTACAGAGATTTAAAAAGCAGAGAAAATGAGCCGGCACGGTACATCCGGCGTGACAATTCTAAGGTGCTGGAAGTGCTTATTCAAGTAGAAAGAACGTTTCTGATTCAACATGGGGTATTCTAAAATGAAATGCTGTAGTGTCTCAGCTTGTTTGGAATGTTTTCAATACCGACAAATATTACCCCTTTGACTGATCATTTTCCATCTCACTAGGACGTCGTAAGTGGGCCACACATTGCATCTCAGGCGTAGAACATCAGTTCTATGCGCAGGTGATGGATGTTTCATCAGGTACAACTCTATTGTGTGGAATATTTTGTCAAGAAAGGGATTGTTGCTGAAATCTCTATAAACTTGCCATTGCTCACGTGTGGCAATCCAATCAGATTGGAACAATTTCAACTTGGCTCGGGTCAGGTTTTTCTGCAAAAGGTCTAGGGATATGTCTGCATCCGTCAGTGTTTTGATAACAGTCGTCTTCCACTTAGTCATGAAAGTGTGCTCTGAGGAAAACATATAGGTTGATAATAAACTAAGTAGCATGGCTGACCTAGGCGCCAAAATGCACGTCCTAAATAGGGCACAGAGGTGCATAGATATGTACTATGCAGGAAGATTAGACCCAGCTTATATCTGAGGCAGGCCACTGGAAGGCATTGGCCAAGTTTTAAAAAATGCGTCCAGAATTTCCCTTCAATTTTTCGACAGTAGAGCTCAGGAAAAATCCTCTTAGTTTTGGCTTCATACAGAATTGTAGGTATCGCCTTCTGATTGTAATAAATTGTTGCTGGTATCACAGACAATTTACCATATTTGGCAGTTATGATTTTTGTTTGGGAGATAGCTGTAGAAAGTATAATAATAATAATAATAATAATAATAATAATAATAATAATTTACTTTATAGGCTAAGCAGGTAAGCCTTGTCATGATCTTGATCAATTATAATTACGCCCAAATACAAGTATTGAAGCACCAACTCTAATTCAGTGGGCCTCATTCCAAGTTTGCTGGTACAGTAACAACGGTACCGGTAAGCTTGCCGGTACCGTTGTTACTGTACTGGCAAACTATGCGTTCTGCTCGTGGGTGCCTTTTTGCCTGCCAGGTCGAAACCTAGCAGCGGACCGCCGCCCATGAGCAGACCATGCCGGATGCACCGGCACCATTCTGAATGGTGCCGGTGCATCCTGCCTCCCCATTCCTATTGAGCTCTATGGGGCTCGAATGGGAATGGGGAGCATTTTTTTCTGTCACCCAAGACTGGACAATTACCGGGTCTGGCGGGCCGTAATGACGCAGTAATTGCCCATTCCTGGTTGTCGGAAAAAAATGATACCGGCGGCAGCCGTGCCTGTTTTACCGGCACGGCTACTGCCGGTATCGTAATGAGTCCCAGTATCTTGTAAAGTCCACTTTAGCCCTTTCTTCACACCAAGTTTGCCGCCACAGTGCATGACCTTGGTTTTGTCTAGGTTGATGGAAAGATGGTTCTTCTCCACGTAGACTACCAGGGCGTCAAGTAACCTCTGGAGTGCCTTGGGAATTTTAGATAGCAAACCAACATTGCCTGTGTATAATAATGCTGGTATCTGATTCACTCCCACCTTTGGAGCATCTGTTGTGATTATTTCAAATGATTCCCGCTAATCAGATATGAAAAAACTGAAGAGAGCTGAAGCAAGGACACACCCCTGCTTCAGCCCTTGAAATGTGGGAATAGGCGCAGGAAGGATGCCCTCTAGTGTCAATCTTATCTGTATCCAATTAGTTGGGTGCAATGACTCAATGAGTGCACTTATAGTTGTACAGTGTGCTCATGTAATTTTTCCATTAAAGGGATAGTCCAGTAAAAAATGTTATTTAAAAAATAGATAGGCAACATTAAAAAAAAAAATACTAGCACTTTTTTTTTTTTTAAACTTCATATGTAAAATTTTGAGCTATTCAAGCTCAAAATTCGCAAAAGCAAGCACATGGGCGCATCCATTTTGTGAAATGGATGCCCGCCTGTGCTGGCTTTTGCTTTTGCGGCACTAATGAAGGAAAAGCCAGCCAGCTGTAGTAAACAAAAGCTACCGCTGGGTGGCTTTTCCTTCATTGGTGCTGTACGCAGAGGACGGGGACCGGAGACCAGAGCAGGAAAGCTGCAGCTGAATCTCGGTAAGTGCTATTTATTTATTTTTTTAAATAAGCACTAGCTGCGGTTTTTTTTCTACGTTTTCCGGGCTGGAGGAGCCCGGAAAACCTAGAAATAAAACCGCAGCTTTAAAAATGTTGTATTTATGTTTGTGGTCGCTTTTGAAGCGACCGCAAACATAAATACAACGTTGTGTTTGAAAACGCTGTGGTTTTCCTTTCCAAGTTTCTCAGGCTCCCCCGGCTCGGAGGAGCCTGAGAAACTTGGAAAGAAAAACCGCAGCGTTTTCAAACACAACCGCGTTGTGTTTCTGCCTGCTGTGGCTATCACTTTGGGGAGCACCGGAGGAGCACCGGAGACCCAAAGTGAAAGCAAAGGCAGGCAGAAACACAACGCGGTTGTGTTTCTGCCTAAATCTGCTTTCCCATTTGGGGATCTCGGGCTCCCCACGGGGGGCCCGACAGCCCCAAATGGGAAAGCAGATTTAGGCAGAAACACTGCAGCATTTAGCATTTCCCATTTGCGGCTCTCGGGCCCCCCGTGGGGAGCCCGAGAGCCCCAAATGGGAAATCAGCTGTAGGCAGAAACACTGCGGCATGTAAACACAACTGCATTGTGTTTCTGCCTGCCTTGGCTTTCACTTTGGGTCTCCGGTGCTCCCCTGGGGGAGCACCGGAGACCCAAAGTGATAGCCACAGCAGGCAGAAACACAACGTTTTTAAAGCTGCGGTTTTATTTCTAAGTTTTCCGGGCTCCTCCAGCCCGGAAAACTTAGAAAAAAAAACACAGCTAGTGCTTCTTTTAAAAAAAAAAATAGCACTTACCAAGATTCAGCTGCAGCTTTCCTGCTCTGGTCTCCGGTCCCCATCCTACGCGTACAGCACCAATGAAGGAAAAGCCACCCAGCGGTAGCTTTTGTTTACTACAGCTGGCTGGCTTTTCCTTCATTAGTGCCGCAAAAGCAAAAGCCAGCACAGGCGGGCATCCATTTCACAAAATGGATGCGCCCATGTGCTTGCTTTTGCGAATTTTGAGCTTGAATAGCTCAAAATTTTACATAGGAAGTTTAAAAAAAAAAGTGCTAGTATTTTTTTTTTAATGTTGCCTATCTATTTTTTAAATACATTTTTTTACTGGACTATCCCTTTAATAATTCCCTAGAAATTGAGTTAAATGCAGCACGAAAATCTACAAATGCTAAGTAGAGCAGCTGTTTGATGGAGTAAGAGTTTGTTTTTATTGCTGTAATGGTCATTAAATTAATCACTGTTTTGAACCCGGCAACAAAACCCATTTGACAGGGATCACGCTTCTGTTCACATGTAGTCCAATTGTTAAAATCCCTTAGAATTAACCGGGTAAAAATGTTTCCAGGCGCATCTAGCAGCACAATAGGTCTATAGATTGGTGCCATGAATCTGGGCTAGAGTTCTTCTTTAGCACACTAGAGAAAATGTTATTAAGAATACTGGCCCAAGCCTTCGGATGGGCCTTGAACATGGCGTTGTTCAGGCCATCTGTGCCTGGCGCGCTTGAACTGCTAGATCATTGTATATAATACTCTATGTACTCCTCAGTGATCTCCAGTTGTAACTTCTCCAATGGCATGTTAAGGTATCGACTAGAGACAGAAGAAGGACACACATATAAGGCAGTAAAATAGGGCAGCCATTGTTGTTCTGTTGCCCCATTGATCAGGGTCAGAATTTGTGAAACATTATTTGCTTTATTCAGAAGGGACCATTTTTGCGCAGAATTTTTGCAGGCAATTGCTGTCAACATAACTTCTCCATCATGCTGGAATAGGCACACTTTTCTACCTCTTGTAAAAATGTTATATTTGCATTTTATAGACCTTAGAGCTGCCACTCTTTCAATCGGGGCTAGAAGTAAAGAAAGCTTTTTTTTAAGTCGAAAGTCTGCTTTTTTGATTTTAAGTTCAGGGTCAAAACAATGTTTGTTTTTATAGTTGGCTTTGGAAGCTGACGTTGAATATAGCTTTAAGAAATGTAGTGCTGCCGTATATGGTTTATCAATGCCCCCAAAGGTACCATCAGCAAGTGCTTGGTTTCGCAAGATATTTACATTCAAAAGTTGTAAATTGGTGTTAGACCACCGAAATCGGGTCCTGCAACTATTAACTGTAAGTTGCTCATCGTACTTACAATTGGGAATATTGGAAAGATGTTGTCTCCAGGTCCAGAAAAGAGTGAGCATTTCATGGTCACTGTGTACTTGTCGAATAACATCAAATTTAGTTGCTTTGGCAAATAGTTCTTAATCAACATAAATGTAATTGATGATGTCTTCCTGAATTACCCGCCGCCAAGTGCTTTGCACTGGCAGGTCACCCAGCAGAGCTCCATTGGCCATGATTAGATTTCTCTCTCCCATTAGAGTTGGCCATATATGACTTACTGAGTTTTCAATGATGCCATTTTGGGGAAAGCAATGTAGCTTTAAGTCTCCAACTATAATGGTGTTAGTAATATCTGGAGACACAGCAACCATATCTAAGAGCTTTGCAAGGTCCATGAAGAACCTAACATCAGACAAGCCTGCCAGATTCCTCTATATGTTAAGTAACGCTAAAACTCTATCTACATTTTTTATCCTGACCAATTGTAAAAATTGGCTTGTAGCCGCCCATGAATGAATTGCTAGGTTCGCGCTGATCTTAACTGCTACCATGAGGCCTGAGGTGGGTCTGCCTTTAAGGGGAATCATGGCAGGGTGTAGAACAATGTGATGGCCATTCCAGGAGGGGGCTTCCTGCGAGCCATGTTTCCTGGAAGGCTACAATGTCGAAATTATTCATCAGATTTGAGGTACCATCCATAAAATGCACAAAGCCACGTGTGTTCCAACTGGCTAAGCACACCTTTCCTTTGGAGACCTGCTTGTATTGTTATGCTGGAGGTCTAGTCTAGTCGCATGCAGGATGTAAGTTCTCTTTCTGTCGTGCTGTGTATGGTTTTTGCATGGCAAGGTGCATCTCTGGCTGTGATGTAGTAAGGACGCATCTTCTCAGATGCAGGAGATAATTCTTGTTCCTTTGGGTAGTTAGAGCTAAAAGGATCCTGCGTGATAATAAATCCTAAGGCAAAGAGGTCCATCTTGGACTTCTATATGGCATTCAGGGCCACTCTTGAAGGTATCCACAATCTCTCACAATGGATAGGTCATATTCTTTCAAAAACTCAAATTGGCAACATCAGAGGAGACTATGGGCCTCATTACACGGAAGGCGGTAATGGTTAACGGCCACCGTTAATGGTAACGGTGACCGTTAACCATTACCGCCTTACTACGAGGTCCCTTAGCGGGTTGGTGCTTTAACGCCTGCTTCTTGCAGGCGTTAAAAACCAACCCGCTAAGGGACCTTGGTGCTAATTACGCCACCGCAAAATTGCGGTGCCGTAATTAGCTCCTTCCCCATTACCATTATGCCCTATGGGGCAAAAATGGGAATGGGGAAGGGCAATGGTGGAAGCGGGAATTACCGCCCCGCCAACCTTGGAATAGGGCAGTAATTCCCCTTTCCACCAAGGTGGTGCCGGTAATTTACCGGCATGGTCCAGGGTGCTAATAGCACCCTGGATTACCGCCTTTCCGTGTAATGAGGCCCTATGTCCTTCAGGTTCGGGATGTCCCCAAAGATGCTGAGCACATTTGTCCTACAAATATTATACGCAATGTGTGAGAGGGGTGGCATTTCATGATCAGCTGATGATGTTGAAGCTGTGGATTTTTAGAAGGAATGAAAGGTTCCATCTTAGCAATAGTTTTAATGTATGTTTTGAGAATAGCACCAACTGAGTTATTTTCTGGATATGAAGGACGAATGAATTCGTACATCCTTGTTTAAGATCACAGTCTAGACTACAAGCTTCTTTGATGTAGAATCGTTTTTGTGCATCCCATTCTTTAAGAGTTACAGCAGGCTGACTATATTGTGAATCCAAGTATTGATCCGCTGATTTTCTAATTTCAGCTTGTCTTTGATCGAGAGTTAACGAGTCTTGGCTTGGTAGTGGATGACTCGTTGCATCTACTATGTCGAATGCTAAGATTTGTACTGGCTGTTTTACAGTGTCTGGCAATATGTTCAGATTTTGTTGTTTAGATAAGGCTAGAACAAGCTCACCGAGCGGAGGATGAGTAAGGGAAAGCTTGCAATGTTTTGCCTCACAGTCTTTTTTAGATCGTGATAAATTCTTATATTTTTTTACCTCCACTCAACTGACATTATTCGTACGCTTTTGAGGAATGCTAATGGCCCGAATACATTACTTCGATGGGGGTCATAGTGATTTTAAATTGTTTGCCTTTTTTTACTCCTCAAGATTAGGTTTAACAGAAGACTTGTCTTTAAATTTCCCCTGATCCCTTTTTTGGGCGAAGATGTTATATGATTGTTGACCAGCCTTTGCTTGTACTCCTGAAATATTCAGAAGGGTTCAAGGGTTGGGTTGCAACAGGATTGGATGTGGGGATTTCTGAGACATTGCATTCGCGAGTGCAAATTATTTGCAAGAAAGTTTGTAAGGCAGATCGCCCTATGTTGGCAGTAAAAGTGTCAAAGTCAAGTAATACATTGGTCTGATCACACGGGGGGGGGGCGGGAGGGGTTTGTCTTTTAAGAATCGGTTCATGCGTGCATGATGCTGTTATGTTTCCCTTGCTCAAACTTGTGTTTTTTGTAACAGTGATACAGTCTAAGATCTCGTGCATGAGATTCAACTGGTGGGTGATTTTAGCGTCTAAGGTTTCAAACAGTTTTGTCAGGGGAGTGATGGTCATGTTCGTGGCTGTTAATGTGATTTCCAGTAGGGAAGAGTGATCTGCTACTTCCTTGTATGTGGGCTGTGGCTGAACTTGGGGACAACCTTTACGAGGAGTGGGATTTGTGAATGATATTGAAAGCGCAGATGAATCCTGTAATGAGGGACCAAACATAATGGGCGATTGGGAAAGGATGTGAATCTCCTCAATTACAGGTGAGTTTAAGCATATAGTAGGAGCTTGGGCTAGATCTTTTGTCTGTATTGCCGTAGTATCTGATATTACAGCCATGGAGCCAGTGGGAGGCATCATCAACTCGGACGTCTTAATCATTGTGTTGCTAACGGGAAGGTGTTCATCAAGTATGGGCTCACTTAAACCGATATCAATGGTTGAGTGGAACGAGGTGATATTGGGGGAGTGTTAATAAATCCTGCATATATCAGCGAGTTGGGAATGAGAATGCATTCAGTCTCGCAACCCTGCAGCTTGTGGCACTGCGAGAGCTGCGGCACAGTGAGTGGTGAAGCCACTGCACGATCTTCGGCGGGCAATTCATCATCTTTAGCTTCTCGCGGATGACAGAAATCTCAAATGTCACCCATTGAGCTTTTTATTTCTGTGTAGCAGATGCAGCTAGTGCTATATTTTTAAGTGTCATGCCCACCAGAGAAAGCCTTGGCAGTGTACGCTTAAGTTGAAGCGAGACCTTAGGGTTTTCGACACAAACCCGCATGTCCGACTTCAATGTATATACGCCCATGGACATATATAACAATAAAAAGCACTGAGGGATGGGCGCAATCAAAATCCACCCGGACACACTTTAATGGTAAACAATGAAATAAAATGGAAAGGTAGTGGCCCCCTGGCACCGCGTAGTACCAGGAGTGCTGCCTGCTGCTCGCCGCACAGCCAGTGACATATGTGTCAGGATGCCAGGGGGCGGGGCTTATCACTTTCTGATGTAAAACTTTTTTTAAAAAGCTGTGGAATCTGTAGATAGTAAATACGAATATACTGTTAGTGTTATATAAAGGTCTAGCTATCAGCACAAGTTGTGTAGAGATGAATCACAAAGACTTGAGCGTACCAATAGCAATTAAAGTCCAAAAGCTTCCAGGAGACGCAGAGGTCCAAGCGGCTAAGAGGTACTTCCGGTGCACTTCTCGGTTGCGTGCGCGTGGTTGCATGCGCGTGCCATTGAAATAGGTGTCGGGTGGCCAGGGGCGAGGCTTATCACTTTCTGATGTAAAACTTGCAAAAATAAGCAGTGGAATCAATAGCAATTAATGTCCAATAGCTTCCAAGAGAGGCAGGTGTCCAAGCGGCTAAGCGGCACTTCCGGTGCACTTCTCGGTTGCGCTATCACTATAATGTGATATACATTTCATACAAGAATGGATCGCCATATGTATTGTTAAGATCAGCGTGTATAGGCCCCTATTACCAAATTACTGTGAATGCAAGCAGACGTCCATGGTCAAATGATAATGATGTGTTATTATATTGCACTTACGCTTAACAAATATATATACAATATCACCCAACCTCTGCTGGTACTCATTTATCGACTGCAGAAGGATGAAAGGCTGAGCTGAGGTGTTTAAGAACAGAGTAAATAAGTGACTCAACCCCTGAAGTGTGCCTGCAATAAAGCTTTAATGAGTCTAACAATTATTGTATAGAATTCCATAAACACAAATTATTTGGTATTCCTATTCTTTCTTATTTAGGGTCACTGCTGAAAGTGTTATACTTGTGGAACCAGTGTTCTTGTTTTTGCCTTTTTGTTTTTTTGTTTTAGAGGCCTGGATGCCCGTGGGGTTGTCTACCTTCTGCTCACACCTCACACATTCTGCTTAACAGAAGTGTGCAATCAGTGTTATGATGGCAACCTGGCCTTGTGAGCATTCAGAACTTGCAAATGCAGAGAGAGCGAAAGGGTGAACGGGCGGGGGTACCTGCTAGGTGTATGTACCGAAGAGGGAAGTGCTAGGGAGTAAGCAGCTGTTAAGTGACTAGGTGAGAGTGGTCAGCTGCCAATAATTAAGTGCAGACTGATTGATAGAAGATAGATAGATAGATAGATAGATAGATAGATAGATAGATAGATAGATAGATAGATAGATAGATAGATAGATAGATAGATAGATAGATAGAGATCAATAGATTGTTACTTGTGTGATTGCAGGAAATGCTCTGTATCCGTATTCTGAAAGATGACCTGCTTTTCTCATGGGCTGTTCACGCTGGCCTGTCCTTGGACGTATATTGCGGCATTCCCATTTCCGACACTAATGGATGATGGGCTCCGAGGCAGCACCCACATTGTTTCTGGGAGGGCATTTCACAATATTGATCCCTTGAAGAGAATTTCATTTTAAAAAGTTGACAAAAGAACACAATGGGCCTCAATCCGAGTCATCGGTAAGCCTGCCGGTGCTACTGGCAGGTTGCCACCGGACTCGGAATGATTTACCGGCACCTGACTTCCCGTTAACACTGGGGGATTACAACCCTGGCGGCGGGGAAGTCGGGCGGCGGCAATTTTCGTAAATCCCCATTCTTATGGGTCTCTATGGGAATTGGGACACGGGAGCACCGGCACCGTTAACAACAGTGCCGGTGCTTCCATGACAAGTCTGCCTACCGTGGCTGCTGCCCCTGGCAGGGTCAGACCTGTTGGGCACAGCAGCTGTGGCAGGCAGACTTTTAGTTTGCCGGTCCGGAAACAACGGTGCCAGCAGGCTTACCGGCACCGTTGTTTCCGTACCAGCAAACTTATAATGAGGCTCAATCATTTCCTGTTCTGAGTGATACAAATACAAGCAGCCAGAACGGTTCTTAAGTGCTAAAGGAGTATCTGTTCCACCTTAATTCCCATAAGGAATCATTGTATATGCATGAAAGGGCGACACATGGTTCGCTCAAGTGTATTGCACATACCTCGCGCCTATTCCAAACAGGTGCGGGGGAGGAATGCTAGACTTGTTCTTGCATTTCAACTACATCCCATTTATGAATCTGAAATGCACGTTCAAATTTGAAAAAAATGCCCCTTTCCACGCTCTGATTTTTAAAAAATGTGCACAGGGGCAGAACGAACAGGTCCCAGAATGGGGGCGTTCGCAGAGCACACCTTTATGTACATAGAACTGGCGTTTAACAGGGCCCGAGTGTCTGCTGATTTTCAGAGACTTGCAGGATAGGCCTCTCGCACCTGCACTTGGGATGGCAGGAGAGCTGGCACTTTGCTTGAGTCTGCAGGCCTCCTGCCAGGCCCACCTCCTTCTCCCTACCCCTGGAACACGGGAAGAGCGTCTCCGGGAAGGGGCTGGCACCTCGTTGACAGGCGTATCCTTTCACACTGCAGCATAATGCAGCCCACGACGCTTTGAAGGCAACCAATGGGGGTGGTCTGGGCTTATCTTTCAGTAGATACTGATCCTTATCACAAAGCCATAACAAACCCTTTAGCTAAACTTAAAGAGGGGGGCTTAGAGGGGCTTTGCGGTGATCTGACTCAGGGAAGTCTCAGACTAGTCATTAAAGGGCCTCTTGGCTTTCTTCCTCCAAAGAATGCGGCCTTTGCTTATCGTTCCTGGTGTTTTGTGGCTGAGCCGAGCATGGGAGAATGGGATTCTGTTATTCCACGACAGCAGATCCTTTTAGCCCGTGTTATGTGTCGCGAGGGGGATTACACTGATGGCACGAGGGCTATTTTTGCACCATTGTCCCCAGACACTACTTGCCACCTACTCCCAGTGCATGCTTCAAACCACAACTTTCACAATGCGGATCTCCCGCCGGATGGGCCTGAGTCCAAAAAAATGACACAGTGGGAAGGGGGTGTGGGGGTGGGGGTTGGGGTACAAGGGACACGCAGGAGTTTTTTTTTTTCCCCAGCAACCCCACCCCACACTCCCCATAAAGGGGAGATATAAACATTTCTATCTCTGGAGATTCATTAGTACAGGGAGATTAATTAATACATTATTAGCAATTGTAAAATACCCCAAGAAAGGATGAGCGTTTCCTGCAATGCTGCAATGCTGCAAGCAAAGTATACATGGGGCGCTCCGTTTCAAACCTACAAAGCTGTTCTTGAATGATTCCTGCAGAGTGCAAGCCTGGCACGCACATTCGCAGAACCAGATGCTCCAGTGGTCCAGTGGGTAATTCTCTCCAGTTTGTGAACCTGGGTCTGAATGCCGGCAGCCAGAGGCATTGCTAGGGGGGGTGGGGCTGAAGGGGCTATAGCCCCGGGTCTTTTGGTTATAGCCCCGGATAGAAGCTCAGGGGTTACAACCAAAAAGGCTAGCTAGCCCCCAGTCCCGACCGTCCCAAAATCAGTATAGCCCCGGATCTTTTCGGCAGCAACAAAAGCAGATCGAAATCATAAAACATGCGAATGAATTTCGGGATCCGAGATCCGTAGAGATCTTTGTTGCCAGATCCGGCCCAATGACAAGCGCTGCATGGCACCAAAAGGATATACAGCGCCCCACATTCCTGGGTAGCACATTCGTGAGTTTTGGAAACAATGCATGCTTCTCGTGGCTGCATTTTGGGGATGTGTGTGGCAAATTAAGCCTTTTAAAGAGCAGTTAGTACATGTATCCATACGTGTCCACTGAACCAAATGAGACTGGCCTTTTGGGCCTCCCTTTTCAGGCATTTTTTTATAGGCCAGTCAGATTCAGATGCCCTCCCTCACGCCTTGCTTCAGCACGTTCGCCGCAATCGGTCGCAAACTTTCTACCACAATCCCACACAACTATTAAGGCAAGAATGATTTGTTTAAAGGAAAGTTGGGAGAAACCTTATCGCCAAGCGGTGACATTTGGTTTCCAGAGGACGCGGGGACCTGTCACACATCAAACGTCAAACGAGCTGATAACAGACAGGAAGGATTAGCGATGACACAGTGGACCTGACCTCTGCCAGCGACGCAACCGTGTTTAAACGCGGCCCCATGTGTCTGAGCTCACCCCGGGCGCAGCGGCGGCAGGGGCGCTGCTAGGTGCCGATATAGGAAACAGGGTGACACGGGGACATCCCTGTGCCTAATCGGGCTGACAGCTCCGTCTGCACGGGGGACAGTGTTTATTTACTCATTGTTGTGTGATGAACAAATAGAAAGATATGCCTGGTTCAGCCGGCACTGCGATTGGTCCAAAGGCCGACTGGCTCGAGACACACTACACCAGTACAATGCCGTACAATAACTTCCTGCCCGCCGTCACTTTCAACTCAGCGCTGGCAGAGATGTATGCCATGACCTCACGCAGCCAAACGCTCTAATGGGGCTGTATCTATGAGGAATAATGAACCGTTTGTATGCCACTAAAAGTCTGCGCAAATCACATGACAGTGAACAAACCCAGCCAATGCAGTAGTTCTAGAGAACGATTTGAAATGCATGGTCTGGCTGTAAACCTTCATAGTAAAAGTACCTGAGCACGAGTCTGCAACTTTGTGGCACAGTTTCAGCTCACACTCCCTTTTGCTAATTTTACTATTTTGCCTTGTTTTTCCTACTCTTAGAAACACACATTTGTAAATTGTGATAGTATTATCTAGTCTAGTAGAAGGTAGCTCATAGTTTCACGGGAGGGCCGTACACATTTGCCAAATGTGCACAAGTGACAGCACACTGCAATGAAGCCCACAACAACAAAGGGTCAAAGGGTGGTCGGGGAGGGCCAGTGGAGTTACTTTGCTGAAAATGTTGGGGGGGACATGACCTCTGAAGAAAAGGTGCCCCAGCCAAATGAATGGGGGTAAAATGGTGTGCCATGAAAGTTGGGGGGGACAAACACCCCTGCCCCCGCCTAAAATTACGCCCATGGGGAGGGCAGTTCGTCTTCAATAAGATATTTTTTAAAATGTGTTGAAAGGATATTTTGTACAAGACACTTTTTTTTAGAAAAATTGGGTAAAACGTCACACTAAAAACATCAGGTCACCAGCGGTATACATTGTCCAACACATTTTCATGATGAATGGCTATGCCTACAATATGTGCCAGCATTACCACTCTAAAGCATAGTTCATGATGCCTGCACACCTAATATATGCCAGCACATTTTCATGATGGATCGCTATGGCCTAAATATAAGCCATCATTGCCACTTTAAAGCACACTTTCATGATCCCTGTGCAAAGAAATGTATGCCAGCACTGCAATTGTAAAACGCCCTGGCCCAAAATATATTTGCAAGACTGCCCCCGTCCACAAGGAGATCTACTGGCTACACCTTCAATCACGCATCAAGTCCGGGACAGCCTGCATCACATCCAAAGCAGTCACAACTAAAACACCACTGTATGTTTCAGAAACATACAGTCTCTGGAGGCCAGTGCACCAGCAGAAGCCAAAATATTGCCATGCAGGAAACAAAGAACTGCCAGAGGGAACACATCAGGAAACAGTCCTTTTCCTCATATGCAACCTGTATCTTCAAAGAACATCTCACCAATCGCTGTTCACTTCAGTCAACTCTAATTCTCTTCTCAGGAGCTATGCCCTTCCCCTGCTTCCCTTATCTTTCCTGGCTCCTCTACTTCACCTGCACTCATACTTGTAACCCACTAAAGGTGAGCTCCCATCTCCAGCACTCAGTTACTTCTCATCTAGGTTTATGCTTTATACATTCCTATACATGATACCTGAACTCATATTACATATGCCTGTGTTGCCTCTGTAAAAAAGATGTTCATGACTGTGTCCAATATATGCCAGCATGTCTCTGTAAGAACACACTTCCATGCCAACTGTATCCAATATATGCAGGTTTTTTGCTACAGTGAAATATTGTCATACTGACTGTGTAAAAATATACCATTTCATGTTGGCTGTGCCCAAAACAGTTGGGCACTCTGGTTTGTGTAAAACTCACAAACCACCCAATTTGGGGTGGTTTGGGTACCAGGAACCTTTAGAACTTCCCTGAAGTTTCATCTGAGAGGGTTTGCTGTCCCTCTAGAAGAATAATGAGGGCCCTTTCTCAGAGGACAGGCTCCTGTCATCCCCCAATGGGCTCTACAACATACCCCACTGCCATACAAAGACCTGGCAGATCCCACACATAACATTGGTTCATGTTAAACGTGTTTTCTATTTCCAGCACTGGAAATAGGAAAAAGTGAAAAATATCATTTGTGCACTAGGTTTGCTGTGTGTGGTGAATGGGGACCGTGGTGGAAGTGAGGGGGGAAAACGGGGACTGGTCCACACCACCAAATTTGGCCTTTGGAATTCTTCAGGTCATCAAACATTTTGATTAGGAAGCCTCAATATTCCACTTTGGGGAGCTAGAACACCACTAGAGACCACCAATATATGCCATTAAAACACATCTTAATTCTGGTTGTGACCAATAAATGTCAGTATCGTCACTTTAAATACACACTTTCATGCTGGCTGTCCCCAATATAGCCGAGTGTTGCCCTTTAAATATGTTATGCAGCCAGTCCAAATATATGCCAGCATTTCATGTAAGCTGTTGTCTTACACGTTCCCAAATGTTGTGCTATGATAGGTTATTTATAACGCACTTAATACCCAGCAGTTTCTAAGTGCAGACCCGGGGATCAAACCTGTGTTGCTCCGTGTCGTCTTGCTTCCAAGGCAAGCACGTTGCCCCTGAGCTATCCTCCCGAGACCTGAAATGCATCCCGAAATGCATGCCAAGATTGCCATAGTAAAAACAATGCAATATTGACCATGTCTGTGCTGCCTCTATTGAGACACCACTACAACCCACAGACACACACACTATAAATGACACAATAAGGCGAGGCATAACACAGAAAAACCTTGGCTGAAAAGTTCCTGTAGTGTCCAAAATGAAGACCAAAAACGTCAGTCTTCATGGGATCCCTTCAATGGTCTGCGGGTGATTCAAACTTTGGAAAATGTGTTATTGGATTAATTTAGTATTACTTTGTAATAAAATACCAGCCATAGACCTGGAGGAAGCTCTCAAAGTGGGTAAACTTAGAGAAATCCAACCATATCCCAGATACAGATTTTGTACTTTCGAGAAAACGTAACAAAAGGAAAGTGTTTTAACAGATAGCATTCAATTCAAATAAAGTTACATTAAAAGGCACAATGTTACTATTGCAATATTCCAAGACCTGCAAGTTTAAATCCACAGAACATTCAATACAGTTAGAAAGTCTCAAGGGAAATCGCTACAAGGACTACCTTTGCCACTTCTGAATTGAAATTTAATTTGCCCATTTGATCTAATTTGGGATTTTCCTCATATTGGGTACTTCCAGATATTAACAAAATAAGGACAAATTGAAGCTTGGTGCAAACACATCTGCCTGCGCTTTGGTCTGTAACCTTTCTATGGCAAAGTACATACATATGTATTAAGTACACCTAAAACTAAGGTTGGCTTTTTGAAAACACAGTTGTTATTTAACAGTGTTCACGTTTCATAGTTTTCTGGTTCTTTACTGCATTGTCAAGTTTAGGATTAGTCATGCTGTTAAATCATTGTTAAATATAATATACATAATGGTGTGGCCCAAAATGCCTGTTATTATGGTCTTAGTGTTTAAGTGTCTGGGAGGGGCGAGTGTTAAGTAAAAAGTCACTTACTGCTATTTTACCTCTATATTTGTGGACATTTTGCTTTTGTTTCAGACTCCTGTCCTGACGTTCGCCAGTGGAGCACAGCCTTCAGCTGCACTCCAGCAAGCTTTTGCTCATCGTTCTGGGGAAACTGACTTGTCCTTTTGACAATCAGTACTGGGAATCTTTGTTTCCCTTAGTTGTATGACTTTGTTGCCACTTTTGGCAACTGTATTTCAGTGTGCAAAGTACATTACTGTACCGTGCAATGGGGTCCTTCCGTTTTCAGGCACTAGTAATCCAGTAAGGATTTCCTGGTAACTGGACAATGTGCCTAAGAGTAGACTGGTATCAGCAGAAGCATTTTCATGTAGTTTGTGAACTTTTACAGAGCCATACCGTGCTTACTGCATTTGGATAATGACTGTGGCTAATGTCCGTCATGGCCATGCCACAAGTTCTTTTGTCTTCTCCTTTGGCCATTTTGTCCATTGGCTTTCCCCCTGATCTTTGTGCCCTGGGTAGTCCTTATTTGGGCATGCATTCACCCACGAAACCAGCGCTTTTCACAGGCTAATGAATGTCATGTGTGTATGTACACAGGAAGTGGGCTGGGACTGCCTGGTCCCAATCCACACTACTGGTGCCAGGATGACTGATGTGCACGAGGGCATGAGAGCCACAGGGGTCCCTGATTGGACCACTGTTGGCATGCATGAGTGGGTCAGACCTCCCCATTGGCCAGCTGGGTGTAAGCCCACCCCTGGACTTTGCTATATGTGCAGGAGTACTGAATGCAGACCCGCAGATCACCCGCATGTCCGAATCGACATATGCATGGAGACAAGTAGGCACAGAAGTGAAGCAGAGCCAAAGACTGTCGGGAACCCTGCAGAGAAGGTTTGGCACCCCTAGCCTGCTGCTGTCCCGGTAGAGCCCTGCTTTGCACTCCATCTCTGAAGGCCTGCAAAGGTGCTTCAACTCCTTGGAGTAGTGGAACCAATCAGTCTTGAAATCTCCTTATTGCCTTGCAAATGAGGCTTCTCTGAAGTGTCCCTGGGCGCTCAGTGGACTGACCAGCTTGTACCTTGGCGCATGTGCTGGAGGATTGTTTCATCATGTTTTTGCTCGAGCTTTGGGGAATCTGTAGTTTACCCTGCATTTCTTCTTCTTGCCAAATTTCATTGTCCCAGCTGCTTTGGGCCATGAGAGAGAAAAGTGCATCCATCCGCGAGACTTAGGTGCCACTGCGTCACTGTGTGACAGTGGCAGTCGCTGCTGGTGACCTTCCCACCTTTCTTCAAGCGTCCTGTGACCAGCTGCATCAGTGCTTTCTTTGTCCTGCATTCGAGAGGAGAGATCCAGCTGCAGCTGTAAACCAGAACCGCATCTGCAGCGCCTGTGCACTTTGAAGCTTAACCAAAGAGGGGATTTTGTACTCCAGGTGACCTTCAAACCTGCCAAGTTTGACCCCAGAGTGAGCTAAGTGCGATGAGTACTCATACCAATTGCCAGTGGCCCCTAGTTCATCCAACCCCCTTTAATGCACAAAGGATCCCTTGTGGTCCTTGCCTTGGCTTGGGTGGCATCTGCTTCCTAAAGCCGTCCGAAAGTTGGGAATCGCTTTGTTCTCTGCAGCAGATTCTCCCCTGACTCTCAGAACCAAATTCTTCTTCCTCCAGAATCATCATCCAACTTTACCACCCTATTGAATATTGTGCTTTGTGCTTTCATGCATCACTGATCTTTTTACGCACAACCTTGACATTGAACACAAGGCTCCAATCTTCGTAATGCTGGACTTATTAAGTTAGGGAAACCCATCTCTGTAGTTTGTAAATGTGGTACAGTTTGTTTGCTTTCCCTCCTAACAGGTTTTGGGGGGAATCCACACTTTACTGCATTGACAGAAAAGTGACTGTATAATGTTCATGAGGGTCCCACCACCCATACTCTCTGGGCCTTGGCATTTTGGGGGTCAGGAAGACACTTTGAAGCAAAGCAGGAGACTCAGACTGGTTTCAAGACGTCATCAGGTTTATTTCTTCCAGCAGGCATGACACAGGATACACAGGATACGGCATCAGAAACATCTCTGGGAGTCTGTTAAACTCACTAGGCTCACCCGTCCTTATATACATTCTATGAAGGTGAGGTAATAGACTGATCATAAGTACAGCCCCTTTCCTGCCTGTGATTTGGTGACTTATATGGCATGATATGGCATGATCTATGTACAATCCTTCTTCCTACTTGTGATTCGTCAGTTTATCTGCCACTCAGACCTAGTCTAGACCGGTTTTTACTCACACATTCCCCCACCGTTGTACCCTGGATTAACTTTTATTTTAAAAAAACTGCCCACTGAGGTCATAATGAGTTAGCAAAAATCGACCATTTTGTCCGCTCAAGCAAGCATCCATTTTAGAGTGCCTGACCTTGTCTTAAAAAAGGATTGGCTGACCAATGACAAAATGCCTGACCATCCTGTTTTTACCTAAAACTTGGGACCTTCTCCAATTTGGATCTAGATTCTTTATCATAACATGTATTACCTGACACATTCTCTACTTTACATGACATTCCGACTCCATAAACTAAATAATCCCTTAAAGCGCTTTCCTGCGAAGCACTATAATTCAAATTTCTGCAACATTTAGACTCACTGATCGCCCCAATAGTTTACCACCATTCAGTTTGAGGTAGAGGGGGTCTATCTCCACTACATTCAGTTTGCGGGGGGTGGTCTAATCAACTTCTGTACAATATATTTTAACTAGTGTGTGTTTTAGTAGTGCTATTGCTGTGGTTTCCATTATTCACTTGTGTTTGTCTGGGCCCAATAAAATGGTTAATTTTGAAATACTGCTGTCTAAGGGTAATTCTTGTCCTATACTGTGTATGCTCATCCAAGATCTCAGATCACCCCCACCACTCCTGAAACTTAGCCTTGGCTGCTCTCTGAATTACCTTGAATTGTCCTGGCTAACTTCACAGAAGTGTTCCCAGTTTCACTAACAAGGGTGGCCTCCTAAACATCGATTCACCATAGCAGAGTTTATAAATCCATTTTAACAAGTGCCAGTGGGGCCTGTGCCCTTATTAGTCTTTACTAGGCTCATGTGAGAACAATTTGCATATATGCCCCTCCCCCACCTGCATATCAACTTCTTTCCTTGTGCCTCAGTTTAATATATGTTCAGAAGGGACATAGGTAATCCCAGAAAGCATAGGGCAATAGCTCATTTTAATGGCTGACCTACATTTTACACAGCAATGTAACAATACACCAATCAGGTCAAAACGATCATAGAAAACACAGGAAGTATTGTTTTACAAATGCAGCTGGTAGAAGTAGATTGGTTAAGGGAATAACTGCTTATTAGGAAACCTTTTCTTAACATGCCGATCTTTTGGGTTATGAGGCTTTAGGACTTTTAAGCAGGGAGCAGGTGAAATGTATAGTTATGGGAACAGGCATTACTAGACCATATGAGAACCATTAATCACACAGTGCCCAGTGTAAGTGAAAGAGTGTGTGGTGTGAGTGGGGGACAGGGGGCTGTTTGTTTATTGCACTGAGCATCTAAAAGAAAAAGAAGGCCCCATTTAGAAACATCTTCAGAAAAGTTGAGAATCATAAAGAACCAGCACAGTGAGCACAACCAGGAGAGAAAGATAAGAAATATTGTACTCCTAACCCTCTAACTTCCTCTGCTTCCTTCAGGTCTGACCCATACTCAAAATTTACAGACAGTTAACTTCACTGCCGTAGAATGACATGCAGGGCTGAGGTTACATCACAGTCACTGCTATTAAAACGAACAGCTTATTTGATGTGGATATACGTGGTTTATTGTAATTATCACATACCTGGAGATGGTGGAACTAAGGCACTTTGCAATTAGGAGCACACTTGGAAGGCTGGAGGACAATGGACAAGTAATCTCCCAGGTAACAAGCACAGTGGTCTGGACTTGGAAGGAGGTTTGAAGAAGAAAAAGTTATACAGAAAATGGTTGCTGGAGAGACAGAATGAGGAACATCTCCATGGCTATCTGGACGGTTGTGGCCTCGAGCAGCTCCACAGGGCTGGACGGAGCCTTAAGCCCAGCCACTTATGCCAGCAGCAGCCGACATGGAAAAAAGCCTTTGCCCACACATGTGGGGGGCTGAGCAAGGGCATGCCTGCCAGCTCTGTGGCCAGTTGGGGCGGGCCAAGAAAATTGATTCATCCCAGGCTGCATGAGGGGGAGGCCTGGGGAAGCTGAGAAAGTGGCCTGCTAGGGCGTCAGCTCACTCCTGGGCCAGTTGAGTGGGCATTGAATTTCAGCGGACTTCGGGCACATGAGGAGGAAGCCACAGGTTGCGTGAACCATGGAGACTCAGCTGCACTACTTTAGGGAGTAGGGCAGGCCTGCCATCAGCAGGTGCAGAGTGAGGAGAAGACAGTCCTCTTAGACTACTCAGCAGAAGGAGTGTGGACGTGGTGTGTGCCTGCTGCAGAGCACGGAAATTATGGTCTAGAAGTGGAGACCGCGGTGGTTGCAATAGCAGGGGTGCCACAGAAACAACATCATACAAGGGCCATTGATCGGTACTATGATAGTGGCACCCCCCTGAGGGCTGCGAGTACCAAGTCGAGTAAAAACATTCCAGACTGGTAGCTGTGATGTTTGTGCCCCCCTGGGGTCAAGGGATGCTGCAGTGAGGACTGTATTTCCTGGGCCATCAACAGTTACTTTATCATCACAATCACATCAACAGGCATGTATGCTGGCCCCTGAGGCCCAGATGACTAATTGAGTTACTTCACACTGGGCTGTTGAAGCCATCCCCTTAAAGACCTGCCTGGAGAGTTTCCATGGGTGTCTACAGAAGCCAGGGTTATATATTTGTACATGGGCTTTTGTATATATTTGTCTACACCACTTAGTAACCATTGGTGTAAGTACGCCTCCAGTTCTGAGCCACATCAGCAAGGAATTGTGGGTTTGCAAATTAGCCCAGAAAAGTGTCTTTGTCTTACAGGGCAGTGACACCTTAAACAGAGCTTTATCAACCCAAGACGCACATTTCTCAAGGCTACAGACAACTACATACCTGGCTACACCCTCCTTCAGGATCATCGGTCCAGTGTAGTATTGACATTCTTGTGTCCACCTTAGGAGGGGCTGAAAGACTAAGGGCCAGATTGATGGAATTTTTTGCAAGGTTCAAATTGACTTTGCACTGCTTAAAAGTGACTTTGCACTGCCGATACAAACCCTGATTCATGGAAATGTGCAACGTGTATTCATTCACTTTGAACCGTGCAAAAAAGTCCAAGAATCAGACCCTTAGCCTGACCCATGGAGGAGGGTTATGCCAGGACTAGGAGCATTGGTGGGGACAGAGGTTAGTTAAAGGATTAAATAGGCTCATGTTTATTATTGTTTAAAAGCAAAATATGGAGCCCCTGTTGGGGCCGGAAATCTAGTGTAAGTGGTACGTGTTGATTTTCATCATAAGAGACACATTCCTTTACTTGTCTCCATACCTCGCTAACAACTGGTCACCAGAGCAAACCAACCCAACGCTAGGAGCAGCAACATCAAAAAACCTAACACAAGCACGCAGAAGAAGGATGAACAACACTAGAAACAACAAATACACGATCAATGCGATAACACCTTACATCACCAAAACAAAAGGAACTTCCAATCGACAACCACAACTCCTGGAAGACGAACCCGATGAAAACAAAAACCCAAGACAGAACCTAGAAGAACTCTTCAATGACACTGATGCCCCAGAACCTAAACCTCAACAAGAGATTGACCAGGAAGGAAACCTCAACACCGGTCAGAAGACGACCTCAACAAGAAAGTCCAAACCAAACGACACCTCCAAACTCCGCTGCAATCTAATAAATGCAAGATCATGTCAAAACACTCAACAGAGATCTCCGACCTACTCAATGACAACAGCATTGACATCCTGTTCATCACAGAAACATGGCTGGACAACAACTACAAAATCACACTCCAAAGCTGCCTTCCTACCAACTTCAAATGCCTTCAAATAAACAGGAAAAACTAAAAAGGAGGAGGCATCGTAATAGCATTCAAAGGACACCTGAAAATAAAAACAGACAAACTGCTCAACATCCTCAACTGCGAAACCATAGTAATACACTTAACAGTGAGCCCAAAAACCAACATAACATTCATCTTGGTGTACATACGACCGACATATGATGCAACCTTCGTCGACAATTTCATAGAAGCCATCACCAACATAGCCATCAACCACAAACATCTAATCATCCTAGGGGACTTCAACATCTGGTTTCAAGACAGTCACGCCAACTCCCAAAACTCACTGATTGAACAACTCACTACCATAACACTACGCCAACTAGTCAAAGGTGCAACACACTTGGCAGGACACACCCTCGACGCTATTTTTACCAAGGAAAAACTCATCACCATGGCACCGCCGATACAAATACTGTGGAGCGACCATCTCATCATCCCATTCGTGATCACTCTGCCAACTCAAATCTGCATCCAACCTCCTAAACTCACAACCACCATAAAAAGAAACTGGAAGCGCGTCAAAGAAAGCAACCTATTCGCACAACTGGAGTTAACCAAACCCTCAACTACAGAACTAGAGCTAGCTGACCTAGACGGGAAAGCAGATTTACTACACAAATGATTGCAGATACAATTGACAAGATCGCCCCAGAAAAACCATTCACCCCATCAAAAAAAAGAGCAATGGCAAAATGGTTCACCCCATTATTAAGAACCATGAAAAAGGAAAACAAAAAGATGGAACTGGAATGGAGGAAAGAATACAACTCAGACAAAAAAACACTGTTCCAGAAACAAATCCGCACATACAAAAAGGAAACTCAAAAGGCGATGAGAAGGCATTATGATGACAGAATCACCAATGCCACCAACACACAAAAAGAAATGTTTAACATCATTAAAGAGATGAGAAACCCACCAGGCTGCGACAACACCCCAACCCCCTCAGAGAAACTATGCAATGACCTTCAGACCACTTCAAGAAACAAATTAATGACATCCGACAAACCATACAAAACAGACCAACCAACCACAACATACAACCAAACAAAACTAACACAGAACCACAGCACAAACTACAAAAGATCCCTGAAATATCAGCAGAGGCATTCGCCATGCTGGTAAAACACAGCAAGAAAGCAGGATCACTCATCGATCTCTGTCCCCCGGACATTTACAAATCAATCCCCGCACAAGGAACACCAGCAGAATATTACAGAAACCTTCTAAATCTATCACTAGCAACAGGAACTGTACCACGGAACTTCAAATCAGCATACATCAAACCGCTTCTGAAAAACACAAGTGGCGACGTAGAAGACCTCTCCAACTACAGGCCGATTTCAAACATTCCCTTCCCGGCAAAACTCTTGGAAACCTACGTCTACAAACTAATCCAAGAACACGTAGAAAAACAGCACCTGCTAGACCAAGCTCAAGTCGGTTTCAGACCCGCAAGAGGAACAGAAACATCAATACTATCCATCTGGGATGACCTAAAAATGAACGCAGACTCAAACACAACCTCAGCCCTTATTCTGCTCGACCTCTCCGCAGCCTTTGACACAGTTAGCCATGACACCCTAACCAAAAGACTAGAAGACATAGGCATTACAGACATAGCACTATACTGGACTAAATAATTCGTAGCAGACAGAACAGAAACCGTATGGATTAAACCCTTCAAAACCCCCCCACGAGTTAACGACTGTGGAGTGCCACAAGGATCCTCACTATCGCCACTGTACTTCAGCATCTACCAGACTCCAGTTATCAGAATCTTCAAAAAATACAACATTACATGCTACAACTACGCAGATGATACTCAAATCATCTACAAAATCAAAGACACCCAAACCGATCACTCAACCCTAATCGAGTGTCTAAAAGAAGTCTTCAACTGGATGAATGCCAACAACCTGAAAATCAACCCAGGAAAGACAGAAATCATGATCATATCCAAAGACCAAAAGAACGAAATTGCGATCCGGTGGCCAACGGAAATGGGAACCGCACCATTACCAACTAAGGTAGTAAAAAATCTGGGAGTCCTGATGGACAACACCCTAACCTTAGAACCACAAATAAATGCAACAGTCAAGAAATGCTTTTTCCTCCTCCACACGGCAAGAGGAATCCTACCTTTCCTCTCCTTCACGCACAAAACACTCACTATAATCGCCCTAATCATGTCAAGAATCGACTATGCAAACAGCCTCTACCTCGGAATACCAGAATACCTCCTGAAGAAACTACAACGGATCCAAAATACAGCAGCCAGACTGCTCCTCAAACTATCCAGAAGAGACCACATCACTCCTGTCCTAAAAACACTACACTGGCTCCCAGTAAAACATTGCATCACCTTCAAAACAATGTGCATAACGCACAGGGCAATCAGTGGAGAAGGGGCAGAATTCCTACAAAAGAAAATAACAATCTAAAAGCCAACGAGACTCCTCATGTCAAGAAACGAAATCCGCCTGAAACTAAAACCATACCTTAAGAAAAAACTTGGAGGCACCTCCTTCTACCTCTTAGCCGCAAAAACCTGGAACAACATCCCAAAAGAAATAAGAAACACCAAAGATCACCTACAATTCAGGAAATTACTAAAAACCTGGCTCTTCAACACCACAGACTCAAACTGAAAACCCGAAACAACAGAAAGGAAAAATGATGACTAAACTTAAGAGGACACTGACAACACCCAGAACCAACTAAGAAACCCCCACAACACCTAGAGAGATGACACCAAGTCATATAGAACACAAGCATCACCCATAAAGACAAAATCAACAACCCCTGCCAATCCCAGCCAACCTCCTCACTCGACCCATAGATGCTACCAGGTACCACAATGTTATAGAATTGTCTAAATCTTAGCAATCACCACACTCGAACTGAGTTGTGGACAGAGGCGCAGAAATGCTCCCACACCATGTCTTTACAGATCACACAAACCCAGTGCCTCACTTCAAGACAGAAATGATAACTAACCAATCCACTAACAATTTCCCCCTCTGCATACACCTCTGAAACTCCAAACCAAACCCAACCACAAACCTACAGCACAACAAACCACACAAACCTCACTACATTGCAACAACAAAACAAAAAACACACATAGATTTGCACAACAGTACACCAGAACTACCGTCCGCAAACACCTCAGGCCCAGTCAACGAACCCACCGGGCTGAGGCCACCAACAGCACATCACTGCTTTCCAGCATCCTGCTACTAACTCACCCTCCCTCTTTCAGAGCTGCCAGAGCGCCAAGGGACCACTCCGGTGGTGACAGGGCGCAGTACAAATGTCCTTTAACATTAACATAAACATAACGTTAACATAAGAGGATAACACAGGAAAGAACTCAGACAGTAAGTAGTCCGTCTGCTGCTGTCCCTGGAGCATTCTGGGTGGATGCCACTGTCCATGTCGGAAGTCAGAGGCAGAGGATGCGCCAGGCATTCAGGGCAGTCCTCATTGGGGTCAAGTGGTACTGTGCTTGCAGGCTGCAGATGCACATGCTGCATGAGATTTGTGTGAGGTGCACTGTACACGAGTTGTACTGTGCGTAGCATGCAGACCTTGCATGGACATACTTCGGCCTGATTCATAGAAATATTAGCACGGTGCAAAGTGACTTTTCACTGGTGCAAAGGGACTATGCACTGCCAACAAACACCCTGATTCACAGAGTGATGCAAAATGTATTTTTGCAGCGCAACGTAACTTTGCACTGAATTTGCACTGGTGCAAAGTCACTTTGCACTGCAAAAATACATGTTGCACCACTCTGTGAATCAGGGTGTTAGCAGTGCAAAATCACTTTGCACCGTGCTAAGAATTGCACGGATCAGGCCCTTAGCCTTTTGTGTATTCGTATGATAACCCCATCGCAGACTGAACATATAGCCCTGATAGGCAGTAAAGGCAGTAATTACCCACCTTAGGCAGTAGAAATATTTTGTGTAATCTAGGAGCCTGTAAAAGGCCTACAGCTTTCTCTCCAGTTCATTGGGAACAGTCGTAAGGCAATCAATGTTCTCGAAATACAAGTTCCCCAACAAAACACTAATATTCGTTGCACTATTTCAACATGCCACCAATTCTTCAGTGTTTGCTAAAAAATAAAAATAAATGAATGAAGTGTTTATCTGCTAACAGCCTTCGAAGTTGATAACTCGCATTTATCAAGAGCATGAAAGCAGTCCTGGAACACATCAGTGCAAAAATGCTAAAACCATTGAGGAATGTGACAAGAGCCTTGGGAAGCTGCTCCATCTAAAACTGTTTATATTTACACAATCAGAGACATTTGGCAAAACCCTGCAGGCTATCAAAGGGCTGGGCAAATGCACGTCAACTACGGGAGCCTGCCTAGGTCAGTAGTCTGGCCATTTATGCAATGTGTGCTCTATCAGGAAAGATAAAAATGGACCCTCCCTTTTTCAGTGTTTCACTCGGACCATTTTTGGTGTGTGTACGGTGGCCTTCTTCTACAGGGTTTCAGGAACGGCGAAAAATATATTACAATTTAAAAAAAATAAGAACAGAATGGGCTATTTATATCTTTCCTGTTACAGAAAGCATTTTCACACAGAAAGCCTTTCATTGGCATGAGGAAAGCAGAACCAGTTCCCATAGTTAGCATGTTGGAAGCAGACAGTTCTCTTACTGCCGAGTTGGGCCTTCACACACGTGGAAAGGGGTTCTTATTGAGTGTTCTCACATGGTGGATAACAATACTTATGTTTTCATGCCGTGCGTGGTACCATGGCCTTTTCTTGGTGGAGAGAAGCAATAAGTATTGCCAGGGGGTCTACTGCTCCTTTTCACAGCAGCGGGTGTATCACTCTACCACAGCCTAATTATCAGAAATGACCATTTATACGGCTAATTCTGGCCACACAAACGGTGATTTCAGTGCATTGTGCCAGGTAATGCTGGGACATAATGATCTAGTAGGTATCTGAGACTTGGCTCACGGTAGAATCGCCAAATATCTGCGGTAGGCATGTCGATGCGGAAACATGGCATGCTGCCAGGGGTGCATCAAGCCACAAATGACCCCATGTTACACTGTGTGAGCGAATGCAGCGAGCAAGACCAACCCTTCTTGATAGGGCTATGGGGCAACCTCTACCCAAGAATATTTGGAAAGAGGGGGCGTGTTGGATGTTAGGAAAGATACGAGGAGCAGAAATCCAGGTCACCAACTCAAAAGTGGCCCATGGTGCAGAGGCCCACTGGGAAATCTCCACAGTTCCCTCTAGGCTACTCCACCCGTGCATGCGGCGTGAACGCTATTGCAGACCACTCACTCACTGGGGCATTGGTGGAATGCAAGAAAAAAGTCAGAAAAGCCTTTTTCACAATATTCCTGTAATCCCCAGTGTGGGAATGAGGCTATGCCCCCCCCAAAAATGGGCCAAAATAAATACCCTGCGCTTTTCTTTGTGGATGATGCCATAATTCTGTCAACCACCCTCCTTGGGTTGAGACAGACTTCGGCGTCCATCGTGAGTAGGTGCGGGGGACTAGGGCTGAGCTTGAATACCGATAAAATAAATACTACGGTATGCAGGCCAAAGCTGGAGAAACAACAAAAACTAGAAGGTCGGGTCGAGGGTATTGCCCTAGAGCAAGTTAAGTCCTATGATTATCTTGGTATACGCTTTAATGAGATTAGGTATTGGACGAGTCAGTTAGCAAAATCCTCAGTCACCATGGAAAATTGTAGTGGTGGTACCCAAGCTTTTTTCAATAGACATGGGAAAGGGGCAATAGGACCGGCGTTGGATCTGTACATGAAGCAGGCCGTAAAAGCAGCTCTTTACGGGGCAGGCCTTTGGGGGTATGTAAACGCAAGGAGGTTAGCCATGGTGGTCAACAGACTTTTAAAGACTCTCCTTTGGTTAACACAGGGAACGCCCAGTGCATTACGGCATTTAAGAATCGATGTGTGCCCCATTGATTTAACCACCGCAGCCAAACCAATTGTATATTGGGTACAGATATGGAATACCCCCAATCTCATGGCGTTCACGAACGATTTATTGCATGTCTTCAGTTTGGAAAGTGGCAGGAATCTTTCATGGGCAGTCCATGATACGAAAGGCCTGCAAGACCTGGCTGAGCAGGATTTATGGTCAATCCCTGCCCTGATTAACAAAGTCATCGCCACTAGAATCAAAAGAAAGCTCTGAACAGACCATTATAGGGAGGACATGGTGGCAGCATGTAGACGCCTGAAGCTGGCCCCCAGTTACTTAAGGATTAAAGGTGACTTTAGCTTTGAAAAATACCTTGACTGCCTTAACACTTTGTTTGCTGGAGCACTGTTTATCAACTTCCGATTGGGTCACTAAAGCCAACTACTTTCACAAGGGCCTGGTGAGAAGGGAACAAACACATCCTTATGCCCACTTTCTACCATTTGTCAGGAGACAGTTGCCCATTTTTTGTGTATATGCCCAATGGCACAGGGCTTGAGAGCACTATGACTCAAAGCATTTTTAAGAATAGCAGGAATCTGCACCATATCTGGTGCATTGGACCTATGTAAAGGATCCGATGACATGGAGACAGTTCTAATTGTGGCTAAATCTGTTAAGTGAGCATGGATGGAGAGGTCTAAAGTGCGAACTCGGCAATAAGCACTTGGTGTCATGGATGAAAAGCCTGTATCACAGTCTTTCTTTTTGGTAGTGTCTGATGACCACGGTAGTTATACAGTGTTGAGGCTAATTAGGACTCCAAACACCCAGGTAAAGATGCAAACATTATATGTATGATGACTAGGCCAAACAAAGTAACATTAAGTAGTGGTGGCTGTGAGTATATACTCTCCCCCACCTATTAACTGCTAAAATATGGCTAACTGCCCCATGAATGTAAAAATGAATCCTTGTTGCAAGAAATTTTGTACGCCTTCCAAGCATTTGTATTTATGTATGGATTTACAGCATTTTACATTGTATCCTATCATGTGTTTTTATTATGAAATTGTATTTTTGCTATGTGTACTTTTATGGTTCTGTGCCGAATAAGAGTGGTATTGATTGATTGATTGATTGATTGATTGCTATAGGAATGAACCCTAAACGGAAGCTTTGCCACGAGGTAAAACTCAGAGGTGCACGCAAAAGAACCCGAGTATTATGGCTGTGCCAACAAAGAAAATTTCGTCTTTCAGTAGCTCTGCATAGGGTTCAGCTCCTTGGCATACCCTCAGCCACTTACACACTACCACATCTGCACCAAAATGGAGACTAGGTTCATGCAGGTACATGGAGTAGCGTACGACGAGACAATTGATGCAGACGGACAGTGCCTAAGTTGTGACACTGAAAAGGTTATCAGAGATATGGCCCACAGTGCACCATGAAAATGTATAATGTGTTTAACACGCGTCACTCAGCATGATGCACAAACCACATGACGCAAACAAACAGTGCCATCGATAAACAAGCATGGTAACCAAAGCAAAACCTGAAGCCATGCACAGTGCAAATGACAAGTTCCTGTAAAATGCAAAAAAAGCAACACAATGCACACTGAATCCGGTTTTGTAAAGTCAAAGTAAACGATAGCACAGCCAAAAACACTATTCATTATGTTGTCCACAAGGGCCATCATACCATGGACACAGATTGAGCAGGTAGGAATGCATAAAAACAGCCATACTGTTGGTTAACATACGTGTACAATGTAGCAGGTTGCAGCATCACAAAGCATATAAAAGCCTCATCCTGGATATGTGTTCCAAAGGAGGCCACAAGAAAAGATTGGTCCTCAAATGCCAGATGCCAACACAAGCAAAAGCATTGAAGTGAAGCAATGTGACAGAAAGACCCACAAGAAACATATCACGCACCATTGACACAAAACAGCATACTTAGCTTCAGCCTTAAATACCGAAAAACACAGCTAATGTCCAAAGCCTCGTACGGCTCAGGAGTGTTTGCTTGCCTCATGGAACACGCGCGGCTTCACTCATCTTTTAAACAACACTTGGCTCCAAGATTTACACCTGATATGCTTGCAAGAAACCTGGTTATGCGATCTGCCAGTAATCTCTGAATTTGAATGTGCTTTGAATCCAGCTATCAAAGCTGACAAGGGGCGGCTGGCAGCAGGGCTGTTAACACTGATCAAACGGTCTTCAGGCTACCGTTTGATAAATTCTAAAAATTATATGCCCTACATCCAAGTTTGTGAAAGAAGAAAACTCATAGAGAAACCGTCGCTATATGATGTAATCCATATAATCAATGTATATTGGAATCATCAACAGACTGGGTCGTATCCCTTTATCAATCAGGTTTCCTCCATAATTGACAATCTGCTCGAGTCATCAAGTGAAACTGGCCTAATACTCTGCGGCGATCTAAATATTGACTTTTTTAAACCACAGAGTGTCGCTAAAGGTCTTTTAGCCCAATCTTGGTCAGATGAAATGAACGTAAGAGGCCTGTCAATGTTAAATGGTTGTACCCAAGGAGACATACCGTCGAAGCCCACGTGGCAGTGTGAAAGCTACAGTTCGACTATCGACTACATTTTTGTTTCTGACACTATGCATGTGAGAATAAAATCCCTGAATATTCGTACAATGACAAATAGTGACCACGATATGCTGGTATCAAAATTTTATGACACAAAAGGTGTCCAAAGCAAAAAATGGTGCACAAAAGTTTCAGTTGAATCTAATCGCCTACGTGTAAGACTGGAAGAACACGAGGTGGCAAACATATGCTCCCAATTCAAGTTGATACCGTCTGAGATCGAATATGCACCTATATTGGCGCAATTTAAATGCAAAAATAACGGAATGAAAAACTGGTCATTCAGGAAAAAACATTGTTTTGATCTAATGGTGATGCAACATAAAAGATCTATGAGAGCTGAAATCCGGAAAAATAATCAAGGTCCAAAAGAGGAAATAACGCTAAAAAATAAAGTAACTAAACAGCGATACAAAAACTGGATTAAAAGCCATCAATTTGTATTACACCAGAATGATGTGGAGGCTATGTTGAAGATTTTATCAAATAAGAACAGTGGGGAATTTCGGCAAACAATCAATGGTATGGAAACCCCGCAAGAGGCATTACAAATATGCCTGGTGACCGAAACAGAGTGGGTCCATCATTTCACGGCGCTTTATCATAAAAATCTTGCTCCCAGCGTGCGCACAATTTCCGAATCAGCTTGGAACCTAAACTTTTCAAAAGATGAAATCCGGGAAGCTATAATAAGAAAGAAAAACTCAAGAGCCCCGGGACCTGACGGTCTGTCAAAATTTACGATCAAACAGTTTCCTGACCTTTCGGCTGACTTGTGGTTCGATCTTTTTGCAAGAATCAACTCGCAAAAACAAGTGCCAACATCATGGAAGTCAGGGATAATTGTGCCAATTTTTAAGAAAGGAAACAGAGCGTCACCGAACAACTATCGTCCAGTGGCACTGCTTGACGTCCTAGGCAAGCTCTATGCATCGTTGCTGCAAATTAAACTGACTAACTGGGCCCAAACAGCTAAAAAAGTGGACGAAAGACAGGCAGGTTTTGTGAAAATGGTGGGTTGTTCACTGAACCTGCTAATCTTAAATCTACTGAAAATGGGAGCCCTGCGTACAAATACGAAAGTCTATGCTGCATTTGTTGACTTTTCCATGGCATTTGATATGATTGATCGGGAAGAGTTGTGGCATAAATTGGAAGTGTGGGGTTGTCCCGCAGACTTACTTGCAGCAATTAAAGAATTACACACAGACACTTCGATTGCGATTCGTCTCGATCAATCAGGCACCCTGTCGGCTAAAATCAAGACTCTCAAGGGAGTGAAACAGGGATGCCCGCTGGCGGCTGCAATTTTTAGTTTTTTCATTTTTGACATCGGTGAAGCAATTCAATCTGTGAGGGCCTTTCCTCCGAAGCTCAATTCATCGCCGATAAGTTGGTTGTTGTACGCCGATGATCTGGTAATTTTAGATCAAACCCCAATCGGCCTTCAACGTAAACTAGATGCGGTCCAAAAGTACGTGAATATGAACAGCTTGAAGATAAATCCAACAAAGACTGAAATATTGGTGTTTGAGAACCTAAGTTTGCGCCAAAAACAAAGGTGCTCAAAACACGTGTGGTCACTAGATCAAGTTGACCTTTGCACGTCAAATTCCGTAAAATACCTAGGTATGATTTTGAACTCCGGCATTTGTGATGAACCTTGGGTGACTGACTCTAAGAGGAAATGCGGCCAGTTGGCATGTCAGGCTCTTGTAATCCATAAAAAATATGGGCGTTTTTCAATGCGACCGCTGAGAAACTTTTACGAACAGAAAGTGGTCCCGATTTTGACATACAGCGCTGAAAATTCCTTTGGTTGCCCGCCGACACATTGGGCATCATTGGAACACATGTTTTGGTCTAAGGCTTTAAGCCTACCAATAGGAATTTCCACTGCATGCATAAGGTACGAACTCGCTCTGGTATCGATGCATGCAAGGATCTGCTGGAACCAATTAGCTCTGTTCCGGAAAACCAAAGCAGAAGAGGGAATTTTCCAATTTAAGATTCTCCACAACGCTTGTGTTAGAGGCTCAGAAATTCTCTCTCAATGGGTGAAAGGAGGTGAAGATTTATTAACAATCAACAATATCAGCTTGAAAACTCTTCCCTCAAACCCGACAGCAGCAAAAGTGAAGATTTGGCGTACTGATTGGATAAACACATGTAGAGAGCGCCAGACTGCCAGCGCGATGAAAGATGCTCCCGCCGAAGCGAGGGGCTACAATGTGATGCAATCTTACATGAATCGCTTTCCAAACTCGAAAGCATGTAGACTATTCATGCTATTCAGGCTGAATGCATTTAAAACAAAAGATTGCATCAAGCAGCAGGCGGGCAATGCAGAGTTAAATCTTACTTGTCGAATCTGTTGCAAGGAGCTGGAATCCCTCAAGCATCTTGTGTTATTCTGTCCATCACTAAAGAATGAAAGATCCATTCATTTGGGCCAGTGGTACGCAAACCATCAGTCATTGAGTGCTGAGGTTTGGTGGCAGAAGTTGTGGAATGGGTTAGATTGGAAACTAATTATGCCCCTGACCTCATTTCTGGCAGTAATCGAGGAGATGATAAATAAAACTTCAACTGAATGATTTCTAGCAATTTGAACTTAAGAAAAACAAAGGCTGTCTGAACAATCCGATAAATACGTTGGGCAGAGGTGCCATAGTCAACGTCTGGGGGTGGGGAAGGGAAGAAGGTATCGGGGGCATAATAACGATAATATTAAGATGTTAAGTGTTGTTTTGTTTTGTTGTGTAACATTTTAAAGGTTTAAATTTAAACCAATAAAATAAAAATAAAAAAATAAAAATATATAAAAACAGCATACTTAAGAAGCAAACTGCTGGCATCAAACTGCAGCACAGTATCTACATAAGCACAGAAGTATGAAGAACGGCATCCACATAATAGAGATAGCACCTGGAAGAAGGTACTTACCAACATGGGTAAGATTGAAATGAATGATTATCAAAGATGCACTGGCACAGGCAGAATAAATGTGGGTGGCACTAAAGTGAAGACCTATGCACGTATCATGCAATGTTATGGAGCTCCACTGTGACCTATGCAGATGATACTTAGAGAGTTCAGTGGTATAAACCACAAAACAAGCACAGCTGATTCTTCCCAGAGTTCATTTAGCCTAATTGTGTAAAGTAACCATATTCTACATTTAGCCTGATTGTGTAAGGTAGCCTTAATCTGCATTTAGCCTAAGTGTGTAAGGTAGCCATATTCGACATTTTGTCTAGTAGCCATATATTGCATAAAATACTTACTAAATTCAATCACTCAATGTCTGTCCACATATTTTAGGCCCTGCTCTCCTTTTTGAATCTAGGTTATACGCAGCACTGCTCTTTGTACATAGAGAAAACCCAGGATGTAAACATTGATGTTTGTACAGCTAACCCAAGGTCTCCCTAAAACATCGCACCTTTGTAATTTAGCAGATGACACTGGCTCATTCCACACACCCTGCACTCACATATAACACACATACTATTACACAACACCTCTGCCATAAGAATGAAGCTACCTTTAATGACAATTTGAAATGTAGCTTCCCACATCATTCTCTACCTCCTTAAACACAATCCCCCCCTGTTTAGTTAATAGTTTACCTCAGCTGAGCCCATCCACACACCATTCAGACATGGATGACCAGAAGGTTCTTGGCCACCTTCGCTGACCTTTAATGGCTGAAATGCACACACGCACAATAGCACCTTTCCAATTCTATCAAATTTGGACTTGGGTACCTCTGAGGGCATTCAACCAACAGCACGTTGGGCACATAATTATGGTAAAAGGTGCTGTACAAATGACAAAATGAATGATTGAATGAATGAATAACAGTCAATAATACCAAAGCTGGATCCACCTACACATGCTAAAAGATATAACTAAACTACGAAGTGTTCATGAGAAGCAAGGTTTAACTATTTTTCGGCTTTATCATACAATTAATCTAAGCCCATTAAAGACACCCTCTCCCTCACCTTCCATCATGTGTAGACATTGAGACCACTGTGTGACCTCATGCTAGTCAGTTAATTATGTTGTGACAAAATTATCCATTACAAACAGCTCAAAAATTGAGGATTAATGAACTGCAACCCAATTTAAACGGCATAAAACCCTAGCTATTCACAAACGTAGGCTACTTAATACTTTCAGTAGCTACTGTGAAATCAAGGCTTAACTTTGACAAAGGATAAAGTGGATGTAAGACTCAACAAACACAATAAAAACATGTCCGGCGATAAGGAACATAACGTACAGGCACATATATATGTACAAAATACTTCACATTTATTAACTTCATGCACAAACATGTAATTTATGAAAATAGGACAATTGAGGTGGAAAAACATATTCAAATGTTGAACACAAAATGGTCTGCAAGGTTTCTAGAATTAAGGTCTGTTATTGAAGTTATATTGGCAGGGATTTGTTCTAGAAAACGTACAGATTGTGTTCTGCTTCTTTTTGTTGGGCCGCAGATCCAGGGCCACGCTGGGCCAGGAGTGGAGAGGAGCGGGTCAGTGTGAGGCAATTGTATTGCTTGTATCACAAACCTAGCTCAAGAGCTGCGGAGTGACTTTACAACAGGATTGTGCCAGAATTGGGCTTGCCATTTTATACAGGAATGCAGTACTGCTGGTGGAGGGAGAGAGGCAGAGAGGGATTTTGTGTTTGTCTGGTAGGTATGGTTGAAAGAGACAGATTTTATTGATTTCCTCTAATTTATTTTTTGCCTTTATTTGTAATTATTTCCTCAATAAAGTTGCCTTCACAACATGCAACGTTTCAGGCGCTCAGTTTTTTTCTACTGGGAACAGGTCCCATGTGATGCCTAAAATTCTGATGTTCTCTGGTCAGGTCCAGTGTTTCTCACAGTGAGGAAATCCTGGAGGGTAGGGGGCAAGTACTGATGGTAGTTCTGATGCTGGTGGGCCATGGGCTGGAGGTATTTGTGTACCACGTACGGAACATGGCACTCTGTAAATCCCGCCAGTGTACTTGTATGAAGTGTGATTTCTGTGACCATAACATTTCCCCCCAATATGGTCAATACAAGTTTAAAAAAATAATAATTCTGGATTGCTCATGTGCGGCTACAGGCTAAATCAAAATACACAGTTGCCAGATCAAAAGAGGGGTATTCACGTGTTAGTGTTCTAGTAGATGGATTTTCAACATGAAGTTCTCGCCTGTGAACAGCCGTCAGGGTTCGAAGGTGGGTTGATGTATGCCTACGGTTGAAGGAATTATACCCGAGATGTGTCAATGAAAATTTGCCTATTTGGCTCGGCAAACGATATACTTTATACATCACCACAGTTTTATGTTGAAGACAACAGTTGGACTGAAATGACACTGTGTATATACAGCTTACTGAGGCATGGCATCTTGCTACTTCGCTAGAGTGCCCTTTAATGCCAGCCCAACATGTCCCTCGGGTCAGCTTCCCAACTCTTTCTGGTCTCCTGGCTGCCAAAGGGAATCACGTTATGGGGTAAATACCACACCATCATTGCTTCTCCCCCTGCAAATCCCTTCTGAGGTCACTCAAGCTCAAACGGGCCAATACTCATTCCAGGACATCTCTGAAGTTTCACCTTTTTCTGAATTCATGCAGTCCCAGATTGGAGAACAAGGCATGGCATTTCCTTGGAGGACACTTGAAACATGTCCACTGAATCACCATCTCCCCCACCCAGTACATCTGAAATGACCTTGAAACACCTAGTTTGTTGCAAATATGTATGTTGTTTTTAAAGCAATTTCCTTTAGGAGCAAGTTACAGGACAGCTTGATAGGGCTCAGCATCATAGACACGTCTCAACCTTTGTCAACTTCAACAATTAAGGGTTCATTTGGCAATTGAGTTCAATGTTTAAGTCTAATCTGCACTTGCCCTAGTGCCAGGTTGGTGCTCCTTCTTCGGTTCCAGAACAGGTTCTACTGGTAAGAAGGTGTAGCTTTTGGAGTAGTGGTGTAGGCCCTCTTCAGAGGTCTCTTTACATGGGTTGCCAAATCTGCACTGTGTAATGAAGTCAGATGTCTGATCCTGTCACAGGGAGTAGAGGGGATCCTGTGACCTAAGAAAGTCAGCATACCAGGGCCTTCCTGCCACTGCCATGTGCTACCAGAAGGGGGTACATAGTGGACGTTGCAGGGTCCCCATCCCTGTCCTGGCCCCCACTTGGCCTTAAAACCTCCACTTGGAAGATTTGAACTATGATGCAGTATTTCTGCCCCGTTCGCAAACACTTATTTCCAAGTTGTACAAGAGGTCTGTTTAATGGGGTCCAAATCCTAGTGCGATCATTATGACAATAGCTCAAATGGGTTCCTGAGAAAGATAGGTGGAATCAGCCAATCAGCGACCTGCCTCACGGGATCCCAACAACCAAAGTGGACACTTGCAAAGACTTACTTCTAAAGACACACTTTTGTGAGTAAGCGTTATTTTCGTGCACTGAGTCCCATATGTCAGTGTAGTATTCCCATGCTGGAGGCCAGAACGTGAAGACAAGAAAGTCATAAAATATGGCTAAGGTGCTTTGTGTGCCTTATGCCAGAGAACCTCGCGGGGAGATACAAACGTAGCCCCATGCTGAGAACGTGGACAAAAACCTGCACAGGAATGACACAACCGTACAGGATCCCATTTGTCAGCTGGGATCACAGAGGGCACTCACCAGTATGAAAAGAAGATAATCAAAACATAAAATGAAAGCACCACAAGGGGCAACAAAGTCACCAAGGATCCACAGACAACCACAGAGGAGCCACACAAAGCAGGCAAGACTTCCTTGTGCAGTAAAGGTGGCATAGCAGTCTTATGAAGCATTGGAAAGCTGCTGGCCCACGCCACCTGGAACAAATAGAGCCATCAATATCCAGATCCTTTCTGAAGGCTCCTGTTAGCAGCAGGAACTACACTCATCCAGGAATCAGGAAGCTACCAGGAAGGTGAGCACATCCGCCGGAAACATGAGAAGCTGGGGCGGAGTGGCCTGAGGTTGTCTACATTGACTGGCAGAGGTGAAAGAGCTGAGGATCGTGGGAAAGCGTGGAAGCCTGATAAAGAGTTTCATTCTTCGAGATGTGAGCTTACCCTTCTTTTTCCTCAGCAGTATCCCGAACAGACATGTTTTAATCATGACTGGTAAAGTCCACATTGTGCATTCGGCTAACACTCTCATAAGAGTTTGTGTGTCGTTTGTGTGCCCCCACCCCCTTGTTGCCCCCCATGATACGTGGGCTGCCCCCCACACCACTGTTGCCCCCGTGATCTGTGTGTATGCCCCCCACCCACTGGTTGCCCTGTAATGCGTGTGTGTGCCCCCCACCCCCTGTTGCCCCCATGATGCATGTGTGTGTGCCCCACACCCCCCTGTTGCCCCTCGTGATGCGTGTATGGCCCCCCACCCCCTCTTTGCTCCCTGTGATGCATGTTTGTGCCCCCCATCTCCCTCTTGCCCCTCGCTATGCATGTTTTGGCCCCCCTCTGTTCCATCGAGATGCATGTTGATGCCCCCCTCTGGCCCCCATTGATGCGTGTTGCTTCCCCCTCCTCCTCTCTGTCCCCCCGGGATGCTTGTTGGCGCCCCCTCTGGCCCTCAGTTGTTTGCTTTGTGTGCCCCCCACCCCCTTGGCCCTCAGTTATTGCTTTGTGTGCCCCCACCCTCACCTGCTCCCCCATGTTTTTTGCTGTGTGCCCCCTGCCCCCTTTCTGGTCCACCCCCCGCCCTTGTCCTTTTCATTGTTGGAGTTGTCTTGATTCATGAAGGGTTCACCATCTATGACCTTTGCCAATGCTTGGATTGACTTTTGGACACATTGACTCTTGGGCTTTGGTGCTTCACCCCCTCAACTCACATGATGGACCTTCCCTGGATCCCCCACTCAGGTTGGTGTTGAATCACGCTGTGCCCTTTGTCCTCGTGAATTCCTTGCCTACATTTTATGTTCCGTTGCAACATTATGTGCCTCACTGACCTCTCAAACTGTTTTCGTTCTCCCCTCTGCTTCTCTGCTCTTTTTCACTGTTTTATTCTCTGTTCTCTTCTCCTCTCCCTTCCCCCTTCTCTCCCTCTCTTCCCCCCTCTTTTTTCTATGCACTTACTCTATCTGAATGGTCCCTGGACCTAGTATGATAGTAACTTTGTTCGTCTCCTCCCCCCTCGTTACTTGTTACTCCCCCACTCCTCCTCTAGCAGTATCTGAAATGCTGTCAGGCCTAGTAGGATAGCCGCTTGTTTTGTTCCTCTCCCCCCTTCTCCTCTTCTCCTCCCCTCTCAGTAACCTTTTGTAATTCTCCGGCTCTTCTGGAAATGCTCTCAGGCCTAGTAAGGTAGTCGCCCGTCTGTTTCCCATTTCCTTCCTATTTGTGTCTTAGCACTTGCACTATCAGAAATATTGCTAGGCTGAGTATGATAGTTATTCTCACATTCTTGTTGTTCATGGCTTGTAAGAATGTTTTGTATTTTCTCTTGTTCCCTCCCTTGTCGTGAAGCGCTTTGAAACACATTGGGCCTCATTCTGAGTTTGGAGGTAGCCATGGCGCTATTTGCGCCATGCCTGCCTCCAAAACCAGGTCCGACTCCGACCTGGTTCAATGGGGAATTACCGGTCCATTCCAGCCCTGGCGGGACCGGTAAGTTCTCATTGAAAAAGGCAATCCCCATTCCCATTTGAGCCCCCATAGGGCTCAATGGGAATGCGGAGGGAGCTAATAACGGTACCGCAATTTAGACTAGTTTTGTTGAGAATATATTTTAATGGCTATAATTATTAAAGAAAGCCACTTGACATGAGGTGGTTGATTTCTAATGTCAACCAACTCACTGTGAATCTCTTTATAGGGAAATTAATTGATTTACTTGAATTTAATGCTAAGAATGTATACAGATGTTTGAAAGATTTATGAAAAGGGATGCACTAACATACACAAGCTAATACAGATTAGTCTATGGAAAGGTGAACAGATTAATGGCAATTTGGGACTTGAATGGGATTTCAATGGAGTGCAAGGGTCAAAAGAGCCTGATATGCAGTTTGGGGACCTGGGGTTATGTGCTACTTACAATGTAAGCTTGAGTTTGGGATTCTGAAAACCAGCGAGGTCTCTGGACAGCTAGGCCACAGGATCTGATCACTCTGGACGGCTGGGCCAAGGGATCTGGTCACTGGGCTCTCCTGGATGCGATGCTGGACAGCAAGGCAAGGTCTGGTCACTGCACTCTCTTGGAGGGGATCAGCTGCCTCCTCTCCTTTCTCCCTAGATTCTTGGGTGTGCCTGGATCCGGATGAATGGATGGATCTGTCTGGATGGATGTATCTGGTTTCCTGGAGCTTGAATGGATTTTGATTCTTGAGTGAGCAAGTGTTTCTCTGTCCCCCCCTTATATAGCCAAAATGACATCATCACATTTACAATCTGGGGGGAAGAACTCTGGAATTATTCCTCTTCCCCAGGGATAGGACCACCTACCAGTCCTCTCCCCCCGCCCCTGTGCCGATTGGTTAAGGGGAAATTATATCATTTATTTGTTTGCATTTATGACCTTTCTTTGTCTCGCCACCCTACTTTTTACCAAAAATGGGTTATAGATCAAAACTTCAAACTTATGCTAGCCATCGCCATGAGAAGTAGATATGCGGATTCACTAGGTCACAGAGAATTGGACAATCCGATTGCCAACTCTGTGCAAGTTCGCATCGCCCTTTGGCACATTTCCGTCATTTTTATGAAATGCATAATACTTAAAATTCTGCCAATGACTACACATATTCCCAATAACAATTTGCATCTTAAACAAAGAAAACAGTTCCCAAGTGTTGGAATTCCCGTCCTCTGCACTCTATTAATGGCTCAGCAAAGAGTCCTGGTAATTTGAAAGTGTGTATTGAATAAGGTTTCTTTTCTAAATTAACATTTTGGTTTTGAAACATCAAATTCACAATCATATATATAGAATTCAGTGCATATCCAAAAAACACACACAATCGGATTATATTTGTCAAATTTGGTCAATTTATTTGTGGCCCAATGCGTTTCGTGGACAATCACTTCTTCGGGGGCGAATTAACAGATTTCAACCTTTTATATCTAGAAAAAATATTTAAATGAGACACATTAGTATTCATTTTGTTGACGCAATGTCCAGTATTGTTCAAAAGACAACAGATTTTGGCATTTGTTCATATATTTGTTTTTTACATTATATATACAGGCTGCCTTATTGCATTTCAAGATAATAATCACATTTTCAAAAACAAACCATGCTAAGAAAAAAAAACAATAATAACATGGCTATTATGGGCCATTCTGTCTTGGGTACATCGACAGTGTCAGCACATTAGTAAGCTATCTTTATTATCTCCAGAAGAGTTCTGCCTAGATTGGAATACCCAAAAGAAAATATTGTCAAATATCACATGAATTCTCATTATACTTAATTTAAGCTTACCCAGAATGTGGCTTAAAACAACAAAGTGTCTTCTGCTTTATAGTCGTAAGAATGTCTTGTAAAAGAAGATAAACCCAAGAGGGTGATTAGTTGTCATAAAGATGCAGTCCCCTGCATAGAAGATATGGGACATAGTATGAGTAAAAATCTGAATTCTGAACAGGAAGAATTAAGAGGATTAAAAAGCTTGTAGATCTCGACTTACCCAGGAGATGTGTAATAAGGATTCTCCCAATGTTTGGAAGATGATAGATAGAGGTCTGGAAGTACGTCAAAAGGATGTTCCAGTAGTTACGTGGTCAAGAGTTAGTCAATTAATGACTGATCTTAAGAAGCCCCGGGTGGTATCCTAAATGTAAAGGAAATTCCCCTGGTCAAGTTTAAGCAAATGGAGAGAAGTTCTATATTAACTAGACTCCAACCCGTAAAGAAACTTACTAGATTCCGTGGTTTGAAAAGTATAGTCACAGTGGAACTCTGACATCACTTTCTTGAACCGCTTCCTGGACAATGCTGTGACTGAATGAAGGGGGGCCTTAAATACTGTGATTGTGATGTCATTACGCCATGCGGCGTGCAACGTCATGGTGTCACGTCACAGTGTCACGTCACAGTGTAAACACTGTGACATCACGGCGTGCATGCACGACATGCCGTCAGGTGAAAATCGTGTTTCGAAAACTACAGTTTGGTAAGATAAATTAGTTAGATGTAAATAATATAGATAGTTTCATATTTGTCCCATTTAAAATTCACCCGAAATGTGTCTTTCATGACTGTTTCAGTTCCCCAAGTGCTATAAACATGTACTTGGTCTATTTACATTCGTTCAAAATCACATGGAAAACTGGCAAAACTGAAACAGCTGTTCACCCCTTTTCTGAATATCAGCCAAGCTTTGAGCTGGTTTTTCATCCCTTTTCATCATGGGACTTGGGTTTTCAAATTGGGGATTGGTATAAAATGTCAAGGTATTTCCTTCCAGTGTGGAATGCCACTTGAAACTGGAAGGAAGGTTGATTTTCAGGAATGGAGAGGAGTTCCCATCACCAATCTGTTGTCCCACAGCAATTACAGTAATATCAGGTACTTGTTTATTCTGAAGGTGGAACTTAATTTGGTCAGATCGCTATTCAACCATGTGGCTTGTGCCTTTTAGATTGACATTGTTGGTGCTCTGTTTTAATTTTATTGGCCGGTTAGCCTGAGTCCAGAATTGTTCACAGAGTTTATTAGTGGAGACAACCTCTGAAGGAGGCCATTCACTAATAGACAGTGGGTCCCCTCTAGAGTAACGACTATAACCGGGTGTGTCACCTTGTGTTGCCCAATTTTAATCTCCAGTTCCACAGTCCGCTCGATAGGAATTTCATTCCCGTTGAAGTTCTGGAGTTGTCCAGGAAGAGGGGTGAGAGGAATTTGGTGGCTCTCCCCCCTTCCTGAATTAAACTGCTCAAAGGCATTTTTGGACAGAAGGGTGGCTTGGGATCCGGTGTCCATCAGTGCTAAAAATGCACATTGCCCTTGCACCCGGACGGGGCATAAAAGCAGCCTTCTTTCTCCTCCAAGGGGCAAAGAAAATGGGCATGTTGGGTAAACTGGGCAGTTAGTTTCTTTATTTTGGACTCCGACACTGTGGGATCTTGGGCAGGTCGGGAATCTGTATATAAAATTTGGCATCCTGAGGTAGATGGGATTTTGTAACCCCCTTTTACCCTTGATTCTGTGCTGTCCCCCTATTCCTGGAGACAGTCACTTGAATCGGTTTGTGGGGAGGATCCATCAGTCATTGCTAAATTCTCAGGATGACATTTGTGGGGTTTTGGGATGGACGATTCTGAGTCAGTCCCCATACCTTCCCAGTCTGAGTTATGGTCTTTTGGGACCCATTTTTCTTCCCCCATCCTTGGAGGAGAAGACTTTCTTTTCAGAATCCTCCAAAGATGCTTCCCCTTCAAACTGGAGTACACTGACTTCCTCCACATAATGGGTCTTCTTTGTCTATTTGTTTTCCTACCTACTCTCTGTTCCCTGGGTTGCAATATTTCTGGGGTAGGGGAGATAACTTCTGGTTCCGGGGTGTCTGGGACCTTTTCACGGGTGAGGAAGGAAGCTTCCTCTAGGGCTTTGCATCCCCCTTCCTCCCGTGGTTCCCCCGCTAGTACCGGTTGTTTGTCGGGGTTCTCTCTCCGTCATTGTACGGGGTTCCAGACCCTGGATTCGAGCTGTTCTGAGCTGCCATGTTCATCTGAGGGTTCTGCTGAGCCCTCAACATGTGACACAGATCTTGGGTTAGGTTCTGGACATGGTGCTCAAGTTGTGACACTCTCTCTGGCTGATACGGGGGTCTTGAGTCCAATCTGGTTTGCTCTCAAGAAGGGTAACTGTCCCTTCTCCCGGAGTAACTCGGGTATTGAGTGTTTTCGGGGTAGCGCACCACCCTTGGCCTCCCTACTCCCGGATTTGGTCATCTAGAGTTCTAAAAGCCGGGAGATTAAGGAGGGTTATTCTGGATGTTGGGGTTTTGAGTGTACCTGGGGAAGAAACTTAAACTAGAGGTTGGAAGACTACTGCCCTCCTGGGGGAACTTTTGAGTCAGGTTTTGAGGGAAGTTGGGGGGAAGATTTCCTGGGGCCGTACTTAACTGATTGGATCCCCCCTGGGCTGGGGGAGTTCACACGTACCCTAAAATGGGTCTGTTGCCCTTGTACCCAGGGCTGATGTAATTGGCAGTGTCAGGGGGCACATTTGTGGGGTACCCTGCCTGACTACCACCTATTTGTGATTGGTCAGAGGGTCTTCTCTGCCTCTGGTTTGGTTGGTTCTGGGAACGTGTATTTTTAGGCCCCCCCATTTCTAGGTCCAAAATGGGGGTAACCTTCACCTCCATCACCTTGGCAGTAGCGGGGGTGTTGGTTTGTTTGGGGGTTTTGGGGAGATTCTTGTTTTCTACAGGATTTTGGACCTCATAGATCTGGGTAGCTTGCTCAATTACCCAGTCCAGGGTCCTTTCATCATGGAAATCCCTTACCAACTGCGTCATGATGTACTTCGGGTTTGCATAAAAATAGGTATTTATAAATTCCATACTATTCGGGCGTGCCCGCCTAGTGATTTGTGCAAATGCCGTTTTAATTCCAGAACAAATTCTCTCAGGTCTGATCCTCTCCGCACTGCAGGCTGTAGGCTGCCTTGCGAGCCTCCTGGGGGTTCCTGTGTGTGGAGAAGTGCTTCAAGATGGCCACCTTGTCGGTGGACCAGCTTGAATGGTTATGATCCTCCAGCCCAGCAAGGTTTCTGGAGTACTCTGGGGAGCACATCCATTTGGCAAACTCTATACAATTCCTATCATTTTTAATGTCAAAAGAGGTAATCATCTGGTCATATAGTTCCAGATGCTCCCAGACTGAATATTTGGCATTTTTATGGTACAAGGTCATGAAACTTCTAATAGCTTTTATCTGTCTAATGGGGTCTTTCACCAGAGTTCTCTTTTGTTTGGCAGCCTTCTTTTTCCGCTGCACCTGAGACCATTTGCCCTCAGACTCAGAGCTGCTGCTATTTGAGGTCCCATCACTTTCCTCTAAGCGCTCCCTGATTCTTTGAGCTTGGGAGTCTCTCCCAGAATGATGAGGCCTAGTCTTTTCTCCCCTGTTGTACTCTGGGCTCTCTGGGTCACTTCCCTTGGACTCCCTCTTTCGCACAGGGGAGTATTCATCTGACTCCTCCATGCTTTCACGGTTGGTGGAGAACTCCCCCCACCTCCCTAGTTGGGTGAAGGTTTTCAGAATACTCTTTTGGGGACTCAACTCAGATTCCTTTTTCTCTGCAAAGCAAACCAAGTGGTTCCTTTGTAGCTGATGTTTCTGCAAGTCTAGCTCCTTGTTTTCTCATCATAGGAGCCTTCCTGGTCAGATCCATCAGCCATAATATTTTTTAACCTGAACAGGGACACCCGTCCATCAACCTCTGATGGACGCTGGCCTGCCAGCTCAATCATGCTAGGTCTAATTGAGTCTGGCTGCCTCATGGTTTCTGGTTCTTGTAAACATGAAGTGAGCAGTGCATTGCGCATACAGGGGGGTAAGTTGAATTGAGGCCCTTTGTACAGAGGGCATCATGCTGTGATCAGGGGTTGCCCTGCCACTCTCTGACTGTTCAGGGTTCCTCAAGTCTTGATTTAACCCAGCACACTCTTTTTCTTACTTCCCCAGTTTCTCCTTCACAGTCCCTACTTCTTGATAGTATGCAAAGGCCTGAGCCTTGTGCTTGGCTATCAGGGCTTGACTGACCTCTATTACCTTCTCTTGTGCTTCCACCTGGCTCTTGAGTCCCCTGCTCTTATACCGAAGGGCCTCATTTCTTGTCTGGGCCTCTTGTATTGCCTGGGAATACTCAGATCATTTGTGTTGCGTGAAATGCATCTCCTGTCTGTGCACATTTTTGGCCTGGGTGGTCACTTCTAGATCACCTTCTACTATATGCCCAATTACATTTTCATACTCTACTTTTAGGTCAGTTAGTTCCTGAAGAGCTGACTCTCTTTTCCCCAGGTCTGTTTTTAATTTGCACACTTCCTGGCATAGAGCATCTTTTTCCTGATACAGGGTGCCAATCTGTTCAGTGAGGTCATCCCTCTGTTGTTTTATAGCGCCCAACTTCTGGCGCTCCTAGTCAAATTCTGTTTGGGAACAAACTTCTTTAATGGTTAACTTATTATTCTCTTCTTCTAATTGCTTGATTTGATTTTGTAAAGTGACTATCTCCTCTGAGCAGGCTCTATTGTATGTCATTTGTTGATTTAATTTTTGTCGACTCTCTTCCAGAGAGTCCACCCTTTCCTGACACTCCTTTTTCAGTGCAGACAATTGGTCCTCCTGTTCTGAATTGGTTTGTTGCTGTACTGCCAACTCCTCCTTTAACTGCTTGATGGGATGGTCGCAATTCTACCTCAGAACTCTGGCTTTCTCGCAATTTTTCTTCTACCTGCCTTAATTCACTCTGGGTTTAATTTAAAACGTCCGACTGATTTTGCCCAGATGTTACACTTTCTTGGTATTTTTCTCCCATAACTATCATGTGGAAGTATATGTAAGCAGTGAGTTGGACCATCTTAATTTGCTCCTCTTTGATGTTCTGAGTCATGTAGAACTCAGTCAATGCTTGATGTAACAGGCCGCTGTCCTGCCACATATCCATGCTTATGGAGGTGACCAGTTGCATCATCCTAGCTAACCAGTCCTCCTGCCCCTGCGCTCTGCCCATTCTCCTCTAATGAATAGTTTGGACAGAAGGTGCTGCCTAGCTATGTTAATTTACAAGATGCTCATTGTGAAGAGGGTTCTTCCTTTTTTTAGTTATCTATGCAAGGACCAAACTGTACCCTGTTCTTGCCTAGTTTACTGTTAACTTTACTTTATTTTGGAACACAGGCCTGATACCTATGGTATAAGTTTTGGGGTGGTGCCATTGCAATGTAAAACAGTTTTCTAGCCACTAAAAGTATCACAACCTTCAATGGGGTAGCCTGTTGTGTTAGACTGTCACAGGTGACAACAATTATCTCAATCACAGCACGATCCCCCACTGTGTAACGGTTTTACAACATGGCACACTGCAGCCAGGGACTCCTTCCACTGACAATGAATGTGGCGCACAATAAAAACACATTTTATCTTTAATCAACCACGGGTTTTTTTTATTTGAGCGGGTCCCCAACCCATCTCGCACTCACCTTAACAAACACCCTGTGTCACAATGGACCAGGAAGCAGGCTGTTGTGTAACAATATGATAGTTATTAATGTTATGGTCAAATGAAAAATCAAGCAAAATCAAACAATTGGGTTGCAACCACCAATGTTGTGGCAATATGAACGCAAAAATAACCACAACACAGTTAATACAAACCCCTAACACATTATACAGAAACCTTTAATAGCAAGGAAAAGAGAAATTGTTTTTAAAAGCAACATATGGCATTCAGGTTAAGCACTCCCCTGCAACACCCACCCCCAAACATCTTCTGACTACATTTTCTCTGGATGGAAGGCAGTGGCAAGGAGTCAGTATGAAGAGGGGAAAATCCGATTTATGATTCAGCCCACCACCACAAAATGGGAGGACAGAAAAATAAATGAAAACCTTTTTTACGAGCAAAATGGCATAATCGTATTTCACTTGTTACTCGCACAGCAATTTGCAACCACGGTGGGATAGCTAGGAAGGAAATTTGTGTTGCTACACTTGAGAGATAAGGAAGTTTAGAGACTACTAAGCAGGACACCATGGCAATGTGAACACAAGGTAAGAAAATCTATTTTTGTGAAAACAGACAAATGCAAAAGAAAAACCACGCGGCAGAATGGGAATGTGTTTCTACACGGGACTTGGGATGACAGGCAGCCACAGAAAAGGCTTGGCTGCCAAAATCGAAAATCAGTTTTCAGGACAAGGAACAGAGGCACATAACATATGGGAGTCTTATACAAAGGGGTTACTCTTAGTGGGACTACAGTTTGGGATTTTCTATGGGACAAATGCACAGTAGGAATTCAGAATTGGTAGGAAAGCACACACAATAGACGGGCACATTCAGTTTTTGTTAGACAAAGGCTAGTTTTTGTTGAGACTATATTGTAATGGCTATAATTATTACAGAAAGGCACTTGACATGAGGTGGTTGCTTTCGAATGTCAACCAACACACCGTGAATCTCTTAATAGGGGAATTCATTGATTTACTTAAAATTAATGTTAAGGATTTATACAGACTTTTGAAAGATTTATGAAAAGGGATGCACTAACATACACAAGCTAATACAGATTAGTCTATGGTTAGGTGAACAGATTGCACTGGCAATTTGGGACTTGAATGGGATTTCAATGGGGTGCAAGGGTCAAAAGAGCGGGATATAGTTTGGGGAACTGGGGTTATGTGCTACTTACAATGTAAGCTTGAGTTTGGGATTCTGGAAAGCCAACAAGGTCTCTGGACAGCTAGGCCATGGGAACTGCTCACTCTGGACGGCTGGGCCAAGGGATCTAGTCACTGGGACAGATGGGCCAAGAGATCTGGTCACTGGGTTCCCCTGGATGGGATGCTGGACAGCTAGGCAAGGTCTGGTCACTGCACTCTCTTGGAGGGGATCAGCTGCCTCTTCTCCTTCTTTCTCCCTGGATTCTTGGGTGTGCCTGGATCTGGATGAATGGATGGATCTGTCTGGATGGATGTATCTGCTTTCCTGGAACTTGAATGGATTTTGATTCTTGAGTGAGTGAGTGTTTCTCTGTCTCCCCCTTATATAGCCAAAATGATATCATTGAATTTACAACCTGGAAGGAAGTACTCTGGAATTATTCCTCTCCTGGTATAGGACCGCCTATCAGTCCTCTCCCCTCCCCCTGGGCTGATTGGTTCAGGGGAAATTACATCATGTATGTGTTTGCATTTATTCTTTGTCTCTCCAGACTACTTTTTACCAAAAATTAGTTATAGATCAAAACTTCAAAGTTATACTAACCACTGCCATGAGAAGTCGATATGTCATTCACTAGGTCACAGGGAATTGGACAATCCTATCGCTGACTCTGTGTGAGGTTGCATTTCCCTTTGGCACATTTCTGCTGTTTTATGATATACATAATTCTTAAAATTCTGCCAATGAATACACATATTCCCAATAGCAATTTGCATCTTCTCACCTAGTTTTATATTTTTCCCATTTATAATTCCCCCCCGAAATGCATCTTTCATGACCATTTCAGTTCACCAAGTCCTAGAAACATGTACTTGGTCTCTTTACATTTGTCCAAAAATCACATGGAAAACTGGCAAAATACAAAATCACTACTTATTCAGGGTGCTGGGAAAAATGTCTTTACAGAATGTGACTTTGCAGTGGGATTTAGGGCTGGCCATTGAATTCAGTGCCTGGGCCAAAAACCCGGTTTTACTGGTTTCTGAGTCTTTTACTAAGTAACCAAGTCTTTTGGCGACAAATATAATGTACATTATATAACCAAACCCACACCCACATATTCAATCACATTTCTGTTCAAGCAAAAGCTGCCATTTGACATTAACTTTTCAACTGCATTTTCCTTATTTTCAAAACAGCAGATTCACACGTGTGTTCATTTCAAGTTTACACATGCGGTTTCTGCTACGCAGGATTGTTTTCCAATGAGACTTTTGGGGGGTTTTGCATACACTGTTGGTTTATGGACACAAAAGGATGCTGCACAGGATTTCTTTGATATTGACATGGAAAAAGAAACGCCACATAATTTCTTTCATTTACTGCAATTTGAGCGCAATGTTTCACATCAAGAGGAAACAAAAGCTGTGTTGAGCGAAAACCAGAATTCTCTGCCCCTCTTGTGATTTCTCAGTAGTGATTTTTGGCAATCAGGTGAAATAAAGCATGCTGGGGTGTGTTTCAATGAAGCGCACAATTTGGTGGTGTTTTAAATGAAATTAAGAACAATTGCAAAGCCGTCTTGAATGCTGTGCAGAGCTGTAGTGTTCAGAGGGCAGAACAGCAAATGTAGAGCCGTTCTGAATGCCAGTCTTTTCCTTATGATTCAAATTGAAAGTAAAGCCAATGCCGAGCCATTATTTGGGTGGCATTGTTCAATGACCACAATGCATGTGCCAGAAAGACAAAAACACGGCTGTTTTTGTGGCACTGTTTTAATGCGTTTTTTTGTTTGAAGGGGATTTCTGCTTAGGGCCTTAAGTGTAACCCACAACAGATCTCTCATCTCAATTCGTGTTGTGGTTCTGATCCTCCTTGATGCCATGTCGGATGATCATTCCTCCTATAATAGAAGGATAGACCACTTCAGTTTCAGGTTTGGCCTCTAACTCATGCCTTGAGCCAAATGTGCACTCACATGCCTTCCTGATCTTGCCAGCATTGCTAGACACCTCCACTCCACAATGCTGGTGGCCTCCAAACACTGCCTAATGCCTTTGAACACTCACTTCCCGAAGTCTCCAGGCAAGCTCCTCCTGATGTTGTCAACAAACCTCCTTCTGTTGTCTGTAACCTACCTCCTCCTTCTGTTGTCTGTAACCTACCTCCTTCTTTTGTCTACTAGCAACCTCCCCCTGATGACACAACAAAACCTCCTTGTCCTAATGTCTTAATCCAATCTCCGCCTCCTGATGCCTTAACCCAACCTCTTCCTCTTCTCCCTACTCCACCTCCTAGAGGATCAAACCAAACTCCTTATGCTGGAAACTAAACTCCTCCTCTTGAACACTTAGACCACCCTCCTCCAAATGTCTTAACCAAACCTGCTCCTGTTGTCTCCAATCCTCCGCCTCCTGATATCTTATCTCAACCTCTTGCCTACACCCTCCTCCTTCCAGCAAGCTGTCAACAGGAACACACATGCCACTCTGTAACTGCCATGTTGCAAACTACCGGGCAGCTGCATTGGGTGTCAGTAGATTGGTCTGCCGAGTGACATATTTGCACTGTAGTTTTAGGTGTGAGGCATTATGAAAGAAGGGATCTGATTAACAGCCCCATTTTCAAAGACAGATCTAGCCATATAATTGTATTTATACGCTTTAGAAAAGCACAGGCTATCATGCCCTGAAAGACGAAGTTCTGTTACAGTCATCCAAATGAACAATGACAACGTTTTCTAATGAGTCATGAAGCAAGTTGTTGAACAAGTGTGGGGAAGTAGCAGGGCCATTGCATAGCAGAGCCATTCCAAAGCCCAAACAGCATGACCAGGTATTCAAAATGGACAAAATGAATATTAAAAGCAATTTTCCATTTGTCCCCCTCTCCTTTTTTCACCAGATTGCAGGCCCCTCTCAAATCTAATTTTGAAAACAACCTAAACTGTGTATAATTGTTACATGAGTACTAATATTAGTGTTAATGGAAATTGATTACGTATAGTAGTGAGGTTTCAATTCTTGAAAGTCACATGGTCAAAACGACCCATCTGTCTTGGGGCAAAAAAAATTGCTGCTCCAGCAGGTGAAGTGGAATGCATAATTAAGCCCTTTCTTACATTTTCTTCTAGATATATTTTCCATTCCATAGCATCCTTAGTCGTTAATGGACAAATCCGACTATGCAGAATGTTCACTTCAGGTACTAAATCTGAGAAACAAGGGAGGCTGGTTTGGTAGGTTTCATGAAAGTACAGATTTAGAGAAAGGTATACATAAAGCCTCCGGATCACAGGGGAAAGGCTGTTCCAATAACCCATAGGTTAAATCCAAAACGACAAAGAGAGACACTGTGCTTGAGGGATAAACAGCACACCAGGACTGAAGGAGGACCTATGCAGTTGAAGAAAGGCGGTGCTTAAGGCATCAGAGGGTCAGGGAGTAGAGCCTGAAAAAGACACACACACACAGAAAGATGAGCTGCTGATCTGTGAGATTAGCATTATGAGAAAGATCAGAACAGAAGAGGAACACGGGAGATCTAAAATACTATCTTTTTTTTTATTAAACAAAGGAATATCAGTACACAATAGAAATATATCTAGCTGTACCTCCTTTTTTATACCCTGTGGATAGAGAAATCAAATCAAATCATTTTTTTTCATCTATGAAGCAGTTGTGTTAAAGTAATTTCAAGTACCTCTCTAGAGGGCGAACTAAAAATAAAGAATTAAACATTTTGTGAAAATATCCCCACAGAATCGATCAACCTGCGTTTTCTATTGTGTGAATATGTAAGGGTACACGCAGGCTTGAGACCCTTTTCTTGGTCCTTTTGTGTCAAGTGCTCCATTCATGTGAGCCAAGGATAGAAATAGAGTTGGGCATTGCCTCCCAGAAACTATGATAGCATTTTCTCACACTCCCTTATATTCCCAGAGACAAGGATACTTTGCAAGGCCAAGTTCAAAGACTATCTTCATGGCAGAAGGCATGGGTGATGAGAGACATGTAGCTTATTGGACAGAGAGGCAAAGTCATGTCTGCCTCCTAGCACTTGGGTATGAGTTGACATGCTGCTAAGTGAGCCAAATGTTCCAGACTGACACGAGCATGCTAACCAATTATAGAGGGCTGTAAAACGAAGGGCCTTATAATTTAAGAGCCATTGACATCCTGTGTACTTAATAAGTGTTGAAGATGACTTTCACAAGGGGTGGGCATAAATTGTCCACCTGTCAGTAGATGTTCTATCACATCCCGACCCTATATATAAAATATACTTAGATGTTCCCCTTGAGCCAATCACGATCCTCTGTAGGTTTTTCTTGTTTGCAACGTAGTATGACGTCACATATGATGAATTTTTGCTATAAAAGTATGCTTTTTTATGAAATGCTTTGAGAGATGATGTGCGACATCCGTTGATGTCCGTTGTAACTCCCTGATTTAGACAATTAATAATAAAACATTAAAATTGTGCTTGCCATACTCCTGAGTTGGTTTGATGATTTGGTGTAAGAGTTATTCTGCTTCCAATCCACTGCATGACATGTTACCTATTAAGGACCATACGTTTAGTTGGATTTTTTTAATTGTATGCTCAGATGCTAAAAGCTCCCTTAGCTTGGTGCTCATATCTTTGCCAAATATGTTATTCAGTGTGCAGTACCAGACGTCGGGAGGGTACAGTAGGATTATGTAGCTCAAGGGTTGCGATGCACATAGACAGAAAGTAGGTGGTTATCAAATGATTCCAAATCAGCAGGCACTCCAGTCAGTATTACAATAGAATCAGAGAAAGATATCACTACAAGGCCATCCTTCCTTGAGGCAGCACATGACACCAATGGATAATGGAAGAGAATCAGATCACTGTATAAAGAAATAAATAGCAGATGGGCACTGGCAGAGAGATTTGTACTTAGCTCCCATGGTCGCCCTCTTTTAGTGCATCCCTGTTATGTATCTGTTATTGTACAGCATTCAAATACTGGTTTTCTTGGCCAATCTGTTAAAAGAAAAGGTCACATTTTAATCAAAAACTGTGTTTTAAAGGTAACCTATTGGCCGTAACGGTTTAGAATAAAATAATGACACTATTATGATCAATAACAATAATAATGATAATAAGCAGAACAGAGTTGGGGGTGAGGGGTTTGACCCAGTGCACAAAGATGATCACCTTTTTCAAAGAGTGGGGGCCATCCTGCAGGACTGTCATGCAGATAAAAACCTTGCGCACGGGCAGTGGGGTTTGCAGCTAGCACTGCACAATAGGGAGAGTGAAGGTGTGCAGTTCGTTTCCGTTAGGCATATGAAAAATGGCTAAAAATAAGTGGGGAATAAATACATGTGTGGCTGATGGCTCCCCAAAACGCAGTGTAGTATAATAAATCGTGTGTAGGCCAATCTTGCACATGTTGATGACAAGTACTGTTAACAAATATTTTGGTGTAAGACCAGAGATTTGAAAATGTGCAAGAATGGGGTGATCGTTGATCAAATTGAAATAGTAAGGGATAAGGGTTGTTTGTTGCCTTGAGAGGAAAGCTGGATCTTCTGATTCTCTGCTCATCCATGATCCACCGTATAGAGGGGAGGCACGAGGACAATTAATCCTGGCATCCTCTTGCATTGAAATGGATGGATTAATAGACAGAAGATGGCCGCCTGCAATTGCTGTTCACTGACAAACGGTATAGTTTATATTGTCTCGCCAGAACCTCGGACACACGAGGAAGGTCCTGGCAGCTGTGTGCGGTGAAGGGAACGTGTTGTTTTGGATGAGGTAGTCCCCTGCTATAATGTTGCATTGATTTTTACTAACAAAACTGTGTGAGCAGCTCAAGAACGTATGTAAAAACAAACACGATGACGTGTTTTGTTTTCTTGTTATTACTAATGGGAATTTAGAAACGCATGCGTTCTTCCTGCAAGAAACGATTGTCGACTTTTTAAGAAAGAAATAGTATTTGCTAAAAATGTATGCATAATTTATTGCTTAGGTCAATTTATAAGGAAAGTAGAACATCTCTATGGTAAACGTATGAATGCACATTTTTAAAACGTTTATCCGAACGTGTCCTCAATTTTATTATTATTATTTTTTTAAATCATAAGATAATGCTAATTTTAAGTATGCGTCGTGGCGGTGCGTGAAGCCTACTGCTTTACTCCACGGTACATTTGTGAAATCCTGTAAATGTTTTACATATGCTCCCTTTTGAGAAGCGTTTGCCAGTCTGTCGGCGACTTCTCTATGGCGGAAGACATTCTTAGTACCGTTTCTCGAACGGCAGTCCATTCAGAGAACACTCCAGTCTCGTTGAACTTCCCAGTCATTTGCTTTCAATGGAATTCTTGTGCGCTATTTGATTTCAGTTCAGGTCAAGGCAAAGCACGACCTCTGGGAATATGAAAATCCTTAGAAAAGTGCCTGTGGAATGCAGGCCAGTGTCAGGAGATCTCTCTGTCAAAGCATTCTATCCTCGGTGGCATGCAAGGAAACCAAAATACACTGACACCCCAACACCTCTGATAGGTGCTGTCAATCACGGCCCCCCTAATGCTCAGCCTCAGATTACCAGCCTACCCCGAGCCATTTTGCTGGGCCTTTTGTCTGCAGTATCTCGCTTGCCCGGCTCTTCCTTTGATCCAGCGCAGGGAGCCGTGTGAGGCAGCGGGCATACTTGTGGGCTTGCAGGACAGGGATATCATTGCACTGCCCTAATGGGAACAGTGACATTTCCCACAATGCCAACAAATCATTGCTTGGAGAATGCGCTGCAGGTGGCGTCTGATTCTCAAACGAACTGCGCAGCTTTTGCGCTCGCTTGCTCCAGCCAATTGTAGCATCGCCAACTTTTTATATAGGTCACCTAGCAAAAAACGCAGTCCTCCTAAACTAAAGAGTCGCCCCAACTGAACCGAATCCATGATGCTCCTTTGATGATATTTGGTTCTATTCTGAGGCCTTTGAGACATGTTGGGAAATCTATAGGGCAATTTTAACATATTTAATGGTATTTCAGAATTCTGAAGGTGAACCAATTGTATGTTCTCTCCAAAGAAATCTCTCTCACTTGCTCCCCTCAATTACAACCACACCCCAACTTTATCCACCGCATTTACCGCCCAACACACAATCCCAACCTCCACTATGACTGGACTGACGTCACAGTTAACAACCACTCCACTGCATCAATATCTACTCTGACTTCAACCCTCGTAGTTCCCATCCAGCCAATGACCACATACTAAATTGAATCCTCATTCCACTCACCCCTTATGACTTCACACAACTCATCGCCTATCCCACACACGCAGCTGGCAACACTCATCGCCTATCCCACACACGCAGCTGGCAACACTCATCGCCTATCCCACACACGCAGCTGGCAACACTCTGGACCTATTGATTTCAAGTATAAATCATGTCTCTGTGGACAATCAAATCTGGGTTTTGTGGTCGGACCATTTTTCAATTCCCCTCGCACTCACTCTACCACACAGGATCCCCTCACCTGCCCCACACTCCCCTCGCCTCCCAGCCAGACAAATCAAACACATTACAGACATAGCCTTAGCACAACTCATATCACCCCCGCCTTCCCAAACACATTCCTCCATTCTCCTTAACAGTTACAACACCATCAGCACACAAGCACTCAACAAAAATGCCCCCTCAAAGCACGAGAACCCTGCAGCCAGCACCTTCAGCCACGGTTCAACGTACCCTCCTCTCTATCAAGCAGGAAGCCAGACACCTAGAAAGAGCCTAGCAACATAACTCCTAACCTACCACCAGAACACCACTCAAAAACTGTTGCAACAAATACAAAACAGCCATACAAAATGCCAAAACCACCCATTACCTCAAAGAACTCCAATCCACCACCAATTATACGCCAAAACTATTAAATATTGTGAAACTCCTCTCCAAACCACCATCCACATCTTCCACACCCCCATCCACAGTAGTATGCAACTCCCTCATCAACTACTTCAACTCCAAAATACAGAATATCAGTCAAGCTCTCCCTTCTGCTCTCCCACTCCCATCCTCGCTCCCAAACATTTCAACACATGGGACACCTTCTGCCCGATCGACACAGCCCCTCATTACCCTTTCTTCCAAATCAAAGCCTTTACACTTCGTAGATGATGCAAGCCCACGTAAAGCCGCATCCAGTGCCGTCACCACCCTCCCCAGTGGCTCAACATCATCAAATCCTGTCTCTAACATGGCACTGTCCCTTCTGCACAGTAAACTGGAAAATCTCACCCTCCTCAAAAAAAACATCACTCAACCCCATGGTCCCCAATAATTAACACCAAATCACCATCCTGCCATACTTCTCCACACTCATGAAATGCTTTGTCACTACCCAACTGCAACAACACATCACCACAAACCACCTATTCACACCCTAACAATCAGGCTTTCGACCTGGATACAGCACAGAGACAGCTACACTTCATATCCTTAATGGCCCCCGCAACATCACTGATAAAGGGCACATAACACTACTCTTATTCCTTGAATGTGCTGCAGCCTTTGACCCCATCGACCACCCCATTCTAACTCTCAGGCACCGTCCTCATAATATCGCCAGCCTCGTAATGAGGCCCATAGACTATCCTGCGGTGCCTGCTGAGTGAAGGGCATCAAAGGAATGGAATTAAGACTCTCTGATGCACGTTTGTGGTTTGCTACGGGAATATATCACCTTTGAGCTTGTGATAGAGAATTACTGCACTCTGCACCCGGGCACAGGTGATGTGGATGAACAATGTTTGCCAGTAATCGGCTCTCCGCTCCGTTAGGCGGGATCCTGTTGCTCCCATTACGACCATATAGTTGGAACAAGGTCTTCACGGAACAGATGCTGAGAGAGGGGCTGTGATGTAGGAGAAAGGAGTGCATCCGGTAAGCCGATCCTCACAACTGGTCCCGGGATATCTTGACAACTACAAGCCCACAACAGAGAACTGCTTTGCTACGTTTCTGGGTAGTATGAGGATACTCAATTGTTAAAGATATGCCATCATACATTTTAGGAGTGGCTAAAAGAGATTCACAGTCTGCGAATGGCACTATGGAGGCAAGGTGATATGCTTTGCACTGCAAGAGTCCAGTATGCTGCTAACGATGCCCAAGCCCACTCCTCCCGGATTCTCTATGCACTCGCTCACACCAATGACAAACATGCCCCAATTAAACCTATTACCCCCAAAATAGGTAGAAGACCCAATAAATGGTTCTCAGAGGAATTTGTATCACTGTGAAAAATGTATGCGTGCCTATCATGATGCCTAACCCCGGGCATCCGGATGAAGTCCATCAGCCCAGGGAGCAGGCATCCAGATACTTATTAAAACCCCAACGGCCCGGCTGGGGGCTGTTTGGATTCAGTCCTGGCGCCTTAGGCGCCGGGCTCATCATAGTATGGCGCCAGGCTCGAAGACTTTACTTACCTTATGCAGACCACGCTGCAAATGAGTCCAAGCCAAAATGAGGCCTGGATGGGACTATTTTTCACTCGGGTGTGGTTCTGGGGAACTTCTTACCTGGGACTACTTTGCAGGCTATTTAAACCACGCCCGAACAGCAGCCCATGCTTCGTGTTATTCTGCATCCAGCAGCGTAACGCTCACCGTGTTTGCAAGTCAGCATCCAGTCTTCTGCCACGCCCGCCTCGAAACCTGAGCTCCGAGACAAAAGGAAAAGAAAGGAGAAGAGGTTAGATCACGGATATTATTTGATTCCTTACCTGATTCCGGACCCAGCACATCTCCGAGCCTGGAAAGGACATTATTTCAGCACGCGTCGCTTCGCCAGCAGCAACGCCACGTTATACTCACCAGTCCACTGCATCTTTCGACTCGGCGCTGCCTCCATTATTTTCTTCGTCAAAACCCAGCACCTGGGGGGAAAACAAAAGGAATAACAAGGTGAGCTGAGAAAACCAACAAAGACAATCTCTTGCCACCATAGGCTTACTTGCTTTACCACCGGAGGTATTATCCTTTAATTTGCTGCATCTTCCTATGCCGCACCTATAAAGGGAGAGAACACAGCAAGTTAAACTCATGCAACTTTTACCGGACAGTGTTTAGTAATACAGACTCTTACCTGAACGCCATCAACTGCCTCCAGGCAATATTCTTTTGGACCCAGCTGCAACCTAACGAGGGAATGGAACAAGAGTGAACATCGGACATATTGAACTCTGAACTTTATAGACACTGGAGTCCATATTCCTCCGGAACTCCTCCAGTCCCTTCAAACCAGTGAAGTAACTGGTATCTACGCACCCCTGCATGCCTTGCAGGATGGAGAGCTCATCATTTAAAAACATAAGGAGAATACTTCTACGAGTCCAGCAGACAAGATTAGGCGGGCCAGTCCAGACTGTCATCTCTTCACTACGCATCACGTTGGTGGAGACCACAGCTGTCCGGGTCCGATCAACGCCCCTGTGGGAACCAGGTGAGCGTAAAAGAACACAAAGCCTATCTACAAATCCCCACCCGGGCGTAATGGAGACCTCAGAAACCGACCAACTAGCCCAATTGTTAGGGGAACTTAGGGCAGAAGTGCACTCCGCGCGCCAAGAAACTAACGCCCTCAGGAGAGAATTTATTGTGTCAAAGGAGTGCACAGATGATCCTGCCAGACAACTGCTGCAAAACCAAGCCGGGCAAACACCACTACCTGGACTTGGGGGGAATTCAACCCCCGTTTCATCGAGCAGCCCTGTGCAAGTGGTTCTACCAGGGAGCATTCCTTTAGCTCCACCCAAACGCTTTGCTGGGGACCCGAAAAGGTTCGCTATGTTGATGAACCAATGCCGCTTGCACTTTTTATGCAGACCAGGAGCTTTTCCAAATGACCAAGCCAAAGTAGCCTTTGTACTGTCATACCTTAGTGGCAGTGCAGCGGATTGGTCAATTCCATTAGTCAACCAGGATGACCCTCTTCTTCGGGATTTTCAGGGTTTTCAATTGAGCATGGAAAGACTATTCGCCAGACATTCACAGGGACAGGCCCTGGATAACGAACTTCTATCCCTACGACAAGGAAACCAGGACCTGCTAACTTATATCGCAACCTTCAATAGGTTGGTGGTGGAAACCGGATGGCCAGAGGTAAAGCGAAATACATTATTTCATCGTGGACTTCGGGGTGAACTCAAAGATGTTTTGGCCCAAGTTGTGAACCCACCTCAGGATTGTGCAGAATATATAGACTTAGTGGTCCAGCTAGACCACCGACTTCAGAATAGAAAAGCCGATCGAGCTAAGTTCGAGAATCGGGTATTGGTTAAACCCAATGTTACTCCCAAAGGAACAGATGCATCAGAACCAATGCAGATCGGGGGGGTTAAGGGACCCTTAACTCAAAAAGAAAGAGATAGGAGACGACAGATGCAGTTGTGTCTGTACTGTGGGGCCTCAGGACATTTTCTACAGGATTGCCCTATAAAACCATCCAAGAAAGTAGTCGGAGTTGCTGATATAAATCAAACAGGGCCTGATTCGGGAAACGACCACGCCCGACAAGCGTAGAGGTTTGCTTGCCGAGCTTAAAGAAGGACACTCAGACCTCCCACCTAATCATACCAATGGTCCTTATTGATCCAAGGCAGCCATCACATATGCACGCAGTTAGGGCATACATTGATAGTGGGGCCGTAGGAAACTATGTGGACCACGAATTGGCTTCTAGGATGAATCTACCTCTCTGCAAAAAAGACCACTTCGGATGTTATCACCACAGTCGATGGAACTGAAATTGCCTCTGGGCCTGTAACTCATTCCACCACAGAGATGACACTGTTGGGTCAAGATGGGCATCGAGAGACTATTGTGTTTGACTTAATCAAAGTCCTGCAGTTACAAATAATACTGGGGTTACCTTGGTTGGAAACACATAATCCTTGTATTGATTGGCGAGAGAAGAGAGTAACTTTCCCGGAGTGTGCACACACCTGTTACCCGGAAAAAACCTTGAACAAAAGCCTGGCCACAGTCGCTAATCGAGTCATGCAGTTACCTCAGGAATATCAAGAATTCCAGGATGTTTTCCAAAAAGAACAGGCAAACACCTTACCACCTCATAGATCATACGATTGTCAAATCGACCTCATACTCGGTGCACAACCTCCATGCATTAGGATCTACGCCCTTACGGAACCTGAAAACCGTCACCTACGACAATACTTGGACCAATACCTTGCTAATGGCTTCATTCGTCCATCTAAGTCCCCCGCATCTTCACTTCGTGCCCAAAAAGGAAGGTGACCTCAGAACGTGCATAGACTACCGCGCATTAAACCAGATCATGGTGAAGAACCGATATCCATTGCCTCTGATCCCCGAACTACTAGACCAAGTAAAGGATGCTTGCATCTACACTAAATTAGATCTCCAAGGGGCATATCATCTGGCACGTGTAAAGAAGGGCGACGAATGGAAGACCGCTTTTTGCACCAAGTACAGATTATTCGAATATCAGGTGATGCCCTTTGGGTTGTGCAATGCACCAGCAGCCTTCCAGTATTTTATGAACGATGTCCTTCGTGAACTCATTGACGTCTATGTTGTCGTATACATAGACGATATTCTAGTGTACTCCTCCTCAGAATCAGACCATGTTAAGCACGTTTGTGCAGTCCTTGAGAAACTACGCCAGCACAAGTTATATGCAAAATTGGAAAAATGTGTTTTTCATGCTACAGAAGTTGAATTCCTAGGATTTATCCTGACTCCAAAAGGAGTCCGAATGGACTCTCGAAAGGTGGATGCAATTCTCAAGTGGCCATCACCTAGTTCAGTTAAAGGGGTGCAAAGCATGCTTGGATTTGCTAATTTCTACCACAGATTTATTCCTGACTTCTCATATGTTGTACACCCCATCAAAGCACTTTTGCGAAAAAACAAACGCTTCTTGTGGACCGAAGAGGCTGAAAAAGCCTTCCAAGAACTGAAATTGAAATTCACGTCGGCACCTGTCTTAAAGCATCCACGCCCCGAGCTCCCTACATAGTTGAAACTGATGCATCCAGTTTAGCCATGGGGGCTGCCCTGTCCCAGAAGGATCCGGAAACCGGTCAACTTCATCCAGTAGCATTTTGGTCCAGAAAATTCTCAGCCCCCGAATTAAACTATGCGGTTACCGATAAAGAGTTGTTAGCCATCAAATCCGCCTTCAAGGCTTGGCGGCATTACCTTCATGGTGCCAGGCATACCATTACTGTAATCACCGATCACAGAAACTTGCAGTATTTAAAAACAGCCAAGGCCCAATCATCGCGTCAACTTCGATGGGCCTTATTCCTTGCTGAATTCGATTTCGTGATCACTTATCGACCAGGTTGTAAGAATGGTAAGGCAGACGCTTTATCCCGAATTGGGATGGGATAAGCATATTCAAACCCGGAACCGGTGCCTATATTTCCTGAACAAAGAATTTTTGGGATAACTACTCTACAGACCTTAGAAGATATTCATTTAAAGATCCAACAACATTTCGATTCAGCAGCCCTGCAGGACTGGGTTAAAAAGGGCCAAGATTATTCAGTTGTCAATGACCTACCTTACTATCAAGGGCGTCTATTTCTACCATACAAGGAACTATACAAGAGCAAGTCATCTCCAACTACCATGAAGCTCTGATGGAAGGGCACCCAGGTATTGCAAAAACTGAAGCTAAAATTAAAAGACAATTCTGGTGGCCCACCTGGCGAAAAGATGTAAAGTCATTTGTACTGTCTTGTGGCATCTGCGCCCAGAACAAAAGTCAAAAGAAGAAACCAGCTGGTCTTTTACATCCTTTAGATATTCCACCCACACCATGGCACACTTTGTCTTTAGACTTTATTACAGATCTAACGCCATGTAATGGATTCAACACCATTCTAGTTATTGTGGATCTTTTTTCCAAGATGGCCCACTTTATTCCTTTAAAAGGATTACCTTCTGCTTCAATCTTGGCCAAGGAATTTCTCGAAAATATTGTTCGAATACATGGATTTCCTTCCGTATTGATCTCTGACCGAGGTAGTCAATTCATTTTGCAATTTTGGCAGAAGTGTTGTCAATTGGCACAAACCGACGTAAGGTTATCAACCAGTCACCATCCCCAAACCGATGGTCAGACGGAGAGAACCAACCAGACTCTTGAACAATACCCATGTTGTATGCTCCACCAAACCGAAAGTAATTGGAAGGACATTTTATGGATTTCTGAATACGCATACAATAACTCTGTACATTCAGGAACCGGACAAAGTCCCTTTTATACCATATATGGACATCATCCTCGAACCTCAGAACTCGATTCGCCCCAGCATTTAGAAATGCCGGCAGTAACTCATCTGCATTCTACTATTACACAAGCTTTTAAAGATGCAACAAAACATTTGAAACAAGCAAAAGAGAAATACAGGAAAAATGCTGATCAACATAGAAGTGAGACCCCACCATATCGAATCGGAGACCAAGCTTGGCTGGCTACAAGACATATACCTCTGAAAGGAACTCAGACTTTTAATCCTAGATATTTGGGACCTTACACCATTAAGGCCATTATCAACCCGGTGGCCGTCAAATTAGAATTACCCTCTAATATGTGGATTCATCCTGTCTTTCATGTTTCACTTCTAAAACCAGTTCAACCCGGGACAAAATTAACCAAACCACCTGACCCCATCCTAATAGATGGAGAACCTGAATTCGAGGTAAAAAACATCCTGGACTCTAAAATGGTTAAATCAAGACTTTTTTATTTAATCGACTTGAAGGGTTACGGACCACAAGAAAGGTCAAGGGAACCTAGTGACCACGTTCATGCTCCTCGATTGGTGAAAGAATTGACTTCCCAGACAAGCCAGGACCAAGGGGAAGAACAACTTTAGGAGGGGCCTTGGGGGGGAGTGCTGTCATGATGCCTACCCCAGGGCATCCGGATCGAGTCCATCAGCCCCGGGAGCAGGCATCCAGATACTTATTAAAACCCCAACAGCCCCGGCTGGGGGCTGTTTGGATTCAGTCCTGGTGCCTTAGGCGCCGGGCTCATCATAGAAATCAGTCCTGGCGCCATAGGCACCAGGCTCATAGACTTTGCTTACCTTATGCAGATCATGCTGCAAATGAGTCCAAGCCAACATGAGGCCTGGATGGGATTATTTTTCACTCGGGTGTGGTTCTGGGGAACTTCTTACCTGGGACTACTTTGCAGGCTATTTAAACCACGCCCGAACAGCAGCCCATGCTTCGTGTTATTCTGCATCCAGCAGCGTAACACTCACCGTGTCTGCAAGTCAGCATCCAGTCTTCTGCCACGCCCGCCTCGAATCCGGAGCTCCTAGACAAAAGGAAAAGAAAGGAGAAGAGGTTAGATCACGGATATTATTTGATTCCTTACCTGATTCCGGACCCAGCACATCTCCGAGCCTGGAAAGGACATTATTTCAGCATGCGTCGCTTCGCCAGCAGCAACGCCACGTTATACTCACCAGTCCACCGCATCTTTCGACTCGGCGCTGCCTCCATCATTTTCTTCGTCGAAACCCAGCACCTGGGGGGAAAACAAAAGGAATAACAAGGTGAGCCGAGAAAACCGACAAGGACAATCTCTTGCCACCATAGGCTTACCTGCTTTACCACCAGAGGTATTATCCTTTAATTCGCCGCATCTTCCTATGCCGCACCTATAAAGGGAGAGAAAACAGCAAGTTAAACTCCTGCAACTTTTACCGGACAGTGTTTGGTAATACAGACTCTTACCTGAACGCCATCAGCTGCCTCCAGGCAATATTCTTTTGGACCCAGCTGCAACCTAACGAGGGAATGGAACAAGAGTGAACATCGGACAAATTGAAATCTTTGAACTTTATAGACACTGGAGTCCATATTCCTCCGGAACTCCTCCAGTACCTTCAAACCAGTGAAGTAACTGGTATCTACGCACCCCTGCATGCCTTGCAGGATGGAGAGCTCATCATTTAAAAACATAAGGAGAATACTTCTACGAGTCCAGCAGACAAGATTAGGCGGGCCAGTCCAGACTGTCATCTCTGCACTACGCATCACGTTGGAGGAGACCGCAGATGTCCGGGTCCGATCGACACCCCTGTGGGAACCAGGTGAGCGTAACAGTGCCCTGGAGCACATTTGGAGAAAATCCCCCTTACCTACTAATCTAATTGCTTACCTCATTGCGTCCAAATTCTACAAAACATCCCTCATCCTGGCCAAAGCTAACTCGTACAATATCAGAATTTCAGAGGTCGACTCAAGCACTAAATAACTTTTTTCCATCCTCAAGAAGCTAGAAAACCCCTCCCCTAGACCTTCCCTAGCACACATTGATAAGTCCTTGTGCACTGACATTCAAACCGCACTCTCCAACAGAATTGACTCCCTAAAAACCAAAATAGATGTAAAGAAACTTCTGCTTGTTGCTAAACCACCCTCCATGACCCCCCACCAGGCCTGCCCCCATCCCCATGCCCCTACCTTCCACTTCTGCCCAGTCACCCTAGAAGTTGTATCCACTACCATCTTACGCCTCAAACCGTCCAACTACCAAAGGTGATGTCTGCCCTGCGCACATCATAAAACTCTGTGCTGTCACCCTAGCACTTGCAATCACCGACTTTGTGAATGCCTCCTTCGCCTACAACAATGTCCGCACCTGCCTCAAAACTGCCTGGGCCTGTCCCCTCATTTGACCCTCCCCTCCCCTCGAACTACTGACCCATTGACCATGACATCCTCTGCCAACACCTCCTTACTAACTTCCACTGTTCATATCAGGCCGCACAATGGATCAAAGCATTCCTGAGTGAACGCATCTCAAGGTCTTCATAAACAATTTCTCTGCCAAACCTATTCCTGTTCCCTGTGGCGTCCCCCAAGGATCATGCATCTTACCTGCTCTATACAACACACTAAGCCTCTCTTTGACCACCATGATGCACTGGACATTCCATACACCAATTTGGCAGAATACACACAAGACTTACTCCCATTATCAGGAGACTATGCACAAGATGGAACTACTATCAACAAAACTTACAACATTATCCAGAACTGGATGGCTACCCACAACCTATGCCTCAATGACGAGAAGACCAAGCTTCTCATTGTAGGCTCGGCACGTCACCTAAGCACCCCCCGGACCCTGCCTATTCTTCCACCTGCATCAATGACAACACCATTCAAGTGTCTAAACATGTTAACACCATGGGGGTCTGCCTCAATGCAGAGCTTAATATGTCCCACCACATCAGTGCCCTTGCCTCTACCATCACTTACACCGCCAAACTTATTGCCCTCAGCAGGAAATGTATCTCATTCCAAAACTGCCTGACACTCGCCCAAGCGATTATTGGAAGCAAGCTTGATTATTGCAATGTGCTCTTATTAGAGACCTTGCAAAACTGCAACTTCTGCAAAATAAGGCCCTGTGATCAGCCCTGAGACTTAAACTCTCAGCCCACATCACAACATCAAGAAGGGATGTTCACTAGCTTCCTATAAAAGCAAGAATAGAATTAAAAACTCTTACCATCACACACCACTGCCTGAACAACAATGCCCCATCTTACCTCATCTCACGTATCTCACCTAAGCCTATCACACGTTCCCTCTGCTCCTCTTCCAAACTGACCCTACAGATGCTGCGCTTCCACCTCGAATGTGCAGGGAGTTCCAGCTTCAGCGCCCCCACTCTGTGGCACTCCCTCCTAGACAGCATCCAGAATGAACCCTTTGTCGCCGTCTTTGAAAAAACTCCTAAACGCATGGCTATTTAACAAGTATGTATAACATGTGTGCTATGTTTCATTATCTGATTTTGTTCTGTAACCACCTACTTTGAACAAGCGCTGTGAAACCCACGGGTCTGGGAGCTATATCAAATAAAATAAATAAATACAAGAAATAAGTACAACATTTGGGGCTTCTCCGCAGGCTCCACTGGTATGCACAGTTTCCCAATGGATGGCAACGGTATCCATCTTTGGTAGGGAAGGAAGAGAGCATGAATACTCCACAATAGTGCATGCAAGGATGGGTGTGATTACCAGGAATGCCCGCCTTTCTTGTTGTGATTTTGGGTTCATATATTGTCTGATGACCAATGCAAAGCTCCACTACACTTTGGAATGTGTTCTGTTGCCTCCTCTTTCGATTGCTGATTAAAGGGATGGTCTAGTAAAACTTTTTATTTAAAAAATAGACAGGCAACATAAAAAAAAAATACTAGCATTCTCTGTTTTAAAACTTCCTATGTAAAATTTTGAGCTATTCAAGCTCAAAATTCGCAAAAGCAAGCACATGGGCGCATCCATTTTGTGAAATGGAGTCCCTCCTGTGCTGGCTTTTGCTTTTGCGGCACTAATGAAGGAAAAGCCAGCCAGCTGTAGTAAACAAAAGCTACCGCTGGGTGGCTTTCCCTTCATTAGTGCTGTAGGCGGAGGACGGGGACCGGAGACCAGAGCAGGAAAGCGGCAGCTGAATCTCGGTAAGTGCTATTTATTTTATTTTTTTAAATAAGCACTAGCTGCGTTTTTTTTTCTACGTTTTCCGGGCTTAAGCGTTTTCCAACACAATAACGTTGTATTTATGTTTGCGGTCGCTTCAAAAGCGACCGCAAACATGAATACGTTTTTAAAGCTGCGGTTTTATTTCTAAGTTTTCCGGCTCCTCCAGCCCGGAAAACTTAGAAAAAAAAACGCAGCTAGTGCTTATTTTTTAAAAAAAAATAAATAGCACTTACCGAGATTCAGCTGCAGCTTTCCTGCTCTGGTCACCGGTCCCCGTCCTCCGCCTACAGCACTTATGAAGGGAAAGCCACCCAGGGGTAGCTTTTGTTTACTACAGCTGGCTGGCTTTTCCTTCATTAGTGCCGCAAAAGCCAGCACAGGAGAGCCTCCATTTCACCAAATGGATGCGCCCATGTGCTTGCTTTTGCGAATTTTGAGCTTGAATAGCTCAAAATTTTACATAGGAAGTTTTAAAACAGAGAATGCTAGTATTTTTTTTTTTATGTTGCCTATCTATTTTTTAAATAAAATTTTTTACTAGACCATCCCTTTAACTTTGGGCAACTCCACCCAGCCATAATAATCTGCAGACAACTGAACGGGGCCTTGGCTTTGCTAGACTAAAGTAGCAGAAGTCCGAGTGGCACCGGGAGAAAGGAATAATTATTTTTCATGGGCAGACATGTCCTTACGATTATTAAATATCTTACAGTTTGTGGTGACACTCTAGTGTGGACTACATGGGCCTCATTTACAAAGCACTTTTCAATGGGTTTTTACCATTGATAAAAGCTTGTGTAAATCAGGCCTCACGTGTGCCAACATTATTCCACATTTCTGAAAAGGAGCTGGAAAGAAAGGGAAAACAGGGTTATGAGATGTGCAGGCAGCTCTGACCATATAACATCTCAGCAGCAGTCACTTAATATGCTGAGCTGTTCTGGCCGCTTTCCGCTTTAAGATTCGTCCCTAGACTTTCGGGAATTTACCATCGGATGTGTGTACGGCATCGTTCTCAAATTATCTGCATTACCAACACTGCAGCTCATGACATGGCTGGAAAGTGTGTTTTTTTCAGTCGCATCAACACAGTGCAGGAACGCATATGGGATGTGAACTCGGAGGAGGCTATAAACTGTGGACATCCCCTTTGGGGGCAAAGTGAGGTCACTGCAAATGTTGCTGAAGAATTAAAGGGCCAGTTGCCCTCTTCACCTCCCATGTATTCAGCAACTATGGTGGACTACATTCAGGGTCGGACTGGGACAAGAAATAGGCCCGGTCACCCAAAGAAAAGTGGCCCACCCCTCACCTCAAAAAAGTGGCCCACCCCTCGCCTCATGACACTTGATCTCTGATGACATCACCAGAAGTGATGTCATTTGACCCCACCCCAAAGTGACATCCCCAGAAGCGATGAAACACGACTTTTCACCCCTTGACAAAGCAGGAAGTGGCATCAAATAGCATTGTTTATAAGTACACTAAATTACTGTGAATCCAAGCAGACGCCCAAGGCCAAATGATGTTATTGTATAGCACTTACGCTTAAGCTCTTTTTTAAAGAACAAATATGCATACAATATCACCCAGCCTGTGTTGTACTCATTTATTGACCTAAGAAGGATGAAAGGCTTTTTGAAAAAATAAAAAATAAAATTTTGAAGAAAAAAAATATTTTTTTCCCATTTTTTTCTTCCAAACTGGCCCAAGCTTGCCCAAAAATCGGTCCCCACTGCCCAGGGACGATTTCGGCCCAGCCACGGGCCGAAAGGCCGAGGGGCCAATTCGACCCTAACTACATGCCCCAGCATTGGCTCAAATATTGGAAAAGTAGGTGGGGTGCAAATGTGGCACGCGTTATTTCTCATAATCATCATTTGATTCTCTATCTGGTCTCTAGTGAGGTACGAAGAATACCTTGGAGATTATGGATTGGGGATTATTCACCATGGTGATCCTTCCTCCGGATACAGGCCTAGGATCAGATCACAGGTGGCCATGGTTATCTATGTGGCTGCAACCTGCTCCCATAGAATTGTATATCAGAGAGCTTGTTGAACTGTTAGCAGCTGATTGGGACGATGTAATGTCATAAACACACATATCCAAGCATTGTCTCTAACTGAGGAGGGGTTAACATTAGGATGGTTCTATGTAATCGTCCCTTCTATAGAAACCAGATCTTCTGCCATTGGCTCTGCTCCTTGGGTTATGATCGCTGAAGCTGTATAGGCCGAGCCAAGGGAGTGGAAAATATTCCTTCTAGGTATTCATGGGCCCAGGTATGTGATGTAAGGCAGAGGGGATGGGTCTAGTAGAAACTAAAGAATGTATAGAATGTCTCCCCATTCCAGAAAAATGACTACACTGATCAATCAGTTACTAGCCTTAGGAGCACTGAGCAGCCTTGAAGTCGAAAGTTCCCTAATCCCAGTTGTGCCAAAAAAGACGGGAGTCCTATATGGGGCAGTATATGAACGACTTTCCAAGACAGGGCTCCTCTTGTGGCAAAGAATGGCCTCACTAATCTTTAGGGGGCAGGTTTCAATGGCTCCTTGGTTGGCTACCGGCACAGTAGTAAAAGGAAGGCCAATCCGTGAAGCCATGGATGTGGGGGCCTTATTCCTAAGAGAGAACACTGACCAAGGACATCCCTAGTTCTAGCTGGGCTAAGCCGTTTTTTCCTACTACAGAAGACAACATTTCCTACTACAGAAGACAACAGTGTTGAACCATTTCTTGGCTATAAACATTCACCAGACTAAGGATCAGTCTTGGAGTCATGAAGTAGACAATAGGGCAATGTCAGAGGGTCTGATCTACCATGATAGTGTATTTGTCAGACAATCTAACAGAGGAGTAGCTGATAAATTAAACCTCAGTGATTAATTGATTGGGTTTATGGAGAACTGCTCTCACACAAAAGCTCACAATTACTGCACTGGACATTCCGTCCTCACAGTTTGATAATTACATCCCGATCTTCATTTTGTGACTGACTCTGGACCTGTTTTTCCTGGTTCAAACAGGTTCACCACCATATACATGTTCAGTATATATAGTTCACAAATAAAGATGGGATGAGAGGTCAGCATTTCTCAAATATTGAGACTTGGGTAATGTCATTCAAAGCATTGCTGACCTAGGCAGGTAAGTGGTAATGCTTAGGTCCTACAACCCTTCAACTAAGTTGTATGGGTAGGACGTTGGGAAGATAAGTTAATTCTGCTGACATCTTACAAGCAACTTGGACAGATCATGTGGTCAGCATGCTGCTCTGTCTTGCATTTAGCCATGGATGGATCAGAAGGAGTGATTGATACCAGGTGGCCTATAGATGGTCTTCTCCTTCAGGCCTCTAAATATGCCAAGGATTCTAGTTCTAGGATCCTACGAGATATAAGCAGGGTCGAGTTTTGATTTATAATACATTGTATAGGTCTGCTATGACAATGAGCCCTAAGAGGGTGGTTATGGGACCGTTTTTTCAAAATCCCAAAATGGTGAAGGATCTCTCATGTTGATATGAGAGGCACGGGCAGAAGGTTTAGAAAAAATCTTAACCATGAGCACATCGTTTTTCAGGCTGCCAAGCCACTACACAAGGTGAAAGACCATATGCAAATCAGGCAGGGGCCATATCTATGGTTGAGCACTGTAAACTGGCAGAGTGGTGTCCCTTCCAGCACACTTCATGGACCAGAGGACCAGAGAAGCCAGGTCCAGCCTTTACAGGCATTGGCACTGGTAGGGGAATATAATCCACTCTCACTCTCCAAGTCAGGTGGTCATTGAGTGTGTAGATTTCTGAAGGAAGACAATTAGGTGGGGGTTACTGGATCTCGCTAGGGGTTCAATGGAGCTATGAAGATATATCATGGGTACAAAAAGGAACTATGAACAGAACAGTTCTTTCAACATATATAGTCAAATTAATTGTGAAAGAAAATTGTTTCCCATTTCCTATCCATGGTTTTTGCTTGGCCATGTTCAATTCATTTGCACACAATTCTTGTCTGGTGCAACTTAATTGGGCCATTACTAATCCCTCAAGATAGGGGGAATCAATTGTTTGGTCCTGTTTAAGCGGATTTAACATGGCTTCTGTTTCTTTTATGTATCCCATACAGGCCTCCTTAGTTTAATTGCATTCCTCATTGCTTGGACTATACTTTTCTTCTCGTTGTTGGGAAACATTACTTCAGAGAGGATACAGGGCACAGTATTGATGTGTTTAGAGTGATCTTCGCTTTCACGGACAGGTTTGGTGATGCTAAATTCGGGATATCCGATTTCACTCCATCTAACCTTAGAAGCAGCAAGAACACTAGTAGTGTGCAGCTGCTGGACCTGCTCATCCTGCTATGTGTCTCTTTCTTCAAAAAGGGTTCCGCTTCCCTAAGTGGAAGGATGGAGATATTCAAGGTCTCAAGATGGGAGTAGATGACTAGTGGGTTGATATGAGCGACAGCCCCTAACTCAATAAATGTATTTGTGTTTGTATTTATTGTGTTTATATAGCGCTTTAATCCAAAGCGCTTTACATTATAACAACAAGATACATAAAAGTTTATAACAGTAGAAGCAATTTACAAACATGAATCAAACCAATACAAAACAGTAAGTAGAGCAATTAATCTGTTAGGGTAAGAGGGAGAGGGGGTGAGGAGAAGTGCAGAGAGAGAAAGGAGGGGAAGGAGGGACAGGAGAGAGAAATGGGAGAAGGTAAAGATATCAGGGTGGGGGATGGAGAAGGAGAATGAGAAATGCGGTGCAAAGAATTGGGAAATCACATGTCTTTAGTCAAGGTAAATTAACGGGGCAAATAATGACGGAGCAGTGATGTGGTTTCGCATCAAAACTGGCCTGCGAGCCAGGAGAAGTTCAGAGGTGCATGGATTTCCCTGTTCCCGTGCTGATCCCTGTTGGTTTTCTCTGTTATAAACCGCAGTTTTAACTTGACGTTCACTGAGTCCTGCGTTTATCCTGTGGAAGGTGTTGGGCCTTCCAAGAGTCCGCAAACTCCTACTGGCCCTCTGGCATACCTGGAAGTTTGTCCCAACAGTGCATTTGTAGATTAAAGGGATGGTCTCTTCGGTGAATATGTCACACAGGTATTCAATAACGGGATGAGTTCTGGGTTGTGGTAGACAGATAAGGTGATCATTTGTGCTGGCAGCAGGCTGTTTGGTCTGTGTATTTATACCATAGGAGCATCCATCAAAGTCTTTGTAATTCCTCAGATGTAAGTACTGGTATGAGGAAGAGTGATATGGAGGAAATGCCCTGATAATTTACCATTAATCTTCATTACTCCTAGCACTACTCTTCTTTGTCAGAGTACCTATGACTCGCCTTACCCTCCCTTGAATAGGGATGGACTGGGTTGATTAATCATAACTAGGGTTGTGGAATACTGGAGCTTTTGTAGCACCTGAGAGACAGAGCCAGAACAAAAAGAAAACACAAAATGAAAATGGTTTCGTGTCATGGTGGTGAGTACCTCAGATGTAAGTAGTGTAACGAAGAAGAGCAAGACTAGGAGTAATACAGATTACAGGTGAGTAATCAAGGCATTATCGCATTAGTAAGGGAGTGTAGAGGTTTCTTGACAGAATGTTTGGTTCTTTACATAATGGTAATTATAAAAATGAAAACATAAGGGACATTTCATCAAGTTTTATTTGTAGCTGCTAAATAAACTCACTCCAGAAAAGTAAATTATAAATGTGAATATTAATTATCAATCACAAAATAGACTAGAACTGCTAATTAAAAATGTGTTTGCATTCCGCATACATAAGTAAACAAGCATTGATATTGTCAACAGTTTGGGCATTAGGACTACAGTGAAGGACACCCATAGAACTTATAAATGTGGCTGAAGACAGACCTGACTTAGACACTGATTACACCAGTAGTTGTTAACAGCTCCAAATAAGTCATGAACTCTGAGAAGAATACATGTGAAAAACACTGGCAGGCATTCCAGTGCAAAGTAGTATGGTAAGGCTTGATTAAAACCAGCTGAAAGAGTTCCCATGAGGAGGTGTTTTGGATGGGGAAGGGCAGGAACTGCGTGGGAATGACCATAGGGATTAGCATGGGCAGTGAATGGGTGGGCGAATAGCCAAAACAACACCTACAAGCTGCGTGTCCCTCCTCATGTGCCATTTCTCCCTATCAGTAATCTAATGAAATTGTCTGGGCTTGCAGGTATAGCAAGTGTCAACTAATAGCCCAAACTACAAAAAAACAGAAGTCCACATACAGTTGAGTCTACAATGACTGTACATTTAAGCCAATGACTAAACATAACATTTGAAGCATGGTGTGAGTACACATGTAACCATTACCTGACTCCATGGAGCTCATAATAGAGCCTTTTGAAGTATGATCTGGCATTGAAATTCATGGCCTGGAGGTTACACAGACACAGAGCTCAGCATCGAATACATTAACCAACTGAGTAAAGTGCAGGTGTGCCTCTGGACTCAGGAGGAATAATGAACACCAGCTATACTAAAAGGTTGTAATATGTGGGTCCCGACGAGCATTTGTCATATACTGAATTACGTCTATATACCTCTTCCTCATCCCAGTAGTTTATTTATTTATATAGCACCAAAACAATACAAGACTGGAGGCATCACAGCGCTCACAACATGACACATATACACAAATTACGCCAGAGCAGAAGGACATTGTACCAGAAGAACATTATACCATGCATGATACCCGGATAGAAACTCAACCTTTGTTTCTTTCTGTCCCCACCCCTTCCAATGGATATACAATACCCCGCCAATGGCCGATAATGCCTTTTTTCTGCCAATCCAGGCAGGGACTCAGAGCCAGTAGCTTTGCCACACGCTACAACGACACCTTGTCTCAGCTAGACTCAGATTGGCAACATATTAGATTCCTCACCTCATGTTATCTCTCCATGAGGCAAGAGGGAGCGTGAGGGGAGATGGCATGCAGTCTCTCCTGAGCGAGTGACTCTCGGATGCGAAAGGAAGTGCAATGCTGAAGTCTGTGTCCCGAAATGTCAGTCAGACAGCAGTAACATTAAAGTGAACATAGAATGCCAGGTAACAGCACTTATATCTATTCCACTGGAATTATAATTGAGTTTGATGGGCCAAGAGAATACAATAATCACCCAAATGATCAATGAACGGTTATAAACGAGCTGCCAATTACTGATGGTCTTTACACTGCATTTGGCAACGGGATCCTCCATCAAGCAGAACTATTTCCCTTGCCTGCCCTTCCCCTTTGGTTTTTAGAGTGAAACATCTGGTAGACAGCCAAACACCACGGGCCAGCTATTCAAACAGTGGCTGCTCCTGGACCTCCAAAATCGAACATGCCTACCGGAAAAACGCACTTATATAAAAAAAAAAAGACAATTAATTTACAAAGTAGTGCAGGTACCCTCGCACTCTTGTTTATTATTTACAACAATAATAATCACAAACTAAACAAGCATTGACAAAGTAAACAGTTTTGGCCTTTGTGTCACACCGGATAGGAAGATTCATGGTATATTTACCATTCAAAGATGGCCGGCTTGTTTCCAGAGAGCTTCTTTATAGACAGTCATCCAAGATGGCTGCCTCCATGGTAGAGATCACTCAAAATCAAAGAGCTCCGAGATGGGCAGGAATGGGTGGAATTGGCCATAGGGATTACATTGGCTAGGGGCAGGTTATGGTGGGATTACAACTGTGTATCCCTCCTAAAATATCATGCCCATTTGAAAACCATTACAGACTCACTTTCAAAGCCCATATTTGAAGCTCTTATGGTAATGACAATAGTTTCGGCTTTTAAGGTAGCTCTTTCAGCAACACCTAATAGCCCAAACAAAAAATGTGCATGAAAACGTGGTCTTATCAAAGCATTGGCCAAGAACACGAACATGCTGAGTAAAAAAAATGTATTCACCAGCAAAGGAGAAAATGCCATGACGACCAGTCAGGTTTTAGAGCAGCAAGTGTAACTAAAAGTGCTGTATCAGGCAAAAGGAAAATTCTACTCACGAGGCTAGATAATGGCACTCCCATTGCCATTTATTTCTCCAGCAGTAGCTCAAAACACAGCGGCTTAAAACATCCATATTGTTAACCAAATGGTGAAATGGCCAGGAATATCGTGCATTGGACTAGGTCAATGGAGGCAATGGAGCACTGTACAAAGGGGACACTCCAAGGGTACAACTAGGGTACAGGATTGTAGAGGAGCAGCGATGGGTGGGATGACCAGGAGAGGGAGGACTCCAGACGGGATTACAGCTTCCGTCAAAGGTAAGGGGGCAGTCCATTAGGTGAGAAGATTAGTCACAATGTCGAGGATATTGTGTGTCACAGCAGGTTGGCGGGATTTGAAGGTTTTTGCTTTCCAGGGGTGCAAGGGTAAACCGGAGGTCTTGCATTTGGTGAGTAATATGTTGAATTGGACAGTAGAGAGAAGGAAGAAGCTATTGTAGGTTGGGAGTGCATCGTAGATAAGGATATTCATGGGATCGAGAAGTTTCAGTGTTTTGTGAGGGGCCTGATTTATAGAGATCTTAAGCCACAACAAAGAGCTAGGTCATCTCAGTGTTTATAGAAGCAGAGTCCATGTGTCCCTGCAACCCAGTGCCATCCCTGTTCCTGCACTGGGTTTAGTCCCCTCCTCTTCTTGCATTTATGGGGCAGCCGATGTAACCTATGTACTGTAGCAGTAAGAAGCAATCCGAACTTCGCTGACTCATGCAGCCCTGTTGTAGATGGGGGGCCAAATCTGACCCTCATGCCCCCACATGACTCTCAACACAAAGGCAGAGAAACAACAGATGTGCCTCACTCTTAGGCCTATCACTGCAATCATCGATGTATCTCAGGTGTGAGAAGTGTTATTCTCTCAGACAGCTGTTTAGACCATACCAAAGCGATGATTTGGATGATATGCAAATGACATTGATCGAGCAAGTCGACTGACTGCAAAGCCAGAAATCAATGACATTATCGCTGACATCCCGCCGTAGTCGCTCTTATACTACATCAAGTACATATTCATCCATTCATGAAGTTATGCGAGCATGCACTAGTTTATTGAAAATAGGCTCGAAGCACATGCTCATGAACCACGTAGGACAGATACATGTACATATCTTTATACTCATATCTTTCGCCAAAGCTGAAACCGCAAGATGAAACTGCAAGATGCAAAGTATTCATATATTTTGCCTGCACGTGCTTGACTGCTACTAACATGGAGAAGCCAAAAGGAATGATATGGAAGCTATATGTCTCGGAAATGGATGGCAAAGGAGAGACAGGCTTCGAGTACATGGACATGCTGACATGATCGCCACCACCAGAGGCGTGCAGAGACAAGGCACCCAGCCAAGGATGAGTGGTGATGGAAAGTTCCAGTTGAGCTACCTGCAGACATTCAGGCTAAAATCCTCATAATTATAGGCAAAAGGACATCATTTTGTGGTCTAAACACATGTGACCCAACCGAAAAGGACAATTCCCATTCAATTGAGGTAGATAAAGAGGGCTGTTCCCATCAAACCAGAGGGGGAAATGTTCCAAGTGTTGCCCACAAACTGCTAACTGAATGCACTGTCCCATTCTTAGGTGATCAGAGATGGCAACATTAGGGAACAGTTTGCACCTCCATGTTCATTCCCACTGCCTTGAAAAGGTACACTCAGTCTGGTAACCGCCAGGGCCCCAGGGATGGGAGGACACATCCTGCCCAATCCAGATTCACCTCTCATGTGGGGATATAATTTGTTGCAAAGGTCAATGGTCTCTCTGCAACCCTGCTCACCCAAACTGACCAATGTAAATGTGTGATAGGTTTCTGGGATGGAACCTGAACTTGTGACGTCACATCAGGATAAAACTGGGTGACGTATGCTTAGAAGGCGAGCTCATCGGAGGATACTTGTTTTACTGGTGTGATCCATGTAATTTATTTTTGCTAATAAAAGGCAGTAACTTTGCCCCATGGCAGAGTCTTCCTTTTTTGTGGCGGGGAGTCTTTGATGTCCCAAATGTCTCCGCTGATAATTGGGGTGACTGCTAGAGGGCTCCGGCCAAACCTATACAAACTGGTAGCAGAGGAGGGTCGCTCAAATTTTTCGGCGACAAACCGTCTTGTCCCTCTGCATACTGGAGGGACTGTGTGGTGACCCACAGAAATCGATCCTTAAAATCACACGTGTATGAAGAGAAGGTTGACAGGAGCCACTTTTGGAGGAAAATTCCTGCCCGCTTCCGTGGGATGCCTGTCAGACCGGACGGCAGAATAGCAGGTTGTGGGAGAGTCGGTGTCCGAAAGACCTCGGCAGATCTCAGAGTGTAAGTAGACACTGAGCTATATGGCAAAAGGGGGGAAAGGTTTGCTTGGTGTCTTCTGTTGAAGTTATTGTTTCATGTAATGATACTTGTTTGTTAGGTGGTCAGTTTAGGCGGTTAGCTTAGGCAGTCAGCTTAGCTTGTGGATGAAAATACTTTGGGAAAAAAAAACAAAATTAAAAATATAATGGTTTTCCTGTGTTAGGCAGTTTAGCTTGGTTCATGGATGATTATACAATGGTTTACCTGGGTATATTGGTCAGTGAAAGAAGCTACCTTACATTGCAGAAGGTGGTTTCCTTATTTACCTCTCTGGGGTGCATTTCTATAAGGTGAGGCTATGGAAAAGTGACCACGAGAATTATTGGTTTTCCTTGTTAGGAGACAGGTAGGCGGCCGTATATATGTTATGTTGTGTTTGTCATTGTGTTTGGTGCAGTTTATAAGTGCACATGTCTATGGAAAGATCAAGTTCTGAAACGTCTTCCTCTACGGTATTGGTGATGTTACCGGTGAGGTTGTTTAATTGGACTTGAAGCGTACAGAACGCGGTAGGACTAATTAGGCAGTTTTCCAAATGTGATTGAAAACCAGTGTTGTGCCATTCCGATGGAGTTTGAGAAGCTTACGAGTGGAGTTGTGGTTTGAGCCTTCAGAGCAGAGAGCCACAGCAGGGCGGTGCTCAGAGCACGACTGTGTTTATGGCGGTGAGCCGGAGAGACTAAGAAAAGATTTGTTATATTGTATTGATTAAAATTGGATGTGTCAAAATCCCGATTTGAGGTCAAGTAAGTATTTATAAAGTGTCATATAAAGGTAGCAAAATGAGGGATACACCTCTTCAGCATTTGTGCAAGTCCCTCCCGCGGTATCAAGACACAATACACAAATATAGTGCGCTATGGACTTGCAACATAGAGGGCAAGTTGCCAAAGCCATGGCCCAAAGACCAAAGTGTTTCCAAATGTGTGCAGCAACAAATGGCAGGCAGCTTATAAGGGGAGTAAACTAAGCAAGCAATTGGCCATACTAGAGTTATGGAAAATGTTTCAGGACGAGGAAGAGGATTCGGTTCGGGCAGCTCTGGATGCTGAGCCAACGGGACACGGGGGACAAACAGCCCTTGGCTCCCCCTCCTAGTCTTCAAACAGCAGACACAGACACAGCAACAGAAAGCAAGGGATTTTACCCTATGAAGGAATTAAAAGCAGCAGCGGGATACACCAATTCCACTTTCACACTTCCAGAGTATAGCAGCAAAGACACACCTTATGGCGCAAGGCAAGTGGTAAAGAAGGGCGAGACATTAGCAGCGAATGTAGGGAGCACAGCGATATGCAAGCAAAGCTAACAGAGGATGACTTGGGGGGGGGAAACAGGGTTTATTGAAGGCCAAGAATCAGTAGTATTGAACAAATGGATAGGCCGACAGATATAACTCAAACTGGATGAGAAAACAGCAGTGAGACAGGGTACGTGGGGTAGAAATGACTGAGTATAAAAGATGCATAGGAGGAAGCTAAAGAATGGGCAGAGATAATGGAGGAAGTGCATAGAAGCGAAAGGGAAGAAAAGGAGGAAGTTGAAAGACTGCGAAAAGAAAGGGAGCGAGCAGAAGCACGTGAAAGAGATGAAAGTAAGAAAAGCAAGCAGAGTGCTAGAGTACATAGCAAGGAGAAAAGCAGAAGAAGAGCGGGAAAGGGAATTGCAGATAAAGAAAAAGAAAAAAGGGCAGGAGAAACAGCACAACTGCCCCACGGGCAGACAGGAGTGCTGAACCCTGAGTGATGGGGGAATGCAGAGTTACAGATCGAACAAAGGGGAAGCAGTGGGAAGACACAATGTTAAGGATACTTAGCTTTGATGAAGGCAGAGAAGGGGACAATGACAGCTGTATTGGGACCATGGGGTCAGACGAGGATTCACCAGGAGTGAGTATGATGAATAAAGAAGACTTTCTCGCCGCTTCAGTGAGGCAAGGCCAGACAGAGACACAATATGGGGAGGCAAAGAAAATATAGGTAGAATAGAGGAGGACATTGAAGGGAGACTACCGCATCCCAAGGATGTGTCGCAGAGCACAGACAATATCACTGCATATGCGCAGAGGCTCAGGGCCCTGCAAGGATAGAAAAGGACAGAGATGGCAAGAGCGTTCATCACTTCTAAAGACATGGGGCGACAGGATGGAGGGACAACAGTGACACAGTTCCCATTATTGGAGAAGGGTGGTGGGCGACCTCATTATATACCATGGCAGCAAATGGACTGAGACAATTTAAGATGCAAGCTGCCTTCATTAACTACTGGGGCTGGCAAGTGGATTTATGAGATTGAAAGACTAACAGCAGTGACAACATCAGCTGTAGGGGACATGAAGAGTCTACTCTCAGCCATTCTTTAGGAGGTAGCCGACGATGTATGGAAAAGAGCAGGGTATCCAGGAGTGACAGCACAGAACACGGCACATAATGGCACACCATTTAAGAACAGCCGAGCAGCCGTATGGCAAGCTCTAAGGGTGCAATACCCAGACTCTTCAGACATAAACACGATATGGGCATGCAAAATGCGTGAGGCCGAAGACCCACTTCAATACATTGAACAGATTCAAGGGAAATGGTGTCTTGAGACGAGCTAACTGTGGCACAAAACAGTGGGTTATTTTACCACATATTATGTCAGGGGCTTCCCAAGTAAATACAAAAGCAGCTTAAAAATCTAGTAGGGATGGAGGGTAAGCCATGTCAGAAATCCAACTCACCATAGTGCACTATTGCAGGTTAAGGCAAGAGAATGCGAGAAAGAAGCATGAGGAGAGGAAACAAGAAGAAGCAAAGTTAGTGCAGAAGAAATTATCTAAGTATACAATGGAAGGGGCGATGTTAACCAGCAGAGAAGGAGTAGTTGCTCAGTATGCCCAGAACCGACCACAGATGACAGGGGGATATTTTGTAGGGCGAGGGGATATGAGTCAGTGGCCAACGCGATGAGGAGGGATACCTCAGGGAAGAGGGTTCGGACACCCAATGCAGAAGAATGCAGGAGGATTTCATAGGGGACAGCAAAGACTGATGGGGGTCCTGCACAATGTTGGGTGTGCAGACAAATTCGCCACATATCACGAGTGTGCAGATACAGCGCCGGGAGGCCTCAGAATGGGGGAAAGCAGCAACAGCCCACATACAAGACAGAGCAGACTGACAATTATGTACAAGATCACACGCAAGCGCAAATGTATGCACCACAAAAGGGGCATTCCCCAGACATGCAAACGAAGCAGTACCAGCCCATGATACATGCATTACTGACACAGGGAGGCATGCAGTCATCACAACCAGCACAGCAGGACTGAGCTCAACAGAACATCATGACCACGATGCATGCAGGCTCCACGATGCAGACTCCTGTACGAAAGCTGAGAGGAGCTACTGTTGTAGGGGGCAATCCATTCAGAGGGATGGGAATGTCATTGTATCCACAATAGGACAGCCCATAGGCAGACCTGATGATTTCAATCCTATTCATTACACCCAATCCAGCTGAGGAACATATATAGTGGTGACTATAGGTGACAAGACATTTTCCTTTCTCGTGGATACAGGGCGATTAGGTCCTGTATTAGGGATGGGAGATACCCAAAGTCAGGCATTGCCATGAATGCACAGGGATTCCATTCCTTTTACTGACAAATTACCACTTTCTGTGGGAGAATACAACCTGACCATGCCAAAATTATGTTGCCAAGAGACACCAGTGAAAATAATGGGTAGAGACATGATGAGCTGACACAACATGACCATATCATTCACAGACCAGGGGATAGTGTGCGCGACACCAGGAATCCAATACATGAACATGAGGGAACTAATTCAAGCCAGGCGGTACTGAGGGGGGTGCCAGTGGACATTGAACTATTTTCATATGGAGTGGAAGTATTAATTGCATGGCTCCCTGGGATAAAGCATAGGATGCTACGCATACCCAATGAGTTTGTATTTAGACCAGAAAAAGGAAAGGTGATGCCAATAGAGCACAAGGCAGTTAAAGTGAGAGACAAGATAATAGTTTTGCATCGAACTGACAATACCGGATGATCATGGAGGGTTCTAATTGCAGTGGGGGAAGGATACAGGTTGACTGACGTGACAGATGAGGAGTTATTCCAAGACGATCGATCAGATAGCGAGGTGATGTTTGACATACGCATTACACATTTGGTGGAAATACATTACAGGGAAGTGCCGCAGATAATGGCTGTGTTGCGAAAACTTCCACCATAATTTCTCGAGGAAGACATCGGGTGGGTCCCCAGTGTCTTATGGGCCAATAGTCACTATGACATGGGTCTGTTAAAGGGGATAGGAGTGGTAAAGATACAGCTTAAACCACAGGCTATTTTACCAAGGGGGCGATAATATCCCCAATAGAGGGAGGAACACAAGGGCATACATGAGACGATTGCCACTTCAGAGAAGCAAGGCATTTTTGTACCTTCAGAATCACAGTGTAAACTGCAGTGTGTCCATTGAAAAAGATGACAGGAGGACCATGGCATTTCATTCAGGATTCGCATCCTTTTAAACAAATTGTTGAAACAGAATTCCTGTTAGTTCCGAATCCAGAGACAATTCCGTGCAGCATCCTAACAGAGAAAGCCACAGACCATACAGTCAAACTGAATGGAAAAAAAAGCATGGACATACATTGGAGTTGTTAAGCCCTGTCGAGGTGAGACCTCTTCCCATCTAAAAGATGATGATTTGATGCAAGAAGAAGACAAATACAAACAAGATGAACAACACCCGTGGATAATACGGTCCAGAGGCAGAGAGTTAGGGAAAGACAATATGCACACCTAGACTAGGCACACTACCTTTTTCTTACAATAGGGATTCATCAAGAAAGTAAGGACTGTCTGAGCCATATGGTCTTCAATAGACATAACTAATTTCAGGAATGCTTTATCCGCTTTGTCATACGGACAGAAACTAAACAAATGATTCCTCCACGACTGTTTTTTCATGCCTTTCTGCTTTATATAGCTGAGACATACCCACAATTGACCCATGGAAATCTGTCTGTCATTACTCTGCTTGGTGATTCGAGAATCCATATAGTGTGGGAGAGGTTGTTGTTTGCAGCACTTGCCCAATACTATAGGTGTAGAGCTTAATCTAAAATACACTAACACGATAATAATGCATTTTGCAGGCTTTTCAAATGAGTTGCACAAACCAGTTGGACCTACACAAAGCAACACTCAAGGATAACAACATGGTCAATTTAATTTGTAATATCGTGATAATGTTTTTTGCCTCCTGCTGTCTCTACCTCTTTAAACTCCTTTTTTTACGAAGGTTGATGTTTTCCCAAGCACAAGCTCTGACCCTTACTAACGTAACCCTGATCCATGCTGTTATGGAAGCCATATCTAGGTAGGCAATAAGCACTGCAAAGGAAGTAAAAACAGTTAGGCGCAGTGCAGGAGTAGACTTCAATCAGGTAAATTCTTATATAGCTGATTCAGTGCATATATCAAACAACATGTGGTATAGCCACATAGCTAAAGTGGGGGAAACAAACAACAAAAGAAAGCTGTTATGTCTGCTCTCTCATCCCCTATGCCATGAGTGCAACCAGAATGATTGTGGCAACTGAAATGCCAGCATCAAGAGCACAATGCCTCATGCATTTATCGCTATGCACAACAAGAGGACGATTTCAAGGGAAGCCTGCCACATTAAGGTGGACATCCAAGAAGACGCTCCCATATGAAGATAACTACATAAAGACTCAGAAATGGTGGACGATTATTGGAATACAGATAAAAGTATAGAATATTTCAGAGAGGGGCAGAGTAAGCGGTAGGTACAGATAGTGACACAGAAGGAGTTGCAGTGTCCCAAGACAGAACCCAGAGAAACTGGAGGAATGCAAGGATGCTGGGAAAAACCACAAATGCTGGTGTATGGACAAGTATACACGACAGGCGGATGTAAAGAAGAAGTGGTTGGGAGAAAATCACATGCTCTCCAAATGGTTCCAGTGGATGTAGTACAGCAAGAAAATCACAAATGCTTCAAGGAATGGGAAGCGAGTTCCAAACTGATCACATGAGTGGAAAACGAACTGGGCCCATGCCCATCATACCGCTCAAGTAAGCAGCTTTATGTTTCCAGAATGAAGGCAAAGTAGAGGTTGGGGAAAATCATAGATGTAAGCAGATTTCGAAGGTACCAGGCATGAATGTCGGAACAGCAGTGTGTCATGATGCCTGCTCCCGAGGAGCCAGGTCAGGCCCAGCGTCCCCGGAAGCAGACTTCATACTCACCAAGCAGGACCCAGCAAACCCCTATAGGGGCTCTTTGGACCATGTCCTGGCGCCTTTGGCGCCAGGCTCATAAAAGGCATCTGTCCTGGCGCCATAGACGCCAGGCTCATCAGGGCAGAACATATGGTAATGCTTGGGTGAACTCACCTGAGGCAGACCATGCTGCATACTCACCCGAGGCAGACCATGCTGACTGAAGCTCCAAGCCAACTAAGGCTGGGGAGGAACTATTTTCTTTCAGGAACTCTTTTCTTACTCGGGTGGGGCCAGTGGAAGAACACTCACCTGAAGCTCTTCCAAGGCTATTTAAACCACGCCCGGATGGCCACACGTGCTTCGTGTTATTCTGCATCTGCAGCAGGACGCTCACCGAGTCGGCTCCTGCATCCTGGCTCCTGCCACGCCCGCCAGCACCTGGAACACCTGCAAGGAGAGAAAGGCAAGCATTAGGACATTACCTACCTTCATCCAGCATCAGGATTCTTCACTCCGTCGATCCTGCAAAAGAAAGTCAAGGGTTAGAAATGCACCTCATCGCTCGCTGCAGCACCGCTTCCACTTACCTTCACGTGGCGCTGTCTAGCTCTTCAGCGGTCATAGGCGACATTGGCCGCATCCCAGCACCTACAGAAAAGAAAGACAATAGTTAGAAGCGCTCCGCTTCTCACGCTGCCGCGCCGCTTCCACTTACCTTCACGTGGCGCCGGCAACCTTTTCAGCGCCCATAGGCGACATCGGTCGCATTCAAGACCTATGGAGAAAAAGGACAAAACAAGGTGAGCAACGAACTAATTGCAAAAGGACAGATTACTCGCCTTAAGTCTTACCTGAATTTTGTTGGGACCTCAGTTCCCTTTTTGGGTCGGAGCGGCTTTTCTGGCTTTTCCGTACCACGGCCCCTATGGGGAAATAAGACACACTCATTAAGGTGTCGGAGCAAACCACTACGGCACACCTTCATTAAAAGTACTCACCTGAGCTTATCTCGGCGAATCCATTCCTCCACACGGATTCCTCACCTAGTCCCTGAAAATTAAACAAAGGCCAAGGGACAAATAAGACTTGATCTTTTGAACTATATACTTACGGCAGCATTTTGGTAAAGGCAAGCAGACATCAAACCCTCGCCAAATCCGAGATCCAGTGAAGTAACTGGAAATCTACGCGCCCCTGCGTCAGAAGCAGGATGGAGAGCTCGTCCATACAGAAATTAAGGTGAGAGTCTGCGGAAGGCACAGCTAGGGTTCGAGGAGGGTGAGAAGCGGAAAAAGGGGGGAATCTCACACACAATCTAGCAGGCAGTTAACTCCCTTTTCCCATCTACAGAAGGATTATTCTACGGGCCAGACAGACGAGGTTTGGGGGTCCAGTCCAGTCCATCTTCCAAGCACTACGCTTTACCGTGGAAGAAGTTGTAGCAGTCCAGAACGGGTTGGCGCCTCCGTGGGAATCAGGTGAGCGTTACAGAACGCGAAGCCTACCAATAACTTCCTACCCAGGCGCCATGGAAACTTCCGAGACAGACCAGCTGGCCCAGCTATTAGGGGAATTACGGGCCGAAGTTCATTCCGCTCGCCAGGAGACGAATGCCCTCAGGAGGGAGTTAATTGTGTCAAAGGAACGAACTGATGATCTTGCCCGGCAGCTGTTGCAGAGTCAAGCTGGTCAAACTCCTCTACCAAGTTCAGGGGGTAGTTTCACCCCTGTGGCGTCAACTAATCCAGTGCAAATCAATCTACCTGGAAACGTGCCACTGGCCTCGCCTGAACGTTTTGCTGGAGATCCCAAAAGATTTGCAGTATTTATGAATCAATGCCGATTGCATTTCCTCTGCAGACCTGGGGCCTTCCCGAATGACCAAACCAAGGTAGCCTTTGTACTTTCTTTTCTCAGCGGCAGCGCAGCTGATTGGTCAATCCCATTGGTTACTCAAGATGACCCGATCCTTCAGAACTTTCAAGCCTTCCAGATAAGTATGGAAAGACTTTTTGCGAGGCATTCTCAGGGACACGCCCTGGACAACGAACTCCTATCTCTACGACAGGGTAATCTGGACCTCTTTGCTTACATTGCGACCTTCAATGGGTTAGTTGTGGAAACAAGATGGCCAGAGGATAAGGGAATTACGCTATTCCATCGAGGTCTACGTGGAGAACTTAAAGATGTCTTGGCCCAGGTCGTAAATCCACCCCAGGACTGCTCGGACTATATTGACTTAGTGGTCCAACTGGATCACAGGCTTCAAAACAGAAAAGCAGATCGGTCCAGGTTTGAAACCCGGGTTTTTGCCAAAGCCCAGGTTCACCCCAAGGGTGTCGATGCTACTGAACCTATGCAGATTGGAGTAGTCAAGGGACCTTTGACCCAAAGGGAGCGTGAAAGAAGACGGCAAATGCAATTGTGCCTCTACTGTGGAACTTCAGGACACTTCTTACGAGACTGCCCTGTAAAACCGCCCAAAAAGGCACTAGGAGCCACGGATAAAGATCTTGTAGAATCTGAGCCGGGAAACGACCACGCCCGACAAGCGTAGAGGTCCGCTTGCCAAGCTTAAAAACCAACTCTTTGACCTCGCACTTCACCATGCCAATGGTCCTTGTAAATCCAAAGCAGCCTGAACGGTTGCATGCAATTAAGGCATACATCGATAGTGGAGCTATAGGAAACTACGTGGATCGTGAATTGGCTTCTAGGATGAACCTCCCTCTTTGCCCTAAAACCAATAAAGATGTCATCACCACTGTGGATGGAACCGAAATCGCCTCTGGGCCGGTAACTCACTCCACCACGGAAGTGACATTGCTGGGTCAAGACGGGCATCGGGAAGCAATGGTGTTTGACGTAATCAAGGCTCCGCAATTTCAAGTAATTCTAGGAATCCATTGGTTGGAAACACACAATCCTCAAATTGATTGGCGAGCAAAGAGGATAACCTTTCCAGAGTGTGTACAAATCTGCTATCCACGAAATACAAGCATTGGCCTAGCTACCGTAACTCCTGTCAGTTTGCAAATACCGCCAGAGTACCAAGAGTTTCAAGACGTTTTCCAAAAGGAACAGGCCAATACTCTACCGCCCCACAGGTCATACGATTGCCAGATAGATCTACTACCCGGTGCAACACCCCCTTGCAGCAGGATCTATGCCCTTACCGAGCCCGAGAATCTTCATTTACGACAATATCTGGACCAGTACTTAGCCAATGGTTTTATTCGCCCGTCTAAGTCTCCTGCATCCTCGGCTTTATTCTTCGTACCAAAAAAAGAAGGCGATCTCAGAACTTGTATAGACTACCGCGCACTGAACCAGATAACTGTCAAAAACAGATACCCTTTGCCTTTGATCCCTGAACTCCTTGACCAAGTGAAAGATGCCTGCATATACACCAAGCTAGATCTCCGGGGGGCTTACCATCTAGTGCGAATCAAAGAAGGCGATGAATGGAAAACTGCCTTCCGCACTAAATATGGGTTGTTCGAGTACCAAGTTATGCCTTTTGGACTGTGCAATGCACCGGCTGCCTTCCAATATTTCATGAACGATGTCCTCAGGGAACTCATCGATGTTTGTGTTATCGTATAAATCGATGACATTCTTGTATACTCCTCTTCAGAATCTGATCATCGAAACCATGTCAGGGCAGTCCTCGAGAAATTGTGCCAACACAAACTATTTGCTAAACTTGAAAAATGTGTTTTCCATGTCACGGAAGTCGAATTTCTAGGTTTTATCTTGACACCTAAAGGAGTCCACATGGACTCACGAAAAGTGGATGCTATCCTCAAATGGCCATCACCCAGCTCTGTAAAAGGTGTTCAAAGCATGCTTGGCTTTGCCAATTTTTATCGCAGGTTCATTCCGGAGTTTTCACGGGTGGTTCAACCCATCACTGCACTCTTAAGAAAAAATAAACGTTTTGAATGGTCTAAAGAAGCTGAGCAAGCCTTTCGAGAACTAAAAGCTAAATTTACTTCTGCACCCGTATTGAAACACCTGCCCCCGATCTCCCTTATATCGTCGAAACCGACGCATCCAGTCTAGCTATGGGAGCTGTCCTTTCTCAAAGAGACCCAGAGACTAACCAACTGCATCCCGTAGCGTTCTGGTCCAGAAAATTCTCGGCTCCCGAGATTAACTACGCCATCACGGACAAAGAACTGTTAGCGATTAAATCTGCTTTTGAGGCCTGGCGACATTATCTCCTTGGCGCAAGACATACCATCACGGTGATCACCGACCATCGGAATTTACAGTACTTGAAAACCGCCAAGGCTCAGTCATCTCGACAGCTCCGTTGGGCTCTGTTTTTTGCTGAATTTGATTTCAAAATCACCTACCGTCCTGGCTGTAAGAATGGCAAAGCGGATGCTCTATCCCGAATTGGAATGGGGGACACAGTCACTAACTCAGAGCCTGTGCCGATAATTCCCGAACAGAGGATCTTAGGTATGACTTCTTCACAATCGCTAGAAAATATCCAAACTAGAGTTAAACAACTCCTGGACCCAACAGACTTGCAGGACTGGGTTCAAAAGGGATCTGATTTTACTATAGATAACGATTTACCTTATTTCCAAGGACGATTATTTCTTCCACACACGGATTTACAAAAGCTAGTTGTTTCTTGTTATCACGATACACTAATAGAGGGACACCCCGGCATTGCCAAAACTGAGGAAAAGGTGAAAAGACAATTCTGGTGGCCTTCTTGGCGAAAAGATGTAAAATCATTTGTGATGTCCTGTGGTGTGTGCGCCCAAAATAAAGGCCAAAAGAAAAGACCAGCCGGTCTTCTTCAACCGTTAGACATTCCACCATCGCCCTGGCACACCCTGTCATTGGATTTTATTACGGACTTACCCCCCTGTTCAGGATATAACACTATTCTTGTTATTGTGGATTTATTCTCCAAGATGGCACACTTCATTCCATTAAAAGGTTTACCTTCAGCTTCGGTTCTAGCTAAAGAACTCCTTGAAAATGTTGTCCGGTTACATGGATTTCCATCTGTGCTGATTTCAGATCGAGGAAGCCAATTTATTTCCCACTTTTGGCGTAGATTTTGTCAATTGGCACAAATCGATGTAAGACTATCAACCAGTCATCACCCCCAGACCGATGGTCAAACAGAAAGAACGAACCAGACTCTCGAACAATATTTACGTTGTATGCTGCAACATTCTGAAAGTAACTGGAAAGACATTCTTTGGATAGCTGAATATGCATATAATAATTCTGTGCACTCTGGAACTGGGCAAAGTCCTTTTTACACTTTATATGGGCTTCACCCTCGAACCTCTGACCTGGATCCACCTCATGATCTCGGAACACCCGCAGTGGACCAGCTGCATACCGCAATTACCAAAGCCTTCAAAGAAGCAACTGAACATTTACAACAAGCCAAGAAAAGATACAAGAAAAGTGCTGATCGGCATCAAAGTGAGGCACCTCAGTACCAGATTGGGGACCAAGTCTGGCTGGCTACCAGACACTTATCACTCAAAGGACCTCGAACTTTTAATCCCAAATACCTGGGACCATATTCCATTACGGCCATAATCAATCCTGTGGCCGTTAAACTGGATTTACCAGCTCATATGCGAATACATCCTGTTTTTCATGTGTCACTTTTGAAACCTGTGCAACCTGGAACCAGACTAATCAATCCTCCAGAACCCATTCAAGTGGAGGGAGAACCTGAGTTCGAGGTGAAGAACATTTTAGATTCTAAAATGATAAGATCAAGGCTTTTCTATCTAATCGATTGGAAGGGTTACGGGCCTCAAGAGAGGTCATGGGAACCCCATGACCATGTACATGCTCCTCGGTTAATTAAAAAATGTCACCGGACCTTCCCAGACAAACCAAAACCCCCGGGGAAAAACAACCTTGGGAGGGGCCTTGGGGGGGAGTGCTGTCATGATGCCTGCTCCCGACGAGCCCGGTCAGGCCCAGCGTCCCCGGAAGCAGACTTCATACTCACCAAGCAGGACCCACAAACCCCTATAGGGGCTCTTTGGACCTTGTCCTGGCGGCTTTGGCGCCAGGCTCATAAAAGGCATCTGTCCTGGGGCCATAGGCGCCAGGCTCATCATGGCAGAACATATGGTAATGCTTTGGTGAACTCACCTGAGGCAGACCATGCTGCATACTCACCCGAGGCAGACCATGCTGACTGAAGCTCCAAGCCAACTAAGGTTGGGGAGGAACTATTTTCTCTCAGGAACTCTTTTCTTACTCGGGTGGAGCCAGTGGAATAACAATCACCTGAAGCTCTTCCAAGGCTATTTAAACCACGCCCGGATGGCCACACATGCTTCGCGTTATTCTGCATCTGCAGCAGGACGCTCACCGAGTCGGCTCCTGCATCCTGGCTCCTGCCACGCCCGCCAGCAACTGGAACACCTGCAAGGAGAGAAAGGCAAGCATTAGGACATTACCTACCTTCATCCAGCATACGGATTCTTCACTCCGTCGATCCTGCAAAAGAAAGTCAAGGGTTAGAAACGCATCTCATCGCTCGCTGCAGCACCGCTTCCACTTACCTTCACGTGGCGCTGTCTAGCTCTTCAGCGGTCATAGACGACATCGGCCGCATCCCAGCACCTACGGAAAAGAAAGACAATAGTTAGAAGCGCTCTGCTTCTCACGCTGCCGCGCCGCTTCCACTTACCGTCACGTGGCACCGGCAACCTTTTCAGCGCCCATAGGCGACATCGGTCGCATTCAAGACCTACGGAGAAAAAGGACAAAACAAGGTGAGCAACGAACTAATTGCAAAAGGACAGATTACTCACCTTAAGTCTTACCTGAATTTTGTTGGGACCTCAGTTCCCTTTTCGGGTCAGAGTGGCTTTTCTGGCTTTTCCGTACCCCGGCCCCTATGGGGAAATAAGACACACTCATTAAGGTGTCGGAGCAAACCACTACGGCACACCTTCATTAAAAGTACTCACCTGAGCTTACCTCGGCGAATCCATTCCTCCACACGGATTCCTCACCTAGTCTCTGAAAATTAAACAAAGGCCAAGGGACAAATAAGACTTGATCTTTTGAACTATATACTTACGGCAGCATTTTGGTAAAGGCAAGCAGACATCGAACCCTCACCAAATCCGAGATCCAGTGAAGTAACTGGAAATCTACGCGCCCCTGCGTCAGAAGCAGGATGGAGAGCTCGTCCATACAGAAATTAAGGTGAGAGTCTGCGGAAGGCACAGCTAGGGTTCAAGGAGGGTGAGAAGGGGAAAAAGGGGGGAATCTCACACACAATCTAGCAGACAGTTAACTCCCTTTTCCCATCTACAGAAGGATTATTCTACGGGCCAGACAGACGAGGTTTGGGGGTCCAGTCCAGTCCATCTTCCAAGCACTACGCTTTACCGTGGAAGAAGTTGTAGCAGTCCAGAACGGGTCGGCGCCTCCGTGGGAATCAGGTGAGCGTTACACAGTGCTCATGGGCCACTATTGGGCCTGCACGTTGAAGGCATACTTGCAGTTGCGACCCAACTGGGGAGGAGTAACATCACTTGTACATCTGAACACCCCAGCATTAGAAGTATCTCAGAAGGACATACAAGTTGAAAGCTTGCCTAAAATGGATACCAGAAAAAGGGAGAAGAGATCTGTAGGTTTGACCAGAGTGAAGAGAGGAAACTATGCCTCATCAGATATGGAAAAGGCATGCAATGCAATACCACCAGAGCAGAGGCTGTTCAGCAGAACTGAAATGTTCTATGCATCTATTGTTCCAGCAGTACATACAAGAACAAATGCTAAATGGCTCCAGATTATGTGTTGGGTGTGGATGCAGACAATAAATTCAACCATCAGGGGGTTTAACACCATCAAGGAAGAGCAGAGAGCAGTTAGATTAATGGCCCTCCAGAATAGATACATTCTAGATCTCCTCACAGCCATGGAGGGAGGCGTTTGCCCCAAGATCAGGTTTTCTTGCTGTACATTCCCCCCTGCCAATGATCAAGGCCAGGAGACACTGACAGAGGCCATCATGCGGCTCTCTGAACTGCACACGAAGATTGAGACTGAAACGAAAAACATAGTAAAAGACAAAGTTTGGCTATCATATATCTTCTCATGGATACCAACATAGATGGACAATGGACTGAAAGTACTGGCATCAGCTTTAGTATTAGTATTGCTGACAATTTGTGTCATCAGGATAATAATAACTCAATGTAGGAAGACAACTAAGAAGACTTTAGGGATGAAAGTCCATAGATGTAGAAACCGAAGAAGAGGAGGAAACAAAAACATGAAATGCACTGAGATCACAATTGACGCAGTGTCCTCTATTCCCAACAGGAACCATGATCCAGTATCCCTAAATCACCAATGGGGAAAATGGGTTTGGTACAACCCTGATGAGGACGGAAGTTATGTGACATAGAGCCTAGATGTCCATGCAAAATACTATGGACATCTCGAAGGGATAACAAAGGTTTGTCTCCCAAAATTGCAGATAAAACAAGAGAGTCGTGTAGGTAGTGTGGTTGACAGGTCAACCAGAGGGGGGATTTTAGATGGGGGGCCAAATCTGACCTTCATGCCCCCACACGACTCGCAATACAAAGGCAGAGAAACAACAGATATGTCTCACTCTTAGGCCCATCACTGCAATCATCATTGTATCACAGGTGTGAGTCCTAAAAGCATTTGGAGGAATCACATAGAATGTCAAAATTGAAAACAACGGCAGGCCATGAGCGCAAAAAGGTGCTGACCCGGAAGAAACAATGTGGAAATAGGGTGACATCTACATGACCCAAGCGTGTGACTATTGAAGAAAGTTGGGATCAAAAGGTTCTTAAACAAAGTCTTGGTCAATCAGGAGTTTCAGGAAATGCAGGAAAGTCTAGAAGGAGGGCAGGGCCAATTTCAGGTGGTATCACCCACAGCACTGAGAAACAGGTACTCTCTCTTAGGGTTTGAAAAAGAAGACCTGTCTTTAACCTATTGGAGGTAGATGGTAGAAGTACCCCAGTGACCACTGTATTGTCCATCTGTAGAAATTTAGATAATGAGATGTCCATGATTTTTAGAACTCCTAGATGTTCAGGGTGCTGTGAAGTTACGTATTGCAATCACTATTTAGGAGATTACATTCATGTTGGTTTTTCTGGCTATGAGGAGCTAATGAATACAGTGCAGGCTTCCCTTGACTGTGTAGTGCATGCTGAATGAGATGAAACACAATTTTCATGTTTTGGGACATGCACTTAAAAAACATTTCACTAGCTTGGCTGCCTGATATGAAGACATGCCCCGCTTTTAACTAGCTGTGTCCAATAACCGTTCATGGACTTCATTTTTCTGACCCATTCTGTACAACAATTGACAATGATTTGGAAGGTTTCAAGCAAGTCAGGGCAAACAGCCCTTAGATCGGCTCTCCATAGAACAGGGATACCAGCGATAGTCAAGGGGTGGCACATTGGGAGTCTACCTGCATGTCATCTCAGCAGCCTGACCGAATACCCCAAGACGTAAACATTCTTCAAATGAAGACCACACATTTACCCCCAACACCAAGCAACTTCCTGCAAACGTGCAAGAGGCCACAACCTGCAACGAAGCAGAAATCAGCAGAAGGAGATATAGGAAAACATTGAATCATGTATCCGACCAACTACGCAGAAGTGAAAGGTTCTATTGTTAACCAAAGATCTGGAAGATGCGGAAAGTGGGTGAGAGTTACTACGCCTGCGAGGCTGCTCCATGTGACACCGACCCTGGACCCTGAGATGAACACTGTGCTAATTTGATTAACAAGACATGCCCTTGGATTAACACAAACAGAACTGTGAGGCTGTTGAATCCTTGCATGTTAAATGGGTTAGTTGGGTGGGACTGGGTCCAAACAATGGGAGGGGGTAGTATATGTGTGCTGTAGTCACACTTAAAAATGCAGGTATTGTAGAATCACTGCTGGAGATTTAGGCATCGGCGAGTTTTAAGAGGGCTACAATAGCAAGCCTCTTTGGGACATTTGTATTGCCCTTTGGTACTGCATAGCCTTGCTGCCACTGACCAGCAATCTCTCCAGCCATTGGTCAATTATTCTTGGCCTTCCAGTCCCAGGTGTCCTGTGATGGCCTTTTCCTCTGAATCCTTTCTGTGCTCATCAACTGAGATCGACCCAAACGCATGGGAAGGCATTCCTCCTTCAAGAGCACCAAGTTACTTTTACCAGGAACAGTTCAAAGAGAGCAAGAAGACATTTTGTATCTACAGATGCTACATTACAGGAATATTTCAGGTGGAAGTTGGTGTTTAGTGACAGGCAATCTTTCTTGGTGGGACATGATATAATCTCATAGGAAACCCAGGTAATAGATGTACCTGCCCACCCATCTGCAATAAGGATCCCCAAAAGAGGTTTGGTGGCTTTGATCTCCACTTGTCTAGATTTGGATGTGAAACTACTCAAATCAATCTGTGATCATGTACAAATCTTGAGTTTACAGGACAAGGGACCTTGCTCTCTGGATATCATAAACATGTTCAAAACTGAGATCAGGCGGTATTTGTCATCCCATACTTCAGATAGTCTTAACAACAAGTATTATCTATCCTGGGTGAGTCACAAGGGGACGATGCCAGATGATTAGTTTGACCTGACCATGGAAGACACAGAAGGATGACCTCAAACACGATATGCCCTAAGGGTGAATGAAACACTGTGGGTGTTCTGTTGTGGTTATTGTCTATAGAGTTGAATTTCTAGCTCTCAATGGGCATAACATGCAGCCCTCACTCTGTTGCATCACGTTTCAGGGAGCACTCTGGAGACAGAAGCATAATATCATACTGTTTTCTCCTTCCAGGTGGTGGTCCCTTATTTGGATCATGATAATTTAGCCACTGTTCAAAAGTGATCAGGAGGAACTTGATGTCACACTTGAACATTTATTTGAGAGGAAGCTGTGCCCAAAACATTTACTTGACCTCTGATACCCAGCAGAAAATGGTTAGTGTCTCAGGTGGGAATGCTACATTTATATATTTTCTTCCCAAAATGATATCAAATCATTTAGTCACAGTTGGCTATCATCGCGACTATGGATGCAAACACAATTGTAATTCTACGGGCAGATGAGGAAGCACTGATACCGATTGAAAAACTAAACATGGACTCCTAAAGGTAGCTCTAGTGAAGCACCCTTTACCTGCAGATGCCAGAAGATGGAGGGTGTGGATCTCTGGATCCACACCATCCCCTTCCCTCTTCCTACCTTTCCCTCTTTCCTTTCCCTCCCCTCGCCCTGTGTAAGTTGGCACTACCTCAATTGCCTTCAGGCATAGTAATTGTAGCTATCTTCCTTGTGCAGCCATCTTGCCCTCCCCTACCCCCCCAAACTTTTTCATAATTTCTTAGCATTTACTCTTATCATTTGTCCCTCGACCTCTGATAACAGCTTGTCTGTCTTCCCCTTCCTTGTTCTTCTCCTCCACTCCCTCCCCAGCACTTCCTTGAATAGTCGTTGACCTTTTAAGATAGTCACTTGTTCTGTTCCTCTCTTTCCCCCTTCTCTCCACTCCCTCCCCTCCTCCCCCTCCTCTTGTCATTCATGCACTGCAACAATTGTCATCAGGCATGGTAATGCTACTGCTAGTCTTGTCTCCTTTTTCCTTCCGCTCCTCTCCCTTATTGTTCCATGCACTTGTACTATCTGATATGATATGATAGTTATTTTTCACATTCTGATTTGTTTCAAGGACCTGTAAGAATGTAACTGTATTTTACCATGTTCCCTCCCTCCTTGAAGCGCTTTGAAACACATTGTGTATAGGCGCTATACACATTACAATCAATCAATCAAAGTGCCTGAAGTGCATGTGATGGCCAGCAGCAGGTAATTGGAATGCTCCATAGCTGATGGACAGAGCACCCGGTTCTGATTGTGAAAAGGCAAGTAGATTCCAAACATGGGGCCTGGCCGGACCTCAATGAAGCGATAGAAAGCAGAAATGCAGACGCATCCTAAGGATTAGTGAACTGGGGCCCAAAGGACTTTGTGAGCTCATCGCTGAATAAGATCAGTAGCAAAGGGGGATGATAATTTGTGTGGACTATATGCTAGGAATACCAATGGGTTCATGTTTGCAGTTGGAAGACTCACTAGAGAGGTTGGAGAAAGCTTTGAGCTTCCAGCCTTTGCTCTTTGGGAGATACACAGGCGAATATCAAGTCAAACTGTGGGGAAAGCACCAGGCATCCACAGGACCTCAATGGGCCTCTTCCAGGCTTCGCCAGATATCTGGAGGCCAATTCTACCTAAAATATTGTACATACTCATCTTCACGGTATGGTCAACTACACGGATGGATCAGATTTGCAGAAGGTCCATGAGCGATAATACAAGTAATGATCCATTTTCCAAAGTCTTTTGTAAAGTCCCCCTTTGCTGCCTCCAGTATTGACTACTTGGCATTTGTATACAGAAGTATTAGGATTATGGCACGATTAAGTAGTACCAATGACTTACACTACCGCAAACTAAATGTACGCATCTCAAAATGGGCAACCTCTTCCCATGGTTGGCTGCCTCGAAGGTGGCATTCGATTTGGTTAATCAAATGCGGCTTCTGAGTTCGGTCTGCAGGGAACGAGCTGACCAGGGGCTGATTCATCACCTTGAGGCCCACCATGGGAACTGCGTGCGGTGCCTGCATGGGGGAGGGTGAAGAGACAACTTCCCAATTGGAAGGGGGCTAGGCAGGGGTCTGTGTTGGACCCAACATTAGTCAATCTGTTAATGAATGCTGTCAATGATTGGGTAATGGGACTCGCAGCTAACTCTCCCCAAATGGGAAGCAGGAAGGTGCCAATGCTTTTTCTGCTGACAATATGGTGGTCTTGACCAGGACCGAAAATGGGCTCATAACTATGTTAGAAGCCCTGGAATAGTATTGATGGGAAGTGTGCCTTACTATAAACCTTTGGAAAATGAAAGTAATGGCTATGTGGTCACTGAGGAAGCTGATTGGAGCGGTAGGCCAAAACACCTGCTGATGGCAAACTCCTCTTTCCTGTTCACTCAAGCCATCACCATCTGCAAGTATGACAGTGCTAAACTGCCACGTGTGCATCGCTGGCAATGGTGCCCTAGAAAACCAGGAAGGGCTGCTATTATGCAGTCATGCTGGGGCACTCGAGGCTGCTCCGCCATGCTAATTTCCATTCATTTCTTTTTCTCTTGATTTCAAGCACATTGAAGCATCCTTTGGGGTGCTATTTCCTGACATCAATGGATGCATTACATGGGTTCGGGGCTCTAAATGGAACAAAAAGATGTTAGAAATGATTGTGCTCAATGTGAGCTCTATCGAAATATTACTCAAATGTACACATTTCGATATCATTCTTTCAAGTCATCTCTATCATTACGTTGATGTGAGCGCCTCTCGAGAAACGTCTGAGAAATCCCAATGTAACTAGAGATATGGTTAAGTACCTCCGCCTCCGGGCCTCTTGAGGGTCACACTTAACCGAACACTGCTCCCTTTTCCTGTACACCTCATGTCCTGGCACAGGATACGACGTCTTCCCCTCGGCCAGAGAAACCGAGCTTCTGTACACCTTTCACCTTCAAGGGCCACTCCATCAGAAATACTGCCCGCTTGCTCCGGCAGTCTCAAGCCTTTCATTAACCTCTGCCATGCGGGTGAGGAGGAGGGCGGCTTCCTCCTGTCCAGGTTTAAAAGTGTGATCATTTACGACAGGTTGTGACGAGGCTCTGTGCGCGAACACCTGCCTTCGCATGTAATAGTGGAGTGCCTTTGGAAAATCAAAATGAAAACCAGGAGGGATTAAGCAATCTTCAAAGGATACATTAGGAGAGCACGTGCTTCGTTCTACAAGCTTTCAGGGAAGCATTCCCCCCACCCCTCTTCTTCGTGCAACTTCTCATCCACATGAGCGCAGGTGCTATTTCATAAGAAGACGATTGACGTGCACAATCCTGCACTTATCAGACCTACCCAGCCTCCTGCCTTAAACCCAGCACTTACCACTTGCTGGCTGCACTCCCTCTGTTTGTTACCTTTTCATTTATTAATGTATTATTATTCATGTTTTGTTTTCCTCCTTGCTCCACACTCTCCTCTTGCTCCCCCTTCCATGCACTTCTCCCTCTCCCCCTCTACCATGCACTTGCGCATTCTCAATGTCACTGGGCCTAGTAAGATCGCTGTTGTTGTTTCTCCCTTGTTCCCCTTCCCTTGCCTTGTTCCGCTCTGAAACACTTGTGTATGAGCGCGATAGAAATAAAATATCAATATATCAATATACACAGTTGGAATCACCTGCATCTTACCATTTGATGAAAAGAAATACAACATTAAACCTTTACTTTCCATGTGAAGGAATATTGATATGTGTTCCTTTTTTCTAGCTATTTCTTCTCTTTTGATAACTAGGAACGGATATTTCATTAACCATTGATGTAATACAGAGCACTGGTTTTTCTTTTTGCTAAAAATTGTTCTCAATTAAAGCAAAGAAAAAAAGAAAAAAAGAAAATACAACCGTAAAACATAACTTTTATAAATACTGGAACGGTAAAGTGGTGGTCATTTCTGACAGCTCTTGTAAATAGCTATTCAGAGAGGGTCCACTTGAGCCAAGTAGACACAAAATGCAAGCTTTTCTATTGTGCACAGACATGAACCGTATTTGAGATTTTGCTTTGTCTGTCTGGGAAAGGGAAGATATTCCGAGTGAAAGTGTTGGCTCCTTAGGAATCTGGAGCCGTCTGTGGGTGTGTGGCAGTCTTTGGTTGGTTTGACAGTACCGTGGCAGTGCAAATGCAATTTTATCCAGAAAAGGCACCAGGGCCTTTCAACGTTTTCAGATGAACTGCGCCTCGAGTTTCCGGGGGAGCACACCTTTGCCCCCATGCTGGCAGTCTTATCATGAAGCAAATGCTTCTTTAGCTCAGTGCATTAAATGTGCACTTTGCAGAGCGCACATTAAAGGCGCCTTTGCTGGTGCCATCAGGCTGTCCACTCCCTCCAGCCGTGCAGTATCGGGCAGCCCATACCCCGACTACATTAGCACCTGGCTGACAAAGCTCGTGAGTGTTCTTAAGTGGTCATCAAGACATGATGGCTGTATTTCTGTGTGTGGCAATGCCGATACCAATAAGCCTGTCTTGTGATAATCTGCAGCCACTCGTACCCTCCCTCCCTTGCTTTATCTACAATTTCCCATGAATGAAATCACAAGATGGAGCTGATGTTTTGTATATATTCCCTAAGGAAGCATTCATCTTCATAAACTTAAGGCTGTACAAATGTAAATGTGTATTTGGAGACTAAAGACAGACCTTTTAAAAAGGGGTTAACTTATCACAGACATGTTTTACCCTGCCTTCAGCTCGACAGTGTTGGGCAGTGAATATGCTTAGAGATTAATAAAGTCGCAGGTGGGGCTCCTGTTATGCTCAAATTGGGGAAATCACCCATCGGTGTTTGCATTGGGAAAGATCTCCATTATAATGAGGGCTCCCGGTTTTATGTTTTTACTGAGACGAAAATCACCATGATTCCTTTCTGTTTTTATTTGTAAAACACACAAAAAGGGAAAATGTTGATTATCTCTTTAGATGGTCATTTATGTCTCGCAGGCCCACGGCTATGCACAGTATCACAATGGAGAGGACAACAAACGTGATTGATTGACCATGGAAATTGTTTATTGGGCTTTAGAGGTGTTTATCACAGCAGCAGAAGGAGCAGCTGCTTGTTTGTTTAGGCGAAAATGGATCGTAGCTTGATGTTCAATGAACCCAGCTCCATGCCCTTTCTATTAGAGGTATCAAAGTACGACATTTTATTTTTTAAATTATTTGGTGCTAATACAATCAACCTTTAATAATCAATACATAACATAATAACAACATGTGAATTTTATACATCGTATACTTAGTTAAAAAAGTAAATGAAAGTAAAAACATCAATTCATTTCAATTCATTTCAAATTCATTTCAACAATCCATGTAGAGGATAGAAAAGTAGCAGCATAAAATCAGATCAGAAATTTAAAAAATAAAAGGTCCAGGATTCACCTTGCTCTGTCCGATTGTAAGTTCAAGGATTTTATGAACCCCACAACTTCAATAACACAAGAGGTTGTGCGCCTCGCTGGACATAAATGTCAGAATGGTCATATACCAACAGTATGGAGTGTGGTTAGATGTTTCCCAAAACAATGTGATCAAACACCGCTCCACCCCCAAACATTCAATTTCCTAATGTTTAATTATTCAACTATGCCAGGTATGAGGCAAAAGCAACAGGTGCATTGTTTGAGAGAGATAATTTGATATCGAACAAGGGTTTGTTTGGTAAGTAAAAGATTCCACCGGCAACGTAGTAAGCTGGGCCCGGTGAGTCGATCAGGATAGATGCATACAAAGGGGGAAGTGTTACCCAGCTTTTTATAATCAGTACGGAGATGTCTTAGGGATTGATGTGAGTGCAGCACATTTATTGTAGTAGTCCAATCAAAATCATGTAGATATTTTTACTTTTGCAGCAAAATTAAAAAGGGCTACAGAGGTGGAATTGATGTTGTCAAGTATTATATTTCATCTTTTCTTTATTGAACAGACCCAGGCACATTCCTCAGGTATGCACAATGTAATTAAAGTCTTCAAATAAGGAACCCTTAATCGGACATAGAATCTATTAATATAATAATAAAAGTTTACAGTCAGCTCTTGCCTGTAAAGAAGGTATGCCAAGTTCATATTGTATGGCAGCAATCAGTAGCGAGTTTCGAAGTTTAATGTTTTTTCTCCAAAATAGGGCCTCACGAGTAGAAAGACAATTTGTGATACTGGCTGGATAATTCTCTCCCATATAGTAATTTGGCCACCAATTTTCCCCTGTAAAAGGATATTGCAGGATTTAAAGAAAATGTGCAGTACTTGTGAATCAACCTTTATTTGTTGAGAGGACAAAGCATGAGTGTGGTCCCTGAACCATTGCTTCAGATTGCCCATACATGGTTGAGAATGAATCAGGATTCCTGAATAAGTCATAGAAGATAGCCTTTTTTGATGTACCTAATCCTCCATGAATAAGAGCTCTTATTTCTATGTTTAGAAAGTTGTGGCACCATTGTCTTTTCCGGATTGACTTTCAAGGAGTGTTCCTCAACGTAACTGACGAAGAAACGTAACTGATGAAGAAATGTATCAGTCGTTGCAAACCCACTGCAGTGCAGTCAAATAATAGGTAGTACTACATTTTCAATTTGAGCAAATGCTAAAAAGTATTATTTGTAAATGCAAATGTGGATACATGCAGTTCAAATGATGAAAACATAAACATGGATACATACAATGTTGAAAGAATAAATAGCATAAAACTGCTAGCATGAATTGTAATGGAGACACCACACAGCTGCCTCGGATGCATCTTCCTAGCCGTAGGCGAGGTGGGCTGTCCAGCATCATTATTAGATGCGCCCTCCTGAGTCCCCGTAGACCTCCAGCCAGCCTTGAACTTACTCCAGTCCAACTTCTTAGTGCACATGCACCTGCGCGGAGCCATAACTGAACTTGTTTTTCTGCACGTGCATGCATAGTGTCAATGCCGAACAACCTGGCTTTGCTGGAGGTTGACCTCCTGGTATCAGATGCATGGACAGGAAGCAATATGATGATTTATTTATTGGAGGCATTTGTTGGGTTGGTCATCTTGTGATTTGTGATTTGGGGATATACTCTCTGTTTGTGATTTACATGTATGCTTTTCCTCTGGAGTAAGTGTTGTTTCTTATGACTATGTCAACTCTTTATCTGGGCATTTGATGCTTATGCTCTGCGTGTGAGTATTTAATCCTTTTCATCTTCCTTTCAGGCGGGGCTAGATTGCACCTCTGTCTTCGTTTCAGGCGGGGCTAGATTGCACCTCTGTTTTCTGTGTGTATCTAGAATGTTGGCTGTTTCTCTGTGCCTGAGGTTTGTAGCAGTTTCCAGATGTTCAAAAAACGAATGGCATTATACTGCTACTCTTGTGGTTTCACTGGAGAACCTATGAGAGAACGATTCACATTTAAAATCCTCTCATTTGTTGCCTCTCAAATAATGCGCCATCATACCACGCTCAGAGGCTCACCAGACATACAACCGCAATAAATTGGGAGGTTTGAGCTTCCCCGCGGCTGCAGCCACACTCTGGAACTGGAGCAATCTACCTCTGCCTCTTTGGGCTGAACGATCCTATCGTCTGCTTAGGAAAAAGTACAAGATTCACCTGTTCTTTAAAAAAAACTTTGTTGTCAATTTGTAGAATGAAACAACAATTGTACATCAGCCATCACAACCAACTCCATCTAACCTAACCCCTCCCCCCTTTCACCCCTGCTCCCCTGATACTCATTAGTTGTTTACAGGACTATAAATGAAGCCCACAATGTACAGAAATTATTCGGTCTCATTCTGTGTCCTTCCCTATCACCTTGAAAGAACCGGTGTAACAACACTATGGGCCTCATTAGGAGGTTGCTGGTCCAGAAACAAGGGTGCCGGTAAGCTCACCAGCACCCTTGTTTCCGGATCGGCAAACTCTGAGTCTGCCTGCCATGGCCGCTGTGCCTGACAAGTTTGACCCTGCCGGGTGCAGTGGCCACAGTGGGCAGACCAGTCACGGAAGCACCGGCACCATTAGAAACAGTGCAGGTGCTTCCGTGTCCCCACTCACATAGAGTCGGGAATGGGGACTAACAATTTACCGGCGCCTGACTTTCTGTGCCGCCGGAGTTGTAATCTCCTGGTGGCACCGGGAAGTCAGGTGCCGGTAAAATATTACAGGTCCGGTGGCAACACGCTGGTAGCACCTGCACGGTTACCGCTGGACCCGTAATGTGGCCCTATGACACCAACCCCCCCTGTGCCCCTCTATCTCCCCTCCCCCTGCACGCACTCAATGTTTCAATTACTCCTATTACCTCTGTGGCCTGGGCATGTAATATTTTACCATCTCAGGTGTGCAATAGGTTGCAGCACATCTGTATTCAGTGGTTCGGCTCCCCCCTCAAGTCTCTTCACCTATTCATCTTCCTAGACTCACCTGTTTAAGTAACTTCCTGTTGGACACTCCCCATGCAAATGCTTGTTCTACCAAATACTTCTATGATTTCTAACCACTATTTGATGCTTGATGTTCGCAACTAGCTCCTAGATGCCCAAAGGCTTTACGCGCTGTTACAAATGTAAAAATAAATTAATACATTTCACGTAACCCCGATCTTCATGGAGCGATATGTGTCAGTAAGAGTCTCTCTTTTGGACATGGTTCATGTAGTTTCTACCGTTTTGGCCTATTTTAAATACACGGTGGAATTCTTCTTAAAATCCATTGAACGTGATCATGTACAGAAGCGTGATCTGATGTCTGGGCAGGCAATAACATGTATTATTGGCTCACACCGCAGCTATGGTTGCGAGACAGAAGTGAAATTCCATAACAAGGGCAAAGGGCAATAACAAGTATTTAATACTCATCATAATATTATTTTGTAAATCACCTACATATTGATAAATAACATATTATAGATGAAAGCATGGCGTCCTGGCAGTACTGTTGACAGCAGAACCAGGCAGATAGACCTAATGTACAATAGTGAAAATTGACATTCAGGAGGCACTTTATAACTGTTAGGCCTTTTCAAACAATACACATTAATGGAAATGTAAAGTGCCAGACGAATCTCTAACTGGTCTGTCACTTGTTCTGGGGCATTAATCGACGTGCACAGGTGGAATTCGGGACTGACGTAGGACTGCAAACTGAACCATGATATGCTCCAGAGACCTCTGGCAATCATTGTGAGGTATTTTAATTACGTTTTATGTCATGAAGAGTTCTGATGCACTTCTAAGCATCAACCTCGCCCTGATAAGGCGTGGGTCATGCTTAAAGGTTACCGGTGTCATCATTTCAGGAATTAAACAACCCCATCAAAAAAACAATTCTTCTAGTAGCTCTTCACCTCACCATTTAGCAGTATCTTGCATATATTCACTGGGAACGTCATTACTTATGTGTCCTGGCCGTAGATCATCAATAGAATTATGGTTAACTCGATGGCATGTTTAATAATCAGAACCAATAATTGGACCATAATAAGACAAATAACTCAAGCTTTCCAATCAGACCCTGCATTATACTCTCTATAGTGAAAAGGTGATAGGTGCACCCCCAGCTCCTCCTGCATCTAAATGTTACACTTTACTCATTTCCTATTCTCCAAATTTGCCTTGGGGCCTTCAGTGGATCCCATATGATTTAGGATATCCCCATCTTTTCTACATAGCAAATGTAAGGTCCACCTAACAGGACTCACATGCACCTATGCTATCAGAAAGCATTCCTCCCTTATGGGCATCCTTCCCTCTTCTTTGACTTTGGCATCTATTCCCTCTTCCTGATCACCTTCTCTTTCCTCTTTTCCTTTTCCTTCCATTGACGAACTTGTGGATACCTCTGGTGAGTTCACAATACACCAACTCGTGGTCAAGCCCGAGTATCTTAGACTGTGGTGACATGCCACAGTATTTACGCCTCAGACCATAACATGACAACCATACAATCAGTTTATGCTGATTGCCATGAAAGGCAGTCTTTTAAATACTAAACAACTGTTTTTTTGTGTACTAGTTATCGTTAAAATATGCAGGATGTTGTATTTGGTACAACAACAAGAAGCAAACCAGGAATAATCCAGCACTGGCCTTCAACTAACCCATATAACAAAGGCAAGCCCGGCCTGTATTTCAGCATTTGTTCAATCTTCCGCAATGGGGAATGCGTCCATAGTAGAGGAGACTGTTGAAAATGAGTCTGCTAGGTCCCACAGCAGAAACACCTCCTCTGAAGCTGAATGGTCTACTCGGTGGCAAACAGGTAGTGGTATGTGTATGGCTAGACACATATTACACTTGCTTATGTGAGGAGAAGAGTAACACTGTCCCAACCACATGTGTGCATGTGCAGTAATTTTACATATATGAGCACAATGCTTCCTGTGTGCGCACAATTGTAAGGACTAAGTGTGAAGAATTGCCATCTGCAAGGGTGTGATAGCCCTAGCTTGTTTTTATTTTGATTGACTTAAAATGATTGCAGGTAATTCTGTTTCTGAAAGGGTGCACTGATGAGTAGACACCCCCATCATTAATACTCCATGTCAACATTAAACTGTGCATATGTGCCTTTGCTGTAACCAGTCTCCTGACAGGAGCAGCTCCAGCTCTGCAGTGGCACAGAGCAGGTTCAAATGTCACAAGGGCATCCCTGACGGCTGCTGGGATACTTCTGATCTAAATTCAAATAATTGCAATCCTTAGTCAGTCTGGTTGCAGATTCACATTTAAATATAAGCCTTTCCTCAATGTGGCATGAAAACTGATAAGAGCACACAATTATACATCCACAGCAATTTGATGTCACAGAGTAACAGCTCTGTGAGCAGAATCAGCCCTGACAAGACTGATGTGATTTGGTGTTCAGCCTATCTCCACTACAGATATGTGGAACAATGGCCATGATGCTGCTCCTTTGAATCTCTTGCAAGAAGGGTAATACCTTCTCCCAAGGCATGGGATCTTCCCCCAGGAGGTCTATTGGGAATTGGTGCAACACTGAGATAACAAATTCCTGCTCACACCAGAATGTTCACTACTATAGTACTTTTGAAGTCATCGGGAAAGAGAATGGAGTGGAGTTAGAGTAGCCAGAAGGGAGAGGAAGGCCAGGATAAGGGTTTCACCATCCTGATTTCTGTTAGGGCTCTTACGCCTTTCCTGTCTGTTTCATTTCCTATGGGCAAGGTACTCTGAGTTTGATGTCATAAGGCACATTACACGTGTTAAAACAACCAGCATTGGACACATTACAGCAGGGTTTCTTTGGACCAGTCACCTGTGACATTTTTAATTCAGGAGAAGAGGGGAATCCCCTCATTCGTTGATTCATCACTGAACGTCTACAAGAAAATATGAATTCATATGAACCTCAGGTGGGGATACAGTCTATCCCAACATCCTCTTCAAGGGAGGTACAGATGAAAGGCGTCCAACTCTGAGAAGAGCTTTCTCCCCTAATCATCCCGAGCAAACAGTGGGGTTGACAACTACTGTTGGATCAGGGCTTCTATATAGAGTGCACTCAAACTAATCTCCCATTCACTCATGTTTAAGGAACCCCTGTAGGTGCAAGCTAAACTCCTGGAGTTGTACTGCAGAAGGACAATGCACAGAGGCAAATCCAGGCACAGCTCAAAGAACTCTGGCTCGTCACAAGTATGTTAAACCCTGGGCACTTCTCCAGAAACCTATCTCCACTCCGGATAGGCTATTGAGTGGTAGTCCCCCTGTAGTAGCCACTATAGAGGTAAATGGATGAATGTTGCTATGGGCCTCATTACGACCCAGGCGGTTAAGTTACCGCCTGGGCCGTGACTTTACCACCATGGCGTAAACTACGTTTACGCCATGGTGGTTGGCGGACTTACCGCCCCATTCCGAGGTTGGCGGGGCGGTAAGTCCCCAATCCCCATTTACCCTTCCCCATTCCCATTTTTGCCCCATAGGGCATAATGGGAGTGGGGAAGGCGTTAATTACGCCACCGTAAATTACGGTGGCGTAATTAACTCCATGGTCCCTTAGCGCCATGGATTTTAACACCTGCTAAAAGCAGGTGTTAAATCCGCCATGGCGCTAAGGGACCTCGTACTCAGGCGGTAAGGGTCGGCGCTGTTTACGCCGTCGTAAAACCCTTACCGCCTGAGTCGTAATGAGGCCCTATGTCAGGTGTCAGGCCTGGATCATCCAAAAAACTGTTACTTACGAATTGTTACAGTATGTGGACCTAATGATTGGTCGGTGGCCCCAGTTACCCACTCCTAGGTGTGATTGGCTGAGCTGTGAGCCCCCAGGCCAGTAACCAAATCAATTCCCCGCTCTGACTGCATTTGTTCACGGTGCTATGTGCAACTACGTGTCTGCGATGTAACAGTGTGTAAACCATTATTGCGTGAAAGTGCTCCTTTCCCAGCACATAACTGTAGCTCGATTGTAACAATTTTGTTGCGACCATTGTCTGGTCCGTGAGATGGTTGCTTCTTGCCAGCTGCCAATTCTTGGCCTGCTGTCAGCTTGGCTGGGTCACGTGTCTAGTGATCGTGTTTGTGGGCTCTAGAATTATTGTGCATTTATGAAGGATTATGCTTCTCTGCTGCCGATGTTACTTTGTTTCACTGTAAAGAATGTCACTTTGCACCAGTGCAACCTTGACAGTGGCCTTCTTCCTCCTGTGGTAGTTCTGCTTGCACAGCACTCAGCGTAGCTTCAGGTTTTCTGAGACGGTTGTGGCCTACTATGATTTACTAAGCCATAATCGGGTTTCTATGTGTCTTCTGTATAGCATCCGTAGGTTAATGCTTTATGGCTCTGTCAGGTCCCTTGAGTGCTCTTGCCATTCGATGAGGTTATTTGCATGTAAGCATCTGCAAGCATATACACGTAATCTTCTTACTTCTGGTGGTTTCTGCCTTGCTGCGATAAGCTAACGGCAAAATAATAAACATGCAGACAGTATGTGCATGTCACTGTCCTCTATCTCATGGAACTGTACACATGTGTTCTACATCTACTTGAGTGTGTGGGTGTCCCGAATGTGCAGATGGAATGTGTGTTTCATGTCTGACGCTACTAGGTCATGTGGTCTCTATCGACTTGAGGCATGTCTTCTCAGCCTTTTAGTCAATTCTGTCCATATAGCTATCTCTGGTTCCGTCTTGTGTGTCTTCATCCACTCTGGGTAATGTTTGCACTGCTTCTGGGCTGTAGGGTCGACTGAGAGGGTATTTCTCATGGTACATGTCCATCGTGGGTGCAGTGGGGGTTGGTGCAAGCTTGTATGATCGGTGGCCATATTGTCTTTGGCTCTTCTTTCGGTTGGGGTGTCTTCCGAGACAGGGGGTATAGTTTGACCTCCCCTCTTCACCATATAACCAATACCATGATCCCTGACTCTCCCTGCATCCCCAAACCACATCAATGCTGTTTTAGGCACCTTCAACGACATCTAAGCTTCTGCACAGGAACTGTTGGAGTCCTCTCTGACCTAGATGTCCAACGGCCTCTGCATTTCTGATTTTTGCTTGAGGCAGACATTGAAGTTCCACATCTGAGTACCATCAAGCCTTCTAGTGTCCCCAACTTAACACCACCATCTGCTTCATTGAGCTCCAATCCAACAGAGTTGCAGTACCCAGAAGACATTTTGAACAAACAGAGCCCACTAGCCACCTACGTCCAGTCTTCACTTCTCCACATCTGAGGCCACTGAGTCTTCTCATACCACTGACCTGACATTGCCTGCCACCTAAAGCATCTTCGACTGGCAAGCCATCACTGCTACTGCACAGACTGCATCATTGGACCCAGTGTCACCACTCTTCGACTCGCCAGCAGCCCGCCGCTGAAAGCACCCAGACTTCCAGTTTGATTCTGAAATTCCTGGATCAGCACTGTTGGGCCCCAAAAACAAGATTATAAGATACTGTGAAGAGGCCCTGTCCCCTTGGGCCACTTTTGGTGCCATAGTACCTTTTAAGCCCACCTTCTCTATCAACCTTGTTCTTAGAGACAAACTCTTTGAACAGTGACATTGTACCAATCTTGTACCTGAACCCCCCCTGCTCAGCTACACAGAGTGCCCTATTCCAAAAGTCTGCATGCTCTGTGTTCTTTTACAGGGGTGGAATCTGTTTTCTTACTTTCTGGTTGCATTTCATTGTTTGATCAAGTCTTTATTTATATAGAACCCTGATTAGGCATTCCTTTATTATGGACCGTTGTTCTTATGTTGTTTGGGTTGCTAATGGTATCATATCACACCCCACTTGAAGAGTATAACCTGCCCCCAGACTACACTATCACAAAACGTGATGGAGGTATACATGTGGGTCCGTGCCTGATTCCCTTTTAATATATGGATCACTGCTGGTTTGATAGCAGTGTGGGGCTGGACAGACGGGTTAGCCATTACTCATCCCTGTATGGCATGACCCAGACAATCTGGCTACTGGCCATGACCATGAGGGACTAGCAATGGGGTTAAAGTGGGAATGGCTGCCAGCGACCGGCTATGTGGTAACATTTTTAGAATTTGGGATAGGTTTGAATGGGAAAAAAACATTCTGCTTGTGGGTACAGGTTGAAATGCTGGATGGGATTGCAGCAAATATGCACAAAGAGGTTCAGCAAGAACTTCAAAGCATGGTTTTGCAAATATGCCCCGTATATTTTTTTTTAAGTGTGAATATTTAAGTACACAAAACAGTGATATAACATTGGTGTCTGGGCAATGGGCCTGTCCGTCAGCAAGGAGAAATGTGTACTGTCTTTGCTTATTGGGGCATGCAGGTGGCTGACGTGGAGGTTTGAATTGGGAACAAATATTCTGCTTGCTGTTGCAGGCTGAAGTGGTGGACTATATTACAACAAACTTGTGCGATGAGCATTAGCAAGGAACTGAAAGCCTATTTTTGGAAAAATGTCTGGTGTTCTATTTTTCAAAAGTGTAAGAATGTAAATAGAAAAACAAGTGATATAGATTTGGAGTCTGCGTAGTGGGCCTAGCCCTCAGCAAACACACATGTGTACTCGGATTTGCACATTTGGGAATGTGGCATGGCCGAAGCCTATTCCCCATGGATTTGGAGACTGCCGATGGTGGCAAGCCATGAACAGTGGCCATTGGTTACATTATTAGGTACGTGCAGTGAATAGTAGGGGCTGTTTGGTTAGACTGGGGTCATGGTGGAGACTTATGCCATCTCGTCAAAACATGGATCACCAATACAATGCCACAATTATCTCTCAATGGTGCAAGGCCCAATCTAAATGAATTTCTCAGCGTAGCATTTCAATAAACCAATGGCCCAATCTAAATGAATTTCTCAGTGTAGCATTTCAATAAACCAATAAATCATTACACATCTTATCATATGTCAAGGCACACTATAACCACTTATAGTAATACTAAATTCAATCTCAAACCTAACTACTCATGGTTGGCTAAGGCAAAATCATAATTCACATTTGCTAAAAGCTAAGGCAATTCATAAATCATAGGCATGGAAAAAATGAAAAAAAGAATGGCTTGCAGTGACAATTAAAGCATGCATGTCTTTTTTTGCTAAAGCATAATCCAGCAATGAACAAAAGCTTCAGACTCTAAGGTCCTGAATAGTCAAAGCACACACTTCTGTGTGAGGTACCCCAAATGCATGTGCTCAGAGCCTGGTACTCTGAATATGCAGTCCACCCAAGTCACAGCCAGCATGCTGGCCAGCATGTGTTCCTCTGCGATCAGCGCCAGATTAGGTCTGCTGATAAGGTGGGGCATTTATAGTTTTCTATGTAATGGTCTTCTATGAGAGTGCTCTAAGCTACTCCAAAATGTAAAGAAAAACTACTAAGCCTACAAATAAGTAAATAATGATTTCCCTGCATATACATGGTTAAATTAAGAAAAGCTTTCTACTTCATCCCGAAGTCCCTATCTATTTAGGTATCCTCCCTCTGCAAATCGCAGTGCCATCTGCATATAGCAGAGTGGGCATCGCTCTTATTTACTAAGAGCACATGGCACATGACTTTTTCAACAAATGCTGCTGGCAGCTCATAAAATCAAGAAATGCAAGTGCCTTTGCCATTACAAAATAGCTTCCTAGCTATGCCTGGGGCATGTATTACAAAGGACAAGGCCAGCTCGTAGCACATGCAAGCTGCTCTTCAGATATAGTAATAGCTTCCATTGTTTTATATTGGGTATTGCTTCACACCTTGTAAGAGGATTCAATTCAACACTACAGCTAAATCAATGCCTAGTCTGGGATACTGAATGGAAACCCTTATTGATATATCTTTATGTCCAGTTCATGCGTTCTGGATGACTACCCCTATATAACACCCCTCTCTTGGAATCCCCCTGACCCCACTGAGCCAAGAAGTAGTTCTGTTTTGCAAGTTTAAAAGGTTTATTTGATAATTTAAACAATAGATATATATATCACACTTTATAATAAATTAATAATTGAATATCACACTTAATCTGAGCAGTAATCAATAATGGATAGTCCGGCACTAGCACACTTCTTTATAATCAATGATGAGTGGTTATAGGATGGATAAGATAGCAACAATACTTTTATGGTTTCAAATGGATGCAAGGTGGAATGAAAATGCAGTACAGAAAAAAAACTTGATAGGATTTCAACAAAAGACAATGTAATCACTTTTCTTTGGCAATTCACTCCCCTTTTATGCACTGTAAGGAGATGAAGATGACACAGTTCTTAGGAATGCAATCAAATAGAATTCAGTTCAATTCCCCCCCAGCAGCTTATACAACAGATAGGAGTTTTGAAACACAGGCAAAATGCTTTGAATATGGTGACAATGCAGTGAGAAATATGCTGAAAATGCTTTTAATTCCCTTCAGGATGTTCAGGGTGAGTGAACTATACTTGGGATGAGTTCAGGCTCACTTTAGCAAGGATCTAGCAGGTTAAACGAATTTTTGTCAAAGGAAAGCAATGAAGCTGCTGTTTTCACATGTGGCTGGATTTTTAACCAAATTGCAAATCACGGTAAAATTCGCGAGTGCGAGAATCGTGATTAGGAGTAGGAAGTTCTAGGCTTCTTGAAAAGCTGAGATTCTAAGCTTTCAGAGGAAAGTTAAACGAAGTTCCTAGCCCAAACGGTTCCAGAGATACGGACGATTAATAAAGGTAGTTTTTCGGATTTTAAATTTTAAAAGTTCAAAGCGACAGGTTACAGCTTGCAGCTAGAAAATGACAAGTGACAGCTTTGCAAATGACAGGTGACAGTTATGAGGCAGTTCTGGTTAGATTAAAATAGATTGAATTATATTATTTTAACTAAGAGATTGGTTCTGCACAGTTCTGCTAGGTACTCACAATATAATTTTAAAAGGAATGGGCCTCGCCACGGATCTGGTCAACAGGTTTTCTTCACTCGCCACGGACGGTTTTTGCGCACAGCGTCTGGGTCAGCTCTACTCTGCTGGTCTGGTCTGGGTCTCTGGTTCTGATCAGGTCTGTGGGTCCGGATACAGCGGTCTCCGGTTCAGCTGGTCTCTCTCTGGATACAACACTGCTCTCAGGCAAATGGCAAGAGTTCTTGCAAAGAATTCAAACAGCTCGCCTGGCTGTGAATAGTGGCAATGATTTGAGGCCTGCTAAAGAGGGATTTAGCTTGTAGTTGACCTCTCTGCTACAAATTCTGAAGTAAAGTCTTGGTCTCTGAAGGTGGATAGATTGAAGTCTCTATGTTGGCTCTCTGGCGGTTGATGGAGGTAAAGTATGGATTTTCCCGGCAGAGCGTCCCGCAGCAGGTGGAATAGAATCCCCTCTCTAGCTTCCAGTGGCTCTTTTTATGTCTTTTGAAAGTGGGTGTGTGTGCACCATCACTAGCCAGCCCCTCTCTCAACTGCCCATTGGTCAAGCTTTCCTTTCTCTCTTGATTGGGGAAAAGAAGTGGAGTGTCAGAGCGATGTCATTTAATGGCTTGCAGAAAGGACACTCCCCTGTCAAATTACACACAATCTATATTTGACCTAAAGACATATTTCATAGATACACAGTGGTTTGAAATTACATGCACCCATCACATATCACATGAGGTATACCCTGTTCAAACTCTGCTCTTCCTGGGGGCTTGGGTTAAAAAATGGCAACATATTTCACTTTTTGGTCGGGTTATCAATATTGGATTTGTCCCTGCATTTACACAAATGTTCGCAAAGCATGTGGGCATTAGGTGGTGGAGTGTCAGATTTTTAACATACAGACATTTAGAGTAATATCCTCTTTTCTGCCCCCTGAACATACCACCGGGTCCTAACACGTCTTCAAATGTGCACAGAAAAATCACAAGAATAATGATATCACTTATAAAATGTCCACAAGTCCGCTCTATGAATGATCCATCTTTTTAGATTTATGTTCTGGCCCCAAAGGGGTGTGGTTTCCCAGGTCACATGGTGTAGAAACCAGTTTATCCAGTTTCTGCCAAGCTCAGAGACCCTGCCCCTCCCAGCTTCTGCCAAAGGAAGCTATTTTACGGTCCCCTAATAAACCATCTGCCTGGGCCCTGGAAGGCCCATTGTTCAAAAGGAAGCCATTTACGACTACCCTAATAAACCATCTGCCTGGGCCCAGGACAGGCCTTTGTTCAACTCCCTGTAGCTGCTCCACCCCTAATCTAATCAGAGAGGTGACAACTCCTTTTGGCAAGGGGAAGAGTGGCTGAGCAGGTTTTAACTCCTGTGGGGGTAGATGTCAGGCAGAATTCAGTTCCTTAAGCCAGGCCCCAGCTAATGTCACTTCTAGTTACCCAGTTTTCTGCATTCAAATAAACTAACAATTTTTACACATGCAGCTAGAATGCTGATTCTAAGTTTAAAACTATGACATTTAAACAATTGAAACCTATGTGACACTCAAAAGTAGGTCTCTCATTTCTTTTAAACATTTAGATTTTTAGTGTCTTTCAGTCCAAATTTACTTAAACTGCTGAAAATCCACAGCTCAGCCAGTTTTGCTATGAACATTATTTTAGGCTCATCCTCTTTCCAGATTTTGTATGCCCACAAGACTTTATTCTGTCAAATGTCTGCTGGTGTTCAGTGAGATGGTTGGATATTCTGCAATGTTTGAAATGGGCATTCTGAGCTTGCCTTCAGAGAAAAAAAGGGTGATTTTTAAAGTGCTTTCTAGCGAACAGGCACTGCTGTTTTTCTCTTTGGCACCCCATTTCACTCATGGCTCTTCTGACCCAGCACACCCGCACCGGGGGGTGGCAAGTCAGGCGACCATTTTGGTGTGCGCACAAACTGCGCGGTTTTCATAGATTCTGGTGCACATGTGGGCTTTTTCGGCCATCTTGGATTTCCTAAGCCCACAGCACCAAATGTTGTAGCATAATAGTCCAAACGTGGGTCAGAACACCCAACAACCTCTTGAAAGCATGCGTGCAAATAAGCATTTATGTGTTTCGGGTTATATAGCACCTTAATCCACTTTACATCACTTTAAAAGCATTCTCATTCGAGTTGTTTCTACACATCTAGTGGCTAGAGTGGGCTCACCTGACCAATAGGTGACTGCCACAGATATGCTGGAGTCCACATTTAGAGGAGACCCTACAGTTTATAAATAAGAAGATATGTGGTAATTACACGTCCGTTAATACCATGTTATATTGGTTGGTGTTAGAACTACACATACGATCTTTCACGACTTGAAAGGAGGCAGACCATGCAAAGACTATGAAGCAGAATAGTATGATGGCGCAGTGTCTTAAAGATTGAACCAAGCTGCATTGAAATCAGCAAGAGTAATGGTTGCTACGATTTCAGTCAGATCACATTCTAATAGAGATCTGAACTTGATGTGTAAAAGTGAAGTAACATACATTATGCCTTTTATGTATGCTAACCCCTGAAGAAGTTCCAGTGATTATTCATGGAATGAAACATGTAGGACAGGCCTTGAGGACATCTTGGTTCTTCTAAAGAGAACAAGACATGTTGCAGCCTTGATTTAGACAGATGATATTGATTGGCATACTATATATTTTAAGGGTTGCAATTATTGAGCACTTGACACTTTATGTATGAATGGGGATGTATGATAATGGTATGACATGAGATATGTTTTCATGCATTTGTACTTATATGTGTATGTTTTTCTATACTATTATGAAATGCTGTGTACATTCGTGATCAAACCTGTTGAATATGTTGTGTTATCCTAATCCTGTATGAATATTCATATATATTTTTTCTACATCAGATAACATTGAATGCATAGTAAAAGTCATGATTTACCATCTATGTGGTAAAGTGTACGCAAGTGTGCTAGGCGTTATGAGTCTACACGTCTTGTGCCTGGCTTTAAGACGGATGAAATGGATTCTAAGTGCTTCTAACAGCTTCTAAGTGCAGCTAAGATGAATATGAGATCTACTAACTGATTATTACTCGCCCTCAGCCATAAGTAGTCAAATTCTTCACGTATGTCTATGAGCTCACATAAGACTCGAATGTGCAGCTTTTCCTTCACCTGCTGCTTCATGGTTTTCCCCCAGTTGGGTAGTCTGCGCAAGAATACATGTCAGAAATATTGGCTCGATAACGGACCTGACATCTACCCTAGGGATAACCTCTGATCTATGTTTAGGGATTGGTTCCAGTTGGAAATTATGGCGCCAACAACCATCCACAACTGCAACGCCTTATTGAGAGTACATTAAATACAAGTGGGAAATAGGATATCTTGGGATGGGAAGATAACAGGTGTAACTTTGCAAGGCAATCTATTGTTTCACACGGATGATTAATGTGTGCGTATAGTCTTTATTATTCGTTGGATATACATTTGTTTTTGCAGATGAGAACATGTTCGTTTGGTGTGTTCTGACCCTCAGAGAAAAGAAGATTGGTAAGCTTACATAGAGAGTTCCAGCAAAGAGGGCCTACGGTTGTGATCTGGAAATGTGAAAACCTGTTAGGGTTGTTGCAGGAGGAAAAGAAGATAAAAGATGTAAAGAAATATTTACAGGTGTCAGAGTTAGTATTTAATGATAGCTATTAGACTTTTGAGGTAACCCATCATACAGCCACCATCTACTCCCTACAATGTCCTATGTTCAATTGCCAATGAAATCTCTGAACAGCCTTACCTCACCACTACTGTGTGTGTAATAAATGTCTTTGTTTCCTTGATGGGCTCTATTCTTTGTTGGCATAGATGCTGCTGTGGGCAAAGCAAGGAGGCAGAAAACACCGGCCCCTCCAAACCCCAGATGTATACTGAGTCCAATCAATTGCAGCAAGAGCTGGAGAAGCCGATGAATATTCAAATTGAATACATGCTTATCTTAATTAAATTGTGTTTTAGGGGCGATTGAAAGGCTGCTGCATGTTGGCCCTGGTCCCATGAAACTTGTACAACAAGGGTGAGGCAGAATGAGAGGAGACAGGAAGGAGAAAGAGAGCCAGAATGGGTGAGGAGGGGGGATGCCGAATTAAAGGGAGAGTCACATAGAGGAAGAGGGATTGTGGCATAGAAATGAAAATATGAGAGGGGGGCGCTGTTGCACAGCTGGGAAATGGCCGCCGCCTGAAAGAGCTATGACACAGGCTGTAAAATATCCTTACTTTTATCCTGCATTACCGCCGTATTTCTCTGAAACCTGACTTTGGTTGGAAGGGGGAAGCATCTGCACACTTGAGGCGACAGTCGGAATTCTCTACACTGTAAACAACTGCATGAACTAGCACCCTGCCTCCTGGGCATGTTGCTACCGTCTATTGCTGTGGAGGTGGAAGCCTCCAGCCTGTGCAGGCACCCTCTGCTGGCCGGTCCTGCTGTGGACCTGCCCTCTGAGTTAATATCCATTTGTGCTGCAGAGTTGAGCCATCCGACATACATTTTCACAATTCCGCTGAACGATAAGGGGGCAGAGAAGCGGTGTACCTCCCAACTGCCGCCCCTGGGCATTACCCACCCGCCCAGCAGAGATTCTAATCTGCGCTCCACATCAGCGCTCTGACTGAGGTGGCAGTGGTGTGTGCCGAGCTGCGGTGACGGACCTGGCTGTGTGGAGCAAGGGCTCCATACTCATATGCGATCATGATAGGGTGACCAGATTTTCAAAACAAAAAACCGGGACGGCCAACAACATAAAAGAGGGACTACCCCATCCCAGCCCACCAACAACTGCCCCTTCCCCAACACGCCCCAACAACCACCCCCCAACCATATTTCCAGCACTTCTCCTTTCTATAAACTGTATATAATCTCATTTGTGCAGTTTTGTCTGTGAATCGTGGCATGTTAATTAAAAACGAGCGTGAGCTCTAATTGATATTACATGGCTTGCCGTACAATATTTTCCAAGCCAGTCTCTGTGGCACAGTCAGTAAGTGTTCTGACTTGTACCTGAGAGGTTGGGGGTTCGAGCCAAACCTCCAACTTCAAAATTCTGAAAGTGTTGTGAATAGTAATTACGGTTTTAATTACCGTAGCCCCCCAAACATGCAAACCCCGGACGGGGTTTCAAAAATGAAAAAACTCCCGGGACTCCGGGACCCCGGGACGGATGGATTTCCCCGGACTGTCCCGGGAAAACCTGACGTCTGGTCACCCTAGGTCATGAAACAACTTTCCCCTTTTCTACTGCTGCCATGCACCCGGCTGCGGGATCCGCCTCCTCGAGCCAGCCCCGCTGTTAGTTGCTGGGACTGATTCAAATTTCCTGGCTGTAGCCGCGCCTCAGTGGGATCTTCTTCTACAGTGCTGTGACTCCTGCTGTTGCGCTGGGCCCGATCCCTCTAGCGATACCCTGGCAGTGGATGACCTGCTGGTCTCTTCCCACCCCCCTGCATTATGCCCGGCACCCCAAGAGGATCTCATACATCCCCACCTCAGCCATTGTCCTACTCTGACCCGTCTAGGATCCACAGCAAGCCCTTTTGTACCACTGGCAGCAACCCCTCCGAGGAGCGCAGAACAGAGTATTTTTCGGTAAAGGCGGGTGGTCCTTAATGTTCACATTACTCTCCCCTTACATCCCGTGGCCCTGATTGTGTCGCACTTTCAGCCAAGTGGAGAACTGGCCCTGTAGGGTGCCCTACCTAAACAAGGTCACCAACTGCAATATTAGCTACGCAGCATACCGGGGCCTCAGCCACTCTGACTGCTTTGAGGTGCATGAGCCCCCGCTGTGCTCTGTCTTCAGCTGGAGGTATTCATCCTCCTTCCTCCTTTCCTGCTGCGGTTGCGCCATTAGGCTTCCTATCTTTGTCGGGGTCTTCCAGATTTTTTAACCTTACATCCCAGGACCCTGCACTTGGACACATGATTGTCCCAACCCCCTGGCAGCCTAGACTCTCCTCTGTAATCCCCTTGATCTGACACCTGCAGTGGAACACTGTAGTTTGTGATGCTCCTTGGCCCCCAACGTTACACGCTGCAGCCATTGGTGTGTGCTATATGGTGACCACCAATCCTGTACTACAAGCCCATTGCACTGGATGCTTGCTCGCATGCATGAGACTTCGCGTGGCCTTCTACAGCCTCCTTCCTAATCTATGACCCTGACCATTCTGGAGTAATAGTGAGCAAGAACAATTCAGCACATAAATAATATTTTTGTGTGTGTGTGTGTTCAGAACAGATAGCAGTGTGGTTACTATTTCCCCCTGCACACCCCTCAACCCCCCAATAGGCAATGTGAAGAGATAATAAGGAGAGAGCAGGTATTCAGGAATGACAGAACTCAACACAGAATATCAATACCCCTTTCCCCCAGCAAACACAAGAGAGAAATGGAATTGATTGGCAAGCTGTCAAAATGGTTTTAAAGTTATCTGAGAAACGAATGGGGAAAAACACTATATATGGTCTAAATTGCTGAAATTGTTTAAATTCTTATGGGAGCCACTTTAGATAGTTGCAGACAAACACTAGCAATGATTTGATACTAAGGAACAATGTAAAATATTAAAATTGAGGTCGGAAGCAATGAAAAACTGTTTTATACGTGTCAGAATTTCCCTAAAACAGGTTTATGAACACATATGAGAGGAAAGTCCGCGCAAAGATAGTTCTAACAATACTGGCACGGAAAGAAAGAGAGGATGGGCTTACGATAAGCAAGGTGCATAAGTTAGTGACACAGTTATATCTATAGATACTCACTATATGTGTTTCAAACGGAACCGTCAGGATTCTGGTCTGTCAAGATTTCTGGTCAGGGAAGGGAACCTGGTTCTGGGATAGACAGCAGGGCACACCGGATTGGACTGGGTCTGTTCACAGCACGTCATAGGACTGGATCTGGTCTGCAATGGCTCTGGTCCCAGCTCTCTGGTCACAGCACGGCACAACTGGATTGGATCTTTTGGTTCTGATGATAATTGTTTGAGCGGGGCAGCAGTACAGCACAGCCCGGCTGTTTGTTTTGTTCCCTTAGGTTTTGGAATTTTAAGGCCTAGCTGAAAATGGTTCAGCTATATAATGGGCCTTTCTGCTTGCCAGGTTTCTGGAGTCTGGAGCAAGGAAGATGATAGTTCTGCTTCAGGGTGCTCCGCCAGCAATCGGTTAGCGGGTGAATCTGTGTGTCTCTTCCAGCCCTGAGCTGTCTCTATTTATGGTTATGATAAAGGGGAGTGTGTGCTGGTTTATCCTAAGTGCGCCTCCTTTCCAGGGATTGGTCAGGGTCTCCTCTCTTCCTTGATAGGAGGAGAAAACAGAGTGTCATCATGATGATGTGGTTTTACGAGGCCTATAGTCCACTCCTCGCCTCTTGATCACAAAATCTACTTTTGGTGCAATATATATTTCCATGTGTGCAATCTCTATAACAATCATATATACAGTTTACATATTTTGTGTAGCAGATACTCCTCTAAACCCCATCGCTGTAAGACCTTGTGTCTGCTTTTTACAGAATTTTGCCCTTTTTGTCTGGAACACAATGTCCAATTTCGGAGCAACTTTCTACAAATGTGTGCATTGTATATGGGCATAAGTGTGTACAGTTTCATACTTTTGGCATAAATCTATTTGGTGTAAAACCATATTTTCCGTAATTTCTTCCCAGAACATATCACAGAGTTCCGGCACCTCTTAAAACGTGCCGCCAAAAATTAGATTCACAAATCTATTGTTTACATATTTTTCACAATTTTAAACAGTAAATTATCAGTCTTTTAAAAATGTGCTTTTTGTCTTTGTGAATCAACAAATAGTTGTTTGTCTCCCTCTCTCCCTTCTCCTTGCAGTTCAGAAGCAGTCTCCTCCCAGATCCTCCTGGCAGAGGCCATTTACGACCCTTCATAATTAGCATCTCCTTGAGCTGGAGGAAGTCCATTGTCCCCTTCCCACAGCAGCCCAAATTCTCCTCCCACCCTGTAATCAACACTTAGGTGTGATTTCCTGGTGGAGGGAAGCAGAAGGGAGAGGCCTGGCCTCTGTGGGGGAAGCTGTTATACTGGTTTGGCTGCTTTTAGTCAAGCTTAAATTCAAATGTCATTCTGTTGCATTTTTTTCTTGGTTTAAAACACACTTGTAATTTCAAAACAAGCAGCTATAACACTGATTCCAGATTCTAAACCATGGGATTAAACAGTTACAACCTAGGTTACTCTCAAAAACAGGTCACTTAGTTTTCAGACATTAGATTTCAGTTGTACAAGTTTAAATTCTATCATACAGGCTTCTGACAGCTGTCATTCAGGCGGCTGAGGATACTGCGCCCAGATTTTGACAGATTTCACAGGCAGGCAACTTTTGCTGTGGATGTTTTTTTATGACAAATTCAGCTTTGCAGGACATTCTAAGTTCACAATCATTTCTTGAACTAAGTGAATAGTAGCACCCAGCAAGAATATTGGATGTTTGAGGGTGTTTTGCACCGGCATTATGCAATTTCAGCAACCAATAAAAAGGATTTAAAATCAAGATTTTGGATTTATTTCAGCAAAGCACTGCTTTTCCCTCTGTGCTCCATTTTTACATGTTGTGAAGCCCAGTGACATGTTTCAGGGGTGAGATCTCTGTTGCACCACTGAAAACATGCATGGTAGATTTGGCAGCCCTCTTTTTGTGTTGCAAAGCGCGATCTCCATAGGTTTTGGCACACACAAGGTTTTGCGGCCATTTTGATGTTTCTGGCACCATCAGAACACCGGGATGCCGCATGGCAGAGCAAAAGTGGGTCAATACATCCCACAGCTTGAGGACCTGACGGCCTAGTCACTTACATTCCGTGAGTAACAAATGCCCCACTGAATTTTCTGGAATGGCAGGAATTATATGGGACCTCTTGATCACCTCCTCCACCCCGTACATCCTAACCCTGTACATCCTAACCCATCCCGTGCACTCCCTGATCACCTCACGCTTCAGAATTGATCCCCCTACAGATCTCTCAGTAGTTCAATTGAGAACGGTGGGGAGCTAGTACCAAACATTGCTCTGGATCCGACTGAAGGTTCAATGTCCCTTCCAATATCCTGAGGGAGGCCGTCTCATCATCCGATCCTTCCTTCCTCTGTATGGGGGACCCTAAGCGACAGTCCAAAATGGAACAGTTTGCCAGATTGGACCAGCTCCCACCACCTCCCTCCAATCTCCCTGGAACTTCACAGCTGGACGTCTCTACACTCAATCAGATGCTACTGGCCTTAAAGGGGAGCACAGACAGCTTGCGGGCTAAGATAGATGTGCTTACCTGTAATGTGGACGTCTCTGCAGTCCAGATTGAAAAACTATGTGGTCGTATGTCCGAGGTAGAACAACGAATTGGAGGTGGCGAAGACAAGATAGTAACCCTCCAATGGGAGGTCACATCTCTTCAGCAGAACATAAAAAGGGTGATGGCCAAGAATGATGATCTTGAGGGGAGGTCTAGGAGGAACAACATTTGGATAACCAGAGTACCCGAATCCACGCCCATTGACAAAATGGAGTCCTTCATCGAAAAGCTCCTCTTGGATATCCTGGATAACCGTACAGTCACCCACATGTTTATGGTGGAGGGAGCCAGGCCACCCCCAGGGGCCCCATAGAAGCTGGTCATAGCCTGCATCTTCAATTACTGGGACAGGGACATCCTGCTTCAAGTTGCCAGGGAAAAGGGGGAGCAGAGCGTTTAGCCAGGGACATCCCGGACCCAGGAGGTTCTCCCCGTGGGGACCCGTAATATTTTGCCTCAGTGGTTGTCGTTGCCAATTGGTTCCCCGACCACAATCTGTTTGTAATTGTACATCAGTACTACCCTGCCATATAATGCAGAGACCATGCCCCTCCTCCTCGGGTAACGGCAAAGCCACCATATGACACATCAGGCCTGTGTTGCACGGAGCGTCCCCAGCCACCGTGACCCCTGTACCTGAAGGCAATCCCACTTAGTTGCCTACTGTTATTTATGTTTTACAAAGTTTTGTGATTCTTCCCTTTCCAGTGTAGGGATGGGTTGGGTGGGGGAGGGATGTCGGGAGCCGGTAAGTTGTAGTTTATGGCGTGGGTGGTGGGGGTCCGTTGGGATGAAGATTTGTTTGTATTGTTGATATCTATATTTCAGGGTGTTAGGAAGTGCCACTTAACAATTGGCATTCATGGAGGCTATGTTTTTTAAATGGAGAGGGGGGCTCCTCTGTTATGTGACTCACTTTGCTAGTACAGGTGGATATGGTAATTCTACATACGAGAGCCTGGTTTTACCACCATATGCACTTTACTGAAGATGACACGAGACCACCATGTGGCACTGAATGTATTGACCTGGAATATAAGGGGCTTCATGAACATGAAGAAAGTATGTCTGGTTGCGAATTAGGCGAAAGTTCATGCGGCTAATATCCTATGCTTGCAGGAGACACATCTGGCACGCACAGACAAACTTCCCAGTTTGACGGGGTGGGGGATTCACAGATATGGTTCACCCTATTTCACTTATACACATGGTGTTGCCACGTACATTCATCAATCAGTGCAGTTTAAGCTACATACTGAAGTTGGTGATGATGAGGGACGATTCCTGATGTTGACAGGTGAGATAGCGGAGTGGAGGGTTGCGATTATTGACATGTATGCCCTGAATAACGATGACCCAGAAATTTGCCAAGGCTGTGCTACCCACCTACATACATGCCCAGACTATGCAATATTCTGGGCAGGTGACTTTAATGTAGCCCTCTCCCGTGATCTTGATAGATCCTCACTACCCCTACACCCTAGCCTGAAAGCAGCTCGGAAGTGGGCGGTTATAGCCAAATACCACGACTTCCATGACTTCTGGACACTCCTGCATTCCTCAGCCAGGGAATACTCTTAATATTCTGGGGTGCATGGTAGCACCTCCAGGATTGACTATGTAATGGTATCATCGAACCTCGCCAGGGATGTTAAGGAGGCCCATATCCTCCCCGCTCCCTATCTGACCATTCACCGGTGTTGGTTGAGATTCGTGGTCCTTCCCGACCTCCAAGGCTCATGCGCTGGCGCATCAGGGCTCGCACCCTGTAATATGTCGCCTTCCGGGAAGAGATCCGGCATGCCATCAAGGACTTTTTATAAATGACGACAGGTTCAGTAGATGATCCAGGAGTGATATGAGAAACGTTCAAGGTGTTTCTGAGAGGTTGTTGTATTGCAAAGGAGGGTGGGTTCCTCCGGTCCTTATGATGTTCCATTTCCTCCCTTAAACATGAGATCAAGCTTTTAGAAATACAACAGGGTCTTCGGGACTCCGACGTGGTGCGGTCCAGTCTCCGAACGGCTGGGGACGAGCTGGTCCTCCTTTCTATAAGGGAGGAATGTTACTTGGGTGATCATATTGCGGCCGCCACTTATGCTGAGGGTGACCATCCAAGTCAGACCCTGGGCTGGGCAATCAAGCATGAGCGCCAGTTAGATTCCATATTGGAGATAGATGACCCAGCCAATTGTTTATTCCGGGACTATTATGAAAGGCTTTATACTTCAAAAACTGGTGCCACTCAGGAATTCATCTCCAAGTACTTAGACAACTGGGCTGGCTGGACCTGGCCCTTGGTATGGCCCTGAGCAAACGCCCCTCAGATGAGGACTTCCGGAACGCAATCCTCTCCCTCCCCAATGGTAAGGCCCCAGGACTGGACGGTATCACAGCGGAGCTATATAAAGCTTATGCTGATCTGTTAATACCCCACTTGCGAGTCATGTATAAGGTGAGCAGATTAAATGGCACACTCTCACAGTCTACTACGACCGCCCTTATTCCAGTCCTGCTGAAACCCTCCAAAGACCCACACAAATGCCCTTCTTATAAACCGTTATTATTGATTAACAAGGATAATAAAATTCTTGCGAAGATACTTGTAGACAGACTACTGCCACATATACCCACATTGGTCCTTCCCGACCAGGCAGGCTTCATCCCCGGACGCTCTACTCAGAACAATTTACACCAGCTGTTCCCTCTTATGCACAATGTTGACCCGGCCATCCCAATAGTAGTTGCCGCACTCGATGCTGAGAAGGCATTTGATTTGGTGGAGTGGGTCTTTCTTTTCAAAGTTCTCCAGAGATTGGGTATCGGTACTGCATATCTTAGTTGGGTCAGGTTGCTGTACTCGGCCCTGATAGCCAAAATGTATACCAACTGTATGCTATTGAATATTATACATTCAAAACGAGGAACACGTTAGGGGTGCCCATAGTCTCCAATCCTCTTTATGTTGGCTATTGAGCCTCTGGCTTGTGCCATAAAAGAGTTTCATGCCCACAGAGGAGTCAAAATTCATTCCCACCTCTCCATCATTTCTCTTTATGCAGATGCCATGTTGCTGTATGTGAAGCATCCCAAAAGCAAAATAACAACCTTGGTAGAAGAGATAGCCCAATTTGGTATCCTTTCCGGCCTAAAGATTAATTGGTCCAAATCTGAAGTCCTCCCCCTGATTCCCTGTGTGCTGCAATCGGAACTTGGTTGAAGAATTCCGATGGTGCCTGGATGGTATCCACTATCTGGGAGTACTGGTGACTACTTCCCTGCCACACTGATTATACTCAACTATGTTGAGACCCTGGAACAGTTGGAACATAAAGTCGATGTGTGGATCCGCCAGCCCATCTCCCAGGCGGCTTGCATGGCCTTGGCCAAAATGGTGATTCTTCTCAAACTCTTATATATTTTCAACAAGGTTCCTGCATGGCCTCCATCCGCATTCTGGTCCCATCTTGGGAACTTGATGATTTGCTTGGTCTGGGCAGGGGGTCAGGTGAGAATATCCTATGATACCCTGATCTTAATATACGAACAAGGTGACCTAGAGTATCCCAATCTATGGTCCTATTATTTGGCCGCACGGATCCAATATTCTGCATGGTGGGGGGCCCTTTCCCTGAACTTCCGCATATTCTTCTTGAAACAGTCATGACCAATCCAAATGACGCAAGGGGACTGCTCTGGGATACCTCAATAAGAGAAGAGAAATCCAAGAAACAGCCCATATCTAATACACTGAATGTGTGGAAAGCACTGCAGCGGGAAACTGCTCATGTGGATTGCTTTTCTCCTGACTTGTCCCTATATCAAGCTAAAGGAATCCCCTTCAGCCATGAACACATCTTTCGGCAACATTTTGAGAAGTTGGGAGTTAACACGTTGGGTGATCTTGGCAACAGGAAAGATTCATTACCTTGGATGACCTGAAAAGTAGGGTGATTACAAGGCTGTCACACAATTACTGTATTTCCTGTTATGGGAGGTGATTAAGACCAAATGGACCAACTTCCCAGAAACCCCCCCTGTCTCCCCGATTTTGCAAGATGTCATCAACTCCCCCAACAGGTGTAATCTTGTCTCCTCTCTATATAAATGTATTAGATCCCAGAAGATGCCTCTGGTACATCCTCTAAGGCTAGATGGGATATTGTGCTGAGGAAGGTGCTTAATGAAGACCAATGAAACCAGGTTTGTCTTCAAACCCGTAATATCTTAATGAGCAGTCACCCCCGGCTGATACACTTTAAATGTGTCCACCAGATGAACTACTCCCAGAAAAACTTCATAGCTTCTACCCAACTAGATCCCCCAATGCATTTTATGTACAACCGACATTGCCGATTATTTCCATGTAGTTTGGAGTTGCCCCAGGGTGCACCCTTTTGGGATCGTATTCAGGATATGTCTGCAATATTGGAAGTTCATAACCCAAGTGCCCCTGAACTATGGCTGCTTGCCCTATCTCCCCCGAGCCTAAAGAGCGAGCTAAAGTTAATAGCAATGTCCTCAGTTTTGGCCAGATTATTGACTGGTGGCAGCATAGAGCTTCCTCCTACTGGGAATGGTTTAATTATATGAACATGTGTCAGAAGAAAGAATCCTTATACAACTCATCACTTCACAAGGGCAGTAAGCCATCGAACTACTGGGCCCAATATAGAAGCTATGTGATTCGCGATCTGTAAGTGACTTCAATCCAGCATTCCAGCTAAATCAATGCCTACTCTGGGATGGCCAATGGAAACCCTTATTTATATATTTTTATGTCAAAAGTTCTTTAAGTCTGGATGATGAACCCTTATATAACGCCCCTCTCTTTGGATCTCCCCAACCTCACTGAGCCAAGAAGTAGGTTTGTTTTGCAAATGAAAAGGTTTATTTGAAGAATTGAACAATATATATATCACACTTTTATGAATAGAATAATACCTGAATAGCACACTATGAATATGAACAATGATCAGCAATGGGTAATATTACAATATCAACAAACTCTTTAATCACTTAGGAGTAGGAATAGGAAGGATAAGGTAGCAGAGAATACTTTGTATGGTTCAAGGAAAAGCAAGATAGGAAAGAATGCAACACAGAAATAAAACTTGATATGACTTCAATCAAAAGACAATATAATCACGTTTTCCCCCTCTGACTACTCACTCCCCCCACTATGCAATATGAAGAGATGGAAATGAAAGCACACAAGTTTCAGGAATACAATGAATAATGCAGTTCAATCCCAGTTCCCCCAGCAAGCTTAGAGAGAATGGGTATGATTTTAAAACAGATCAATCACTTTTAACTGTGGTTTTGCAATGAATGGGAGAAATGCTAAAAATGACTTTAATTCACTAAATGGATTCAGAACTAGTGAAAGTGGCTTTGGATTGGTTCAGGTCAACACTAGCAATGATTCATTTGAATGTCGTTTCAGGTTCGGATCTTAGCTTCAAAATGACAGTTAAATTTTGGTTCTAGGATGTGCGGTTCAAAAGTGACAGAGGTTTTTGTGAAGGTCGATTTTTCAGAAACAGAGTCAAGATTTCATAAATGAAAGATGCGCTTTAAAGATTCAGAATCAATATCGACTTATACTAAGGAGCTATGAAGAAGCAAGACACTCAACGGACAGGCACCAGAACAGCGGCGCCTCTGCTCTGACTTCTGTCCATCAAAACACATGTCCCTCTTCAGAAAAATATCAGCGCATAGATGATTATCGCTACAATTATCACAGACTATGTGGAGGAGAGAGGAATTTAGGCTAGACAAAGAGGTTCTATAATGCAGTTCTGGACAGGTTGAAATGGATCGAATAGGATAACTTTAAACTAAGAGATTGGTTATGTACAGTTCTAGACTAGATACTCACTCCTATGGCTTTGGAGTGGAGTGGGCCCTGTCAAAGATCTGGTCAAGGGTTTGGCTGGGTTTCTCTCGCCACCGGACAGGTCTCAGCACTGGGTTCTGCTCTCAGCAAGGCACTGCGGTCTGCACAGCCTCTTGGACTGGATCTGACGGGTTCTAGATACAGCTCTGCTCTCTGGGTCAGGATCTGGGTTCTAGCACAGGGTTCTTAGGTAGAACAGCAAAACAGCTCAGCCAGGCTGTTGGATTTTGAGATGCCCCTTGGAAGTTTAGGGGTTAGGATCAGGTTGCAAAAGGTTCTGAAGGCCAGCTGAAAAAGGTTCAGCTTGTGGGTTAGGCCTCTCTGCTTCAAGGTTCTAGAGTTTGGTTCTAGAGCTTGGTTCTGGAGTCTGGTTTCTGGATCTATGTCTGGATCTTCCTGCAGGGTGCTTCGCCAAGAAATCAGTTGAGAAGTGGAAAGTGTGTCTCTTGTCTGTCCTCAGCAGTCCCTATTTATGTATTTCCAAAGTGGATGGGGAGGCTGATTTTACAATTCCCAACCCTCTAAGGATCTAATAGGTCAGGCAATGTCCTATCCCCTGATTGGAGAAAGGATCAGCGTGTCATCCTGTGTCCTGTTTATGGCTTAGGGAAAAACTCTCTCCTTTGTCTCTGTACAGCATATCTTATTTTTCATAAAACACATATTTACAATATACACAACTTGTTAATACTACATTAATCACAAGACAGATTAATTAAGGTACATTTCTGTTCAACTCTCATCTTCCTAAGAGCTTTGGTTCATAAATTACCACTTTTTGCGCTTTTGGTGGGTTTCTCAATATTAGTTCTGCACCAATTTTTAGACATGCATGCACACCCCATCTGGGCACATTTCTGTAATTTTTCAGGTTCCTGGCATCAGCACAGTAGCTACAATATGAATAATTCCGGGATTTAGTCTCAGAACATCGCGAGTCCAGCTTAGTCTTAAACTGTGAGCAAATTTTTCATTTGAACAATCTTAAAGTTTCACATTTTTGTCAGTCTGTTACAATATTTAAGAAGAATTTCCCTTAAACATATATTGAATCCAATGTCAAATCCACATCCCAGTCTGGTCCGCCCCCAGAGCTGGGCTGACTCAGAGGGTCACATGTCCTTCTTCCTGCCAGCAGTTTGTTGTCAGTCACACCTGAATTAGCATTTCTTTTCAGCCAGAAGGACTCCATTGTTTTCACTCAGAGCAACAGGCCAGGGTGATCCTGCTAGTTCCCTTTCACAGTAGCCTGTCAATCTCTTAGCCAAGGGTAGGGGGAAGTTTCCTTTGTCCAGGGAGGAGTGTGGAATTTGTTTGAAGCACAGTGTGGGGAACTTTAACTCTTAACCCAATTTCTAAAAATCGTCTTTTTTTATAATATAACTCACATTTTTAACACATACATTATACAATTTCTTGCTTCAAGTCTTTTCAGAATATGGTTTTAAATTGTATCCACCTATTAGGCTTCTGATAGCAAGTCTTTCTTTGGCATAGTTTGAGTTCCATGTCCAACTTTACCCAAAATGGTTTTAAAACACTGGCTTCTGATAGAGTTGAGTAACAGTATTACACCCATTTTTGACAGGTTTCTTCCAGCAAGCAATCCTCAAAAGTGGACTTTGTTCAAATAACATATACTTCTGTGGACCTTATATTTATGTAGATTCTTGCCGGAGAATGATGTTGACCACCCAACAAGGAGTTTGGATCTTTTTGGGTGGTTTGTGAGCCATGAATTTTGCAAATTTGACAACAAATAAAAACTGATTTTTGAAACCAGTTCTGTTTCTTTTGCAATAATTTTGCTCTGTGAGCAGCCAAATGATGGGTTTTGGCAGTGGTCTCCTGTGTTACCACTGACATAGGCAAAAGTAGATGGTGGCCTATTTTTCAGGTTTTCACTGCGCACTTTCTGGTGATTTCTGGTGAGCAGCATGCTTTCCGGCAGCCATTATGATGTTTCTGCTGCCAGCAATGCACGGTGATGTTGCAGGGCTTGGATTAGTGGGTTAAGACATCCCACAAGCCCCCCTCTTGCGATGGCTGTTAATCTTCCATCAATGGAAATTCACAAGACTGGGATATCAGCCTCATCTCTCCGGAATCTACAAATGACAAAGTTCATCATCTTTTCCTCCTTCAGGGGTTGATCGATCGGTTATCCTCGCCAGTCCTGATGGGAGTATTGAGCGATACACCAGGCCCCTTGAATCCTTGCTCCCGGTCCCCGGGTTATCCTCCTTGGTCTCTCTCCATGGTTTATCTCTCTCTCTTTTTTTCTCTCTCCTAGGATGACAAAGCAAAAACACATTTGTAGACATTTCCCCACCACTATTAAATAGTTGTTCAGACATATACATTTTGAGAAATCAGGAGACATTTGCATTATTGTATTTTATAGGCTCTATGTGGAATATTTTAGAGCTGGAATTTTATCGATCTGGAGTGGCCCCCTCTGGGGTTCCAGAAGACTCCTCCAGTTGCTGCAGAGTGTGCCTAGGATGGCAACACTTTAGCTGATTAATATGGACCCACTTATCTTCCCCTTCTGCCAAACTGCCTTTGGGGATGTGGATCTTGTAGGCGACTGGTGAGATCTTGTCTACAATTTCAAAAGGTCCCTTCCAGGTATGCAGAAATTTCCACTGTTTGGTCTGGTTTCTTTGGAAATTGTATAGATAGACCTGGTCTCCTACATTGTATTCTTTCCTGGTAGTCTTTAAGTCATAGTGGGACTTCATGCTGTCCGCTGATCTTTCTAGATTTTGCTGAACATAGGCAAAAGCATGTTGATGGTGTTTTCTTAAATTTTCAACATACTCATGAGTTGTGGAAGCATTGATCAATGTCTGCTCTCAGGTTCTATAGAGCAGATGCTGGGGAAGCACCATCCTGCGTCCAGTCATCAGCTCAAACTGTGACATTTTAGTTGCAGATGAAGGGGTACATCTGATGGCCATTAAGACAAGAGGTAATCGAATATCCCAACTTGGCCCAGAATCTGCCACAATTTTCTTTAATATGCTCACAATGGTTTTGTTGTACCGTTCTACTGCACCACCAGAGGCTAGCCAGTAAGCAATGTGTAGCTTCCTTTTCACCCCAAGTATCTCCCACATCTTTGTCATTACTTCGCTGGTGAAATGGCTACCTCTGTCCGAGTCGATCCTTTGGGGTAGACCAAAACACGAAAAGATGTGGTTGATCATCAGGGCAGCTGCTGTTTCTGCCTTGCAGTTTGGGGCCGGGGGACATTCCACCCATTTAGGTTATAAGCATGTCATGGTCAACATGTACTTATTTTCCCTAGAGAAGCGAATCACGGGCCCAATGAAATCTACTTGCAAATCTGACCATGGCAGTGTCATCCCCCTCTTTTGGAGAGGCGCACGGTGTGTGAGGGATGTTGGCTGAAATTGTGCACACACAAGACACCCCTTCAAGTATTGGTCGAGGTCCTGCCCCATGTGTTGCCAGTATGCAACCTCTCTTAAGATTGAAAGTGTTGTATGAAACCCCAGATGACAGGTTGTGGCGGCAACATGGGCGTGACTTAACATCAGGCTTCGGAATGAAGTAGGAACCACCCACTGATCTTGGCCAGCTAGGGATTTCCTTACCAACAAACCGCCTTGGATTCGGAACATTTTTGGACATTTCATCAACACTCTGAAGTCCTCTTTCCCTATGTAATTGGTATCCGTCAGGGGAAAGTTCTCGGGGTCCTCAATGTGTTGATAAAACTTACCAATTATTGGATCCCCTTTTTGAGCCATAATCAAATCAGCATCTGGGGTCTCCTTACTCCATTGTGCAGTTGAGAGATCATTGTGAGCATTTGTCTGGGACCTAGTGATAGCAGTGACCTGGATTTCCCCCAACAGGGACTCGATCTCTATTAGATCCCCTTGGATGGCCCCGGTTTTGCCAGCTGATCAGCTAAGTCATTTCAAGTTTTGTCTGGTCCCTCTACTTTGGAATGACCCTTGATCTTTTTCCAGTAGACGGTCATCCCATTCGATGTGACCAGATCAGCAATATTTTGAATTAATTTCCCATGTTTCAAGGGTTTGTTATTAGCACATAACATGCCTCTTGTTTTCCAGTTAACCAGTTGCTCCATGATCCCGTTCCGTACATAATACGAATCTGTGATTATGACCAGTTCATGGATTTGATGTTGGACAGCAGTGAGGATGGCTTGATGCACAGCCATCAACTCTGCACTTGACTATTTCGGGGACCAATCTTGAACCCAGTGCAGGGTTCTAGGGACTCATTCAACCATGCATTCCCTACGCTGGCCACAAGTTCTTTTTCCCCGTTGTTGTCAACATGGTAAGAGCATCCATCCACATAGACAGTGGGCATTCCCTTACACTTGTCTTCTTCAAAGAATTTGTGGGGGGAATTGAGGTATGCCTCCATCTTGTCCTTGATTTTTAGACTTTCGTCCTCGAGACAGTGTTCTCTGGCACTATCATGCAAGTCAGCCAGACCTTGCGCGAGGGGACTCTTCTTGTTTTGGCCATATCTGACCTCCACAGGAAAGTCTTGCATTGACACAATCCAGGAAGTAATTCGGGAATTACTCACATTTCCGACCCAGATTCTGTCACTTTGGAGGTATTGCAGAGGCTGGTGTGGAGTCTCCACTCTGATGTGTTCCCCCTGGATAAACGGGCGGTAATTCTTTAATGCTCACACCATTGCCAGGAGTGCCTTTTCACAATAGTTGAATTTTTCCTCCACAGAGGATAATGTTTTGCTTGCATAGGAGATTACTTTATTGACCATGTCATGCTTTTGGTATAATACTGCAGTCAAGCATGTATTAGAGAAACCTGTCTCCAAGAATAACTCCTTCTTTCTGACAGGGTAAACTAGTCAAACCGCTTATGAGAAGCTTCTTTTCAGTTGTCTTACTGACTCAGATTGACCCCCCCGTCAAAAGATGAATCAAGGGTCGGGTGATCTCTGCGTAGCCCTCAATGAACTTTCTGAGATAATTAGTCAGTACAAGGAGGCTCCTTAGTTCCCACAGAGTTGTGGGGTCTTTCCATTTCTGGAGTACTTCCACTTTCTTTTCCTGGGGATAGAGACCCTGAGGAGTAATCTCATGCCCCAAGAAATTTACACGGGTTCTACACCACTGCGCCTTTTGGAAGGAAAGTTTTGCTCCGGCTGCCCTCAACTGTGTCAGAACATAACTGATCTCCGCTATGTGTTCCTCCACAGTTGAACTTTTGATGAGGACATCATCTAAATAAGCCAGGTTACCCCTTTCACCCAGGTCGTGCATGGCCTTATGTAGGAAAATGTTGAACTCATTGCTGAAGTTGAGGTGTCTGAAGGGAGTCCGGGTCCATGTGTACTGCTGGCCCCCAAAGATAATAGCCAGCTTGTATTGGTCCTTCCTACTGACAGGTACAGTCCAATATCCATTGGTCAGGTCTATTGCAGTGAATACCTGTGACCCCTGGATCTGGGCCAGCTCTTGGTCAATGTAGGGAAGAGGCTATTGGGAATTATGAACCCGTTTTTTGAGCTCCCTAAGGTCGGCGCAGAGTCTCAACTGGCCATTTGGCTTCAATATCCCCAGCACCGGATTATTGAGGGTGTTGTGGACTGGACGGATTATCCCACATACTCAAGGTTCTTAATTATTTCAGTAAGGGACTCCATTGATGCGAGAGGCAAGCGATATTGCTTCACAAACACTGGAGTCATGCCCGGGTCCGTGGGAATTTTTGTTGTGTGGATGTCGGTGCGACCACAGTCATATGAGTCCACCGCAAAGAGATCTTGAAAATCCAAGAAAACTTGTTTCAACTTTTTCTTCTGCTCCAGAGTCTCACATGCATCAGCTAGGTTAACTCTCTCTTCCACCATCTGCCTGAAGCCTGGAAGGACTTCTGGTTTCGCTATCTCAGCGGCCACCTCCAGCTGGGTGGAGAAGTCCCTGGTCAGAGTGCTGATTTGGACTGGTGGCTTCAGGTGGGAAAGGCAGCCCTCATAGACCTGGAAAATCTCCTCATCCCTCCTGAAGTCACAAGTCACATCTACCTTACCATAAGGGCAGGAAGTGTACACCAGGAAGTTCCCCCCATGCCGGGTAAAGATCCTGTCTGGTGTTGTGTTGTCATCACTGTCACTGTCAAAACAGTCCTGGGGGATTGTTCCTAAAAGTTAATTACCTAGATCAATAGAAAAATGTCGGTCATCAACCGCCATTCCAATAATGGTACCTACGGCTAGAGTGATACTCTTTAAGTCGCTGTTATCCACCTCTATTGGATTGGTGTCAAGTTCTATATTGACTAATGGTGTTGGGTTTACCCCCAGCCCTTGCTGTTGGAGAGAAGCATTCAGATGAACATAGGGATCAGGGTTTTTCAATTTCTGTCCTCTTTTAACTTTCACTTCCAGGGAGAATTGTCAGGTCCTTTCTGGGATGGTGACTTCCTCTCCAATCTGAATTTCAACTGCATAAGGCAGCAGTTGAGCTGGCCTAAATGCTTTCTCTGGATCGTCAAAGCCCATGGGATTATCAGCTAATCGGGACCAAGCTTTGAAGTTTATTAGGTCCAAACTAATGGCAAAGCGATTGAGAATGTCACTGCCTAAGTAAAAGGCGGCAGTGACATCTCGCACGACCCAACAATTATGGACTATGCTCTGGTTGCCTATGGAGATTTCGAGCATATATCTGCTTGGCAGGAGATGTTTGGAATTGGGTGCTTCCAGATCCATTTCCCATTTGTCTATCAGTTTGAATGTGGGAATGGCTGGATCTTTTGGGAGTTGGCGGAACATGGCTCTGCTGATGAAGCTCTTACCATTGTTCACACACACTCAGGCGAGAACAGAGTCCTTCCCTTCATTTAACTGAACAGGGATGAACAACTGCTCTCCAATATGCTGAATATCAGCCAGGCTCTGAGCTGATTTCACATCTTTCTGGACTATAGGAGTGGGAATGTCTGATTGTGGATTGGTAAAGAATTTCAGAGTGTTTCCTTCCAGTGTGGAATACCACCTTAAACTGGAAGGAAGGTTGATTTTCAGAAATAGAGAGGACCCCCCCATCACCAGTCTGTTGTCCTACTGCTATTACTGTCACGTCTGGAATTTGGTTGTTCTGGAAGTGAAATTCTACTTGGTCAGATTTTTGTTCAACCATGTGGCATGTGCCGTTTAAACAATTTCAATTTTATTGGTCGCTAGTCTGGGTCCAGAGGACCTTGTTTACACAGTCTATTAGGGGTGACAACCTTCTCAGGAGGACATTCCTTAGTAAACAAGGGGTGCCCTCTGGAGTCACTACTATGACCGGGTGTTTCACCTTGTGTCGCCTAATTTTAATGTCCAAATCCGTTGTCCAGGAAGAGGGGTGAGAGGAATTTTGGAAATTCACCCCCCTTCCTGAATTTTGTTCATCAAAGGCCTTTTTGGACAGAAGGGTAGGTTGGGATCGAGTGTCCACCAGTGCCAAAATTGAACCCTGCCCCTGTACTTGAACCGGGGTATAGTATCTTCCCTCCTTCTCCGCAAGGGGGCACAGATAATGCACATTTTTGGACAACTGGTGGGCTAGGTGGGCTGGTTTTTTTTAAAGTTTTGGACATGGAGAGAGAAGAGATTTGGGCAGAATTCTGTGGAGAGTCTTGGGAATCTGAAAGAAAAGGTGGCAACTAGAGATGGGAGATGTATTGGGTTCCCCTAGTTCCGCTTCTGGGCCGCCCCCCCCCTTTTTGGAGGCAGTCACCAGGATGGGTTTGAACCAGGGGATTTTGATGCTGTTGGTTCTGGGATTGGATGATGGGCGGCACTAGCTCAGTCCCCACATCTACCCAGTCTGAATTTTAATCCCTTAGGACCCATTTTTCTTTCGGAGGAGTTCCCCCATCTCTGAAGTAGAAGATCCTTTTCCCAGGATCCTCTGAGGATCCCTCTCCTTCAAATTGGAAGATCTGTACCTCCTCCTATAAATGGGTCTGTTTGGGTCCTTTGTTTCTCCTACCCCCTCTCTGCTCCTTGGGTGGCAGACTTTCAGGGGCAGGAGATTTTGTTTCTGGTTCCAGGATTTCCAGGGGCTGTTTACAAGTGGGGAAGGAAGCTTCCTCACAGGCTTTACACCCCCGTTCCCCTTTTGCCTCCTTCCTGGGAACCAGTGAGTTGTCGGGGTGCTGCCCCGTCATTGTTCTGGAGCACCAGGTCCAGAGTTGGGGGCATTCTGCGCTGGAATGCACATCTGAGGGTTCTCTTGAGCCCTCAGCATGCGATCCAGATCCTGTGCCATGTTTTGGACCTGGCGCTCAGGCTGTGAAACCCGCTCAGGCTGATACGGGGTTCTGTTTTCTCCCCTAGGTTGATCCTGGGAAGGGTAACTATCCCTTCTCTCATATTACCCCGGGTTGGGAAAGATTTGGGTTCCCCTCCATTCTTGGCCTCCCCTCTCACTGATTAGGTTGTCTGGGCTCAGGAAAGTGGGGAAAGAAGGATGGATGATTTTGGGGTTGGAGGTTCTGTGGGAAATGGGGGAAAAAGTTCTGCCCAGGATTTGGGAAATTTCTGCCCTCCTGGGGGAAGTGAGGAGGGAAGTTCCCTGAGTTGGTGCTTGGTTGGATCCCCCCCTTGGGCTGGAGGAGTCCACACATAACCCAGGATGGGTTTGTTCCCCTTGTAGCGGGGACTTACATAGTCAGGGGAGCGAGGGACCCCATTTGTGGGACTACCTCCTTGACTCCCTGCCTGTGACTGGCCCGAGGGCCTTATGGGCTTGGAATTAGGCAGGTTTTTAGGCCCCCCCATCTACAAATCTAAATTGAGGGCAACCTTTACCTCTGCCACCTTAGCAGCGGCAGGGGTGCTGGTCGGTTTGGGGCTTTTCTGAGCATTATTTTTATTTTTTATGGGCTTCTGCACCTCATAGATTTGGGTGGCCTGTTCAATGACCCAGTCTAATGACCTTTCTGATGAAAATCTCTCACTAGCTGGGTCATGATGTATTTTGGCAGTGCATGGAAAAACGTATTAACAAATTCTTTACTGTCCGTGTGCACCCTTTTGGTAGTCTGCGCAAAGGCACGCTTTAACTCCTGCACAAATTCTTGTGGGGCCTGATCCTCCCCACATTGCAAATTATAGGCAGCCTTGCGAGCCTCTTGGGGATTTCTGTGAACAGAAAAGTGCTTTAAGATGGCCGCCCTATATGTGGACCATCTTGAATGATTTTGGTCCTCCAGCCCCACAAAGAAACTGGAGTGTTCTGGGGAGAATGTCCATTTTACGTACTGAATGCAGCTACCGCTGTCTTTCAAATGGAAAGTCTCCATCATTTGCTCACAGAGCTCTAAGTGTTCCCACACAGAATACTTGGCGTTCTTGTGATAAGGTGTGATGACACTCCTTATTGCCTTAATCTGTTTTAAGGGGTCCTTAAGCAAGGCCCTTTTTGCCTTATTGGCCTTCTTGGTTCGGGTAACCCTGGTCCATTCATCCTCTGACTCAGAGGCACTGCTCCCAGAGGTGCCCGTCTGATCTTCTAGGTGCTCCCGGATTCTGCGAGCCTGGGAATGGCTGGAAGAATGTGGGGACCTAGTCTCCGGTGTCCTGGGGCACTCAGAGGAGTCTTCTGATTCCTCCTTGCTCCCAGGATTTGATGGGTACCCCCCCCACTGTCCTAACTGGGCAGAGGTTTTCAGGATGCCCTTAGTGGGCCTACTCTCCTTGGGTTCCCCACTAAACTTCACAGTACTTGGGTGCCCATACCCAGATGTCCGCCCATCCATTCCTGGGAGGTACTGTTCTATGAGCCCCATACTTCTGACTGGATAGTAATCTGCCATCCCTGTGGCCCTGGGCTCATGTGCGCCAGGGGACATGGGGGTGTCAGAGTCCAGGGACTGGGAGAGATGAAGGCCTCTGGTACTAGGGCTCCTGAGGTTATGCTCAGGTGTTTCCCTTTCCCAGCGAACCTCATCTCTATCAGCCCCTGCTCCCTGTTGTCATGCAAGAGCCTGAGCTTTCTGTTCCTCAATCAAGGCCTTACTAGACTCTATCAGTCTCTCTTGCATGGCTACCTGTCGCTGGAGCCTATCATTGTGCTGACAGAGAGCCTCATTTTCTCTCTGTGCTTCCTGGTTTGTCTTGGAGTACTGGGTCAGTCTTTGCTGCAGGAGGGTTACCTCCTGAGTCCCGTCCCTACTGGCCTGTTCATTCCTTGCCAGAGCATCTTCCACCCTCCTGGTGTGCTCCAACAAGTTTTGATGCTCTTTTTGGAGGTCACCCAGTCCCTGGAGGACCAGGTGATTTTCTTCCAGCTTCCCTTTTAAGTGACAGACTTCCTGGCCTAAGGTATCTCTTTCCTGAGCAAGAGCCTGCCTCTGTGCCGCAAGGTCGTTCCTCTGACTTTGAAGGGCACCAGCTTTCTGGCGCTCTTCCTCAAATTCTGCCTGGGTGTCCAGGTCTTTCAGAAATAATTTGTTGCTCTCTGCCTTTTCTCTATCTAGGTGGCTTTGCAGGGTGACTACCTGCTCTGCGTATGCCCTATTGAAATCCAGTTGTTGCTCCATCTTTTTCTGGATCTGCAGTAGGGAGACCAAACCTTCTTTGTACTCCTTCTGCAAGGCCAGAATTCTGGTATCCTGGTCTGCCCTTTCCTGTTGCAGGATACCCATATCTTCTTTGATTTTAACTAGATACTGCCTATTTTCGTTTTCTAACTCCTGGCTCCTCTGCAGCCTCTGCCCAGAAGAGTCCAGATCAGATTGGGCCTTCTCTAATGCCATCAGTTGCCTACTTGCCAGATCTTGGCCTTCAGCATATTTGTCCTTTATGGCTCCCATAGACAAATATAGGTATGCCGCTACCCTGGCAATCTTATTTTGCTCATCCTTGGCCTTATGGGCCATATATAGTTCACTCAGGGCCACATGTAAGGGACCCTGGTCTCTCAAGATATCTAGCCCAGTTGCAGTGATCTGTTATGTGATTGCCTGCAACCACACCTTCTGGTCCTGCTCAGTTCACTCACTTCTCACAAATAGCTTATGTAAAAGGTGCTCTCTAGTTATCTTGATGTCTACCAATGTCACCATTCCGGAAATTGATTTCCTTCCTGACTTACAGAAGTTTATTATTTTATTTTGCAAAATAGACCATTTCCTTTTGAGGGGTGCTTTTACAGCGTAACACAGCGCGGTAGCCCAACAGGATTTATGTATCCTATCAGTTAGCACACTGTATTAAGCTGCGCAAGTGGTAGTTCTAATCCAGAAGTCCCGCTTCGAGCCCCCTTATATAACGCCCCTCTCTTTGGATCTCCCCGACCTCACTGAGCCAAGAAGTAGGTTTGTTTTGCAAATTTAAAGGTTTATTTGAAGAATTGAACAATATATATATCACACTTTTATGAATAGAATAATACCTGAATAGCACACTTATGAATATGAACAATGATCAGCAATGGGTAATATTACAATATCAACAATCTCTTTAATCTCGTAGGAGTAGGAATAGGAAGGATAAGGTAGCAGAGAATACTTTGTATGGTTCAAGGAAATGCAAGATAGGAAAGAATGCAACACATAAATAAAACTTGATATGACTTCAATCAAAAGAAAATATAATCACTTTTTCCCCCTGTGACTACTCACTCCCCCCACTATGCAATATGAAGAGATGGCAATGAGGGCACACAGGTTTCAGGGATACAATCAATAATGCAGTTCAATCTCAATTCCCCCAGCAAGCTTAGAGAGAATAGGTATGATTTTAAAACAGATCAATCACTTTTACATGTGGCTTTGCAATGAATGGGAGAAATGCTAAAAATGACTTTAATTCACTAAATGGATTCAAAACTAGTGAAAGTGGCTTTGGATTGATTCAGGTCAACAGTAGCAATGATTCATGAATGATTATCAGATTGAAAACGAAATTCAGCAGTTGAAAACAAGAAACAGCTATTTTGACATGTGGTGAAATTTAACCAAAATGTAATTCGCGGCAACTTTTCCACATGCGTGAAACGCGATTACGGAAAAACTATGAGGAATTGGAATGTCCTTTTAGGTTCTGGCACCTCCGCTCTGACTTCTGTCCGTCAAAACACTTGTACTTCTTCAGAAAAATATCAGCGCATAGATGATTATTGCTACAATGATCACAGACTATGTGGAGGAGAGAAGAATTTAGGATAGACAAAGAGGTTCTATAATGCAGTTCTGGACAGGTTCAAATGGATGGAATAGGATTACTTTAAACTAAGAGATTGGTTATGTAAGTTCTAGACTAGATACTCACTCCTATGGCTTTGGAATGGAGTGGGCCCCATCATAGATCTGGTCAAGGGTTTGGCTGGGGTTCTCTAGCCACCGGACAGGTCTCAGCACTGGGTTCTGCTCTCAACAAGGCACTACGATTCGCACGGCCTCTTGGACTGGATCTGACAGGTTCTGGCTACAGCTCTGCTCTCTGGGTCTGGATCTGGGTTCTAGCACAGGGTTCTTAGCTAGAACAGCAAAACAGCTCAGCCAGGCTGTTGGATTTTGAGATGCCCTTGGATGTTTAGGGGTTAGAATCAGATTGCAAAAGGTTCTGAAGGCCAGCTGAAAAAGGTTCAACTTGTGGGTTAGGCCTCTCTGCTTCAAGGTTCTAGAGTTTGGTTCTAGAACTTGGTTCTGGAATCTGGTTTCTGGATCTATGTCTGGATCTTCCTGCAGGGTGCTTCACCAAGAAATCAGTTGAGAATTGGAAAGTGTGTCTCTTGTCTGTCCTCAGCAGTCCCTATTTATGTATTTCCAAAGTGGGTGGGGAGGCTGATTCTACAATACCCAACCCTCTAAGGATCTGATAGGTCAGGGAATTTCCTATCCCCTGATTGGAGAAAGGATCAGCGTGTCATCCTGTGTCATGTTTATGGCTTAGGGGAAAACCCTCACCTTTGTCTCTGTACAGCATATCTTCTTTTCATAAAATACATATTTACAATACACACAACTTGTTAATACTACATAAATCACATGACAGATTAATTAAGGTACAGTTCTGTTCAACTCTCATCTTCCTAAGAGCTTTGGTTCAGAAATGACCACTTTTTGCGCTTTTAGTGGGTTTCTCAATATTAGTTCTGCACCAATTCCAAGACATGCATGCACACCCCACCTGGCCACATTCCTGTAATTGTTCAGGTTCCTGGCATAAACACAGTAGAGTCCATCTTAGACTTAAACTGTGAGCAGATTTTTCATTTTAACAATCTCAAAGTTTCACATTTTTGTCAGTCTGTTACAATATTTCAGAAGCATTTTCCTTAAACATATATTTAATCCAATGTCAAACTCACATCACAGTCTGGTCCGCCCCCAGAGCTGTGCTGACTCAGAGGTTCACATGTTGTTCTTCCTGCCATCAGTTTGTTGTCAGTCACACCCGAATTAGCATTTCTATTCAGCCCAAGGACTCCATTGTTTTCACTCAGAGCAACAGGCCAGGGTGCCCTTCCTAGTTCCCTTTCACAACAGCCTGTCAATCTCTTAGCCAAGGGCAGGGGGGGTTTCCTTTGTCCAGGGAGGAGTGTGGAATTCATTTGAAGCAGTGTGGGAAACTTTAACTCTTAACCCAATGTCTAAAAATTGTCTTTTCTTATAATATAACTCACATTTTTAACACATACATTAAACAATTTCTTTCTTCAAGCCTTTTCAGAATATGGTTTTAAATTGTATCCACCTCTAAGGCTTCTGATAGCAAGTCTTTCTTTGGCATAGTTTGAGTTCCATGTTCAACTTTACCTAAAATGGTTTTAAAACACCGGCTTCTGATAGAGGTAAGTAACACCCATTTTTGACAAGTTTCTTCCAGCAACCAATCCTCAAAAGTGGACTTTTTTCAAATAACATATACTTCTGTGGACCTTATATTTATGTAGATTATTGCAGGAGAATGATGTTGACCACCCAACAAGGAGTTTGGATCTTTTTGGGTGGTTTGTGAGCCATGATTTTTGCAAATTTGACAAAAAATAAAAACTGATTTTTGAAACCAGCTCTTTTTCTTTTGCAATGATTTTGCTCTGTGAGCAGCCAAATGAGGGGTTTTGGCAGTGGTCTCCTGTGTTACCACTGACGTAGGCAAAAGTAGATGGTGGCCTATTTTTCAGGGTTTCACTGCGCACTTTCTGGTGATTTCTGGCGAGCAGCATGCTTTCCGGCGGCCATTATGATGTTTCTGCTGCCAGCAATGCACAGTGATGTTGCAGGGCTTGGATTAGTGGGTTAAGACATCCCACAGCTCAAGACAGTTCACACCCGAGTTCCCCCGGGGACTAGGTTTGATAGGGTGCACTCCCCCTCCTCTTCATTTGTAATGCCAGGCTGTCCCCTCCCATGGTGGGAGGAGTTGAACACACTATCTGTATTATTTACATGTCTGTTGTCTCCATTCTTAAAAATGGTTTGGTTTTAGCACTTTCGTTTGGAGAGTGGGATATGGGCAGAGTTTGATATACCTTTTGGGTTTGTTGTTCCTTTTAGTTGACATGGAGTGACTGTATTAACTTCTATGTTTGTAAACAATTAACAACTTAATAAAGAAAGTTTTTAAAAAAAGAAATGAAAATAAGGTTGACAAAGGACAGAAGATTTAAGATAAAAGAGAATTGGGAGAAGTGAAAGAAAATAGACAGCAGAGGTACAGGGTCAGGAAAGGGAGAGAGAAATAGAATCGGGGTGAGAGGAGACGATCAGACAGAATGAGATGAGGTAAACTGGAGAGACATAGAGATAGAGTCCAAGGGAGAGGGGGGATGAGAGGGAACAGGAGAGGCAGCCAGAACAAGAAGAGAAACCAAATGGGGGAGAGAAATGAAAGCAGAAATGATACTGGAGAGAATATTGAGAGAAGATAGAAAGAGAAGGACGGAATGAGAATAGACAGAAAAGGTAGATAAGAGCACAGGAAGAGAAGAGTGTGAGAGCAAGTAAAAGAAGAGAGAGGCAGAAGGAGTAAAATGACCAAGTGGGAGGGAGGAAAGAGAGAAAGTGGAGAGAGCCAAGAAAAATTCGGGAGGGATTGAAAAAAGGCAGCTGAAGGGTGGTAGAGAGTTAAGTGACAGAACGTGGGGTGTGGAGAGCAAAGTCAGAAAGTGAGGGCAAGAGGAATTCACATTAGACATAAATTGAGAGACATAAATTAGAGGAAACAAGATGGCAGAGAAGAACTGGAAAAAGAAAGGGACAGGCCATGAGGGAAGAAGAGAGTCATAAAAGAGACATCATTTGAGAGTGTGAGAAAGAAGAGAGAGTGTAAGAAGCAAGGTGAAAGAACAGGAGAAAGCGTGAAGGAGCCATGGCAGGTGAACAAGAATGAGGACAGGACAGGTGCAAGAGAAAGAAGAAAGCAAATAAAGAACAGGGGAGACTGTTACACCATCCACTGGTCGCCTTACGCAGACGAATGCCAGTGCAGCCACTAAACCCTCCCTCTCAGGTCCTGATCTGCCTTCCCCTTCTAACCTGATGTCCTCACACCCTCAAGCAGCACGGCAGCGAAAGGACCATGCTATACAACAAGAACACACGAGGGCATCCAACGGGCTATGGTCATACTCACCGGTTCCTTTCATTGCAATGTTGGCAGCTGCCCTGGCGTCTTGGAGACAGTCGACCGAGACGCCGGCTTTTTTCATTGCTTCATCACGCCCCCAGGAAGACCCGGCAGCATTTTGACAACTTGCGTCATGTGACAAGGAAATGTGCTACATTATCGGTCACGTGATGGGGTCATGTGACACTCCTCGGCCCCTTCAAAACCGGAGAGGGAACGCTCATTCAGTTCTTCACAACTGACCCAATCAGGCACTGTTCGGCGTCTTCCTGTCTCCACATCTCGATTCTGGACTACAGACTTCTCTTCTTGGATTTCCCTGTCAAGTCCTCAGATACTGTTTTGCTCCGCTGTTTTAGGACCTTTTGGACTGTGTTTTGGATTCCTTAGGATTACCCCTGCTTTCAACGAACTGGCTTTTGACCTTGGAACTCTTAACAGACTCCTTTCAAAGTGCCCTCTCTATACAGGTTTTGCAGTGCCAAATTCCGCAGCAATCTTCCAGCACTGCGCCTACCTGCTGCCGATTGCTCCACACTGCAGCCACACAGAACACCTCCATTTCATCTGTGCTCTTTCTGTCTCCAGACCCTTTTGTACCTTGGTAAGCCCCTTGATATTTGTTACCTTGCTATTCAGTGAATTGTTTGCCATTATACTGACCCATTGCTTGCTTTGCAGCGGTGGGGGGGTCACCAGTGTTCCTGGTTCCTGGCATTCTTCGGCACTCAGATACCTGTGGCCTCAAGAATCGCCCAGGAAGTTATTTGTACCTTTCTGAGTGGAACTTGTGGACAGAGGCCCCATAATCTTCACGACCATCAAGTCATAACAGACTGTGAAGCCAACAGGTCGTCCAGATTATGGAGGCATCAGCTGGGGACCCCATGGCCGCTCTACTGCAAGCAGTTACTACCTTGAGGGCCGATATGGCCGCAGCCACCACGGCGATACACCACCGCCTTGACTCACTCCAGAGTGCTCGCATCCCTTACCTCCTGATTCTGAATTTGGGGACCCCACACCTCCAACCCCTGGTCCTTCTGCCACCCCTTCCATCATCACACCAGTGATAGATTCCACTCCTTTTCCTTTAGCACCCCCTGAGAGATTCCAGGGAGACCCCAGGAAGTTTTGCACATTTTTGAATCAATGTAAATTACATTTCCTTTGTAGACCTTCAGCGTTCCCTGATGCACCTACCAAGGCCGCGTTCTTGCTTTCCTATTTGTCTGGTGTTGCCGCTACATGGGTCAACCCATTACTTGAAAACGATCATCCTGCCCTTTATGACTTTGACCTCTTAGTGACCGAAATGTCCAAGGTTTTTGACACCAGACACAAAGCTCAATCCAGAGATTTGGAATTACTTGATCTCTCTCAGGGGAGAAGCACCCTTATAGAATACATAACACGATTCAACCAGTTAGCGGCAGAAACATCCTGGCCCGAAAACAAAAAGGCTGTGGTATGTTACGGAGGTCTAAGCAGCTCCATTAAGGACGCCTTGGCAGTGGTGCCGTCACTTCCGACTCAGTACTCTGATCTGGTTGACCTAACTCTCCAGTTAGACGCTTGATGCACCGAGCGCAAGGTAGAAGCCAGATTCTCGGGTACACAGTTGTCAGTTCCATCTGATGTAGTCAACTGTCATGGGTTTTGACCCATGTTGAATCCTTAGACTGGGTAGATGTGGGGATGAGCTGGCGCCGCCCATTATTCTATCCCAGAACAAACTAAATCAATAGACTGGGTGGATGTGGGGATGAGCTGTCGCCGCCCACATTCACGCCAGAATCCAGGAGAATTGCGCAGTTGGCACAAGACCACTCCAAAGATACAACCTTCTTGTGGGGGGTTCCACATCACCACTCTAATGTAAGGATGCCTATCAAAATAATAGCAAAAATCTCCTGTCAAATTCAAGACAACTCAAAAATGGATGCAGTACTGACAAATTCCACAAGGCGGCGCTAGCGGTCTAAACTCTGACAGGGAAACTGTATTTAGGAGTTGCAAGAGGGGCAGGGACTTCAAAGCTTGTTGGTTAATTGAAAATCTTAGCCACCTGCTGTTCCCAGAGGCCAGGAGGCTGAGAGCTCTTAACACCCCAGAGACTCACAACAGGAGGCAGGATATCACATGGCCCTTCTGAGTGAGAGGGAGGGGGTTTCCCCTTCAGCCTGGAGGAGAGAGACAATAGCCCCTTTCACTTGAATGGGGTATGTTAATTTTGAGTGTTTCCTGTCAACAGCCCTCTGCCAGCAAGGAGAGACATGTGATCACTGACCCACCCAGAATTCTGGAGGCAGACCCAAACACTTTGGGGAGTTGAATTGCAACAAATATATATTTTATAGAAACAGTGATAACTTATTGTAACCAAATGACAGGAATGTACAACTTTGAGACTCTTAGTATGGAAAATGCCCTCACGATTTGAGTCCAAACTCCGATTTGTACCATGTTCTGGGGCAAAACCCTGCTAATTATGAATATTGTAGACACTTAATTTAAGCTAGAGACACGGAAAGTTACTGGGATATATGTGGAAGGGAAATGTACCTTTGTATAATTTATGATCAAAAACCAATGTTGCAAAACCCACTAAAATCGAAAATAAGTTGCCATTTTTGAATGCAAGCTCCTAGAAACGCCAGAGTCAGGACAGGGACTATCTTTAGGAATATATGATGTGTGCAAGTGATGTCAAACAACTGTGTACCTGGGAAATATGTATTTGGATCAGGAATAGATTTGTGTGCACATTGACCAGGGGAGTGTAATTTCTGCAGGTCATAAAAATGACATCACTCTGACACACTATCCCTTCCCAGATCAGGGACCAAAAAATCTATTGACCTATCAAATCAAGAGAGGGGCAGGCTTAGTAATGCTAGCCTCTCCACCCACTTCCAAAACACATAAAAAGAGACCGCTGAGACAGGTAGAAGATTCATTTTCCATTTCTGCAGAGCATTTTGACGGCCGACATCCCATTAAGACAGAGACCAGAACCAGAGACCCATAGACTACAGAACTTTGAACCTAGAAGGCCCACTGCAAGCAAAAGTATTCTCAGCAGGCCTTCAGAATCCAGGAAACCTAACCAAACTATTCAACAGCCGGGCGAGCTGTTTGAATTCTTTGCCAAGAACTTTTGCCGGAACCACAGACCAGACCCAGACCGCTGTGAGCAAAACCAGAGATCCGGATCGCTGTGAGCAGGACCGGTGCCTGATTGACCCGCCGAGCAGAGAGAACCGCCGCTGGACGTGTTGACCAGATCCGTGACGAGGCCTATTTCAAATTTATATTGTGAGTACCTAGCAGAACTGTGCAGAACCAATCTCTTAGGTAAAATAATCTAATTCAAGCTAGTTTAACCTATTAGAACTGCCTCCTAGAATCGTGTCATTCTGTTATCTTTAAAACTGAGAGCTGTCACCTGTCATTTGAGTTTTACTTTAAATCCGAAAATCTACCTTTATTAAATCGTCCGTATCTCTTGAACCGTTTGGGCTGGGAATGAAATTTAACTTTCATTTTAAAGCTGAGATTCTAGGCATTCCGACAAACTTAGAACCGACTTGATACTCCTGATACTTTTACCGCAATCGCGATTTACGCACTCGCAAAATTTACCGCGATTTGCGATTTGGCCTGATTTCGTCATCTGTAAAAAGGTAGCCGCTTTTGCCTGAACTGCAAAAATTCGTTTGCAACCTAATAACCATCCCTGAACCATTGTTAGGGCTGACCTGAACTGATTTAAAGTGTCTACCACTCACCCTGAACCTCCTATAGGGAATTAAAAGCAATTTTAGCATTTTTCACTTCCTTGCCACCACATTAAAAAGCACTCTTGCCCGTGTTTTAAAAAGCATACCTGTTGTCTAAGCTCGCTGGCGGGGGGAACTGAATTCCGTATTGTATTTGATTGTATTCCTGAACACTGTGTGTGTTACTTCCATCTCCTTGCATTGCATATAGAGGGGGGGGTGAATTGCCACCAGGGGAAAAGTGAACATATTATCTCTTGTGAAACAATATCAGTTTATTTTCTGTACTGCATTTATTCCACCTTGCATTTCCTTGAAACCATAAAGCATTTCAGCTACCTCATCCTCTATACTACTTCTAAGTAACCAAATCAGTTTACCAGTAGATCATTATCCATTGTTGATCACTGTCATATTTTAAGTGTGATATCCAATATTAATTTATTATAAAAGTGTGATAGATATATATTGTTATATTTCTCAAATAAACCTTTTAAATTTGCAAAACAGACCTACTTCTTGGCTCAGTGGGGTCAGGGGGATTCTAAGAGAGGGGTGTTATATAAGGGTTGTCATCCAGAGTACATGAACTGGACCTAAAAATATATCAATAAGGGTTTCCCTCAGCATCCCAGACTAGGCATTGACTTAGCTGTAGTGTTGAAGTGAAGCCGCTTAACACAACGAACCCATGCAAGTGGGTGGAATACGTAGCCCTATAACTATGACGGAACGGGAAAGGTGGAGAACCGACAATGCCTGCTTTTATTGTGGACTTAATGGACATTACGTCAAGAATTGTCCATGCCGCCCAAAACAAAAGAATCCGGGATTTCCGAGTGCTCGTCCCTGAATATGGGGGCCAGGGTGAGCTCTCCACAGTCCCCCTCTTTCTCTCCTCCGGCATTTGGGCCTATTAGAGCAGTCACAGTCCACGCCTTACTAAAGCCTACTCCTGACACAATGCACCCCGTTCAGATTATCATTGATTCCAGGGCCACTGGCTGCTTTATCGACATACAAATGGCTTATGCCTTGAACCTTCCACTAGTTACCAAGGAATATCCCGAGCATGTATAGGCTGTGGATGGGACCTCCCTTGCTTCTGGACCTATTCCGCAACAGACTGCTCCCCTGGAAGTGGTCATTCAGGAAACACATAGGGAAACGCTTGCCTTTGACCTCATAACCACCCCTCAGTTTGGTATCATTCTTGGCATCCCTTGGTTGAAAAAACATAACCCGCTAATCAATTAGGGTACTTCCAGGTCTGTTTTGAATAAGAAGTTTGCCAACATTTTTGTCTTATCGAGAGAGAGGAGATAATCAATACACCTGCTGCAGCGTTGGGTGCAGTAGCACGTCTGGCCCTGTCTGTGACTGATGAACACCACTCTTCCACTTCGCACATGGTTGGTGCTGTCTTTGCTAACATATCCCCAGTTAATCACGAGTTTCTGTCAGTCTTTGACAAGGGCACCGCAGAGAGTTTACCTCCACACAGACCCTACGATTGCCCCATAGATGGGTGCCTAACGCTCAGATCCCCAGGGGCTGAATCTATTCTCTATCACCAGTAGAGGACAAAGCCTTGAAAGAATACTTGCAGGAGGCGTTACGCTTGGGCCACATTACACCCTCCTCCTCGCCTGCTGCATGCCCTATATTCTTCATTCCAAAGAAAGAGGGGGATATTTGCCCCTGTGTAGACTACCGGCGTTTGAACGCCATCACTATCAAGGATAGATACCCCATACCTCTCATCTCTCCACTCCTGGATAGATTAACACACGCCTCCATCTACATCAAAGTAGATCTCCGGGGGGCATATAACTTGATACGTGTCCGCAAAGGGGATGAGTGGAAGATGTTGTTTTGCACCCGACAGTGTATATTTGAATACCTGGTGGTGCCCTTCGGATTGTGCAACGCCCCTGCCACCTTCCAGCGATTTATGAATGAGGTATTTGGGGACATACTGGACAATTATGTGGTGATCTACTTGGGTGGCATTCTGATCTTTTCCTCCTCTTTAGACAAACACATCCTTCACGTCCGAGAAGTCCTATCCTGTCTGCGCAAGAATGCACTATTTGCCAAGCCTGAGAAGTGCCAGTTTCATACCAAAGAAGTAGAATTTCTGGGTTTCCACATTTCACCGGGTGGGTTGACTATGAATCAGTCTAAGGTACGAGCCATTTTGGAATGGCCGGTCCCGGCAAACTTGAAGTCCTTACAGTCTTTCCTGAGCTTTGCCAATTTTTATCGGCGCTTTATCCCTGGCTTTTCTACTATAGTGGCGCCACTAACTACGTTGACCAGCCCACGTGCTCCATTTATCTGGACCCCAGAACATCAGGCCGCTTTTGAGTCCTTAAAGTCTGTGTTTACCTCAGCTACGGTCCTACAACACCCGGACCTGGAGTTGCCATTCGTTGTCGAGGCAGACGCATCATCCTTTGCCTTAGGAGCGGTATTGTCGCAACCCTGCCCAACCTCTGGTCATTTACACCCTGTAGCATACCATTCACGCAAGTTTACATCTACTGAGCCCCATTATACTGTTACCGAAAAGGAGCTCCTGGCGATCAAAGACACATTTCAGGTATGGAGGCACCATTTGATGGGGGCCAAACATCAAGTCACGGTTTACACTGATCACAGGAATTTGCAAGACCTCGCATCTCTCAAATGCGTCAACAGTCGGCAGGTACGCTGGCACTTATTCTTTGCAGCATATGACTTCGTTGTGATAGACCGCCCTGGTCTATCTCATGGTAAAGCAGATGCTCTATCCCGCTCTCCTGGAGGGGTGTTGCTTCCAGTCTTCCCAGAAACGGTGCTTGAACACGGGCATGTAGGATGCTTATGCACTCCTCCGCCTCCCCTGTTTTCAGCCATACGCACATGGGTTTCCCAACATCCACAACAGTTAGCAGAATGGGATCCCGTTTATCACGATGGCCTGCCTTTTGTTAACAACAGATTGTTCTTACCCACAAGTGACACTCGAAAGCTAGCTATGGAATGGTCTCATGATGCTGCCATCCATGGCCACCCTGGGCAGCAGCGTACTCTGGACCTACTTAAACGCTGGTGCTGGTGGCCTTCGATGCAGCGCAACGTTGAGAACTATGTCAACACATGCTCAGTGTGTGCCCAGTGTAAGTCCCGTAGGGGCCGCCCCTTGGGTCTTCTACAGCCCATGCCGATTCCCCCCAGACCCTGGCATACCCTTACAATGGATTTTGTGACTGACCTCCCTCGTTCACAAGGTTATGATATGGTGTGGGTTGCAGTGGACGCATACACGAAGATGGCTCGCTTTATTCCTTGTTCTGGTATACCCTCTGCACCTACATTGGCAAGCCTGTTTTTCAAGTCCATTTTTTGTTTATTCGGACTCCCTACGGTCTTGGTTTCTGACAGACGTTCACAATTCACATCTCGTTTTTGGCGTGCGCTCACTAAATTACTGGGTATTGATGCACTATTCTCCTCTGCTTACCATCCGGAAACCGACGGCCAGACGGAAAGGGTAAATCAGGCCATGGAACAATACTTACGCTGTCTTTCGCTACAACACCAGAAATCATGGATACACCTGCTACACCTCGCTGAATTCGCCCATACCAACTCCTTGCACTCCTCCACTGGCTTCTCCCCGTTCTATCCCTCTATTGCCAGCACCCCCGTACATTGCCCATCCCCGATTATGCATCCTCTTGTGCTCCTGTTGCCTCGTGTTGTGTTCGCGACTTGGCCACGGTTCATGCCCAGACTCTTGTCCTTTGTGGGAAGCCCAGTTGGCCATGAAAGCTTCAGCCGATAGGAAGCGGGTTGCTGCTCCTGTTTACCATGTGGGGGACTGAGTTTGGCTGTCATCCCGCTATCTACACTTGCCTGGCTGTCGCAAGTTACTTCCCAGGTTCGTTGGTCCTTTTTGGGTGTCTGGTGTCCTGAGTCCGGTGGCCTACAGCCTATCTCTTCCTTCAGCCTGGAGGATCCACCAGGTCTTTCATACTTCCCTCCTGATACCATGCCCTGGTCCTACGCATCTGGTCTCTCACCCTGCCCCTGTGTCACTGGATGACCCTGATGTTTATGAGGTTGGGGATATTTTGGGCTCTCGTCTCTTCAGGGGTCGGCTCCAGTACCTCGTGGATTGGTTAGGTTACGGTCCTGAGGAGCGCTCTTGGGTTCCTGCCCGGGATGTGCATGCCCCTCGTTTGGTGGCCCAGTTTCATCAGGATTTTCCTGCTTGCCCACGGGGTTGTGGGCCTTTCGGGGGGGCTCTGTTACACCATCCACTGGTCGCCTTATGCGGACGAATGCCCGTGCAGCCACTAAACCTTCACTCTCAGGTCTTAATCGGCCTTCCCCTTCTAACCTCATGTCCTCACTCCCTCAAGCAGCACTGCAGCGGTGGACCATGCTATACAACAAGAACACACGAGGGCATCCAACGGGCTATGGTCATACTCTCCCGTTCCTTTCATTGCAACGTTGGCAGCGGCCCTGGCGTCTTGGAGACAGTCGACGGAGACGCCAGCTTTTTTCTTTGCTTCATCACGCCCCCAGGAAGACCCGGCAGCATTTTGACAACTTGGGTCATGTGACAAGGAAACGTGCTACATCATCGGTCACCTGATGGGGTCATGTGACACTCCCCGGCCCCTTCAAAACCGGAGAGGGAACGCTCATTCAGTGCTTCACAGCTGACCCAATCAGGCACTGTTCGGCGTCTTCCTGTCTCCACATCTCAATTCTGGACTACGGACTGCTCTTCTTGGATTTCCCTGTCGAGCCCTCGGATACTGTTTTGCTCCACTGTTTTAGGACCTTTTGGACTGTGTTTTGGATTCCTTTGCATTACCCCTGGTTTCAATGAATTGGCTTTTGTCCTTGGAACTCTTAACAGACTCCTTTTGAAGTGCCCTCTCTATACAGGTTTTGCAGTGCCAAATTCGGCAGCAATCTTCCAGCACTGCGCCTACCCGCTGCCGCTTGCTCCACACTACAGCCACACGGAACACCTCCATTTCATCTGTGCTCTTTCTGTCTCCAGACCCCTTTGTACCTTGGTAAGCCCCTTGATATTTGTTACCTTGCTATTCAGTGAATTGTTTGCCATTATACTGACCTATTGCTTGCTTTGCAGCGGTCGGGGGGTCACCGGTGTTCCTGGTTCCTGGCGTTCTTCGGCACTCAAATACCTGTGGCCTCAAGGATCGCTCAGGAAGTGATTTGTACCTTTCTGAGTGGAACTTGTGGACAGAGGCCCCATAATCTTCACGACCATCAAGTCATAACAGAGACATAGTGAAGATGGAGGGTCTGGAATCGAAGGGGTGTGACAGAGGGAAGTAATAGAGAAGGAGTTGTGACAATGATTAATTTGAAACTAAAATAAGAGACAACAATATGAATGACTTTAGTAGCTTACATGTTGATGCTGTCTGAATGGAACCCTATGCTGACACCCACACTAGCCATGCCCTATCTCCCAACAATGAAATAAATCAAAATGCGAGACTTTGGGAGCAAACCTCAGCGTCAATGCTGCCGCGGCATAACAAACCTCCCCTTCATATGGATGGCTTTAATTTCCCAACCAAATACATGTCTCCCATTGGCTTCAATGGAACCACTTAAAGAAATCTGATTTCACTCTCCATGGAGACTCAACTGATTGAGAGCTATGTGTAAGTGTGGGGCTGTTGGTGTCTTGTCATGCTACCTGACTAATTGCCCCATAGGAAGATTCCCCCAGTGACCATAACTAAGCTTTCACTAGGCGTCGGTGACCGGAGGGACAACTTTAAAACCTATTTTGCAAAGAGATGGCCTGGCATCAAAAAGTAAATAATCCTTCTCTCAATGTTCATAATAATGAATACATCATATTTTCCTAATGTCCAGCTCGTCCCATCTCATCAGGTTCAGCTTCATATAGTTCTGCCTTTTCAGCCATCAGTACTTTGGTTACTGGCAGTCACCATTAGCTTTTTCCATAGTACAAATGGACCAAGGCCGGGCCACCACTCCAAAAATGTGCCCTCTAATATTTGTAGGTCACCAGTCCAAGGATTTGATAACCAGTGAATATTTGCAGGTTAGAGATCCTGCGAACTGGCCTACATGGAACTCTGGAGATTTCCTGGTTAACCTCTACACCGCGGGCCTCCTTTGTGGAGGCATCCTGGTTTTCTGCTCCTCGTACCCTCCCTCTCAGTCATCCTACCTGCTCCCTCAGCCTCTCCTCAACCGCCACATCCATTTAAGCAAATAATTTGATTTGTTATAAAGCTTCCAGCATGTTATAAATCAATCTTAACACATACTTTATGTCGTTTTTTTATGCTAAACTACATTTTCACCCCTTTATTGGTATAAATATGCTTTAAAATTCACTATTTGGATGCATTTTTCCAAATTGTATTGGTTTAAAAAAACAAAATAAACTTAGAGTGGTTGGTCTTGCGGCCTACGTTCGCTCGCATGGTGTAATTTGGGGCCACTTAAACAAAATGTTCTGGGCCTCTTTTCCTTCCCATTCCACCCACACTTGAGGGCTGTGAGCAGGGGCGCTGCCAGACATTTTTCATAGGAGTGCCTAATGAGGTAATTTGTGGTGGCACATTTATTGACCTCTATGAGGCGCAGGGGGTCCGGTGAGGTGGTCAGGGGGCAGTGTTTTTATAAGGGTGGCCGTGGCTCCCCTTGCCCCTCCTGGCGGCGCCACTGGCTGTGAGCCAGCCCCATGGCAATTCGCAAAACACCCTTATGCCCCTGAAGACTGCTATCCATGGCGTCCCTTGCCCACTCAGGATGATTTTCCCTATTTGCAGCAATAGACAATGGAAATAGAAAAAAGAGTGAGTGTGTCATAGTAGAGCAGTATGGCATTATAAACGGCCGGATAGGGGGATGCTACCCTTGCGCGCAGGGCCCTACATCTTAAACTCTGGGTGACCTCAAACTGCTTCCGATGAATCTCAGGATAAGTTTAAAAGATTTGCGGGATCGCGAAAGTCGGATGGTTCGAGTTCCCTCCAAACTAGCCCGAGTAAGTGCCTAGGCGTCCCAGAATGCTGTTGGGTATACAACCAAAAGTCGATGGGTCCGCTGACAGACAACTTTGCTTTATGTTAGTAAACGACGTTGAGTTATGCGTAGTGGCTCAATAAAACAGGAGCGACACAGTGTGAAGCTGTTATTGTCAGTAAATCAATGCTTGTCTGAAGGAAGACAGCACATTAAGGTGTTAACGTCTCTTTTAGAAGTAGCTCGCAGCTTCCACTAAAAACAGGCGAGTGTGCAATTACCTAAAACTGTTTGTCGTTGTTTGTAGGCCCTTTGAATTCCTGGTCTGTCAGCTGGTGGGATTTGAGGGGGGCTGTATGCTTCAGAGACCTGCAAAGAGACCCGTTCCTGTGCTGAAAGACAAGTGCGTCGCGATGTTCTGCAGAGCAGGGGCTACTGTTAGGTAGCCAATTACCAGGTAAGTGGCTCTCACGGCTGAGGCGGCACTGCGTGCCAGTACGCACATTAACTTCTTTCACTGCACCAAGTTTGCTCGCCATGCTCAAGAGGTGGCTTTGTCGATTGTTCGCCTGCTCCTATTTTGACGGATAATAGGCCCTCGATGCCAGCTCAGCACGGCTTCGGAGAAAGAGGGCAACGCAGGCGCATTAACCTCCTGGTGATGGTGGCTGAGGGTCGAAGTCTTTTTCTTCTTTGCTTCTCAATTACAGCACATCTTCCTCAAACAAAAATGCTCCAAGAGTGCAAAGCGTCTTCCTCGCCCGCAGGTTTTCCTTTTTTTCTGATAACTTTTGGATCCTGCATAACACTCTCTGCAGGATACCTGCCCGATAGGCTTAAATTGGTAGGGACCCAACGAGTTCTTTGCTAAACAGAGTTTAGTTTCTTTATGTTGTTCCATGAATAATGATATTTTGTCCAGTCCGTTTCTGTGAAACGAAAACACCTGTCTAGGCTCTTACAACAATAGCATTCAAATGACGCATGCAGTATTTCAGCTCGGAAAAGTGGACTTTCCATGAAACTACGTATTTTGGCCGTGTTTGCCTCATTTATTGTGCACTGGGTGTTGTTATAAACACGAGAGACTACCGGGGGGGAGGGCAGTGGGGGTCGGTGGGGGAAAGCCTAGTATCCTGTTTTTTTCATGCAAAAGACGAGGACGTCTAATGAATTTCAGAAGAACCGTTTCACAGGTGACAATTGGCCCCCCTGACACTTGGGACATCCTATCAAGTTCCAGCTGTTATCCTATAGCAGGTTGCATGTAGTGCTGGGCGAAATTATGTTCCATTTTCAGTAGTGCAAGGTCATTTTGAACTGTGCAAAAAATTCCACGAATCGGGCCTAAAAAGTCTATCAGATTTCAATGCGCTTTGCCAGTCTCTGCCATGGGCGTGGATTCGCCCATATATTTTCATACTCGTCCGGCGGGTAGTGAAATGCGAAATATTCACTGTTGCGTGCTGCACTGCCTTAAAACCTTACAGCGAAACCCACCAAACTAAAGCGCAAGCTTTGCCACAAGCTTCTTCACAAGCTTCGCTTCAGTGAATTCATCTGCGCATGCAACGTATTTCGTGAACCACATGTATTTTGCACCACTCCCTTGCTCGTGCATCGGTCCATTTCGGTTTCAGCCATGCCGGACGCACATTTCGTGATTGTGCGCATGTGCATAGCACTGCGTTTAATCATGCACCGCAGAGTGGTTTGTGCAGGCGGTATCTGACAATGGCACGCAAAACATAGCAGTGTAACGGTGCAAAGGTTCCTGCAGGCAAACTCGGCAATGGCCCATGAAACTCACAAGAACTTTGGCGAGCCATGACGGATACAATGGGTCTCATTACGACCCAGGCGCTAATGGGTTAACGGCACCGTAAAAGACTGCGGCGCCGTTAACCTATTAGCGCCTAATTATGAGGTCCCTTTGCGGGACCCGAACTTAACGGCTGGTGTAGACCAGCCGTTAAAGTAGGGACCCTCAAAGGGACGTTGGTGCTAATTACGGTGCCGTAATTTGCGGCACCGTACTTAGCGCCTTCCCCATTCCCATTGAGCCCTATGGGGTAAAAATGGGAATGGGGAAGGGCCATGGAGGAAGGGGGAATTACCGCCCCGCCAACCTTGTAATTGGGTGGTAATTCCCTCTTTCTCCATGGCAGAGTCGGTAACTTACCGGCATGGACCAAGGTGCTAATAGCACCATGGTCTTCCGCCAGGGTCGTAATGAGCTTTGTGCGCAAAATTGTGGTGGCGACGCAACAGTAATGGCGATGTTGCAAAACACGTGGCAGCAGAAACCAGTGTGAATAACACTGGTTTCGCTTGTCAAATTAAGCTGTCATGACTTCTCACATCCAGTGAATTTCAAGGGTTTTGGTGCATTAAGCATTCACAACTTAACTGCACCTTAATTAAGATTTCTTCACTGAATATATATATTTACATATTTAGTGAAAAATATGTAGTTACAAGAGAGTTAATGTGTTCTGTTTTATCACAACAAAACCCAGCTAGTGTGGGCAGTGATGACCATCCTAGCTCAGTGTCCCCTGTTTATGCTCTCCTGATGACATTTTGTATCTCATTTTGTATCCCTTCTGTGATACTCATGTATGTGCTCATGGGCTTTGCAAAAGGGGGGAAGCTAAGTTAAGATAGCCATTAATCCCCTTAGCCGCTGAATTTCAAGGGTTTTGTTGAGATAAATCAGATCACCTTAACTCCCTCGTAACTGAAGTATTTTCAATGAATGTCATTGGTTTTCTTATTTTATATTTTCTTCGGGGCACATTAGTCTTGGTCTTCAGACGTAGGCAATGGCCACGGCTGACTGAACATTTTGTCAGTGTCTCCAGCCTGCACACCAAGGCCTTTACCCCTCTCCCTAGCACTTAAACAGATATCAACATCCATGGCTTATGTCCATGGTAAGGGTCCTCCGGGTCCACTGGCTTTTGCCCATTGCCAGTGTCCACTGCAAATTTTGCAGAAATTATTTTAAAAAGACCCTAATTCCCCAGTATAATAAATCAGATCCCACCTTTGTGCTGGTTTAAAAGACTATGGTCTGTTTTCCCCCTCTTTTTATTCCCACAATAATGTACTGTGCTAACAATGAATGACACCATCCTCTATTCCCATTTAAATCATTTCCTGTAATCATGTACACAGTTATACAGAGTATGCTGATTCCGGTGGTAACGCAACGTCAGACATTTCCCCAAGTAACGGGAAAAAGCTAAAAAATCTGAAAGTATTTTAAATCCTCACTGCCACTAAAATAGGTGCCCCTCCTCTTCTTTTGGTTCTGCCACTCCCTTTCTTGCATATTTCACCTCTAACCTGATGACATCTTTGTCTGTATTGGGCCCTCCTCTGTTGGTAAACCAGTGATGTAAATCCACACCTTTTCGTCCTCCAAATATATATTTTTAGCACTTTTATTATTCAGCTTCCCTTGGGAATACCACAGGAATTGCTTGCATTGGACAAGAGAAATTGGCAGTTTTTGATTTATGAAACACTTCTCTGCTGAAAAGCACCATGGTAGATTTATAAAGGTTTTTCAGGCTAAGGGGGTATCCGCTTCTCTGTCGAATATTTTAAAAACTACTGGATAGATTTACACCAAACCAACAGAAGGAACATCTCTGACGCTTTGTTCCCAACTTGTTTCTTATTTAGTGCAAATCCATCCAGCGGTTTACACACAATGGGTGTTCAATGGAAGCACTTTTTCTCCATGGGAAAATGAATTCTACTAGTCCCCCCAAAAATGTTGAGTACTTTTTTAGTAACTTTTTCCACTTTTAATCAAATTTTACCCATAATGTTTCATTTTGTGTGAACCGGGGCAGAGGTTATTTTTGGGTGAAATTTCATCCAAAGCTGTCCAGCGAGTCAAATGTTAGTAGTAATAGAATTTTGGAAAAAGTTTAGGGAAACAGGTTTTACCTTAACTATAGGGTGGCAACTGCCAGCGTTAAATGTATATATACATATCATAGGACAGTGTTAGTGGCTCTATAGTTACAGTAAACACCTCTCATCCATTTTAAATGTGATAATTCTATATCTAATAACTGTTTAACAGTAGCACAGATCAGAACAAAATCTTGCAAATGGGAGGGCTGGTCCAAGTTTCCTTACACTAGACAATTTCTTGCAATGCCGTGATATGGTTCAAAAGATATGAAGGGTTCAAAAGGTTGTGTTTTTCACTTTTTTCATTGGTTTTTCCAATAGCGAAAAAAAAATCAAATTTCTTCTCAAACGCCCAGCCCACACAGCTGGACAGATTTTTGCTAAAAAAGAAGCATGTTGGGCACTATGAACTTGAAGGAAATCCTTTTTTTATTTGTCGTAGTTCTGTCCAGTAGTTTTTTAAATGTTTTATTTGGTGGCAAAGAAGCATGTATGAGAGGACGATTTCTGAAGTTTTGGGGTCTAGCGATAGGGTAGATTTGAGTCTTTCTCTAAGACCTAGACCTAAAATCTAGATCTTGTGGATTGACAAAAGAAAAGCGTAAATACTTCTCAAATGCAAAATAATGGAATGTGGCAAGCACAGTAAATGCTAGTAGGGGGTGTAGCAGTATTTGAATGGCACTTTGGAAGCAAACCCTGTTTTTAAATTACAAAACATAAATACAGGTATTTGAAAGCTTTCATATGTTTCTAGAAATTTAAAAATGTGCGCAACAGAAGCAGCAGAGATGCCAATGCCCGTTTTCTATAGTCTTTGTTTTGATTGGACAAGTTTCACCTGATGACGATATAAATACCACCACCAACCTCTTCCTTGCCCCAGTACTCCAGTACCTCATTAGTAATATGTTGCATTACCCTATCTCCCTCTTTTTCATCCCAGTGCCCAATAGCAACCTCTTGCATTACCTCTACCCCCCTTTTCCTGATCCCAGTACCCCAATACCTCTACCTCCGTCTTCCTGGTGCCAGAAATCTGTTACATTACTGCCACCTCCCTCTTCCTCGTCCCATTGCTCCATTACCACACCTCACTCTGCCTCATCTCAGTTCACCATAAGTAATCTTTTGCATTGCCCCCACCTCGCTCTTCAACATATGACCCTTAAATAGGTAGCATATCATGCAGTAGATGGGATGCAGAGTAACTCTTACACCAAATAATCAAACCAACTCAGGAAGAAGACAACGTTGTTATACTGTTTTATTATCAATTGTTAAAACAGGCAGTTACAAAGGACATCAACGGACTTCACAGAGCATATTCCCACTCAAAGCATTTCATTAAAAATCACATTTATATAGTAAAAACTCGTAATACGTAACGTCACACTATGTGGCAAACAAGAAAAACCTACGTGGGGTCATGATAGGCTTAAAGGGAACATTTGAGTATACTTTCTATAAGGGATCGGGTTGTGATCGGGTCTCTACAGTCAGGTGGACAACTTATGCCCACCCATAGTGCAAGTCATCTTCAACAGTTATTTGACAACTAGCCCATCATTGGCTATCAAACTATAAGGCTCTTCGTTATATGTCCTCCTATAATTGGTTGGCACGCTCATACCCTTCTAGAACATTTGGCTCACTAGCAGCACGTAAACTGTTACTCCAGGAGTCAGTGGGTGGACTTTGACTGTGTCTCCCCAACCAATTAGCCCACCATCTCTCATCGTCCATGCCATGCCTTCTGCCAGGGAGATATCCTTTGAACTTGGCCATGCAATGTATTCTCGCTCCTGGGAATATATAGGAGTGTAAGCACACGCTATCTTGAGTCTATAGCTGCATGCCCAACTTCTATTTCCATCCATAGCCCACGTGACAGGAGACCACGATTCAGCTCATTTTCTAGCTTTAATTGTATTACATGAACAAAACAAAGCTTACTAAAAATATGACACGAAGTCCAGATTCTATATAATGGTGGCACCACCTACAGTCTATTCACTAAGATTACTTAGTCTACTTGCGTTGCTGCATCTGAACAATTATTAAACTCCTTGCATTTTCTGCAGTGCTATTCACACGTGCAATCTTCACTTCGCATATGAAAGTTTACTTGATTTTTTACTTCGTCATCAAATTCCATAAGGTCTATACATCTTCTTCTTCAGTCACTATTCTCAGTGCATCACACTCATCTCTTGTGACGTCACCAGCTTCTCTTTCTTTCGTCTTCATATTCCTTCGGGGACCTCTTCCAAGAGATTGTCATCTCTACGGGGATACATCAGATAGGGTTTTCTTAGTGGATACCTGTTCTCGTAAGCTCTCCATGGAATAGTCATAACCACAGGTGTCATGCATGGCGCGATTTCAGGCTTCCAGCATATAGGCAGGAGGGAGGCAGAGGCATTTGGCTGCTCCTCTCCACTCCCCCCACAGGTTGATTCATGGACCACACCTTCATTAACCTCCATATGCTGATTTCTTCTCTTGAAGAAATGCTTCCTCGAGGTCCAAATCTTCACTACTCCCTTCAGGGATCCTGCTGATTTTACATCTTCATCTAGACTCCAGGTCATGTAGCTGCACTGTCCATTCGGGTTACAATAGATCCATCGTCCTACATACTTCTTGTGATTCCTTGGATGCAGAAACATTGTTCCCTCAGGTGCTAGGATGCTGGCCTCTATATATTTTCTGATATCTTCATCTGTGAACTCCTTGGGTCCAAACCCTGATTCGACATCGATCATGATCTTCATTCCTACTGCCTGCTTGCACTATGTAATTATTATCTTGATCACACAGAATCCAAACATTTGTCATCACTAATACTGCTCCACCAAACTTTAAGATGTTCGCCATCCACCGTGGAACCCATGAAAAGATAGATGCAAAGTAACTGTCATCAGCAATGGCCTCTGCCTCATCTTCCATCTGATTGTGCAGTTTTGTCAGCAACCTTATGACCTCTATTAAGGTCCCATTCTTGCTGTCGTGTGAAGGTATGAATGTACAACATGATGACATGATTTTGGTGCAAAGTCCTCCATCCATCGCTGTGATCATGTCAAGGACATATCTGTTCTAGAGGGTCATCAGTCTTCTGGCACTCAATTCTTCTTTGATAGCATTGAATCCCTTTATGGTAGTGTTGATCGTCTGTAGGAGCTCCCAGTGAGTGATTTGCAACCACTTTGCATTGGCCATCCTCTGGAATCCAGGTATAAAGATGGTTGTAATGATTTCAGAAGTCTGGCTGAACAACCTGTGCTCATATGGAATAGCGTCAAAGGCCTCTATTGATTTAGCTGAGAAATATTGCTCTCTCTTTGTTCAATTGAGAATTTCCAGTGCTCTTCTCCTTCTCAAATGGGCACCTGCTTTTGGAAATTCACCAATGTTCAGATCGCTCTGTGGAATCACTAATGCTGGAACATGAATAAGGCCAAGGAACACATTCCTCCCCAATCTTCTGGCAGCTTCATGTAGGCTATGGACCCACAAGTCCAATATCGATCCATCAGGACAGCTGTCCCTGCTCCCATTCTAGTAACTTCAACTGTAGTTTTGCAGCCTTTGGTATTTCCCACACAATTATTTCCGTCTCTTCTAAAGCATAACATTGTATTTGCCAATGGGATCACATCCACTGGACATGATTCATCATCTACCCACGTTAGTAATTTGGCATACTTGGCCCATGACTTCAAACATTCATCGTTCACTTTTCGTACTTCTCGTATATGTTCATTCTTCAGTAAGTGAGATGAACAGGACATCAGCCCTTCTTCCCATCCCTTCTTGGATTTCACTTGTCCATAGACTAGCAGCTGACATCTTTCCCAGCATCCAGGCATCCAAGGTATTTCTGTTTTATCAGGACAGTTCAGTATCTTCATCTCTGCAATGACTACCTCTTCCTGTCCTGTCACCGGATATGTAAGCATTTTGCTTTTCCATGCAGGTTCTTTTTCCATCCGTGTAGTCTTAATATAATCATCCTGAAATGGAAACGACCATTTCGCTCTCCATTGTAGGGTTGCCTAACTTCCTTGACACTGTTGTCTGTCCGTACATGCTGAAAGATGAACGAGATATCTGGCATCGTGTTCTGGAATTTCTCTAGAGATGAAAGTGTGTGCGATATTTATGGCATGGGGCATGAGAGCACAGACATGGCAACTCTCATTAGATGTTCTCCCCCACCTTTTTCATGTGCTGGTGCCACATGTTATTACCCAGGTGTGCTGAACTATCTATATAAGTGTTTATCCTATTATTGTATTCCTCCATGCTCCTCCTTTGTCTCCTTAACAGAATGGTTGCAGCCCATGGAAACAACTTTAAAGCAGATTTACTACGGGAAGACAACACAAGCGCTTTTGGCTCATCGGTAATGGGCAAATCTACAATAGTTCCTGGAGTGGGGAGGATCAAAGGGACATCTGTCTTATTTGGACCAATGAAATAGAGTGTCCACCAAGAGAAACAGGAAGACAAAGATAGAAATGGAACATGCATATATTTTACACCAGAATATTAACCCACACCATTTGTGGCATTCTGGAATTGGTTGGGCTTGCTCATTCCCCAAAATCGTACCAGTTTCAACATTCCACATTTGTACTCCAATTGTTAAGGAAAAAACACTTATACTCTGGCAACTGCAATATATCTGGCAACTGCAATATTTCCTCTATTATTGCTACAAACAGCCTTCTGATTACAGGGCCATTCTTAGGATCTTGTAAAAAAGTGTGAATATCAAAGTCTCTTCTGACAAGAGCATGATAAGCTAGAAGGATAAATACAAAAACAGCAAGAATAAGTCTGTGAGTATCTCCGTTTGTAAGGACCATAGAATTCAACCAAATAGAAACTCAGTGAGCAACGAGTCTGGAAATTGTTTATGTTTCCAATCGTCAAACTCAAATTCTAGATTAGGCATATTTGTGACACGTCAATAACCTTCTTAAGTCCAATTTTCAAGATTCCTGTGACTCTCGGCATGGGTTGCACGCCTGCTATAATATCTATAAGGAGTGTTCAAACGAGTCACAGTCCAAATGTAAAATCTGCATTTATCAGCTAGTCACTTTATCGTCCCTCTTCTTTGTCATCGATCGAGTCTGCACACGCTGAAATTCTTCTTCTTGTCTTGCTTCTGGATCAACAGCTGGCTGTGGTGCGGTCTCACAAGTGCATAGCTTCATGTCAATTAAATGAAGCCAAGCTCGTCTGCCTTGGACTTTTACTGCTGAGGGAGTGACATTTTCAACACAAAAGAGGCCATTAAATCTCGGCTCATGCCACTTCCTAGTGAGGTTTCTGATTAGCACGGTATCACCAGAAAATAGTCTTGGTGCTGATAGTAATTCAAAAGATCCGGTTGCTGAATAGTTTTCATCTGTGTTCTGAGACTGACCCCCTGACACTTGAGTTGATCTGAAATGAGAGAGATGCTAGCGGTCATTATTGTGCAGATCATCACCTAGTAATTTCGCTGTACTCTAGGCATCGATGGAGGTGTAAGAGGCATTCTCATTCACCTCTCTGTTACTAGTTTGTGGGGTGTGAGGTGGTGGTCTGAAGCAGGCTTATTTCTTAGGGCATATACAGCTAAGAGCAAGCAATATAGCCATCGTTTTTTCAATGTTTATCTTAAGCTTGGTGATAATTTCCTTAAGGGGGCTGTTGTGTCTCTCACATATCCCATTTTCTTGTGGGAGGTAAGCAGAAGAAAACTTGTGCTTAATGCTTAACATCTTATCTGTTTGAACACTTCATTGACAAAATGTGGCCCATTATCGGATCTCAGCACTTCACACACACCCCATCTTGGAAAGACTTCACGTAATAAAAACTTTGCTGTGCAAGTGGTGTCAGGGAGTGTACACGGACTGTCATGATCACTGCTTCCAAGGAGCCAGGACCAGCCCAACGTCCTTGGAAGCAGGCCCCTAATCCTAAGCCTAGGCACCAGCCGGTCCCTACTGGGACCTTTTGGACCTTGTCCTGGCGCCGGTGGCACCAGGCTCATCAAAGCCATCGGTCCCGGCACTGGAAGCGCCGGGCTCATAATATGTGTGAAGATGCTTGGGTGGACTTACCTGCAGCAGACCATGCTGCTTACTTACCTGCTACATAGGAATCCTCTATAAGCCAGAACTATTTTCTTACCTGGGTGGGGCAAGCTCCACGCCCTGGATACAACAATGGAACTCTTCTGGAACAGGAACTCTTTTCTTACCTAGGCGGGGCCGTGGAGGAAGACGCCTCATCACTCCTAGGCTATTTAAACCACACCCGATTGATGAAGCGTGCTTCGCGTTATTCTGCATCTGCAGCAGAACGCTCACCGAGTCTGTTAAAGCTTTTCTTCTTCCGATCTTGTACCTGCAAGAACAATACTTACCATTCCAGTATCCAGTCTTCAGCAGCGCCTGTAAAAGACAAGAAACAACAGGTTAGCACGACGACTTCACATGCAACGCATTCCTTACCTGGTCCATCAGCAGCGATCATTTCTTCACGCTGCAACTCCGCCTGTGGAGACAAAAGCAGAGTTATTACTTACCGGCAATCCGCGAATTCCGGATGTTTTCAACACTGCAACCCAGCATCTGAAAGACAAAAGAAGAGACATTAGACAGGTATTTACTTACGCCCATCGCGCTCTCCACAATAGAGCGCCTGCAACTACTCCGGCGTTTTCTATCACCTCCTCAGCACGAACTCACAGCTGTGAAGGAAAGAGACAGTTAAAGCGCTTGCATTTACTCATGCATTTCCAAGCGCTCCTTTCCAAGGCTCTGGCTCCATCTTTGGCTCTCTTCATTCCATCTTCTAACGCTAGAGCCCTGCAAAACAAATAGAACAAAGCATTATTCCGAGCCCTGTTCAATACTTACGTGTCCACGCACCTAAAGACTATATGGACTAAAAGGTGTCTGGAAACTCACCGCTCGTGCTGTTAACGGCGGTTGCGATCCTCTGATGTTAAGAGGCCTACGTTTCACCCAGTGAAGGAACTGGCAATGGCACCCTGCACCAGACGCAGATGGAGAGCCCAGCATTAACCTATCTAAGATGAGCACGTTGGCCTGGGGGCTCTACGGAGAAGCTAAGACGAAAGAGAGAGAGAGAGAGAAGGACACTCAATTACCCAGATCTTTAACCCCATATATTCTTTCATCTGCAGAAATCTCACCCTTCGAGTTCGACACACAGTGCGAAGAGGCTCAGCCCCAGAAGCCAATCGAGTCCTGCACATCACTTTTCGAGTCACAGACTCCTTCCTGCCTAGACCAGCGCCTCTGTGGGAATCAGGTGAGCGTTACAGAAAGCGAAGCCCACCACAAAACTCCTACCCAGGCGCAATGGAAACCTCGGACACAGACCAACTGGCCCGATTGCTTGGGGAACTAAGAGCAGAGGTACATGCAGCTCGTCAGGAAACAAACTCTTTGAGAAGAGAGCTGATAATATCCAAGGAGCGAACGGAGGACCTCGCTAGGCAATTACTACAAACGCAGGCAGGACAGACTCCTTTGCCCGCTCCAGGAGTAAGTTACTCTTCAGCATCCTCAAATCCAGTGCAAATCAATCTACCCGGTAATGTGCCTTTGGCTCCACCCGAATGCTTTTCTGGTGACCCAAAGAAATTTGCAGTGTTTATCAACCAGTGCCGCCTACACTTCTTATGTCGCCCAGCTGCCTTTCCAACAGACCAGACCAAGGTGGCTTTCGTGCTTTCTTATCTCAGTGGCAGTGCCGCAGATTGGTCGATCCCTTTGGTCACTCAGGATGATCCGGTCCTTCACGATTTTCAGGCCTTCCAGTCCAGCATGGAGAAACTGTTCGCAAGACATGCCCAGGGGCAGGCCTTGGACAATGAACTCCTTTCGTTACGACAGGGTAATCAAGACCTCTTGACTTATATTGCCTCATTCAACAGACTTATAGTGGAAACTCAATGGCCGGAGGATAAAAGAATAACGCTTTTCTACAGAGGCCTGCGTGGAGAGCTCAAGGATGTGTTAGCTCAAATTGTGAATCCTCCACAAGAATGCTCAGACTATATTGACTTAGTTGTCCAATTAGACCACCGATTACAGAACAGGAAGGCTGATCGTTCCAAATTTGATACCCGAGTATTTCCTAAACCACCGACCTCTACTAGGGGAGCCGACACCGTGGAACCCATGCAACTCGGGGGCATGATAGGACCTTTAACTCAAAAGGAGCGGGAAAGAAGAAGACAGCTGCAATTATGCCTCTATTGCGGAAACTCGGGGCACTTTCTTCGAGACTGCCCAGTGAAACCAGCTAAGAAGGCTCTAGGAGCCGCAGATACCTGTACCCAAAATTCTGAGCAGGGAAACGACGTAGCCCGACAAGTGTAGAGGTCCTCTTGCCGAGCGTTAAAATCTGTCCTCGCATTTCGTGGTGCCTATGGTCCTCATTAGCCCAGAACGTCTGGATCGTTTGCATGCAATTGAAGCTTACATCGACAGCGGAGCAATCAGTAATTATGTGGACCGTGAAATGGTATCAAGGATGAATCTACCTCTTGTCCCTAAGGCAGTAAAAGACGTCATTACTACAGTGGATGGCACGGAGATAGCCTCCGGACCAGTAAGGCATGCCACCCAAGAAGTGACGTTAGTGAGCCTAGATGGACACCGGGAGAAAATCGTGTTCGATGTGATCAAGGCCCCTCAGTTCCAGATCATTCTGGGAATTCCTTGGTTAGAGAAGCACAATCCTCAGATCGATTGGCGAGCAAAGACGGTTCAGTTTCCAGAATGTTTTACCACTTGTTATCCTCGGCCTGATGTTTCACTGGCAGCGATCTCTTCCGAGGTTCCCAAATTACCTCCCGAATACCAGGAATTCCAAGACGTCTTTAGGAAGGACCAAGCTAACACCCTGCCTCCTCATAGGTCCTACGGCTGTCAAATAGACCTGATACCCGGAACAACTCCTCCTTGTAGTAGGATTTATGCCCTCACCGAGCCAGAGAATCTTCACCTCAGACAATATCTGGACCAATACCTAGCTAACTGGTTTATCCGTCCTTCAAAATCTCCAGCTTCCTCGGCTTTGTTCTTCGTTCTGAAAAAGGAAGGAGACCTTAGGACTTGCATAGATTACCGCGCCCTGAATCAAATCACCGTTAAAAACAGATACCCGTTACCTTTGATCCCTGAACTCCTGGACCAAGTCAAAGACGCATGTATTTATACAAAGTTGGATCTCAGAGGAGCCTACCACTTGGTACGAATAAAAGAGGGCGATGAATGGAAGACGGCATTCCGCACCAAGTATGGGCTGTTCGAATATCAAGTGATGCCCTTTGGACTTTGTAACGCTCCTGCCGCTTTTCAGTATTTTATGAAGGATGTCCTTAGAGAACTCATAGATGTGTGTGTTGTTGTCTACATTGATGACATCCTTGTCTATTCATCATCTGAAGAGGAACACCAGAGACACGTCAAAGAGGTTCTCGAGAGATTACGTCAACATAACCTTTTTGCTAAGCTCGAAAAATGCGTTTTCAACGCAACTGAAGTTGAGTTCCTGGGATTCATATTGTCACCTGACGGAGTCCATATGGATTCAAAGAAAGTCGATGCAATCATTAAGTGGCCATCACCAACCTCTGTAAAAGGAGTTCAAAGCATGTTAGGCTTCGCTAACTTTTACTGCAGATTCATTCCTGAATTCTCTCGGATAGTCCAGCCCATAACCGCTCTGTTAAAGAAGAACAAACGTTTTGAGTGGTCTACTGAAGCAGAACAAGCTTTTCAGGACTTAAAAGCTAAATTCATTTCTGCACCTGTTCTAAAACATCCTCGCCCAGGACTCCCCTATATCGTGGAAACGGATGCTTCTAGTCTTGCTATGGGGGCAGTTTTATCACAAAGAGATCCGGTCACACACCAATTACATCCTGTAGCCTTTTGGTCCCGCAAATTCTCGGCTCCCGAGATCAACTATTCAATTACAGACAAGGAACTTTTAGCCATCAGATCGGCCTTTAAAGACTGGCGGCATTATCTTTTGGGAGCCAGACACACAGTCACCGTAATGACTGATCACCGCAATTTACAATATCTGAAGACAGCCAAAGCTCAGTCTTCCAGACAGCTTCGCTGGGCTCTGTTTCTGGCTGAGTTTGACTTTATAATTACTTATCGACCAGGCAGTAAAAACGGAAAAGCAGATGCTCTCTCCCGGATGGGAGTAGATGAACATTTGACCAATCCAGAACCAATACCCATAATCCCAGAACAAATGATTTTGGGTTTGGTCAGCGCTCAATCCTTTGAAGACATCAAGACTACAGTCAAATCACTCCTAAATCCGGCCGATTTGCAGGACTGGCAATTAAAGGGAAAAGAATTCTCAGTGGATCAAGACCTACCATATTTCCAAGGACGATTGTACTTGCCCTGTGAGGAAATACAAAAACAAGTAATCTCCTGTTATCACGACTCTCTAATGGAGGGTCACCCTGGCATTACCAAAACCATGGAAAAGATCAAAAGACATTTATGGTGGCCATCATGGAAGAAGGATATTAGAGACTTTGTAATCTCCTGCGGTGTGTATGCCCAGAATAAAAGTCAAAAGGAGAAACCAGCCGGCCTATTACACCCATTAGACATCCCTCCCTGTCCATGGCATACCCTGTCCATGGATTTCATCACGGACTTACCTCCATGCTCAGGGTATAGTACCATTTTAGTAGTCGTGGATCTATTCTCCAAGATGGCTCACTTCATTCCCCTGAAGAGCCTACCTTCAGCTTCAGTATTGGCCCGAGAATTCTTAGAAAACATTGTTCGGTTACACGGTTTTCCCTCGGTTTTGGTCTCCGATAGGGGAAGTCAATTCATCTCCCACTTTTGGCGAAGTTGCTGTCGTCTAGCCCAAATTGATGTTAGACTTTCAACCAGTCACCATCCCCAAACTGACGGACAAACCGAGAGGACAAATCAGACTTTAGAGCAATATCTACGTTGCATGCTCCAACAAACTGAAAACCCTTGGAAGGATATTCTTTGGATCGCTGAATACGCTTACAACAATTCGACTCATTCTGGAACCGGGAAGACTCCCTTCTTCCTATTATACGGGCACCATCCTAGAACCTCTAACCTGGATCCTCCCCAAGAATTCGAAACACCTGCTGTGGATTACTTGCACTCGGAGATCACTCGTGCTTTTAAGGAAGCCACTGCCCATCTGCAAAGAGCTAAAGCTCAATTCAAAAAAGGAGCAGATCGACACCGTAAAGAGGCCCCTCACTACGCAGTAGGAGACCAGGTCTGGTTATCCACTAAGCACCTGCCTCTAAAAGGACCCCGCAGCTTCAACCCAAGATACCTTGGACCCTATCTCATCTCTGCCATAGTTAATCCGGTGGCTGTCAAATTGGAATTACCTGCGCATATGAAAATACATCCAGTCTTTCATGTCTCTTTATTAAAACCAGTACAACCAGAAACCCGATTGACTAAACTCCCAGAACCTGTTTTGGTAGAAGGAGAACTTGAATTCAAAGTAAAGAACATCCTAGACTCCAAAATCGCCAAATCTAAATTATATTACCTGATTGATTGGAAAGGATACGGCCCCCAGGAAAGATCTTGGGAACCCTCAGAATATGTCCACGCACCTCGTCTGGTCAAGAAATTCCATCTGAATCACCCCGACAAGCCAAAACCCCCGGAGAAGACACGCTTAGGAGGGGCCTTGAGGGGGGGTGCTGTCATGATCACTGCTTCCAAGGAGCCAGGACCAGCCCAACGTCCTTGGAAGCAGGCCCCTAATCCTAAACCTAGGCACCAGCCGGTCCCTACTGGGACCTTTTGGACCTTGTCCTGGCGCCGGTGGCACCAGGTTCATCAAAGCCATCGGTCCCGGCACTGGAAGCGCTGGGCTCATAATATGTGTGAAGATGCTTGGGTGGACTTACCTGCAGCAGACCATGCTGCTTACTTACCAGCTACATAGGAATCCTCTGTAATCCGGAACTATTTTCTTACCTGGGTGGGGCAAGCTCCACGCCCTGGATACAACACTGGAACTCTTCTGGAACAGGAACTCTTTTCTTACCTAGGTGGGGCCGTGGAGGAAGATGCCTCATCACTCCTAGGCTATTTAAACCACACCCGATTGATGAAGCGTGCTTCGCGTTATTCTGCATCTGCAGCAGAACGCTCACCGAGTCTGTTCCAGCTTTTCTTCTTCCGATCCTGTACCTGCAAGAACAATACTTACCATTCCAGTATCCAGTCTTCAGCAGCGCCTGTAAAAGACAAGAAACAACAGGTTATCACGACGACTTCACATGCAACGCATTCCTTACCTGGTCCATCGGCAGCGATCATTTCTTCACGCTGCAACTCCGCCTGTGGAGACAAAAGCAGAGTTATTACTTACTGGCAATCCGCGAATTCCGGATGTTTTCAACAATGCAACCCAGCATCTGAAAGACAAAAGAAGAGACATTAGACAGGTATTTACTTACGCCCATCGCGCTCCCCACGATAGAGCGCCTGCAACTACTCCGGCGTTTTCCATCACCTCTTCAGCGCGAACTCACAGCTGTGAAGGAAAGAGACAGTTAAAGCGCTTGCATTTACTCACGCATTTCCAAGCGCTCCTTTCCAAGGCTCTGGCTCCAGCTTTGGCTCTCTTCATTCCATTTTCTAACGCTAGAGCCCTGCAAAACAAATAGAACAAAGCATTATTCCGAGCCCTGTTCAATACTTACGTGTCCACGCACCTAAAGACTATATGGACTAAAAGGTGTCCGGAAACTCACCGCTCGTGCTGTTAACGGCGGTTGCGATCCTCTGATTTTAAGAGGCCTACGTTTCACCCAGTGAAGGAACTGGCGATGGCACCCTGCACCAGACGCAGATGGAGAGCCCAGCATTCACCTATCTAAGGTGAGCAGGTTGGCCTGGGGGCTCTACGGAGAAGCTGAGACGAGAGAGAGAGAGAGAGAGAGAGAAGGACACTCAATTACCCAGATCTTTAACCCCATATATTCTTTCATCTGCAGAAATCTCACCCTTCGAGTTCGACACACAGTGCGAAGAGGCTCAGCCCCAGAAGCCAATCGAGTCCTGCACATCACTTTTCGAGTCACAGACTCCTTCCTGCCTAGACCAGCGCCTCTGTGGGAATCAGGTGAGCGTTACACAGACCTCCCTCGATCCACCTACAGAAGGGACACTCCACCACTATTAGAAACTGATATGCATTACACACCTGCAGCATATCAATATTATCGATATGTAAATGCTGAAAAGGACCATTCGGTCTAGGAATAACTCCCCTAATCATTCTCAGTTTATGCCCATTCTGTACATTTCTGACATACGATGCAATTCACTACGTAGAATGCAACATGCTCTAACAGATTCGGAACGAACCAGTCTTCCGCAATTGTTGCAGCAAGATTTTCCCCAGTCACATGCAATTAATGTAATGCAGGTGTTCTAGTGCAATCTTTAATAATGTTACTGGTATTACTGGCTTTCCAGTGCTATCCTGTCACCATAATGCTTCTGTGGGGGATAAAGAACACCCCCTTTGTTTCCATAATTCCTGCTCTTCTTGCGGTGCACTTCCCTGAATTACCATTAATTGGGCTTTGGCAAATGAATAAACCCTTCTCGCATTACCATAGTTGTGGTTACTCCCTTTCTTATATTAGGAGTATCAAAACTTGAGCTATCTGGTGAATACACAACCCTTTTGGCTTCTGCATCTGCGTCTTCATCCCTGCAAGAGATCAAATCTGTTTGCTTAGTATGCGCTGCGCATTTAACCATTGCTACAGCTACTGGGAGTTGTAGTGCCTTAATAGGCCTGCCCAATAAGGATGCGTGCTGCACTGGAGTGCCGTCCGCTCGGAGGTAGCCCCTCCTTTTCCAACATTCGAGCCCAGTGTATACGGTAGACAGTAGACTAGCACTTGCTACAATTTCAAACTCGCCATTTGATCTATGTCTCACTACAGCTGCGCCAGAATGCCTTTCTCCACTTGTCTGATAAATTTTTTTCAAAGAACCATCAATAAAAACGTGTGGTATATCATCATAACATTCAACATAATTTGCACAGTCAGGCACATGATCACTCTCTGCCGCTGGTTCAGCAAAAAATGTGGCCGGATTCACTATTTTGACAATTTTGACTGTTGGTTTCAAAATGATTACTTCAAAACAGAAGCTCTCTGGATGTGAATGTACCCTTGGGCTTCTCTAAAATGGCAAACAAAGCATGCTCCACAAAAAGCGTCATAGAACAGCCCATTACAATACTTGTCGACTTCTCAATTGCAAACGCAGCTGTTGGCAATGACTGTTCACATGGAAAGTCTCCTTTCATAACTGGATCTTAAATCCCACTGTAATACGCTAGACGTGTGTGCCCTAATGTAGTCCTCTGTGTAAGCACTGCTGTCATGACTGTCCCATTTGCGGGCGAGAATAAGAAAAACTCCTCAGCATAATTGGGAATTCCCAAAACAGGAGCTGTGCAAGTTGCTTTCTTCAACTCCTCAAATCCTTCCTCCATTTCCTCAGTCCATTCTATTGTAACACCATTCATCTGTGCTTTCTTTAAACCCTGCAAAAGGGGTCTTGTATAAAACTATAATCAAACACCCAGGCTCTTACATAATTGCATAGCCCCAAATATTGCTGCATCTTTTTCACTGTGTGCGGTTTTGTGGTTTTCATAATCGCCTCAGCCCTTTCAGGTGTCACCTTATTTCCCTCATGTGAAATCAGTTGCCCTATGTATAACACCTCTTCTTGACAATACTGTACCTTCTATTTGTCTACCTTTTATCCCTTGTCTACTAGAATAGTCATCAACTGAATCAAGTCTTGCATGCACTCATCTTCTAGAGTGCTACAAATTAAAATGTCATCTACGTACTGTATCACAGCACTTTTCAAATCAACATTGCCTGAGTCCATCTGTAGGACTGTGACATTAGACATGTGACGGCACCACACCCCCCGGATACTAAACACGAAGTTCCACTTTAGTTAATTTCTTCAATGAGCCTGTGAGGGCTCCTATGTGTTCTCTGGGTTCGCAGGTCTGTCTGTTCATTACATTTGCGAGTCAGCCAGGGTGACGTCTCTGTGCTGGAGTCCTCTTTGTCACCTTCATAGGACGTGTCCCACTCAGTGACATTGTTTTCCCAGTGGTGCTGTGTGGGGTATTTCTATAGTCTCTCATTAGCTGACACAGCAGTTTTCCAGAGGTTCACCTGTGAGTCGAGCAATTTGAGTTGCGAGCTTGACATTGCTCATGAACCGTTCTTCAGTGCCATTCACCTGAGGCCATAACGGTGTTATTTTCCTGTGATGGAAACCCATGTACTCAGAGAATGTCTTGAAATCCTGTCCCGTGAAAGGGGGCGCATTGTCCCTTTTCACTATTTTGGGGATGCCATATGTAGCAAACATTCTATCAAGGGTGGGAATGGCATGTCGGGCTGACGTGGACGGCACTATTTGGATGTCTGGGAATCATGAGTATTCATCTACTACCACGATGATGTGTTTGCCCCCTTCCAGTGGCCCAAAATAGTCCACTGCGATTTCTTCCCACGCTCCTTCTGGTAGTGTGGTCATGCATAGCAGTTCTGGTCAGGTGTGGGGATTTATTACTGCACAGATGGGGCAGTTTTTGAGTAGCTCCTCTACCTGGGTGTCAAGATGAGGGAACCATAGCCTTTGCCTCTACATCCTTTTCGCGGACACCATGCCCCTGTGCCCTTTGTGTGCCAGCTCTAAGACCTTTTGTCCTAAACTGCGAGGGATCACTTGTTTGGTGCCCTTAAGGAGTAAACCCTTCTCAGACTTTGCAAGTTCATCTTTGACTAGCAGGAGGCATGTGTTGTCTTGTTTGGAATCCTCCTCTGTACTTTCCATCAATGTCCGTGCTTGCTTCCAGTGTCTGGTCTCTAAACACCTCAGAATGATCTGCAGTCCTTGATCTGTGTTACACTCTTGTGCTATCTGGTGCATGTCAAGGCCTTTTGGTGTGTTCTCTTGTATCACGTATCTGACGTATTGATCCGCGATGGATGAATTTGCCATGCAGTCCTTGTTTGGGTGTCCTAATAGGAAATCCGCTGGGTTGTGCTCCTTCCCCAGCCTGTGAATTATATTGAAGTGGTAGTCTTGTAACCTTAGGGCCCACCTTGCTATGCGTGGTGGCATTTTGGCCTGAGGATTTCCGTAGATGAACAACAGAGCCTGGTGATCTGTGATGACTGTGAAAATGCTCACATGCCCAGACTACAGCCAGTCCTTCTTTTTTCGGCCTGTGAGTATGCTTGTTCAGTCTTGGACAAACTCCAGCTAGCATAGGACACGATGTGCTTGAACTGGCTATCTCTCTCATCTAGTTGAGTCAAGATTGCTCCTAGGCCGACTGGGCTCACATCCACTATCAGTTCAGTGGTTTTCTTCGCGTCAATGTATGCCATGTTTTTGGCATCTGCAATGAAATCTTTTATGAGCTGGAACGCTTGCTGGCATTTCTCAGACCATTTGAACTCTGCGCTAAATTTTGTGAGTGCCCTGAGGGGTTCACTGACCGATGCAAAGTCTTTTATGTATCGCGAACAGCAGCTTGCTAAGCCTAGGAAGGATCTGAGGTCGGTCGTGGAGCCTGGAAGTTCTGCATCCGTAAGTGCACTGACCTTATCTGGGTCCGGTGTCATTCCCTTAGCAGAAAAGATGTGGACAAAGAAACAAAGTGTCTGTTTCCTAAATTGACATTTGTCCTTGTTTAGGGTGAGGTGTGCTTCCTCAAGGGCCATGCACACTCACATGAGTGTGTTGTCGTGTTGCTCCTGGGTCTGACCAAAGACCAAAATATCATCACTGTAGTTCAGACAGTTGGGTATGTGCTTTATCACATTGTGGATCTCTGATTGAAAGATATCCTCCGCAGACAAAACTCCAAAGCTGAGCCGCTTGTATCTGTACAAACCAAGTTGCGTGGTGAAAGTGGTTATATATCGAGACGCCTTTTGAAGTTCCAATTGATGGTACCCTTTATTGAGGTCCAGTTTGGAGAAGATGGTGGCTCCATTGAGGAGGTGCACCATGTCAGTGATGCGTGGTGCTTGGTGATACTCTCTCATGATGGCTTCATTTGGCCGTTGCATGTCCACGCATATGCGAATGTCTGACGAATCCTTTTTTTGGTACAGGTACTATGGGGGACACCCAAGGAGTGGGTCCGTCTGCTAGTTCAATGATGTCTGCCTCCAGTAATTTGTTCAGTTCGCTTTCAAACTGCTTTTTTATGTTTATGGGAATACCTCTGTAATGTAATGCCACTGGAGTGACACTAGTATCGAAGTGCAGTTCTAGTTGGCGGCCCTTCAGTTTTCCCAATCCTTTGAAGAGTGTTGGGAAGATTTGTTCAACATTTTCGGTAGGATTCAGGTATTTGTGCACCATGAGTCTGTATAGAATGTGGATGAGACCCATTTTAATGGCTGCCTTGTAGCTCAGAATTCGTTCACTGTCTGTGGCAGCTTCCAGGACATGCATGTGGATGTCTTTTGTGTGTCCTTTGTAGCTGCACGCCGCTGTGAAAGAACCCTTGCAGGCTAGAGGTGTTTTTGAGCCGTAGGGAAATATGAGTGCTTTGGCTGGTTGTAGCTGGGGGGCGTGTGGTATGTTGTTGTATACTTCCTCACTTATGACATTTACGGTGGCTCCTGTGTCCACCAAAATTTCTGCCGCTGTATTGTTGACCTTTATGATCAGAGTCGGGCTGTGCTCTTTTGCTGATGGGTTGCCTAGAGCATGTAGGTAACAACAAAGAGAAGGTCCAAACACTGTGTGACAGGCGCTCCAAAGCAAATATTTTATTTGTCTTGCTATGGAAAAAAGTCTAAACTCTTGTACATCAGCAAAGAGAATAGTTGTTGCCTTATTTTGCCCTCTACACGTGTTTCCCCACTCTAATTTCAGTGGTTCACCAGGAGGTAAATCTGCATATGATATCTAGTTATTGTGAACAAGAAAAAAGAAGAAAAGAAAAAGATGAGTCAGGAAAGTTACATTTTTTGAAAAAAGAAGGAAAATAAAATATTTTCATTTGAGGTATTAACAAATTTCATGTGCTAATTGCGCAAACATGACAACTGAGTAATCTTTTGAAATTAGAACAGACAAAGTGCCTAAAATCTTTGACAGCATTGATCCATTGATAATTCCGGTGTTTAATTGGATGGTTGCATTTCTTTGCATCTTGGTTGATAGGTCTTGTTTTCTGAAGTGTTAACTTCTTATGTGGTTTAGAGCAGTCCCTATTTGGCTTGAAAGAAAGAGGCTAGGTTTGTAAATGGATACAGATTATCCATTATTGAGTTTTCAAAAAATGGGCATGCTGCAGTTAAGAAAAGCATCTAAATGCTCAATTGGTTTCCTTAATTTCTTACCTGGATTTCTCCTAAGGTACGATTCCGCCAGATTCCGATTTGTGGTTGGAGCTGTTCATTTTGGCCATCTAAGATGGCCACTATTTATGTACGTTGGACGGCGTGATGAAGTCATCCGTCGAGTCACATGATGTACATGACTACGTATTTGGACGCCATTTTGAAATGGCTAAAGGAGCGGTATTAAAGGTCCTTATGTGGGCAATTACCTTAGGAGTTCGAGTGTTATCTGGATTCCCAAATATGATAAAGTTACTGTTGGAAAGCAGAACAGGAGCAAATAATGTTCTGGTTTATTAACTTTTACTTCAACAAGCTAGCCTTGGTGTGTAAAGCTTTCTGATTTCTTATCCGGCTGGATAATCCTACGTGCTATCGCGTGAGCATATAGGTATCCCTTTTTCCAAGGCTTATCCCTGGGTTTCTCTCTTCTCCAGGCATTGTCGTCTGACGATGCTCCTGAGACGCTCTCAACTGTAATTGTTCTACTAGACATCTGACGAATCTTCTAAACCCATGACGCATGACATGGGTTTATTGTCTCTCCAGTCACTCGATGTACGTTCTCTTCTGATGTCTGGCTGGTCTTCCCTATGCCTGCAGTGCATGGTGCCATATGATGGACCTGTGGAGCGAGATGGACTTTGCAATCTTTGATCTCTTTCTGGAGTCGGTCGTCCGCTTCTTTCTGCACCTCGCATTTTGTTGCGGTACATGAGACACACGCCCTGTAGTGGTTCCCCCCCCACAGGAGCAGAACAGTTGGCCCATGGCTGGGCATTGTCGTTCGTGTGGGTATTCATGACCGCATCTGTAGCAGAAAGGGTCGGTGTTGCCCTTAGAAACCCCTTCTATTTGTTGAGGCACTCCTGTTTTCCATGAGTGATTTTGATGTCTTCCAGTCCTTCTACCTGTGAGGCCAAAGCGGCATCTGAGCGAGCCATACATAGAATCTCTTTGAGACTCTGTGGCTTCTGCAGCAGTTGTTTCCTCAGATCTGCGCTCTAACATCCAACTATGATCTGCAAGCATATCGCCTCTTCATTGGAATATTTGTCGAAAACGCAGTGCTTCATCTTGAGTCTTAGACACAATACGAAAGCATTCATGGTCTCACCTTTTGTTTGTTTGGTGGTGTGGAAAATATGTCTCTCGTAATACACATTTGTGTGTGGCGTGAAATAGTATGTGAGTGCCGTCTTTAAACCAGTGTAGGTGTCAGTGTCATCTTCAGGGAGCTAATCCACAATGTCTCTAACATTCGAGCCTATTGCGAAAGTTGGAAGGCTGTGCTTTTTCTCGTCATCCACTGGTTCCACTGCTTTTAGGCATACCTCAAAATCTCTCAACCACCTTTTCCATTGTGAGCCCAGGGTGCTGGTGTCACTGAGGTTGAAATGTATGGGCAGCTGGGTTAGTAGGCTGTCCGACATTCTAGGTGCGATTGCTCAGGTCGGTGTTACTGGTACTGTCAATGCATCATTTTCCGACATTGTTTTGGCTGGGTGGGTTTGTTATTTAATTGACACTTTCTCCTTGGACTGACCTTGTATGCAATGAGGTATGTCCAGCCTTCCTGTTTCACATTTGCAGTCTCCTGTCTTTCCTGTGTCTCTGTGACTGTCGCAGGGCACGTTGTGCCGCCAGCTGTAGTATGTGGATGGTAGGGAGCTTTCCGCCACCTTTGTGAGTGCCTTTAGGCCTTTGTATTCCCCATCTGCTTTATCTTGAGTGGATTGGAAAGTTACCGTAGGAGGGAGAAATGTTCTCACACCGCCCGGATGCATGTTGTAGTGGGGAGGCTTTGCGCTCTTTACCCACTTTGCTAGATCAGTTCACCGTCGGCAGGAGAAACGTTCTCACACCGCCCCGATGCATGCTGTTATGGCTAGCCTTTGCACTCTCCACCCACTCGCTGGAATTGTTGCCGTTGGCGGGAGTATGACACTCACACCACCCGGATGACTTGCGATGACCAGCTGACGGGGAGTTTATGAGCTCCCACCCGCCTTACCTACTCATCTTATCTCTGTTCCTGGAGCAGAGAGCACGCAGCTCCAGTGGCGCCGTCTGCAGCCACGAGCGCGGTTACTCTGATGAAGGAAAACACTGGGTCCGACGAGAAAGAAATCCTGCTTCGTCGCCAATGTGAGTCCTGCGTTCCTCACTATCTCGAGACTTGCCTAAAACGCACTAATCAATAGAATTATACACAAAGGCAGAGAGAGGTGGTATAGCATGTCTTTATTCGAACGCTTACAAACGGGAACTGCCTTGCCTTCCCATTGGTCAGCTCCTCCTCTTCCCATGTGTCCGTGTCCCTCCCCACGTGGAATGAGACATGTGACGATACCACACTCACTACTGTGGCTGGAGTTTGTCATAATAGGTAATACAAACACAAAACAGCATATGAAATAAGTGGCACACCGGATGGTGGCCCAGTAAGGAGCAGAAGAAGGTGAGGAGATATGGATTCATGTCAGGAGCAGAAAGAGGAACAGAAATCTGTTTGTACAACACACAACACAGGAAACAAGCTGAAGAAGAAAAACAAGGATGACAGAACGTGGTCCCAGGCTAAATGGCGGCATGGGTCAGAACAAGTGAAGGCCCACAAGCAAGTATAGTGTGCAGCCAGAGAAAAAAGAAAACGATAACACTTATGGGAGGCCAGGTTCCACTTGCGAATGTAAAGGGAGACCTGGCCCGGAAGACAGAGCTCTTTCCGGTGAGGGAAGCCCCGGATAGATCAGAATAGAGCTATGGGAAATGATGGATATTGGCTGGCGATAAGTGGGAGTACTCTTACCGACCTGGGGTGCCCAAAAGCACCATGAGTGTTTTTGTTATGTAATTTTGATGATAAAGCCTACGCCCAAAAGGTTTTCCACCAACGTTATGCTTTATTGTTTTTTATTTCACAAGCTGTATTATGTCTCAACCACTCTTAAGTGGCAGAGGCTCTTACAAAAGGGATTAAAGATGGTGACGAATGAAGAGCTGTTGATCTCAATCCGTGGAAATAATTGATTTGTAAGCATATTCTTACATATGAGGACAGTTTTAAAATGGTGTGGATTTTTGCATCAAGTGAACGAAGAATCAGAAGACAAACTTGATCGTAGACTCCTCCCTGGGGACTGCAGAGAAGCAAACTATGCGCCTGCAGTACTTGAAGCAGTACTCTACAGGCTAAGTGTGCAGGATAAGTGCACAGCTATCACACTGCTGCTTTTAGGGTGTAGGCTTCAGTCAACCTTCCTCCAAGTACAACGGCTGGTATGACTCTGGTCTAGCATCCCTGAAACATTAGGTGCAGAGTTGCTGAACGAAAGTGGCAGACCTCTGGTTCATCCTCTGACAAACTGGCCTGTCGCTTGCTCCAAAGTCGATATCGTTCTTCTATCCGCTCCAAGAAGAGGGCCCACATCCAAGCTCCCATATTTGGAGTTACTAATACGGCTAAACTTTTCAAAATGTGAAAGGAACTCACCAATCCAACTGCAGTCTCCACCTCTCTTCTTCCTTCCCAAGGCTCTCTGCATTGGGTTGACCTCCCATTTCTCATCTAAAACTCAGGACATCCTGTCCTCACTCTCCACCACCCTCGCCTCCAACTACACTCCCACTAGCACCCTCCTACCTCCCTTGGCTCCCCTCATTCCACCCCCGCACTTTCCTCCCTGCCCCCATAGCACCTGATGAGGTATCTGAAGTTGCCCGTTCTATGAAGGTCCCATCCAAACAGATGCTCCCCTACTCTTCTAGGACCATTAGGGACAACATCTTCTCTCTCACCCCAGCTCTTGGCAATTTCTGTACCCACTCCTTCGCCACTGGCTCTTTCTGTCTATTCCTCAAGCACTCCCTTGTGCCGCGCTCCTAAAAAAGCCATCTGCTGACCCTTCCTGCCCGGCTAACTACCGCCATATTTCCACCACCCCCTTCCTGGCTAAACTCCTGGAGAAGTTGGTCCTGACCCAATTGATCCTTCATACTGAACTCGCTGGTTGCCTCCATGACTCTCAATCTTGATTCTGGGCATCCAGAGGCAAGGAAACTGCTCTCCTGAACACCCTTGAAGACATGCTCGCAAACCTTGACTCTAACTCTCCTGCTGTTCCCATTCACCTCGATCTCTCCTCTGCCTTTGACATGGTCACCCATTCTATCCTCATGAAACGGCTCTGTGATACCCTCGGCATCACAGATCAGGCACTGGATGGGCTGACCTCTTTCCTCACTAACCATCCATCCCAGTTGCAGCTGGGCCCTTACTCCTCCACCACTTGACACTCTGCTTGTGGCATCCTACGGGGCTCTATCCTATCGCCAGGGCTCTTCAATATCTATCTTGCCCCTCTTGCTCACCTGATCTCCTCCTTCTCTCCTCATTGCCAGTGTTACACTGATGACACACAGCTTTCCTTCAAACTTCCCTCAACCACCTCCTCTTCCTCCTCCTTCATCCCTGATTGTTTGCCCACTATACAGGTGTGGTGTGCAGCTAACAACCTCTCTCTTAATGCCAGTAAGATGGAGATCCTTCCTATTGGAACACCTGCGCCCTGTTTGCCTCCTAACCTTTGGCCGCCCTCCTTGGGCCCTCTACCTTCATCTTCCCTTGAGGCCAAAAACCTTGGGTCATCTGCAACTCCTCCTTCTCCTTCACCCATCACATCTTGGGCCTTGCCAAGAAGGCCCATTTCCAGCTTCACCCCATCAGAGACATTATCCCTTTTCTCACCTTTTCCCAGAAGCTCAACGTTTCCAGAGCTCTGGTCCACCAGGCTATCGCCAACTTTCTCTGCCTTAATACTTCCCTGCCAGAGCCCTCTGTTCCTCTAACTTCAATTCACTACTTATCAAATGCTTCTCCAAGCAGAGATTGAGGGGCAGGTCTCTCTCTTCATCTAGCTCCTCTCTTTGGAACAGCCTCCCTGCCCCTCTCAAACTTGAGCCGGTCATCCTTAAGTTCTGGAAACTTCTCAAAACTCTGCTTTTCTCTATATCATTCCCGCTGTCCCTTCCCTGCTAATCACGTCACTGCCGCACAGACTGGCAGCCTGGGCCTTCATGAATCTCCCAGGTACCATACCCCTACCCAGTCAATACCAGCACACCCCCCCAGCACTGCCCTTGTGGGCAAGGGGCGGCTGTGCATCCCACCCACAGTTCCTCCACTGGCACCCTCTGCACTTCCCTCCCGGGATCTCACCAGCACTTATCCATACCTTCATCCCTCCCCCCACTCCTTCACTTCTTTCCACAGCACCTGCACATCTGAATGCCACAAGGCCTAGTTGGACTATGATTGTATATTTTCTGTCTTTGCCATTATGTATTTTTCCTCCCCTTGCTCCCTCCCCACTGTTCCTGGTGGTGCCTTGAACCCCTTTTATGTTGTACAGGAGCCTAACAAATGCTCAATAAGTAACTAAATAATTGAAGTAATCCATTCATGGATCGAGGCACATTTCGCAATTTTAGATTTGTTCAAAGTGATCAACCTTGCCTTCACTTGCAAATAAATGAACAGTCGGCGTCACCCCACAGATCGATCTACGAATAACGTGTCTCCTGCTCTTCACGTTTCTCCATCTGGACAGGGCCAGGCTGACAAACAGCTGTACAGGCCGTGACAGCGGCGTAACCCTCCCACTTTATTGTAGCCAGACTCTAATAAGTATCCAATGGTTGTTCACTCAGTGGCATCTCATTGTGTCACTCCTGACAAAGGCCCCGGTGACCCCTGGCTAACTTGGTTGTTGTGCTGCTTTGGTGACGTGTGTGCACCAGCTCATTACGAACTGAGCACAGGCACCTCGAAGCACTTCACGTAGGCCCCCAGGGGGCAATGCGAGGCACAGGCCCTTCAGTCACCACTGAAATGAACCAACAACGCAGCAAAAAAGGGCAAAGAGGCTCTTGAATGCTGTGCCAACACATCAGTCCACCCCGCCACTTCGCCCATATGCCGAGGTTTCACATCAACCGGGGCTTGGATGTGCACGCGGCAATGGCAGCGCTCCCATCTTTCCACCCCGCTGTAAGAAGTCGAGATCAAAGGCACTTTTCCAGCAATTAGGGTGTCTAGGTTTGCTGCCAGATCTCTCCACACCCTTACCTGCAGGTACTGCAGTCTAATGTGTGTTGGGCTGCCCCGAGTCGCCCTTTGGTCCTCGGCAAACAAAGAAACAAGAAAGAAACAATAGGCCTTCAAAAACGAGTCCACCCTATTTATAAACAGTGAAGCCATGGCAACAGTGTTAACACATTTTTTCACTGATTTTTTTTTACCACAAAATGCGGGGGAAACGCCCGCACCGCACCCACCCAACCCTTGCACCACTGCCCTATTTGTGGTCAAAAATAAAAAGGACTAAAAATGCAGTAACAAAAATTCGATGAGATCAAATTCGACCAAAACTCACAAGCCCAACAGTTGCGGTATTAATTGTAGATTTGCTGTTTTTCGAATTTGTGTTTCGTTAGTAGGGAACTGTATTTTAGGAATTGATCATGTTGTCTTACTTTGGATATTGTATTTTAGGATTATCAGTGATACAAACTTCATTGTAAACTAGAAAACACTGAATAAAAAATAAAATAAATTGAAGAAGAGTTGCTGTTCTACAAAGGGTTTAGTTGTGTGCACCCCTATTGCCCACCGACCGCACTGTGCATGATTGCTAATGCACCCCTTTGGGTGGAATGGGGACCCACCCCAGCCTCTGACCCTCAATCAATTCTTGCATTTGCGGTGTTTATTTTTTCTTTACTTAGACTGCGGTTTACAATGTATTGTGTTCTCTGTGTGATCCTCTTTGCCCACAGCACCTTGCATTCGTTTTCTTTGTAGTAATGCTGTTTAAACGCAATGGATATGTGTAGAGCTAACACAACCGAGGCACAGAGAGATAATGGTGTTTGGCCAAGATCACACAATGTGGACAAATGGGAAATTCATGATCAGAAATTCGTTTTCCTTGTTCCAAAGTCAACAATGTGGCACAGGCCGACAGGCCCATGCAAACATCGCCCACTTTCCCACTAATTGATACGTTTTCTGTCTTATTTTCAAACGTTATATTGCATGGTTTATTTTCTTTCTTAAACATAAAGATCCTACTTTTTAAACATGTGACAGAATATTCCATGTAAGTTCTCATTAGAATATGGATTAGTAGGTTTTTGCGGATTCCTTTTTGCTGAGTTGACACATGTTGTTCATGGCCCAAGAATGCAAAACTGAAGGTTGATGGCTGGTGGATTATCAAGTAATCTTAACCACTGGCAATTTATCTGGGCAACCCACTAGACCAGTGGTGTTCAAAATTGTTTATTCTGAACCTTGTGTAAAAATGTTGTTGCTGAGCCTTCCCAATGCGTACAAATATTGCTGTCGGGCCCACCTAGATGCCATTTCTGCTCATATGTTCTATTAAAAGCAGTCACTGCACTCTCTTTTAGAGAGTCTCGCGGCCCCCCTGGACACCTTTCAGCCCCCACTCCAGGGGTCCAGTGCCACAGTTTCATGACTTGCACTAGACATTGTTTTTCAGCTCGCCAGGTCATTAAGGAAAGGGAACGATTGTATGCAAATTAGGCTTAGTGAAATCCCCAATTGGGAAGTGCAGCCTGAAATGCTAGTTCACATCTCTTCTACATGAGAAGACAAGCCACCACAGACATAGGCCTACTTGAGCATCATCAGTGAGGTGCAGCTTGGGCCTGTAGGCACAGGAGGCTCTGAACCCAAGTCTGGGCACACACGTCGCACTCAGGGTGACGTATGCAAAAGCAAAGGTTGTTCAGTGTAAGATTATGCTCAGGGCGAACCTGCAGACCATGTTTTTCGGCCTCCCGTGCCATTACAGAGGGGGAAGACAATATGCAAATTAGGCTTCGTCCTACGCTGAGACCGTTCTCAGCTATAGACATGTTTTGACCTCATTGGGCGTCATGAGTGAGGTGTAGCTTTGCTTTCTTGGAAATGAGGAAATGTTTTTTCTTCCTCTGAAATGGCTTGGCATACTGAAAAATGATGGTCCGGTGATTTGCCCAGAGCAATGTCCATGGTTATGATTAATACTTCCTTTTAGTATGAAAGGTTCCCTATCTATGAGCCATTTGAATTCCCCCGCCACGTCCGATATTTTTCTAAAGCACCCGGCAGGGAATTGCCTCTGCTCACTGTAAATGTTCTTTTGTACAGCGTTTCTGACCAAAGCATTCACTCGCCTTTTATACAAAGTTTAAGTACAAACGATTGTTGCCATTTTACTTGAAGGGAACGAAATAGTACAAAACTTTGCTAAGAAGGGCTACCAGCAAGTGAATCAATTTAGTACTATAAAATCTAATGTCTGAAGAAACAATTGGAATTTTTGGACTCATGATTGGTTACTGCACTCAAATTGCTGTCTTCCATCTTGGAAGCGTCCAGGAGTGGCATCTGTTTCTGCTGTTGCTCTTTGGCCTTCCCTTGGCTTTTGCATGGGTTGGGTGAAAAGTTCGGGTTCTAGAATACGACTGGCAAGGATGCGCTGCTCTTTATTGGAGGCATCGGCCTTTCATGTTGTAAGCTCTATGTTCATGCTGCTCATTGGATGTGACCTTGGCCAATGCCATTGTTCCCGGCTGGGATGTCTTCAGAGCCTCGTATTCTAGTATGTCACATTAGTGGCTGTTGCATAGATTCATGAGATGATAGTCGGCCGGACTAAACATACTGCACTAGCACCATTAGCAAGGAAGGGACCAACCATATAACGGGTGAATCATTTGTGAAATTGTCCTGTGATTGCGGGCCTGCCAGAGGGTGAGCACCTCCTCCTCTGGATGGGATTTTAAACAGCTTTCCACCTTCCACGTCTTCATGGTCAGGGTGTTCAGAGAGCTTCATCCATCACAGGTGTGGCCTTAAAGCATGGATCTGCATGACTACCATTCACTGAAGGGAACGCCCATTGTCAACATCTTCCCCTTCTCTCCATCCAAAAGGTGGTGGGGAGCCTATTTTGAGTACCAGAGTGGACAGGAATTGATTGGGGTCACAATTAATCTACTCTGCCAGTCTGCATGTGTTCTAAAATTCAGCTTTGTTTGGCCCCTATATGCCTCTCAATTCGTGAAGACATTTTATTTTGTATTTATTTATTTATTTGTAATGTGCCTGCAGCCCGCAGGCATCAGGGTGCAGAGACAGTAACATGCTCATAGAAACATAGAAGACGGGGCGATGAGAATTCCTCTCAATCAGAGCAGCTCAACATGCCAGAGCTGGTTTCATGTATGTTTAGGACCATCAAAGTGCTGTAAGAATACACCTGCCCTGATTGGTCAGTATTGCCACCCTTCCAGCCAATCAAAGCCGAGTATTGCTCTTGCACCTCCCCATTCCCACCACATTGTGATTGACTTTGTAGTTTGGAGTGTAGGGAGGATGGAGTTATCCTATCCTTTCTCACAAACACTGTAGACCACTAAAGACGCTTAAAACAACCCACGTTATTATTGTCGAGATGAAATGTGTTTGTCAATAGGCTATGTGTAAAGATTTATTTTTCATAAGTCAATCAAGATGTAATACTTTGGTCTGCTAAATGAGGACCTGTATAATGAATTGTTTCAGTGAGCAGCTCAGCCAGTCACCCACTCTATGAAGTAACATAAGGACAGGGGGGCAAAATTAAGTTCACAAGCAGCCTGTTGTGCATGCTCAGCTGTTGAGCCTATGACGTTTTTGATGGGATTACATGAGTAACACAAACAAAATACTGACCCAGTCATAATACGTGTAAGCTAAAATACGGCATTACGGTAACTGAGACTCAAAACACATGACGTGGTAAGAGCGGGAAATCACAGTGCCCTGGCAGCCGCCCTGGTGCCTTCTCATACAGCACATTTTGTTTTGCTAGAGAGGATACTGGTCACCAAATGAGTCAATTCTGTTTCAGGGTTTGAGCAGTAAAGCCCTCTGCTCTCACTTTTATCATGGTTGGGCTACGGCCCCCGCCTGGCAATGTGGCATAGTCAGCATTTCTTCCCGAACCTACAGCTGCCGATAGGTGACCCTGTATTTTTTGACAGAACACGTGGGAAGGAAAAGACACGGGTAAAAACACACACTGTATAATACTTGAATGTAGTATTTAATCATTTAAGAACTACTAGTTTTATTAAATGAACTTCAACTTCTGAATAAAGAGAAAATACATGGGTTTGTACAATGTTGTCTTCACTCAAGCCGTGGGCAACGTTGCCAGCAGGGCCAGTGAGAGACACAAGAAAGACATTCTTTGGAAGGCATTAGGCCACATTTGCTAACATGTGTTACATCACCAAAATGCGACAACACCATATAAGAGAGACCTCAAACGAACTGTTACATCAGCTATCATTTACTTGAGCGTGGCGGAGTGGCAATGGCCACTGCCCTGCCATGCTCTGTCAACGGGCCACAGGGTAATAGATGACCTTGTAAACCGACCAGGCCCCCAGTCCCGTTCCCCCATCGCACGGACCGGTGAGGACGCTCAATGAGCGCCAGGCCTGACACCTCACCATTACGCACCGTACCTTGAACCATAGCATAAATCAGCACTACGTCTCTATCCCAGTGACCCACATTTTGGATCCCATAACTCAATTCAATGCAACGTGCCCCAACCTACTAAAAAAAAACACTCCCAAAACCTAATCTACAGGGAGGGAGGGTGGGAAATTCATGAACTAAGCTGCCCTTGCAGCTCTTCATGTCTCGGGTGGGGGCAAAAGAGAGGAAGAGCACCTCACGCTCTCTCTCTTTATACACTACCTGAGACCACTAGGAACAATGCTTCCAGCACCGGGCGGCGACGCATGACAATTATATCCTCATGCCTCCCGGCACCAAGTTGATCCTCTCACCTTCCTGGTGTCCCTCACTCCTCCTCCTGCCAACACACCTCCAAATCCTCTTCCTGGCTATGCGCCCAGGATGCTATTGTTGACCTCCTCTGGAGTTCCCGACCTCTGCTCCACTACTTAACCCAGCTCCTCTGCTTCCCATGCATCCTACTTGTATCCTCTGGGTGCATGTCCTTTGCACAGTACACTGCTACTTCCAGCTAGGTTGGTGCTTAATACATTCCATACATACATAAAGTGTCAGGATAATATCAAATCCTTCTGCGTTCATCTCATTGAGTCGTTGAGTCACTGTTGGACAAGTTGTTGTTTAGCCTAGGGACTGATGAGGATACATTTAGTCTTGGCTGGGTTGCGGTTCAGGTCGGCAGTCGGCATCCTAATGTCAGAGATGATTGATGTCCTGTGAACTTTTTACTCTTATGTACTACTAAGTATCACCCGAGCATTGGTGGATGCCTATATCGGGGTCTTTGAGGAGTCTACCCAGGGGTTCCATGTATAGGTTAAAAAGGATCAGTGAGAGGATGGAGCATTTGGAGACTCAGTATGAGACTGTGGGTCAATTAGAATAAAACATGTTAATCTGGACAGCCTAGTGTCTGTCCAAGAGTTAGGAGGTAAGCCAATTCAGGACAGTGCCTGAGAATCCTGTTCTGTCTGCGAAGATGGAGAGGAAGAGGCTGACTCTGTCAAATTCAGCCAACATCAAGGAGGGCGAGGAGGCAAAAGTTGCCCTTACCCATGATTTGGAGGGCATCATGCACCACCTAGATCATGGACATCTTGATGCTATATTTGGGACGTAACCCTGACTGGTAGTCGTTTAGGAGGTGTAGTGTTTACTTTCTGGCAAGTAGTTGTGTTGTGACTACATTTTCCAAGATTTTTCCAATGCATAGAAGGTTTGTATAGGGCCAATAGTTGACCAGGTCATCTGGATGTAGGGTCAGTTTTTTCAAAAGAGGCCCTATGAGACCATTCTTGAAGGTGTCTGGGAATGACCATTCTGTGAGATAGGCATGATTAATCTGTATTTGTGATTGATACAACCTATACATACATTAACACTGCAGTATCCATATGGAATCCCCCATTATGCCTGCTGTACACCACTGATCATGGTGCAGTCAGTATTCAGTCTGTACAACAGCCACAACAGTAAGTATTGCTTCTGTGCTACATAGTATTTCTTCTGTACACCTCTTGTGATACCGCCGCAACCTTTATGTATACCACTCCTGATGGTTAAGTATTTCTCCTGTGCACCACGGCACCACGCATGCCAGTGCAGTATTACTTCTGTGCAACACAGATCATAGTACAGTATTCCTTCTGTACACCTCTTATGATACTGCAGTAACCCTTTTCTGGCGCACTCGTGATGCACCAGTATCCTTTCCGTTCACCGCTGATAATAATGCGGTATCCCTTACCTGTACACCAATGGCTCTTCCTCTATGCCAATGATCAAGCTGTAACACCCCTTCCTTACAAGAGAGATCATGCTACAGTAAGCATTGGATCCACTGCATACATCACATATGATACTGCAATGCTCTTCAGGACACCTTGTATGTTCTAAGGATGGTTCCTGGCTGCACGCCGCTCAGGTCGTCTCTCATCTATCACTTCCCCTTTTCTACAGTGCTAGCATGATGCTGCATTTGTCTTCTTGCGTGCCACCAATGTGTGATACTGTTGTTTCCAGAATAATCCAACTTGTGTGATGCCAGTGATGGACTGTCCTGCAGGCGAACTCTGGAGATTTCCCACTGGGCCTCTACACGATGGGCCTCCATGTTGTGGGCATCCTGGTTTTCTGCGCTTCTTACCTGCATACATGTTTAGGCAGTTGAAATCATGATGAGGGTGTTAGTACTTGCATGCCAGGGGAGTGATAGGAAGGGCCGGGTGCAGAAGACATCCCATTCTCACAGCAGTTCTTAAGGGAATGGTTTCAGAATTGAAGGAGAGAGTTAACTGCTTGTAACACTGAAGCTGCACTAGAATAGTCTCATTAAAATGTGTAAAGAGGTTAGATACCACCACACAAGTATGTTTGCCCCTTCCTCACAGTCTCTGAAGTTAGGCCCTTTCCCAACATTTAAAAGGTTAGCCCTCCAAAATGTTTACCTCGTTGCAACCCTGAGTGACCCTACACACTTCATTCCACCACTCCTCATCCTCCCTGTCCCTTTGAGGCACATCATTTGTTTTACCTACTCCAGTATGTTATTCCTCAGTCTGAACAAACGCTGTATAACCTTTTTTTGTATGATTAAGTACAATTTAATCTCCGTAAAGGGACAAATTTGCTTTAAAATGAACTATTTGGAGACATTTTCCCAACTGTTCTTGGGATGAGAACCAGCTCAAACGCTGCATGTAGGGATTGCGCCTGTATACAGTCCCTCGCTGTGTAATATAGAGTCACTTCCAAAAACATCTCCGGGGCCACTTTTGGTTCCCAGTCCACCCCTGTATTCTATTGTCTTTCAACTGTATACATCTTTGCTATTTTTACCTTCTCCCGTAATTATGAAAAAAAGCAGTTTTTTGTCTGTACATTGGCCACACAAATCACGATTGAATCCCCCCAAAAGGCGATAAAATGCTTAAATACTTTATTGTGCACATATATTATGGTACCTTCATGAAATCGGCAAAACACCTGTGGCAATGAAAGGCAAAATGAATGATGTGTTATTTTTAGTTGTTTTATCAAAAGGGAAACCGTCGTCTGTATTAGGTGGTCTTTGCTGGGACGGCGGAACATGCATCACGCTTGCCACAGTTTAAGTAAACATAACTTGGAGTCTAAATACCCAAGCCATCATTTCCTCGGATTGAAAAGCTTTAACCCGAAACATAGTTTTACTTGGCTAACCTCAAAGTAGGATGTGGTGGGCAGTCTTCAAAACCGCGCTTATCACATTTCAAGCAGACGCAAACAGAGCGCTCTCCTCTTGGTCTCGTGGAGGAACGTCATTCCAGCGTTACTCCCAGCGCCGCCATCATGTTTAACAAACACGCGCAGCCATGGCAACGTCGACAGCAGAGCGGGGTCTAATGTCCATTGTTTAACTTACAGCAGCGAATACTGCCAAAAAATATGAAAAACAATGTATCCGCCTGTTTCTTGGCATGCCTCCCCCTCCTCCTCCTTTTGGTTTGCCCGAGGGCACTCGTTTAGTCGTCGCTTGAAACAAGTCTTTGTCTTCTGTTTGTAAAACTGCTTTAAAAAAGAGGTGGCGTCTCCATGTCACATCATTGGCGCGTACACATCTCACAGACTGCGTTGGAGTTTGTGGCATGTTCACACTTCCGAGTCCATCGCGCCCAAAAGTAGTTTGCCATGCGGTTTATGCAGGCCTAACATTGTGAGTAAGGCTCAGGAAGTGGGTCTTGTAAACAATGTTTATTTCTACTCAGAAAGAAACGGACATTTCGAAAATCAAAGAATGAAGGCATGTGGGGTGGTTTGGTCTAGCTATGGCTAAGTTGCCATGGAAACTGTCCTGACATTGGTCAAGTATTAGAAATAGGAACACGTGGGGCGGAGAAAGGGCAGTTGGACAGTTAATAAGGGGGCTCTATAAACAATGTAAATAACTGTCAGGAAAATGGCAGACCGAATACGACTACCTACGATTAATTTGGATATAATAACATACTTTGAAAATGACCCTGTTGCGATACCGTGATGAAACATAGAGTACCCAAGAGCGAATGCTGTCAATGCCCTGCAGTGGGGCGACTGCTGCATTCTGCCACACAGCCTCTACTACAACCCCCTTTACCCCCCCCCACCACTACTACCTAAGTGCACACTCCATGTGCAGACCATGTCAGAGCAAAGCGCCTGCATATGGCGCCCTTGTGCCCACTCGGCCACTACTACCTAAGCGCACGCTCTGTCTACAGACCATGTGCAAGCAAGGCCCTGGCATATGGCGAAGCCCACTATTCCTAAGAAGTGGATGCCTGTGTGACGCCCATCCAGCTGATATTCGCTGGCTGAGCGTAGACCTCAATATGGACACATATTTCGATTCCTGCAAGTGTGAAATCCCAGCTAAATGCTTCCAAGGCCTTCCCATTCTCCACGTCCTTCTTTATCCCTTCCCTGAATGCCCACACTATTCAAAGGAAGACGGGCAGATGATAGAGTCGGGTGCCTTGCACTTAATGACCAGCACTATATTCACAACCTCGTTGGGTTTTGTTCCCGAGTCAAAGGTTCAGCGCTGATGAAGAGAGAGAATTAATTTTATTGAAGGCCGCTCAATGAATTGAAAAGGGAAACTGCTCACTTGGCTGGAAATGCTTTGACAGACGGCGGAGCAGCCGGTCCCATTTGCAACACTTCACATCTCTTTGGACTTTTCCCCCCTCTTTTCTATGTTGGGAGGAGGTGGAGGAAGGGGTTGTCCCAGATAAGCTCCAAGACGAGCCGTCCAAGCCCCATCAGAAACAAAGGAGGCGAGCGGCAGTCGCCTAATTTGATTCTGAGGGTCTGGGGTCCCTTTGTTCTGGGATGCACTAAACCTGTTCATGAGCCCGCTCCCTTCAATGAAGTCCCAATAAGAAGCTAATTGTGCTATGGTGAATTGGAGAAGAAGAAAAGGGGCCCACTGAAATGGTATGGTCCTGGAAGCCTCTTGGCCATTGTAACCATCTGCTGCACCGCAATGGCAATGAATTGGATAATGGAGTGTTAAAGAACTTCTTTCTGATGCAGACAATAGCGCTCACCCCCTGATTTGTATTCTTCCCTACAGCATTGCTCCATCATTTCACAGGACATCTGCACCTCTCATTGACCAACGCCCAGCTACCGATACGTCCCGGCTATCAATTAAGCCTGGCTAATTCTCCCCGCATGGGCGGTGGACATTGGTTGGTGGATGGGGAGAAAAGAGACACAAATGAGACTTTAGTGACCCTGTAGTGTATAAGAAATTGAGATTGATGGCGATCTCATGCCACCAGGGTTTCTCCAGGACTGGGCGGGGGGGTGGCCATGAAAGCACCCAGAGGATCAACAGCTGGGTATAATCAGCGGAAGGCCTGCTTCCAGCCAGGCGTGCTCTTGCCCTGCGATTGTTGGAAGGCCTGCCTTTTCAGAGAGGGTTACAATTAATGCGATTTCATTCTCTGTGGAGCTCAGCCTCCCAAGCATCATTAAATCCCCTTTAAGAGACTAGAGAATAGACTCCATGGAAGGGGGCTTTCGCCACTTCTAACGTGTGCTCCCCCTTAGAGCCCCAGGAATGAGAGAAAGTGGATGAAACGATGCTAGTGGAAGGATTGCAATTTTTTTCTAAAACAGGAAACAATTGTTATGGTATTTCGATTTTTTTTTTTTTTATGTATTATGTGGGCATAGTATATGCCATGTCATGTTACTTGAACATTTGTGAAGTGCTCGACTGCCACAAGTGTTGTCTAGTAGAATGTATGCCCTTGGGCACTCTGTTGCAACCTGACTGGGTCTCCAGTTGACCGTCGTCTGGGAAAGCAAACCTACATAGAGACGGAGCCATTACAACATTAAGAGGCGGTGCAACTGTTGTCTAATAAATGATGTGGTACACTTTAGGCAGGGACTGCATTTAAAGTTGTGCTCGGTACTTTGTGTACCTTGGTACTATGTGTTGTAACATTTTTCGTAATCCTTAAGACATTTTGCTTTGCGTTACTGTGGGGTTGTATGTTGTTAGTGTATTCTCCGGCAATGCCGTTTGAAACAAAAACTTAATTGAGGAAACAACAGTGTTTGTGGACCAGTAGAAAACCTTTTACTAGTTTACGTGTATTTATTTTAATTTTCATTTTATTGGACATTTGTATGGCACCAAGCCAAAAGAGGGGTGGCGGACACAGTGAAAAAAACAATAAGGGTCGTACTAGGCCTTGTGACATTCTTACTGTGCAAGTGTGGAGACAAAAAGTTCAGTGGAGGGTGAAGGTAGGGGGCAGGGCTGGGAAGGGGAATGCGGGGGAGGGGCTGAAAGTTCAAATAAACTTTACTATTTGAAACAATGCTCTTTTGTCTAGGATTTGAGTGGGAACATTACATTATTATCTGAATTAAGTGCATATGCAAATGTTTTTGAAATTTGGGGGAAGTATGCTCTGCACCCTGGCTGGAGTTTTACATCTACTAATCACCTATATTGTTAACCTTTGTGTTGTGGGCGGTCGATGAGTGCATCACATTTTTCTGAAGGCATATTGGGACTACCTGATAAGCTGCCATTACGTTTTTCACTTTTTTGACGTCAGTCTGTTACTCATTTTTGTTATCTTATGGCTTGTCCACGAGCGGTGCAAGAACGTATGTTGCCCCCAAGCGAAGCACCATTCATTTTCTTAGTCTCTCCTGCAATTATATTGCAGCCAGATTTGATGTAGGGCCAAAGTGGGCGCCCTCTAGGGTCCCTTTGCCAGTGGTGCCAAGGCTGCTGCATAGAGTAGCTTTACTGATGCGTTGGCGCTGGGACCTATTGGACGGTTCAGTTACACATGTCCACATGCCAACATGAAGAAAAAAAAGAGCAAAGGTTCATGTGGGTGATATTGGTTGCATTTTTAAAGTGTGTTTATCGGGTTTGGAATATAATGTGTATACAAATACATATGTACATGTAAAGTGCAGCCGAGTCGTGGCCACCCGAATAATGCTCCTTCACTCAGTTAGACGGGCATACTTGAGTACTCCACACGCAGCCGGTGCCTCAGTGCAAGGAGAGGCAGGCCCAATGAAAAGAGCGCGCACACCTCCAGGGCCGAACCTCACAGCGCGGGGATCAAGCGTGCCCCTGCCCCCATGACTTCCAGCAAACACAAGCTTCCTGAGGCTAGGGGCATTCACGTGACTGAATACGATACAAGTCTTCCAGGGCAGACGCAACGCGGGCCCGAGGGCACACTTTAAAGATAGCATTAGCATTGAGTGTCAAAATATTCCACGAGCCTCTACATCACCCCCCCCCCCCCACCTCCGCGCAACCCCCTCCCCCAGGGTCACTTCACACTGCGCCCCTCGTTAGTTTATCTAAATGCTGACAAATTGCAGCATTTCAACCGCATATCTGCGGTGTGGGCCCACATTTGCAAGGCCTGCCCTCCGTCAATGAGCTGATAATGGGCCCGCACATAAAGGCCCCATTCAGGGCCGCAGAAAGGGGCCTGACAGTGATGAATATCAAGTGGGAGAATTAGGCGGCCTGCAGGAGAACGCGCCATTGTGCGCATTTGCGCTCCTTTCATCTCCACGGTTGCCCGTTTTCATCTAGTTCACAGTGCGCCCCCCTTACCCCCCCCCCCCATAGCAGGCCTATTCCAATGTATGCCCAACTCTAAGAACAATTGAAACGACCTGTGCCATAGCTGTCGCATAAACAGATGGACCCCCCCCCACACACACTGATCCAAGGAGTGTGTGTAATGAAGTCCAGCCACGCTTTGGAGTTCATAAACTGTTGCACATGGGTTCTATCCTATGATTGTGAGCACAATCCCCATACACGCAATTGGTTCTTTCCGATATCTCCATCATTGCAAATCTATTAAAACCAAGGTAGGCCTTGACTGGGGAAAATACCATGATATAGACGATTTGGGTAAAGTGGCCCTGGTAATGCACAAGGCAGAGTTTTGCAACATTATTGTCCATGCATGCTCCTTGACATTTCACCCAACTGAGCCTGGATTGTGGTAAGCAGGTGCAGTAATGTGTACACTACTTTCAATTGTGCCTAATTGTGTATCATTAACACATAAGATACAATGGTTGCATCAGATAGTCCTTATTTTAGTAATGATCGTTTTTAATGAATTATTCAGCCTGAAAGCCAACACGTGTTTCGACCAGAACGTCTTCCCCAAGGCATTATTATTGAAAAAACACACAAGTGGTGAGGTCAGTGAATTTCATAACACATAAAATGGTATAATTAGATTATAAAAGCATATGATACTACAATGTCATGGTCCATGTACATTTTGGTGGAAAGCCAATGATAACAGGTGTGGTCGAATGGATAACCACATATGGCAAACATGCCAATTTCAATAATATATTTGAATGCATCAGAGAAATAGATAAGGATTACAGATTCATTAAAAAAAATAGGAACAGTCGTTATGCAATGATATAAAATTTCAAAAAATGGGGAGAGAAGAGAGTGAAAAACAAAGAGAAACAAGAAAAAGGTTCATGTAAAAATGTGCAGTTTAAGAGTACTGCAGCTCTTGAGCCATTAATATAAAAGATTGAATGTGGCATACCTATATCTTATATCTTGTCCAGATATCAGTACTCGTTAGTTTCAGCCAGTAGTAATGTCATAGCGTCTATGGATTGCCTGTAAATGTGAAAAATTCATGAAATCGTTGAGGATCCTAAACTAGATGCCAGGTGGCTGAATGGTGTTACATGTGCACCCATCCAATTAGAAATATGCACCCGTACTCACCGAAGGTAAGGCTGGGACTGTGTTGTACCTCTCTTCAAATGAGGATGAAGGTAGTAGTCGTTTCTATATAAGGACTTTTATGGAAAGAATACTCAAGGGTTTAACTCGCAGGCGGGTGAATGCGTTGGAAGCAAGGTGACGTGCACAGTGGCTATGAGGGTGATCCTGAAGAAGTTCCCAAATGAGTGAAAGTGAGGATACCTGCTAGGCGGAGTGTTTGTGAGTGTTATGTACGGAATGGTGTAATGGTGTATCGCCTGAGTGTATCGCCTGAGTGTATTGCCTGTGTCTAACATCCCTGTAGGGTAAAGTGATGTTGGCTGTCTGTTAGAATTTTCACATGTCTGTGAGCCAAAATGATTTGTGGAGACGAAGGGCACGTCTATTAGCCCGAAAGAGTTAGGAGACACCGAAAACGTATACAAAAAGGACTGTGAGATGTAAGAATTATAGCGGCCAAGGAACCGAGAAACCAGTGTCTTACCTGTCTTTAAGAATTTTGCCCATATGTTGATGTGCAAATTCGCGTGCCTATGTAGCCCCTCGAGCTCTGAACCAACTATATCCCTTATCAATCTGAATGTGAAGAAATATGCTTTGTTTGGCACTGATACTCTTTTGCGGCAATATCGCTGTCTGTCGTTCGGATGTAAGTTAATGTGTTTTTATGATATGTCACACACTACGCCATGCGTCATGCTGTATTCCTCCAATCGTTGCTGTGGTACACAGTGGTATCATTGTACCCCAGTGCAGCCAATGCTCAATCTTGTCTAGATAGAATTTCTGTAATATATTAGACGGCAAGGCTATTCTCGAGTTGGCGTTGTCACATAATCTTCACGGTAGCTAGAGGAGGAGAGCAAGTGCAATATTTGCACAGGTAAATGTGACATAATTGTTGGCTTAAAAATGATCCCTGGACCGTTTCTGTAGGGCTTCTTCTCTCCTGCATTTAGATTAAGACCAATCCTGTTCCTGGATGGTTTGTTATCCACAGTTTTATGTATGTCCTGAGCTAGAACCTTATGAAAGGTGTCTGCAAGCAATCTTGTCTAGTGGCCCGGACAAATTTGGATTTCCTTTTAAGTTCTGTTATCTCCAAGTTCTTAGAAAATAGTTTAGGTCTTCAAGAATGTGTCTGTCAGATGAAACTAAGTCATCTTCTTTTGACAGAAGGAGTCTTGTATTTGCCATGTCACTCGGGGTGAGATGAGATCGCTAATAGTGTGGCATGCTGGTATACTCTTATAGGTGTTCTGTTTGCGCCAAAAATATTTCTCTAGTTATAGCTTCCACGGAAATTTGTAAATATCTATTTGTGTTGCCACTAGGTCACAGGTATACGTGGGAGCAAATGATAGTCCCTTGAGTGACGATGTCTCCATAGGTGTTCGAGTTTTGTCTCAAAGGTCCAGCACTAAATTTGGTGTCGGTTTTGCCTTCACTGCTTTCTTGCTCCTGATCTTGTGACCCCTCTCTGTGTCTCTTGTCCCTCCTCTGTGTCGGAGTCTACCTCCCCTCCTCTCTTTCCTCTAGGTCTGATTTGCTTATTGCCATATCTGGTCTATATCTGTGCTATATCTTTCAATTGTGACTGAATTGTGAAGAGATTTCACTGGATGGCACAGCTGACTGCGGTGCAGAATTTGCGTGAGATACTCTCCTGAGTCTGGCACTTATTTTTTTAAGGTGCTGCTGGCCTGCATGTTTCCATCATAGAATACTGGCACCATATTTTTTTAGGTGGTTTTAGAGAAAATCTGAAAAACATGTTTTCATGAATTTTCACTGTTCATATCATTCCATTTGCTGGCATGACGATTTCCCACATGGGTGAGGGATCGTAGCATGCAGGACATCCTCTTGTTGGCAGGGTACAGCCTTTAGCATTTTAATTTCCCTGCAATCGCTTGATGTCCACATTTTCTCACCCTGCAAAATCCAGGTTGAAATCAATTGAATGCGGATCTGTATTTTTTTAAATGGAAGCATTCATTGCTGTTATCTGCCATTTGCATGAACCACAGAGGTCACCCTTGAACGAAGAAATATGCAGTTTCCTAACATCTCTCCGCACACACACTCTCCTTCGCTGGTCCATATTTGCTGTGTTTTCAGACTCTTTAGAATCAGGGTAAAGAACCTCACCATGCAGGCGTGCAATTGGTTAGGCCCTTTCCAGTGGCCAATCCGGGCTAACTGGACTGAGCCCTTAAAGTCTCTGAACGCACCCTACAGCTGGACGGGGTGTGGATTATTTCTGCGCAAAAAAAGGTATGTTATTAGCTCTTTTTGGGATACTGAGTGACAGCCCAGGGAGAAAGTGGTGGCATTGATTACATTATTATTTTGCCTGAGATATAAAAAACAGATACAGTGGACAGAACGCATGGGTCACTCTGATGAAAGAATTTATGAGCTCTGAGCAAAGCCTTACATCTAGCTAAAATTGCTGGACACTCAATAAGCTTTGGCAAGCATGCTCATTTCATGTGATATCATGGCAAACCATTTACTTTTTCATGGCATGTTCTGAGAAATTCAAATCCTAGTGCGATTGTAGGCAATCCATTGACCCTGATGACCCCAGGGTTTCTAAACGCTTTTTCTAAAACACTTTTTAATATGAGCTGAGGATAAGCCATGGGTCTGCACTTATTTGTAGGCCTGTGGGTGAACAGCAGTGGTGACGAGGAGAGGAAATTACTGACGGGCCCATTGGTCAGTACTCACCCTCGAAAACTAGTAATACAAGATAGCTGCACCATGTGAGGACAGAGTGTAGGATTCACATACTCCAGCAAGGCTCAATAATCAGGACTCAATAAATTGGCAAAGGGAAGTCCGTTTAATGATAGATATATCAGCTTATGGAAATCAGCAGCATCACGAACACCTGCCTCACCCCGACTACCTGGAACATTAGTCAAACAGCCTCTTTTATGGGCAAAATCTGTCATCATTGACGTCTAATTCTACAAAAAATCATCATGCAATACAATTGGTTGGGAAAGGTAACTTAAGTATAGGTGCTGTATCTGTATATGGAAATAATGCAAGTGGATTGGATAACTCTTATCTGGTGGGCGTCTACGCCCTTCCTTCTACACTACACGTGATTGACGTCACTACAAGTACGACGTCTCATTGGGTACAGTGTCTATAGGACCCTAGATTACATGGTCCCTTGTGATTGGGCAAGTTACACCCCTAAACATAAATCTCCATTTTAATTAGCAGCTTTAGAGTAGACACCCAGGTGCCTAGTGTCCCAAGATTCACCCTTCCTCCCTTCCATCAATCAGTGTTTTAGGGCTGTGTGTCAATTAGTTGGCTGGGTATGGCCTCGGATCTTTAGTCTATTATCAGGAAAAGTTATGGCACGCCCTGGTTCTGGATGACATCAGGCGGTGGTACATCTTCGCGCCTGTCTGGTCACGTGTTGGTTCACCGTGAATCTGCTTCAGTTTTCAACCTTTTGTGCATTTAATTCGGTGTGCGCTTGGCCACTTGCATGGGCCTCTCTTATCTTGACCTTCACGGACGGGCTGGTATTCTCTGTAGTTGGAGTCTCATGAGTTCATGCTCACCTTCCCTTCTCTGGTTGACCTCGATCTCCCTGGCATAAGCCTCTCTTTGTTGAGTTTCAATTCTGCTCTTTCTCTGGTCTATGCTGGGTTTCTAAACTCGGCCTGTCAGGCCTTTGGCCGCCTGGGTACATTTCTGCTTTCACAAAATGGAGTCGCACGTGTACATTGTGAAGTATCGAGGGTGATATATGGTTGGGGCTTGCCGCTCTACTCTTCTACTAGGCATTGCAAGCAGTATCGATTTCTTAGCCTCTTGCATTTGAAGCTTATTTACACACATTCAGCAGGGCGGTTGCTTCCATCTTGTTTTATGGCACCATTCTCTTACCTTTTAACAGTGTCTCTCCCCTGCATCCGTTATCATTATCCTTGCAGTTACTAGTACTGGCATTCATGCTTTCAGTAGCCAAGTCTGTTTGTTCTCGGGGCTGCTCGGGCCCTTGGTTTATTTTCATTGGCCTTCCATTAAGGCTTTAGGGGTCTCCTCGTGAACCGTGTGCAGGTATCTTCCCTGGACAATTGTTAAAAATGCGTATATTCCTGCAGAGACACAACACCAATCTCTTCAACAACCTCAATACCATTGGACAAGCTGCTCTTTGGCTATTATTGGAGCAGACCACTGACATTCTATCTGATCAGAACAGCACATCCCCGCCCTTCAATTCTTCCCCCCAGAATGTTAATTCCACCACTATTGTGGCAAGCTCCAAAAAAGGTTATGTTCTTGCCAGCCCACTGTCCTCCCAGCTGGAAGACCATCTCTGACCACACCATTTTGTACCCAAGACTGCTCCGAATCCCACACTGCCTGCAGCATCATTGTAGAACCCCAGTTGTACACTGTTCTTCACTTCTGTCGGCCATACCTTTTTTAGCCTGTAGACAGGTGGCTACCACCTCCCTAAATTCATGCAATTTGTCCTCGGGGAGGCAGCATTCACCCAACTCACAGTCAATCTCAATCCCGATGAAACAGAGAGATGTAGTAAGGCCCTCTGTTTTATCCTGCGGGGAGAGGCACCCCTAGCACATCTGACACTTTCTGAAATGCCTTTAGCGTTAGTGCCTTGCCTCACTGATTCATGCCCTACGTGCCCATAAACAGGAAATCATCCAAGTAAAGAAGAACTTGTGGCCCTTTGCACTCCCTTTTTGACTCCCAGTCCAAGAATGTGCTGAAGGTCTCGATATAAGCACAAGATAGCAAGCACCCCATAGGCATACACTTGTCAAAGTCATACTCCTCCGCCCCACCTGAAAAACCAACAAATGATAATCCTCAGTATGCACAGGAAGTAGGCAAAAAGCAGATTTGATGTCGAATTTTGCCAAAAGCACAGCTCTTCCCAACCGCCGCAATTGAAAGAACATACCTCATTGAGCAAGACATCATCAATTGCATCATTTACAGAGGCCCCCCTTGGGAATGATAGATTGTGTGAGGTTATGGCCCTTTGGAATGTGCATATGGGAATGAATGGAATTACACCAAAATAATTCTGGGCCCAAATAACCAGACAAACTCAAGAATATGCGAAGTTACTCTTTTACGAGCAATTGTCTAAAATAGGGAGGTTACAACGAACATCAACAGATGTACTTCAGTCTCTCAAAGATCTCCACATAAAATGTGACCCTTATACTCAAATATGCATCAGAGTGACATCAAACTACGTGGCAAAGGTGCAAAACCTATCAAGGGTCGGGATTGGTTAAATAAAACATCTAGATATACACTTCTATATGCGATAGAATTGTTATTGACTGTCCAATATCAGGTGTACAATTTATGCCTACCTCTCAAAATATGTCATTTCAGAAAGATTAGATACATAGGGCCTCATTACGTCCCAGGTGCTCCCGTAATGAAGGGTGCCGGTACGGGACCGGCACCCTTCATTACGGGAGCGCCTATTACGAGGTTCCCTTTGCGGGACCCGGAACAGACGTCTGGTAAAACCAGACGTCCTTTCTGGGTCCGCGAGGGGAAGAGGGAGCTAATAACGGACCATTTGTAATGTGCCCATTATTACCCCTCTCCCCATTCCCATTGAGCCCTATGGGGGCTCAAATGGAATGGGGAATGGTTCCTTCAAGGAGTAATTACCGGGTCCTCCAATGTTGGATTGACCCGGTAATTCCCCATTGAAGGAACCCGGTATTGGAGCCCGGTATGGAGGCCGCCATTGCGCTAATAGCACCATGGCTACCTCCATACTTGTAATGAGGCCCTCAGTTTCTCATTGGTCTACAAACTATACGTCCATTCATTATATGGACTAATACAATTGGTTGGCATGTCTGGAACATTCAGTTCATTTAGCAGCACGAAAGCCCACACTCAGGTGCAGGGAGATAGGACATGAAGCTAACTCACCAAGCAATTAGCCTTGCATCTCTCATCACCCATGCCTTGTGCCATGAATTTGTCTTTGTACTTGGCCTTGCAGAGTATTCTTGTCTTTGAGAATGCATGGGAGTGAGGGCACTCGCTTTCGTTTCTGGAACTCCAAGTCCAAACTCCATCCTTGGCTCACCTGACAGGAGACCACATTCTGGTCCATTTTGCAGCTTTTCAATGCTCTAAATGAATTACAAATTTGCATCCTTTGTGTTCTTTCTTGCACCTTAACGTGAGAAGGTTCACCCTCCGCACACTCCTTCTTGAGAGTAGATAGCTGACCTTGATTACTAGGATTTTGACTTCACGCCAGGCAGCCTCGCCACGCAGCTCCAGGATCCTGCTATTCTGCTGCGACACAACTTTCCATTCTCCCTTTGTGGTTTCTGGCTTACTTTTTTCATGATACCAATGTCCCGTTTCTATACAATGACAGCTTCGCCTGCATTCTATTCACCACTCATATCTAGCTTCTATGATGACTTAATCCACCTACCGTTTTCAGCGTCTGTACATGTTTTGCACGTTTGTTTTCCACAGCACTTTGGTAACATGTAATCGTCTTCTTTTACATTTGAGAGTTCACTCAATCCCTTAATTTATCATTAGCCCTCTAGGATCCATACATAATTTTTGTTCAATATCTTGTGACGTTGTGAACACTTTCTTATGACATCATGAATTCATTTTCTTTGCTCCTGTAGGTTGTCATCACTCCAAGGATACATTCGATAGTGCTCTCTCAACAGATATCTCCTTCCAAATACTCATGGCGGTACTGGCATAACGGCTGGTGTCAGGCACAGCATGGTCTCATGTTTCCAATACAGGGGACGTAGGGGGTGGGATCTCCTGATGTATACAGCTGCTCCTCTATCTGTGAATAAACCAGTACTTCCCTGGCTACTTCTTAGGAACAATACCTACAGGGAAATATACCTAATTTTTTTAGGAGGGGGGGGGGCAAGAATGGTTCCATGACCCTACCCAATTTGACCTCTTTTTCCACTTTGCTTATTAATGTCCCTGGTTGAGTCCTGGCCAACGTCTGGTTCTTCGGGACATGGGAGGTGAACCCCTGAAATGGAATTCGAAAACCCTGCGAAAACCCTTCCATCAACAATTTTTGCATCCCTCACCCGATGGTACCGATGGCACCCATTTGCTCAAGCCTGCAATACATCTATCCGCAAGGGCGAGGGGAGGTCTACTGAGGGCTCCCCCAGGGTCCTGTCACTATTTATGCCCTTTGGTGCATTTCACACACTTAATCTCCCTGTGTCCCACCATCCTGCAGAATGAGAACACATGCTTGAATTTACAGAACGGTCTTGTGCACATAGTTTTGTTAAATGCCCAGCATGCTGCCTTCTTGTCCCCCGCTCCCCAGGTGTTCCAAAATGACTGCACCAGTCTCTATGTTTTCAGTCCCTTGATTGATGACATGCTTGCTACTCTGCAGCCGGCCCACAAATCCATCACCCTAGTCCCCAATCCATCAGTGCATTCCCAGTCTTGGCACTTCTGAACCTTTCACCACACACTAATCAGGCCCCCAAATGTAGTCAGCATGGTCAGCACTAAATGATTATAAGACAGCAACATTTGGCAACATTCTGGAAACATCTCAAGAAATATAGCAGAAAATATTGCAAAACCTGTTGCCCAATTAGCCAAGGATCTTTTTACAAATCTCCTCTTGTCTGTAATCAAGCAGTGAAAATATGTTGATATACTATTCCTTCCATATTTCTCTTTTGTCTTTTGTGATATTCTATTTTGTGTCTTGTGACACATGCTATGTGAGCATACCTGGGGCTGCTGCCTGAACTGGGGCAGAGACCAATATTGCCTGCCCACACCTTGACAGCATGACTTCTGCACATGTTGCGGCCACACTTGCGCCCCCCCAACGCTACATCAACAACGGAACAACTTCCTGCCCTGGGAGGTTTCACACTTACTGCTGATGCTGAAGCCCCCCTGGGCTTCCTACTGCTGATCCCAAAGAACCACAGCTCCCACAGAATGTCCCAGAGGTGTATTGGTCTGCGTTGCTGTTTCTTTTGATCCAGCCAGTCGACCCCTGCTGCCACTGTGTCCACCTGACTCCCTTGACACTGCTAGTGGCCCAAGGATGCCTCCCATTAACTCACCCTGGCCTGGGGGCAAGCCCATTATTCCCATCCCTTGGGGCCCATTCACTTGTGGGAAAGCAGGCCCCCCAAGTAAAAACCAAATTGATTCTGAGACCCCCCTTGCCATCCCCCAAAATTGCCCCCAAAAGGCCAACCCACTCCTCCTCCAGAGGGTCACAGGCAGAGGGGCCCTCCCAACCATACCCCACACCCTTGCAGTTGTTCATCCCCCAGGGGCTACTCTGTATTCTTCCACCCAACCCCCAATGTCCACCATTCTGGGAACCAATGAGTCCCCTAACGGCGGTCAGTCCAGCAGCCATGCGTGGTCGTACCGTGGCAGGCTCTGTCTTGTCTGCATTCCTCCTCCCCCTGTTACTGCTTGGGGAACCTGCCAGAGTACCGGTCCCACTACCCCCATATTTCCAGTTCCCTCCACACTGGACCCACTACCTGTCAATGGTGTGAGAGTAGTTAGGGGAGCCTGCTTTCTTACCCCCTTCCTTCTTTTGGCCAGAGGGCAAACAGCTCTAAGTGCTACATTCTTCCGGTGTGGCCATGCAGGAGTAGGCACCTCATTACTATCCACCCATTCTTCTGCATCGCCCCCACGGTATGCAGTGATTTTAACTAATTAAATTACAGAGAATGCTGTAAAAATGAAAATGTTATAATGAAAAAATATTGAATTTTTGTTTCAAATGTATATGGGGGTTGGGGTAAGGGTTAAAACTGTTGGGGAGGGTTGGGGTGGGATTAAAAGCATGGGGAAACGGGTAATTTTGGGGGACGATATCTTTTGTTATAACATTTTCGTTATTACAGCATTCTCTGTAATTTCATTAGTTAAAAACACATGTAACGCCTCCACCACTTCGTCTGATGATGTGCTCCTGGATAGGGAGCCCAGGACTATGTCTAAATCCTTTCCCTGTAACAACACAATTACGGCAGCTAAAATGTTGGGATCCATGGTACAAATATTATGTATTCTTTTTTTTTTTAACAAACTCCTTCTCTCATCAGCATGCACCACTGTTTTAGAATTAAGATTCCTATTTGAAAATTGAGTGAAGCCATGCTGCTGCGCCCACTATGCATCCTTCTTTCAAGAAAATGCACTCTTTACAATAATATGTCATTTAAAATACCAAGATACGGACTGAAGCCGCGCCCGCTAATACCGAAAGCGCAAGACGCACTTTTTACAATCAAATATCAATTTTAAGTTCCAAGACATGGAGCAAACTAATGTCATTGCACCCGTTACTACTGAAAACACAAGTGTTCTGCTCGCACCCCTGAAAACACAGGCATTGCCAAGTAACAAACAATTTTACCCCAGTCTGCCGTGCATACGTAATACACCTGTTCCCGCTAGCAAGATTTTCATTTTACTCGGGGTTCTTAACCACTTGCATCAGCCTACCAAACAATTATACTTTTCTTTGAAACCCTTGCCCCGTACCAACCCCAAACTCTGCCTGCAACCTGCCCTCCTCGTACACCAGACCCAACACCACTGGGCCACCCCTTGCTGCTGCTCACCCCCCGACCACCTTAAATTAGTGCGTGCCTTCTCCTCCGGGCGAAGAGAGAAAAAACAAAATCATCGATCCACTACAATTCTCCTCTCCACCCGGAGGACAGCAGGGAGCAAAGCAGCAGACATGGCAGCCAGCACAGGCAGTCACAAAGCATGGGAAACCAGGAACAAAAAACAAAAATAAGTCGGTGGTTGTGATGGCTCGGGTCTGACGACAGGAGCACAGCAGCGAGAATCCCCCAGGAGGCAAAGAACCGTGATCTCCAAGTCCTCCTGGCCGTCTATTATGAGGCCCCCACCCTGTTCCTCTGGCATCCACCAGCCACTTTCCCCCCCTTGTCACCCCAAGGCCCGCCCAACTAGACATCCCCACAATTGGCGGGTCCTTTGTCTTTGTGTGCCAGCCATACAGTTTTGACCAACACCTTATGTATCAAACACGCAATCCTGAAAACAATGTCAGTAAAGAGCCCATGCTCCAGAAACATAGGATGAGGTGGAATCATGCAGTTATGAATTGGATTCAACCTCTCCTCTCAAAAGTCCAAAAGTGATATTTGATATGAAACAATTTGCTGTATTGTTTGTACAGCTCAGCTACAATGTTGTTTGGGGTCAGCTAGTAACACTGCAAACTCTAAGCAAATGGATAAGTGCCCTATTCTCAGACCCTTCCCATCGTCATTTATAAAGGTGTGAACTTTCTGCCTTGACATTTTTTGAGAGAGGGCCCTGCATTATATCTCCCCAGGCTAATAGTTGGCTGTCATGATCCAACCACCATTCCACTAGGGTTTGACTGTCGCCCAGTGGACAGGTTGTTCAACACACAGGAAATAGGTAATGGAGAAGGGCCCTTCGTTTGGGAAGGATGTTGTTCGATATTGTGCCTACAAGAAAAGTTGCTTGTGACACTTGGGTGACCCGAAACCTCTGCACAAGATAGCTATTGAATACCAACTATGTTGTAAAAGAAGGTCTAATTTGAGTCCAGAAATGGTCTACAGTGCTAGAATAAAATGTTTAGAAACATACCAATCACATAGGTCAATTTCCTAAAAAGTTCTTGCAGTGTGACCTTGTTATGGTACCTTCTTTAGCTGAAGACTCAGTCTAGGTCACGTGATATGGAAGGGCTAGGGGGATGCTTGCTTTGAGGCCTCCTTCTGCTCCGAGCTATAAAATATGAGATATATTTAAATGAGAAAATAGACATCCAAAAACAATGTCCAAATCCCAGAGCCCCTAGAGCACGAACGTTTGAAAGGTTTGTGAAAAAAGCACAAGTGGATGGAGGACTAAGAAGAACAATCTGCAGTGGAGAGCAAGGAAACAACCATTTCAGTGGTATATTCTATGGCTGAGTCACTGACTGTAGAATAAAGAATGCTGTTGGTCCTCATATAAATGCATGAAGACAGAGATGCCCTCATCTCTAAGCTTGATAATGTCATGATCAAGATAGAATTACTCCATTAAAAAGTGAACGGCACTGTGGCGCACAGTGGTGAAATGGAGGAGTGACTTAGTGACGATGATGATCAGATCCCGGAGATGGAGAACAAAGATTGATCCATCTATCAGATGCTGAAAATCACATCTGCATTGGTGGTAGATCAAGAGAGACATACTAGGTGCAACAACCTCAGGAAACTTGGGATCCTGGATGCCATATCAGCAGACTGTATGGTGGGATTTGTAGAAAAGCTGTTGTGGCAATTCCTACGAGGATCAGAGCTTTTCAGGGTGTTTTCTGTGGAACATTCTGATTGGGTTGCTGTTCCCTACTGACTCCATGGTTGGCCGTGGATGTTTATGGTTGCCAAGATCAAAACCTGCAACCATCAAGATGCTATACTCTGGAGAGTCAATGAGAAAGAAGTTTTTAAAGTGTGGAGCTTTCTGTTTACTGTTTTCTCCAAGTGGTCGGGGTTTTGACCCCCTTTTTCTGCCCCAGACTCAACTGCGACGCAATTCCAATTTGTACTAGCAACCTGGCGCATGGGACTAGAAGTTGCTACCAAAAAACCCCAGAACTTTTTTACTCAATGAGAAAGAAGACCTGAAATATATTGGCAACATGATCATATTTTATCCAGCAAGAAATGCAACAATTCACAGTGTACAAGGCAGCCCTTTGTGAGCACAATCTTTGATGCACCATGTACATCCAGATAACATAAGGATTCAGACCAAGATAAGACAATGGATGCAGGGCTGAAGAGTGCCATGTTGATTCTTCCGCTGCCATCCTGAAACCCTACAAGATCATCGGTGCTGACTTTGTAACCAAGATCGTTGGATGGGATGGAATCACCAGAGGGCCGAGGATCAGCTGCAAAGTAGGAGAACAATATGGACCACAAGTTAATGCTTGGGTCTCAGTGCATTGTAGGTCAGTGTCTGGGTGAATGTTCTTTCATGGATATGCCATCTGAAGGCTGTTTCAAGGGAATGAATACACATAAGGGGATGCATCTGTAATGAAGGTGCTGATTCAGGGCCAAAAAGGGGGCGTACTTACCAATTAAGAGAATAAACGGAATGGGCTAGAACACCTTCTGTGGGAAACAAGGGGATTCTGGGAGCTGTAGTCCGCCATTGAATCAGGCCTGAAAGGGAACAAGGGGACGGGGATACCTTGTATATGACCTCCGCACAAGGAACATGTATGCACAAGTACGAGAAAGGGGAAACCCCAGGTAAATGCACTCAGTGGGGATGCCACAGGTTGGGCATCACCGTGAAGGCATGCTTTGAACACATGATCCATGCACCACGGTTTAGGGAGGGGGATGTTGAACTCAAGCTGCGCATCTCCAGCATACTGTAGTCGCTGAGACAGCACTGGGTGATGTAATCAAGGTCGGTGAGCCAGTCCCACGGCTGTTTGTGGGAGCTGGGAAGTCAACCTGATCTGGCCAGTGGGTATGGGAACAGGATAGAGGATTGGAGTTGTGATCCTTGCAGAACCAATTAGACGGTACATTCTGGTGTCCCTGGGAAGTAACCAGCCCTCAGAGTGTCCATTACATTGCTACTGAAGGTCGCTATCTCGCAGGTGCCGTGTGAATGTCTCTCTTCTCACTAGTTCGGGGTGTCTCATGTAGCGTCTGCTGTGGTGCTGACCAATGGCAGATAAATAAAGGACCGGAGGTCAGCACAAATATTTTTACTGTTTGCGGGAGGAGTGGGATGCAATGTGGAGCCACATGTGGAGGATATCAGCTGAGACAAGGCAGATTCGTTTGCTCTAATCATGTTTGACTAACATATGTATAACTATAGTGGAAAAAAGGTAGGCCAGGCGCGCACTCTAGTTCCCAGTCAAAAATTCTTTATGCAAATAGTAACTGGGTTAAATCCCAACAACATGCAGTAGTAACAGGGTTGAATCCCATGATGCAGTAATAATAGGGTTGAATCCCACGTGTTGCAGTTCCAATTCTTCTGTTGATTTACTCCTCCTAGTACTTTCCTGTCTCAAACATTCTTCAGGGAGGCTGTAACCTTTTCAGGTGCTGCTAATTAGTTCTTATTTTCAGTCTCAAAGGATTCTGGTACATGTAGTGATAACAAAGTTCAGTCATTTCAGGTGGACAGGAACCAACACCCCTCCAAAACACAGTTCTTACCCAAAATTGGGGAGGGGAGAGTACCAGCATTGTGGTCCTCCGAAGTGGTGCATGGTAACCCCGGTGCTGCTGCCTTTAGAGCCTGGAACTCTTGTAGAAAAATTGAAAAAAGGAGGAGAAAATCAACAGAAGAATTGGAACTGCAAATGTTGTTGGGATTTAACCCAGTTACTATTTGCATAAAGAATTTTTGACTGGGAACTAGAGTGCGCGCCTGACCTACTTTTTTCAGTACAACTATAGTGGTACGACATACCTGAACAAATAAGCTTTGTGGGAACTACAAAGACAAAAAGTTTCAAGTGCAACTGTTTCCAACACCATGAACATTGTATTAGCCATATAAAAATGATGTTTGCTGTGTGCCAGTTTGTCGGCTCTCATCACTCATTTCTGTTTCACTATTCTGTTTGATTTGTGCTCACCCAGCTGTGATAAACATTGTTACTTCTTGCCTGGTGTGCGCTCCTTTTTGGACTACTTGTGGTAAATATTTATTACGAGCTTTTGGAGGACCCCTGATACACCTCAGTTGGTGATGCCTTTTAAAAAAGAGTCTACAATGAGGTAGCCCTCAAAGAATGAATTGATCATATGAATAGAAGAGATGATGCTGCAGACCCCCGCGACCCGGGAGTTGGATATGTAATGTGTGGACGCAAAATGACACTAATATCTGGGAATTAAATCTGTCTGTGATGTAATTATACTCTATTAGGTGGTGTATGTCCTCAATATTCTTTTCTCTTTTATTCTAAAGGTTATATTGTATATGCAATTCATTTTGTGTCTATTATGTAAACTAGTTTTTCCCCTCTCTGATAATTTGCCATTATGTTATGTGTAAAAGTATGTTTGTTTGATGTTTCCCATATATATAAGCTACCCATGGTATTTATGTATGCACCCTTGATGGCATTTGCATGTTTAGTATTCCAAAGTCTGTTGGATGAACCAAACAATTTAAATTGTAATTGTAGTTAATTCACTTGAAGCCCAATGAAAACTTATTTTGGGCTGCATTAAAACAATCATAACCATTTACATGTATGTGTGTACATGCATGTTTGCTAATGTTCTCATAGGACTCATGTCCTGACTATTCAAATCATTGAATTTATCATGTGTTGAATGTATGCAATTGATCTATATACGTAGTGTTAAACAGTAGATTTTCCCTTGATTCTTTAAAAAATGACACTCACCGTGTGACTGAGAGAGCCAGGGGAAGGATTCTTTGGGTATATGTTTAGTCTTATTAAGAATAGCAGTAGGCCAAGGAACAGTTCAGCAGAAATTGTTGAACTTGAATAACTAATTTGCAGATGGCTTGAGCTCTCAGTAGGTTAATGAGAGGTCACAGGACACTGTAGCTGAAGACTCCACGATGGGCCCTTTATAGTCCTTGATGGAGGTTATCAGAAGTATGAGGTCCTTGCTGCCAAAAGAGAGGCAGGGTGACAGTGGAGGGGGTGGTGGTGGCAGAGTGTGGTGTCAACTTCACAGTCTATGCTGCATGATATGATATGATAGGTTATTTATAACGCGCTTAATACCCAGGGGTTTCTAAGCGCGGACCCGGGATCGAACCTGTGTTGCTCCATGTCGCCTGGCTTCCAAGGCGAGCACTTTGCTCCTGAGCTATCCTCCCGAGACTATGTGACTGCGAAGGAATCAAGAATGCCAAACTCTGTCCAGACTCACTGATGCCCAAGGAGTTCACAGGAGATGCAAGATGTGTGGCTGTTGCAGTGGTAGTTTTGGGCCCTTTGAAAGGGAACCATGGACCAAAATGTGGATCACCATTTTCTATTACTGATTTGTGGCAATGAGTGCATGGAGATGACAAGCAAAACACGTATTGATTATCGTTGCTGATTCCTCTACACAAATAAATCTTGTACTAGCAAGAGAGGAGCTATTGATAAGTGTGTTATCGAACTGCACACAGATTCAAACTCAGTTCAAGCTGGCAGCAGTCAGCAGAATCAGGTTTATTTCTTTGCAGCTGTCAAGAAATGGACAGGGAAACAGGCAGGGTATCCTTTCAGACACATTTGCTCCATAGAACAGAATCACCAGGGTATTTACAGGGCTTTTCACACTCTACAGAGAGTAAAAAACCCTTCCAAACAAAGAGAACAGATTTAGTATAAATGTAATAATTCAAAGAATCATAGGTTATAATATTTTCTGTAACGATAAAGTAATGCATTCCATCAATCATTTATATTAGGAAAAGAAATATAAAGTATTGTAATACATGCAAGTGTATTCTTCATACAAAGCTACATTTATATGGCTCAAACAACACACATATTCTGTAGTCGATAATTTTAAAAAAATCTGAAAAGAAAAGCTTTGTTTATGCAAAGCTACTAGTTAAATTTGACCAATTTGAAGGGGTTATGGATTTCGTATCCAACCACCACTAATCATTTTTTATGAGTAATGATAACTAGGTACCTATTAATATGCCCACAAATACGTTTTTCTTGAAAATGTTGGATGTGAGTCTGACTAGAATACAACTATTTTCTTACAGATTTTGTTAATCCTTTACAGTTTGTTCCCCATTGAGTGTGCTGGGTGACTCTGCAGCTGTTAGTAAGGACACAGTAATGTTAGTATTTAGTGAGTGTGCTCCCTTTTCTGAGCAGCGTTTAAAGAGTTATAAGGGTGCAGAAGTAAGGCTCGGACATAAAGGTGCATAGTGTTGGTTATAAACTTTTCTTAACCAGATAAGGGGTTGGGAAAACTGCCCCTCTGTTCCTAAAGCTAAGAGGAGTTTCCCTGCCTCAAAGAAAACAAATGAAAATGTCTGTATATCAAACAAATAATCAGTCACTGCTGTCTCCCAAACCCTACTTCTAACCCTAACAACTTAAATCTAATGTGCAAGGGTATTCTTTTCCAAAACGAAAGTACTAATGGCAGTTCTTGCCAACAGAAAAGTTCACAATGTTTCTGTGTGATCAAAACGAGAAAAGAAATGTTCCAAAATGTATTACTCCAAGGATTAAGGATTAACTATGTAAGTGATTTCAATCTAGCACACACCCAAGTCACGCCCAGCATGTAGTGCGCAAATGAAACCCTATGTATTTTTATCTATAAGTTCAATATTCTGAAAGATATAGCACTCTTATCACACCCCTCTACTGAGACCCCCTGTGCCCCCCGGTCACACTGAACCAGGAATCAGGCTAGTTTGCAAAGGTAAATATTTATTTATGTATTTAGAATTTAATCACAATGTATTTTAATAGGTAAAGAACAATCACTAATGGGGTGACAGAACACTGAATAATATCTTTAATATACTAGGAATCAAGTAATGAGCACAAAGACAAATGCAGCACAGAAACTAATACTTTTGAATTGGTTTACAACAGATAGCACTATGGTTAGAGGTTCCCCCTGCAACACCCCTCAACCCACCAATAGGCAATGTAAAGAGATGGGTGGAGAGAGCAGGTATTCAGGAATAACACAAATCAAACAGAATATCACACCTTCCCCCTTCAAACACAAGAGAAAAACGGAATTGACTTTTCACTGTCAGAATGGCTTTGCAATTGTCTTTGGAATTGGCTGAGCAAAACACCAAATGTGGTGAAAATACTTAAATTATTATAACTTCTCGATAGGCCCGAGAATAGAAAACAGAAATTCAGGTTTAGAAATGACAGACAGGTTTTCTTATGCTATATTAAGGACTACAAAAAAGAGAATGCCACATAGGAATCAGTCATTCACGGCCGCTCATAACAATTCATGTGTGATACTCTAGTTTCCGTTTGATTTGGGAATTACTTTTCTTAATCAAATCAATAAGAAGTTAGGCTTTAGGAACACAGATGAGAGAAAGGTCAACACAAGGATAGTTCTAGCAATACTAAGGTTCTGAATGAAAGATGGGATGGGTTTGTGATTGGAATCATACAATGTCGATATATTATGGGTCACTGTTCTTTCTATTAATACTTACAGAATAAGTTATTAACTTAGACTGTCAGTTTTGGTCATGGATTGGGTCTGCCAAGGAAGGACAGCGCATCAGGCACGGGACTGGATCAGCTAGGCCGGTCACCGGATTTGCACAGGATCTGCCCTTCCTGTTTAGGAGTATTTCAAATCAACAGGATAGTGAGTTCCTCAGGCAAGCCTTGTGGTAGCAAGCCAGAGGGTTTCAGGATACTAGCTCAGAAGGCTTTCTCATACCACAGCACTTCACTGGGTTGTGAGAATAAGTTTGAGGATTTAGGCCTTGCTGAAAGTCAATAGTTCTCTACTGCTTGGCAAGAGTCTTGGCATCTGGATCTGGAAGGATGTCAAAGCTGGTGAAAATAAGCGTCCCCCATTAAGGCAGTACAACCCCCTTAATGAGAGGCAATAAAGGACACACACCAGGAGGAAATGAGACCACGACCAAGTGTGGGTGAAGTTAAAAGGGTTTATATAAATCAATTTAGAGCATGCAAAGGACTCTGCAAACTCCGAGAGCGCTCTGTCTGACAATAGCAAAGACAGTCATATTTATTACAAAAATGCGTCATGCATGCGGTAAGCTATAGGGGGCACATAGTCGTAGGGATTGGGCGGCGTTTGCTAAGCTATATACATTGTATACATGCACTGATCCAGGATTGGTGGACGTCTGTGTGGTGCCAACGTGGGGTGGACAGATTAGCTGGGCTCTTCAGGGTGGAGCTGCCAGGCCGGACACGGTTTGTAATGATGATTGGTGGCTGCACTAACACTTTGCCCTTGTCGCCACACACTCACATCCATTCATTATACTGCACAGTTTCAGTTGTCCTACAAATCCTACAATACATTAATCTAAGATCAGAGGGAGACAGAGAAAACAGTATAGAACGTGAAGTTTCAACACTACATCATTATAAAGATGCCTCTAATGAACGTACTTAGTCTCATGGGTCCAGGTGTCATGTCAGGGGGCACAGGGTATGCTGCTTTGTCATTCCATTCTGTTAGATGTAGTGAGGGATGGTTTTACGACATGTTAGTATAGAGGTGAATAACTAGCTCCATGACCCTTTAACTTGGGGTGAACTGGAATACCATTGGGTCAGTAAGGGCACTTAACTGGTGCCTCAAAGGCGGTGGGGTTTAGGACCAGGTAGCTCATAATTCACATGGCCAGGCCATGGCGGCCTCTGATATTGGGGGAGGGAAATACTTGTAGCGGGTCCATCAGGAATGTGGGGAGGTGAGGCTGTGCTGCTCGAACACCGTCGAGCCCCGGCGGACCTTGGCGGGAGGAGGGGCAGATGGCCCTGTAACTCTGAGTGATTTTCTGTTCCTGGGGCTGCACACTATACCATTGGTGGGGACGAATGTTAAAGCTGGGAGCAATAGCGGAATTACTCACTTCTCCTGTTTACATAAGTTCACAGCAATGAAGATTTATAAACAGTACATATCATCTGTCGGCCTTACACTTGTAGTTTATAGGATAGTTGACCGCCTAACAAACATGAGGTAGCATCAGGGTAGGTTATGTGCTTGAGAACAAGAAATCAATGCATTTAATCTAACATTTCGATTACAGTAAAAACTAGTTCAGTGCCCTAGACGGCCTACATACAACACAATCATGTGTTATCACATCATATATATACATTTTACATTTATTTCTCGACTACTCTTTGTTTTTTACATTAGCAGCAATGTGTTGATTGGAATGGTTCTTGTTATTTTCCAAACTCCAGCTAAAAGTCCGGACACTTCTAGGGCAATGATGTACTGCAGAAGGTAAGTGATACGGTGTTTGTTCTGTTACTTGTTCACGTCTAGTTGCTTGTGTGAACGGGCCTTCAGCGGATCTGCCATGAGGTGGAGGTTGGGGGGAGTGCAGGCTTCTCTGTGTGCGGTCAAGTGAGGGCCAAGCTGCAGCTCTGTATGCAGGCTATTCTGCATGGGCCGGGGTTTAAACCACTAAAAATGGAGTCTGGCTTCTTACAAAATGGTGTCTATATTATACCAGGCTACTGGTCATGCAGCCTCACGTGTCGATCCGCAACCGCCCTGCCTCCCGGGCCGAGGTGCATGGGGGGCTGCCGACGAGTCATGAGCTTCATGTAGGTGGGCAATGTAGGGGCTGGGGGTCCTAGACACCTGTCCTCCCATACACTGGATATAGAATGCTGGATCAGAATGCTTTGCCGGAATCAGGAAAGTGAGTGAATCAGTGAGTCCCTTTGTGTTGTCAGCTGTCTCTATTTATCCTTTCAAATGACATCACAAAATGGGTGTATGGGCCGGTTTAGCTAAGCTTGCCCCTGTGAACTGGGATTGAATCAGGACCTCATCTCTGCCTTGCATCTGAGTGATTGGATCAAGGCCAGATGATGTCACATTTATGATTTCGCTTTACCGTGCTTAGAAACCTCCCCTCAGCCACTAGTGTCAAAATCGATTTTATCCTAAATACATATTTCTACATTGGTCCCCTCTACACAAATCACACACAAAGATTCCATATTTTATGTAGCACCTGTTCATCAAATTCCCAAAGCTGTGGGATCTTGTTTCACCTTTCTACAGAATTTTGTCCTTTTCGCCATGAACACATTTTCCAAATGTTCTGAAAATTACCACAAATGTGCACATTTAACATGGGGATGTGTGTGTAAATTTTCACAATTCTAGTATTAATACAGTTCACATAAAACCATGTATATTGCCATTCCTATCCAGAATATGTTAGACAGTTCTACCACCTCTTAAAACGTACAGCCAAAAATTAGACTAACAGATCTGTCCTTTGTATATTTTTCACCACTTTCAATCACAAGTTATGAGTCTCTTAAACATGTTCATTGTTCATTCTTAACAGCAAATGGTCCGCCCCTTTGTCTCTCCCCGGAGTCCAGGAGTAGCATCCTCCTTTGAGGAATTACTTCCAGGAGCAGTTTACGACCCTTTCACACCTCAGTTTCCTGGGCTGGAGGATCTGCCATTTTTCCTTCTCTTTCTGTAGACAAAATCTGGCCTAACTCACAATTATCATCTATCAGTGAGTTTCTGCTGAGGGGAGTTCCCTCCCTGGGGAGAAACCTGTTTTTCCACTCCTTGCAGCTCAGCCAGGCTAATTTATTCTTAATTTCTTAAAGTCCAGCAGAAACCAAACTTGTTGCAACAAACATACATACATTTCTTTGTTAGCTGTAAATCTGTGGGATCAAAAACACAACTGAGATCTGTATTCCTTTTAGCAACAATCCTTTTATTTCTGCTAACCCAGCAGACCTTTAGTTTGGATACTTTGAAGTTTCATTAGGAGCTCATCTGACAGCTGTCATTCACAGTTAGCCCAGTGTACTACACCTAGATTTTGACAGGAGCTGTCAGTTTACAGACAATCCAGTTTGTCTGAGGAAATGTTTTTCTCTTTACACTTTATGACTTTGTATATTCACCATGCTTCATTAGATTACATGAATTTTACCACCAAGCAAGATTTTGAATGTTGAGAAATGTTGTGTATAGGCATTTTGGAGTTTTTAGTAACAAAGCAAATGTAATTTATAGGCACATTTTGGAGTTTCATTTGCAAAGCGCTGCTTCTCTCTAGAAGCGCTGCTTCTCTCTCTGTTTGCTGGTCATGGAGCCCACTGGCACCTTTTCTACAGTGTTTGCTCTATCCCACCACACATGCACCACGGGTGGCAGGTTGTGCATCCATCTTTTTGTGCATTTAAACACACTGTTTTGTGCGTTTTTGGCGCGCACAAAAGTTTTGCCGCCATTGTTGCTGTTCCTTGCACCATAACTATCAGAGTGATGCCGCATAAGATGGTGGAGTGGGTCAATACATCCCACAACTAATTTCTCCTGGATTCCTCCTTGATCTATTTTAGTAGCTCGTCTTCAGCAGGTTTCTTTTCCTTTCCTTATCTCCTTGGGTCATCAGACACTGTATACTTTGGAATGAAGCGCGTGTCAGTTGAGGCTTTCGACGCCACCTTCTCACCCCCTCAGCCCCCTCTGGCTGACTCTCATCCTGACACAGCCTTCTCCAAGCGCCACTCTTGATATCCTTGCCCCTGTCATGAGAATCCGCCTGAAGCCCAAAGTCAAGTGTGACTCCTGGTATGACTCAGACCTCGTCACCCTGAAACACAAGTGTATTGTGGCTGAGAGGAAATGGCATGCTTCAAGTTCATCCTCTGACAAACTGACCTGCCCCCTGCTGCAAAGGCAATACCGGCTCTCCGTCCTCACCAAGAAGAGAGCTCATATCCAAGCCTGCGTCTCTGCAGCATCTAACAATGCGGCTCAACTCTTTAAAATCTGCAAGGAACTGACCAATCCTGCCGCAGTCTCTACCCTCTCCTGTCCCTTCCCAGGCCGTCTGCACGGCACTGGCTTCTCACTTAATTTCTAAAACTCAGGACATCCTGTCCTCAATCTCCTCCTTTCGACCCCCTCCCACTATTCCCTGCTCTTCCTCTGGCCCTTCTTCAGCCACCCCTCCTTCCTCCTTCTCTGCCTTTCCCCTTTTCCCTGCAGATGAGGTTTATAGACAAGTCCGATCTATGAAAGTCTTGTCGAAACAGGTTCACCCCTGTTCCTCCAAAACTATCAGGGACCACATCGTCTCCCTGGCTCCTGCCCTGGCTGATTTCTGCAATCACTCCTTCGCCACTGGAGTCTTCCCTTCCCCCCTGAAGCACTCGCTTGTGCACCTCTTCTTAAGAAGCCCTCTGCAGATCCCTCCTGCCTTGCTAACTATCACCCTATCTTCATCACTCCCTTCCTGGGCAAGCTCCTGGAGAAACTGGCCATCTCCCAGCTCAATCTCCACACTGAATCTGTTGGTTGTCTTCGTGACCATCAGTCTGGCTTCAGAGCTGCCAGAAGCACTTAAACTGCTCTCCTGAACGTCCGTGAAGACCTGCTCACCAACTTTGACTCTAACACCCTGTGCGTTCTCATCTTGCTTGATCTCTCTTCTGGCTTTGACACTGTCAACCATGCCATCCTGCTCAACCTTCTCTGCGATAACTTGGGTATCACTGATCAGGCTCTGGCGTGGCTGACTTCTTTCCTCTCCAACCAACCCTCCCAGGTCCAACTTGGGTCCTTCCTCTCCAACATCTTTTTCTCTACCTGTGGTGTCCCCCAGGGATCTAACCTCTCTCCCTGGCTGTTCAACCAATACTTGGCACCCCTTGCCCACCGCATCGCTGCTCTCTCTCCCAACTTTCAGTGCTATGCGGATGACACCCAGCTCATTTTCAAGCTACCCTCGGCCTCCTCCTCTCCTTCCCTCATCTCTGACTGTCTGTCTGCCATCCAGGAGTGGTGTGCCATCAACAACCTCTGCCTTAATGCCAGTAAGACTGAGATTCTACTCATCGGCACACCCACTCCCTCCTTCCCTGCAGCTCTCTGGCCGGCCTCTCTTGGCCCTCTTCCTACTCCCACCTGCAAGGCTAAAAACCTTGCAGTCATCTTTGACTCTGCACTCTCCTTCTCCCCTCACATCTCTGATGTCTCTAAGAAGTCACACTACCAGCTGCACCTCCTTAGAAGTATTCTTCCTTTCCTCTCCTTCCCCCAGAAGCTCACTGTCTCCAGAGCCCTGGTCCTCTCTAGGCTGGACTATTGTAATATCCTCTATCTAAATCTGCCTACCTCTACTCTCTGCCCTCTGCAACTTATCCAGAACAGGACTGCAAGACTTGTCCTTGGCCTCAAGCCCAGGGATCGTATCTCTCCAGGACTGAAATCTCTGCACTGGCTCCCAGTGGCTGCGAGGATTAAGTTCAAAACCCTCTGCATTGCACACAAGGCCTTCTGGGGTCTTAGGACCGTAATACCTTCAACTCTCTCTTCCTAAATATCTTCCTTCTCGAGCTCTTCGCTCATCCGCCTCCAACTCCCTCAGGGTCAGTTGCTTCTCCAAGCAACGAGTTGGTGGCAGATCACTCTCTTCGGCAGGGGCCTCTCTCTGGAACAGCCATCCTGCCTCCCTGAAACTCGAGGAGAACCACCTCTGGTTCAGGAAGCACCTCAAAACATTCCTCTTTGCTTCTGCTTTCTCTCCCCCTCTTCCCTGCTGATTTCCTGACTGAAACTGCTCTGGTTACCTGGTGACTCTTTCTGATCCCTGGCCCAGGCCTTGTCAATTGCCCACCTGCACTGCCTCCCTGGCAACCCCTGCACCTGGGGACCATTGTTCTGTATCCCTACAGTTCCCCTACCAGCACTTATGTCTGCACTTCCTTGCACTTGCCACCAGCTGGCCGTTTATTTATTTATCTTATTTATTCCACTTTCCCATGTACTGCACTTTCCCCTCCCTCCTCCCCCGCGCACTTTTCCTTCCCTCTCCCTCCCATGCACTTGTGCGATCTGAACGACACCTGGCCTAGTAGGATTGTTGTCTGTCCTCCCTTTGTTTCCCCCCCTTGCCTCGTCACGCCTTGAAAGACTTGTGTGTAGGCGCATTATAAATGCTATATCATATCATCATATCATATCATATATCATATCATATCAATGAGCTGGACTGTTTTCTTATCTTTTCATTTGTGTGTGAGTCCCAGACTCGCAAGGCTGTATCATACCTGCTTGATTTAGTCTCGTACCAAGTGTATGTTTTATTCTGATCTGTCTTTTTTTGCTTTTAGGGTCCCAGACCCTCTTATTCTGAGATTCACATTTGGGTGCATGTCCCAAACTCACATTGCGTGGTTGCAATAGCCTTTTGTACCCCCCTGCCAAGCATATGCTTTCTTATGGATTATCTCTGTTTCACTCAGGATCCCAGACCCTCTTATTCTGTGGCTCTCATATCGGTGCAGGTCTCAGACTCGAAATGTGCTGCTGCAATAGCTTTGTTTACTCTATTGCCAAGCACATGCGTTTTTCTGTACTGTCTCTGTTTCTCCCAGGGTCCCAGACCCTCATACTACCTGGCTTTCATATGAGTTTGGGTCTCAGACCCTCTGATTCTCTGTTCTACACTTGTTCCCTGATTCCTCCCAGACCTCTAGATCCTCCAGGTCCTCCTGCTTCTTTGGTCTGCATCTTTCAAGCACCGGTGCTTGCTATGTTGGATATATTTTGGGGTTATATCTATTACTTCATGGTATTTTCTATTATGCTGGTATTTGGTGGTATTTTATAATCCTTGCCAATACACTGCGGTAACCTGTTGTGGTATTTTTTATAGTGGTGAGACTGATTTAAAAATACTGCCTAATAATTATTTTTAACAGGGTCAGTAACAACAATCAAAATACTGGCCTTGATACACTCTGGATAGATAGCTCATGCCCTCCTGTGGTACCTTATGTACAAAACCACACTACGTCCTATTGGCTCACTTTCAACGATTTTAAAGCATGCAATTGAAATATTGCACATCTATTCAATCTCTCTTGATAAACAGCTAATGGTGGCTACTTTACTTTGAGATATTTCTTACCACACCTCTGTCTCCTTATACATGTCAAATTAAAGATACTGAATGCGGAATAAATATCATGAGACTAAGTTACTTTTGAATCTGTTTTTTGTTATCGTAAAATAGCAATATGCAAATTACACAGAGAGACAATTATGCCCACATGGTACTTCACAGTGCAAATACATTTCTTCTGGTAATAGCTTTCAGCGCTTTATCTGTGCAAAGCCCTGCCGACTGTCCTTGGTATCGTGGAACTTGGCAAAAGAAATATACTTTAAAAAAACACAGTAAGACTTTGAGAAATATAAACACAGTATCACATGCACATTACAAATAGGATCCCTAATACAGCACCTAAAATGAAAAGAAGTATTTAACCTAAGCTACCTGTTATCATCCACATCACCAGCCCCTCAATTAACCTCATATTTACCTAGATTGGTTGGCAGTATTTCTGACTCAATTTGGCAGGAAATCTTCCCCGGTCTTTCTGTCTGCCTCGCACAGGGTCAACCCAGATAAGGAGAGCTTCAGCATCAATCAGCTTTCCAGCACTGAACACCGTCTCCCCAGCCAGCACTCTGCTCCTTCATCTCCCAGTGCCCGAAGAGGAACTGGCCATGCTCTGTCTCAAAACCCTTTTTAACAAACCACCTTGTCAATCTAGAAAGACACCTCCCCTTGACCAGATCATCCCACTAAGAATTATGCGATCAGCCCCTGTGTGTTTTCCTCATTAAACTAACTGCATTGCTGTAGAAAAAATGAAAACATTTTCTCTTGCGCTTCCTGCTTCAAAACAAAGTTATGTTTCAGCAGAATGGAACGTCAATTTTTTTCAGCTTACCACACAGCGCAAATCCAGCCTGCACGTCTAAAGTCCATTTTCTTCCCATTTTCAGACCATTATGCATTTTCATCAGTCTGCATTCAGCTTATTTCATGAACTAATTTGCACTAAATCTTATTATGGGAATCTGTTACATGTTAACTGGGGTTGGATTAATTAGTATGTTAATTTATGTTAGTATTATATTTAATGCAGCTCAGTTCATTGAAATATCATCCAGAAGCAAAAGGCAATTTCAATCATGTGCTCGCTGTGCTCTCTGTGCATTGGCAACTATTTAAATCTGCCTGTGACTCACACTTTTGAGTCCAGTAATGAGTTTGACACCCTGGGCCCCAGTTGAAGCTCAAACCCATGCTAAAATATGAATGCTACAATGAATGCTACAATGCTGCTAAAATTCAGAGTCCATACTCCTACACTCCCTCTTTTTTTTCTGTTTGAATATAACCCGAAATCACTGCAGGAAAACAAACACAGATGTTCTATAACATATGTGCTTCTCCCAATAATCACATCTTAGTAGTTGAAAATAAATTATATGCAAATGGAAACATTCATACACGAGAAACATTATGTATACATTTGTAGTCTTGAGCAAACAAATTATGAGTCTTGAGCAAAATAAAGAAACGAAATCTTTCAGAAAGAATACAAAAATACATTTTTTCGAATGTGTCTCTTCTTAGTTTTCTTTGTTTTTTCTCTCTTTATCGCTTGATCACCTTTATCTTTTATCTTTTTGTAATTGGTGATCTGTTCTTTTTTTTCTTGAATTTCTTTTTTTGTTTTTTTTGTTGAATTTGTATATTTGTGTGTCTTTTGATCACCTTTTTTGTGATTTCTTTTTGTTCTATACCTTTGTATCTTCTTTTTTAAAAAAAATAAACATTAAAGGAAAGCATTATCATTTTCAGAAAACATAAATCCCCAAAACTGTGCCATTGGCTTCAGTCAAATGTAAAAACCAGTAAATAAAATCAGTTTGTGAATAAGAATCAATTTGTGATAAAAAATAATATATGATAAAAATAGCCTTTGGAAATAATAGTCTGTAATAAAATAGTCTGCGATAAAAATAGTCTGTGATAATTAAAAATGTACACAGGAATCTGTTCTTGGTGGAACTCCTCCATTCCGGGACTTCATGGGACTTCTTTCATATTCACATCTTTTGGGATCATCTTCACCCCCTTCTTCAGTCTAGGGGGCATTCAGGGGACTTTCAAGGGGACTCCAATCCAGTGGTATCCTCCAGGGACTCGGTGCTCCAAAGATCCGGCAGTGACGGGTAAAACGATTATTTTGTTAGAGTAAAAAGAAAAGACAACTTAAGTATCAGGCATATCAAACCTTGCACTTTTCCTTTCTCACTGGAGCATCTGAAATCAAATTTAGTTATGCAGACAAATGCAAATTATAGAAATAACATGCCATGCAGCCAAGACATTTTCCGAATGACTACTGAAAACAACATGTAGTAATCACACTAATATCACATGGTATTTTTCAGATAACAGCCTCAAAAACAACACTCCTTTCTCTTATTTGTCTATTTGTATTTTTGTTCACCAACTTCATATATATATATATTTTCTTTTTACCACTTTAAATCGCCTTTTGACATCTTCGCACCATTTGCAAATATCCACCAGCTATGGGAATTCTATATTTTTATTTTACTCCCTGCTAGTTTCAACTCACTCTAATCTTTTCACTTCATGTTTCGGGTGAAAGGGCTCAATTTTATTAACATAGACAAACTGTTCCACTGTTAATTCTCCCTCTTTTTTAGCAATTCTGTAGACCACAGGTGAAACCTTATCTACAATTCTTTATGGCACGTGCCATGCTGCAAGGAATTTAAAGTTTTTATGTTTCCCCTTCCCGAAATTAAACTTGTATACCTGGTCTCCTATTTCATATTCTCTCAAAGATGCTTTTCCATTATAATATGTCTTCGCACCATCAGCAGCCTTTTCCAAATTTCACTGTGCAAATGCAAACGCATATTGCAAGTGCTTTCTCAATTCTTCCACATATTCATGAATTGTGGACGCATTCATAAGCACCTGTTAATTTGTTCTGTATAGTAAGTATTGTGGCAGAACCATTTTCCTTCCTGTCAATATTTCATGGGGGCTGAGATTTGTTAATTACGAGGGCGTCAACTTGATTGCCATTAGTACCAATGGAAGCTGCAAATCCCAACTAGATCCTGCTTTTGCTACAAACCTTTTCAACATATCAACTATCGATCTGTTACACTATTCCACTCCGCCTGAAGAGGAGGGCCGGTAAGAAATGTGTAGCTTTCTCTTCACACCCAGGATTCGCCATATGTTTGTCATCAATGCACTAGTGAAACGACTTCCACAGTCTGACTCTATTCTTTGAGGAATACCAAATCTTGAAAAAATATAATTTATAAGTAAAGTGGCCACCGTTTGCGAACAACTGCAGTCTAGAGCTGGAATGCACTCCACCCATTTGGACATTAGACAAGTTATTGTCAGCATGTACCTGTTTCCTCTTGCTGATCTCCTCACAGGCCTAACATAGTTGACTTGTAAATCAGACCATGGGAGTGTCAAGCCCCTTTTCATCAATGGTGGTCTATGAGCTGGTGACGCAGGTTGAAACTGTGCACAGACTAAACACCCTATGATGTAGAGCTCAACATCTTGGGACATGTGTGGCCAATTGGCATAATCTTTTAAAATCTCCAAACTTTTTTGTGAACCTGTTTCCTGCAGTTATGGCATTGTGGGCATGGTGTAACATAAATCCAATTGGATTTGGCCTGTCACAGATTTTCTAATCATCTGCCCGCCTTGTAATCTAATTCCTTTTTTGCTTTTTAATAGCACACTCAATTCCTCTTTCCCTTTGCAGTCCTCTTCAGTCAGAGGGTTTTGTTCTGCTTCTAGCAAATGGTTTTAAAATAGGCCTAGAATAAGGTCTTCCTTTTGCGATTTAATCAAGTCTTGATCTGGAGTATCAAAACCCCATTCTGCCACAGGCTGTTAAGCTGCGTTTAGAGTTTTGGAGTGTGTCATCACATCTACCTGTATTTCACCAAGCAGGTGTTCAGTAGGAAATAACTCCCCCATTACAGCTCCAATTCTGGCTAATTGTTCTGCCTTGTCATCTCCTTCCTTATCCTCACTTGGTGTTTTCAAATGACCTCATATTTTCCTCCAATGGATTATCAAATCATTTTCTGACACAAGCTTGTCTATAGCCTGAATCATCTTGCCATGTTTAAGTGGTTTCTTGTTATAGGTGAGCATGCCTTTCACTTTCCAGCCAGGTAAATACTCTACAGAACTATTTCGCATAGTCAGAATCAGTTACTAGAACTATTTATTTGAGTTTATTTTCTACTGCTGTAGATATTGCCTTATAAACAGTGGCCAATTCTGTCACTTGACTACTTTTGGGACCTATCCTCATGCTTACTTTTGTAATGTTGTCACATTTAAACCATATGTTTCCTATTCCCGCTACACACACTTTTTCTGTATCATTCTCTACATGGTATGCACATCCATCCACACACAGTTGGTAAATCCTTACATGTTTCTTTGTTGAATGCCTTGTGTGGGGATTGCTCAAATTAATTCAAACTTGTTTCCATGTCTGTGTCATTGGGGGAACAAACAGCTGCACACTCATGAAACCCTGCTAATCCTTGAACAATTGGGCTCTTTTTATTTTGTCCATATTTCAATTCTACAGGAAATTCCTGAAGTACTAATGTCCAGGAAGTAATTCTTGACTGGACCAAATTCCCTGATCTGATTCTCTTACTTTGCAAAAATTGCAGAGGCTGGAGATTTGTTTCAACAATCACCCGCACCCCTTGAATTATGGGGCGGAAATCTTGTAACGTCCAGACAGTGGTCAGAAGCGCGTTTCCACATTCACTGAATTTGGTCTCTACCTGTGACAATACTTTGCTAGCATATGCAATGGTTTAGTTATTTGTGTCATGTTTTTGATATAACACTGCTGACATGCATTGATGTGTAAATGCTATTTCTACAAAGAAATCTTGGTTTTTCATTGGATATGCCAAATAGGGTGCTTTCATTAGACACTCATTTAGCCTGGCTACTGCGTCATTTTGTTCCTTTTCCCATTTCGAGGGTATGCCCTGCTTCAGTAATCTCGTTAAAGGTTGGGTAATCTCTGCACAATTCTCAATACATTTCCTGTTGTAACCTGTCATTCCTAACAAACTCTTTAAACGTTTCAAATTAGTGGGATCTTTCAGTTTATGAATCACCTCCACCTTTTTCTTTTGTGGGTTTAACCCATGCTCTGTCACCTCTTGACCTAGGAAGTTTACCTTTTTTCTACACAACTTTGCTTTCTGTAAAGATACTTTTGCCCCATTCTTCTGTAGCTGACTGAGCACATGTTTAATCTCATTGAAGTGGCCATTCAAATCGTCATTTTTGTGGTAAACACCTTTGACCCGTGAACCTGTGCAAGACCCTGATCAATAAATGGAAGGGGCCACCTTGAAACAAGTACTTTTTTGTTTAATTCTCGTAAATCTGCACACAAGCACCATTGGCTATTAAGTTTTAGCACACTAATATAGTGCCATTTGATGTACTATGAATAAGCCTAATGATTCCTCTAGGTTCCAGATTTTTGATTATTTCAGCTTTTCCGCTTTCTGGTGATTTGTTGTACTTTGGGACGTCTGGTGATTTGGGCAGCCTGCGACATTGCTCCTTTTCCCAGGACTATGTTCACGCTCCCTTTCGCCTCTCTGCATGGCGTCTCCTGCTGCGGTCGCCTGTTTGCTGTGTCGGCGTCTCCTGGGCTTTCTCATTGGATGATGGCTCTTTCCGTACTGGTTTCCCTCTGTGTGTTTGTATTTCCTTTGAACAATCAAATGCTGTGATAGACTAGACCATTCACTCCACTTCTCTGGAGTGATCCTCATACTCCTGGTCATCTTCCTCTTCACAGTACATATATTGGAGCAATATGGCAAGCTATTTGTACTTTCATGGCTGCTAGTCAGGTCCAACATACTAAGTTGGTTAACCTTACAATAGCAGGTATTGGTACTGGTTGGAAAGAGGGAAGGAGAGTTTGGTAAGGGGAAAGAGGGAGTGTCTAACAGAGCAGAGGTATCCCACATTCTCTGGGAATGGTCATCCGTATTCCCATAAGGGACTTCCTGTCCATGTGATCCTCCCCTGTTGCACCCCTCAAATGGGGGACAGTTGTACTGTGGATGCACTGCCCAGCCCCATGGGAATGGTCTCCCCCCATGGGAGAAGGGACAACATCCACAGATTTGTCACAGTGTGTAAATTTGAGTATTAATAGGTACATATTTCTCATTACTTGTAGAAATGATTAGTGGTGGTTGTCCCTGATGAAGAAATGTATTCCGAAGTGCGTTGGACACACAATTCATGAATACTACAAATTGATGAAATTTCACTAGCAGCTTTGCATAAAGGAAGTTTTTTTTAAAGATTTTCTTTGAATTATCATCTACAGAAAATGTGTGTTGTTTGAAGCCACATGAATGGAACTTTGCATGATGAATGCACTTGCATGTATTGCGTGACTCTCTATTGTCTTTCCTAATGTAAATGATTTATAGAATGTATTACTTTATAGTTATACAAAATATAACCTATGAGTCTTTTGAAATATTAAATTTATACTGAATTAGTTATTTTTGTTTGGAAGAGGTATTTATTCTATGTAGAGTGCAGGAAGTTTAACTTCAATTTTTTTAGTGTTGTATTTGTGTTTTGGTTTTATGCATTATGTATTCACTGTACCTTCTACTTCCCAGCACTGTAAATTGCTTTAACATTTTATGAATTATATGTCTTTTGATAAAACTGTATAATTGTATACCGTGAATCAGAGCAATGAGTGCAACCAGTTTGGGTGTGTTATATTTACGAGGTTTTCACAATGGCAATTATACATTAGACAGTAGGATACATTGTGTCAGTTAAATGTAAACAGTAAACGTCCTTAGCGGAACATCCCCTGGCTTTGGTTGCTAGGTCAGCAGCACCACATCTCTTGCTTATACAATACCATTTCCCCTGCCTTGTGACACTGTTTCCTGCCCATGGCGGATCGCCACACCATACCTAATTAAATACTGCCTGGTAATTGCCGTCTCACATGGCATTCACTCCATTACTCAGGCAAAACTGAGCACCATCTTCATATATGATGCGTCATTTGTGGTACACCACTGGTTATGGCACTTTTCTGAAGAGGAGTTCAAGTCACAGCCCTTCTGGTCTTATACACTGAGTGGCATTTTTTTCAGCCATGTCATATCACTAATTATGGTTGTGGCTCTATCCTGTTGGGGACAAGCTACATGTTCAGTGCTTTTAGAAAAACACAACATATTCACCAGTATTTCTAGTACTTAGCTGCGAGAACTTACTCTGCATATTGTCAGACCACTAGTCAGTGTTGAGAGTTCGTCAATCCATTGATGGTGATTACATGATGGCCGGCTAGTAGTTCAAGCAGTCAAATAGGACATTCTAGCCTTCAAACCAAACATCATCTCATAATTTCATATATTTTTAGATAGGAATCAGTACTGGGACATATGATGAGGGACGCTTTTAAGAATTTGTATGTGAAATTTGAATATCCTCAGAGGTGGGCATGTTCATGACAACGTGGAAGGAACCACATCACTAGATAAGTTGGACGATATGATCAAAGAATGTAAACTTAGATATAACAACACACACACACACACAGCTGGGAAGTACTATACAAAATAAGGGAGTATAAAGATAGGCTTCATGAAGCCGCCTCTATGGATGTCAAGCACATGACACTTAATGTACTAGCTGAAATAATACACACGTATAGAGACTTGGTTGAGCATGAAATAGCGGTTGTCACGAAAAATCAGAAGGAGATGGTAGAAGTGTTACTATGAGCAGCTATATATGTGCAATTCCCATAGAAGATGAAGAGCTTGATGCATCTAGATCTTTCAGAGTTGACTCGGTTGGATTAAGACGAGAGGCTTGCTACGGAAGAACCAGTCACCCCAAAAGTGGAGAATGCATCCATTCAATCCCTTAAATTGGCATGGCTCCTAGCCCAGGTAAAACATATTTCTAATTTTCCCAGAGACAAATATAGTAGGTTAAGAAACTTTTAACATATCGTTTAGGGGAGCAAAACCTGCCGAGAAAGACACATCTCCTGTAGTAGAATATTAGGTTCAAAAGAATCTAAGCACTTTCGTAGCTGGTATTGGGACAAACAAAACTGCTGCAACTTTGTCTGTTTGGGTTTTTACCACTCCACGACCCACTGTGAAGCCTACATATTTTACTCATGATGTAGCTAGAATTTGTGAGACCCACTTACCTGAAGGTTTGACAGACTAGATAGAGGATGATAGGCACATACCAGGACTCATTGTGGAATCGGCATATGGCCCATAAAGTGTTTAAAACTGGCTCGTGTGCATTGGAGGCTGAATGGGTGGTCCATGATTGTGCAAAGTTGTGGAATTTCACCATTGCAGAAGTTTACTGAAAACCCTGGAAAACGGACAACGCTTTGTGATTGTGAAGTTCTGCAGAAAAGTCTTTCTGTATGCATGCCATGTATACACAAATGCTTTACTTACATCCTGACCCTGGGGGTGGCTAAATGAGGGAGGATCACATCGGGGGAGACAACCTCTGGGGAAGTGCAATGGCATCATCAGATGAGACATGGTATTCCCCTTTTCCTTATAAGGATATCGCAACCATACCAAATGCCGTAATGGTGTATTGCTAGTCCCCCCCCCTTCATCCACCTAAGAAGAGTACTAACAATCTTTTCCCCTGATCTGCTTACAAGTCATCAAAAACCGACTTGCCTTTGAAAACCACTAAAAACTTTTCGCAACATGGACTTCCATTCCCACAAACCCGACGATACTGAGACGAGGAAGATGGATTGAGTAATACAGATCACCCAAGGCCAAGAGCACAAGGCGCACTCTAGTTGTTATGAGTGTTTTCTTACGGCAGCTGAAGAAGCTGACCAAGCAGAGCTTCTGGCAGGAGAAGACTGCATCTCTTGAGAACGACAGAGAGATTGAGGGACTGGAAGGCATTCCATGGAGCAATTCAGCTTATGGAGAAAGAGAAGGGAAGTTGACACGAAAGAGGAACATGCTGCAGGGATGCTAGAAGCTGAGAAAAGACTTCTGGCCATTTGCAGGTGTCTGAAGGTTGCTTTTACCTCACTGGAGTGTGGGAAAACACTAGAGAACCCAGCAGGAACCGCAAAGAGCAGAGAGGCCGGGAAACAGAAGTGACGAGCAGGACCCTGAACGCTTCCTGATGGTTTATTTATTCATTTTAATTTTTGTTAAACGCCACATGCCCGTAGGCCTCAGGGCACACATAAGACAAAGAGAAGACATACAAACAAACAGAAGTCAGGCCAGAAGAGAGAAATGATATGCAATTTGGTTATTCTGGACTAAGGTTAAAAAGGTGAGTCTTGATGGCTTTTTTGAAGGGCAGGTAGTCCTTTATTTGGCGTATGGACACAGAAAGAGAGTTCCATAGAAGAGGAGCTTGGATGTCAAAACTTGTTCCACCAAAACGAGCCAATTTGAATCTTGGCTGAACAAGTACAGGAGCTGCGGCAGACCGAAGATTTCCGGTGGTTGTCTTGCTCTTGATGCGGTCAGATTCGTATACTGGGCTAGAAAGAGACAGACACTTATGAGCCAGAGTGAGGGCCTTGTGAGAAATTCTCTGCCTAACAGGGAGCCAGTGTACATTTCTTCTGAAGTTGGAAATATATGTGCGACACAAGATCTTAAAGATGGTATGCACAGCATTGTTCTGTATGACCTGAAGGGCTTCAATGTTAGCTGCGGTGTTACCAGTCAGAAGACTATGTCATGATCTCTGCTTCCAAAAGGTCAGGGTTTTCCCAACTCCCTTGGAAGCAGATCCATAACCCAGGTTCCGAGGGCCAACCAGTCCCAATTGGGACCTTTTGGACCCAGTCCTGGCGCCAGTGGCACCAGGCTCATAAATATGCCCAGTCCCAGCGCTGGAAGCGCCGGGCTCATAATGCTTGGGTGGACTTACCTGCAGCAGACCATGCTGCTTACTTGCCTGCCAGCTGAGCCTCTGATCCTCTTCTGTTTGGAACTACTTTTCCTGTTGGGTGGGGCAGGAGCCACTCCCTAGATTCAGAACACTGGAACTCTTCTGGAAAGCAGGAACTCTTTTCTTACCTAGGCGTGGCTGTGGAAGGAGACACCTAAGCACTACAGGAGGCTATTTAAACCACACCCGGTGGATGAATCTTGCTTTGCGTTATTCTGCATCCTCTGCAGCAGAACGCTCATTGTGTCTTCTGCATCGGATCCTGGGCCTAAGGAAAAAGGCTTACCATCCTGAATCCAGTCTTCAGCAACACCTATAAAGACAAGAAAGAACAGGTTAGCATTCCGGCATCTGAAAGACAAAGGCTTACCTACTCTTTGTACGCTCCGGAGGTCTTCACACTGCATTCCGGCATCTGAAAGACAAAAGCTTACCGACTCTTCGCACGCTCCGGAGGCCTTCGGCGCTGCATCCTGCATCTGAAAGACAAAACAAGGTGCGTTTAAAGACATTGGGGAACTTTAATACTCACGTGCCATTACTCCTTTCCACATCAACCCCAGTGGGTATCCCGACACCCTGCAGCCGCTCCGAACTCGTACCTGCAAAATAAAAGACAGTTAGAGCGCATCGTGAAGCAGGCAACAAGCGCTTACTTACGTGCTTCCAGGCGCTTCTATTCATCACACGGACTCCATCTTCAACTCACTTCAGCCTGTCATCCGCCATCGCCGGAACCTGCAAAACAAGAGACATCATTGCTAAAGACTTTAAAGACAATAGAATTACTCGAAACTTACCGTTCGTGCAGTAAACGACGGACAGCAGTCCTCTGAAGTCAAGAGGCCTGCGCTACCGATCCAGTGAAGAAACTGGTTACAGCACCCTGCCCCGAGGCAGATGGAGAGCTCGGCATTCACTTACCTAAGACATCTTACTCTTGAAGTCAGGCATACAGTGCACAGAGGTCCAGCCCAAAGAGCCAACCGGGTGCTACACATCACCTTTGAAGATACGGTAGTCGCCCAGTCAAGACCGGCGCCTCTGCGAGAATCAGGTGAGCGTTACAACTATTACAGTAGTCCAGCCTGGAGTTTATTAGTGCTGTGGACAGCAGGGCACAATTTTCTACAGTTATGAAGGGTCGAATATATTGATGTGCTTGTTGATAAAACCATGGGATGATCGAATGTAAGATACATGGAGCTTCATAGACAGTTCGTCATCCAGAATAACACCCAGTGTTTTTAGCATTTTAGAGACTGTTATAGTATGATCAGTGATCAAGAAGTCAGAGTAGTCTGATGGAAGCTTACTCCATGTGTTCTTGGTGGCAACGATCATAAGCTCTGACTTTTTGTTATTAAGGGCTAATGAATTACAGGCCATCCAAATCTGGATGGCATTGTAAATGTTGTTAAGGGTTGCTAAGTCCTGCTTGTATTGACCATTGAGCTGAATTACAACCTGGGTGTCATCAGCATAGTTTGTATGTTGGACACCCAGGCTGTTTAATAGGTGAAGCAGCGGCCGGATGTAAATGTTGAAAAGAAGCAGCAACAGACAGGAACCTTGCGGAACACTCTATGTTTGTGTGATAGGGATAGAATGATTATTCCCAACACAAACCCTCACTATTCGTGGACCCAAGAAGGAAGTGATACATTTGGAAGCTAAGGTGGAACAGTTGGTGACCTCCCCGAGTCTAGTCACAAGAAGAGTATGATCAACAAGATACAAAGGCTGCAGAGAGGCCTAAAAGCATCAGCAGGGCTGGATGATTTTTGTCTGCCATGCTCACCAAGGTGGACCTAAGATCAAGCATGGCAGATTCTGTACCATGCCAAGCACGATAGCCTGATTGACGTGTGCCTAGAATGTTATGGCTACATGGGCCTGAAGTTGGATGTAGGTGAATTTATCAAGATCCTTCAGAATAAAAGGTACATTGGTGAATGGGTGGTAATTGTCTGTATTAGATGGGTCTAAGTTATCTTTTTTCAGTAATGGGGTAATCCATGCAGATTTCAAAATAGACGGAACTGAGCCTTTGTCAAAAGACAAATTGATAAGCTTGGTAAGCCAGGTTACCATAGGGTATAGAGAGTCTTTGAAGATGTTAGATGGACAGTCATCACCAGGACATGAGGTTGATTTAAGATCCTGTACAACCTTAAGCACTTGTTCCTCTGAATAATGACAGAAGGAAAATCCAGGAATGTTATTAATATTATTGGTAGGCATGGTGGAAGTGTGTGCAGACAACATAGGGTCTGTCCGATTAAGAGTGCTTTTAATGTTTACCTTATGGGCTGTGAATTTGGATAGAAAGCCATTATGTACTTCTTGACACCACTCTGAGTTCTTAACTATGTCAGTATTAGGAGCTGGACGATCTTGGAATTCAGCTAGAATTTTAAACAACTCTCCAACATTGGAATGTACATTAATAATTCTCTTGTCATCGTGGGTAGCCTTAGCAGAAGTGATAAGTGCCTTGAATTCCGAAACCGATTTTTTATAGGCTGAGAGACTGGCAGAGAGAGAGACGAAATATGCCAAGAAGAGCCAGTGAGTCCATGCAAGGGAAGATGGGACCCCGGGGCATATCGACAGAAGTGCCAAACACTGTTAATGACCAAAGCAGTCCCTGAACGAATATATGCAGATGGACATTGTTGTAAAAGGGATAAAGTAAACAAAACATGAGGCTCAAAATTGTATGAGTGTATGCAATACACATGTGAAAGAAGTCCTGACAGAATAGTGTACCTGGCGGATATAAATCCAGAAAAATCCAATATAAGAGACTATGGGCTTCATTATGAGGTTGGCAGTTACCCTGAATCCGGCACATGAATTCGGGTGCCATTGGGACATTACAAGTCCCGGTGGCGTGGGAAGTCAAGCGCCGGATTTTGTAAGTCCACATTCCCATGGAGTCTGATACGACGCCATGGGAGTCGGGAGACGGAAGCACTGGTGTCATTGTTAAGGGTGCTTATGTGACAAATCTGCCTACCGGGGCCGCTGCGCTCGACACGGTCCGACCTGTCGGGCACAGCATCCCCGGCAGGTAGACTCATATTGTGGCTGTCCGGAAACAAGGGTGCCAGTGAGCCTACCGGCACCCTTATTTCCGGACCGCCACACTTCTAATGAGGCCCTATCAGTATTGGAAATGCGTACAGAGTCCAGATAAGAAAGCCCTGGCAGGAGAGTATACCAGGAAATTTGAAGGTGTGTTTGAAGGTGCAAGAAAGTGCATGTCTATTAAAAGCCCTAGCAGGAGAGTATACCAGACAGTATGAAAGTATAAAGAAGTCCTTATGAAAGAAGGCCGTGGCAGGAAAGTATACCAGGTAAATACAAGTTGTAAGAGTATCCAAAGGAGAAAGACCCTATCAGGAGAGTATACCAGGTGGATGCTAATTGTGAACGTATGTCTGTTTGAGAAAGCCCTGGTAGGAAGGCATATCAGGCATTCAGTTGAACTAAGTGTAAAACAAAGATTGATTCAAGAAATCCTGAACAGAGCGTATCAGGAAAAGTAGAGGAAATATATCAAAGGAGAAAAGAAACCTGGTAGGGGAGCACACCAGGTATCTTAACACATCAAAGTCAAAGAGTCTAGTTGTTTTGGGCACCAGACACATTGATACTCAAGAGACTAATAATGCTGAAAATGAAACCAGAGTGAACAGAAATCCAGGGGAGGGTAATCACCCTCTGGAGCAAGGATCACCCAAGGTCAATGACATGTTCCCTTTCCACTTTAGAATTACTTTGTTAGAATGTGATGGTCAGAATAGAACTTTGGATACAAAAATGTTGTTTTGGACAATCTGACCACTGACATAACCTTAATTTTGGCTTAGGTAGGGGAAATCCTCTAGTGCAGGGAGAGAGAGAGAGAGAGAGAGAGAGAGAGAGGCATTTTCCCAACCCCTTTTATTTTAATGAACGTCTTTCACCGAAACTATGAACTCTTTATGTCTGAGTTTCATTCCTGACTCCTCACATAACCTGGTTATTCAAAGGTACAAAGAGAAGTCTGTAGGTGGTAAAGCATGTTCAGTTGCTGCCCCCTTTCTCTGGAACACCCTCCCCACATATTAAGATTGATTGAAGATTATGCTCAATTTCAGAAATTACTCAAGACCTTCCCCTTTCTTAGCTAATTATCTCCGTCCTTTTCCAAACTCCTTGATGGTGTTTACTCCCTAGGCACCAGGATATCTCTGGGTGGTAGTGCACTTTATAAATAAACATTAACATAACATAACAGATAACAGTCTGTTAAGGTAGGATTTTCCAGGTTTTCTAATGCCTCACGTTCTCAGAGTACCTCAGAGGTCCATCTTGTCTCCTGATTTATCTAATCTTTACATGAAGCCAATGGGGCATGTCCTGTTCATCAGTATGAAGACAAAACACAAAAGTATCTTTGTGTCTCATTTTTTGAGGATTTCCTCTACCTGGCTTTTTCCTACTGCTTATGATGCACTGATGACCAAAGAAAGCCTCAAATGCAGTACTCTCTTGACTGAGTTTCACTTGTTTGGCCTTGATAAATCTATGTCTCCGCTCCATGTTTACTTTCCAATCTTGGCACAGGAGGGTACTATTCAGACTTTATTTAGCCCTTGGCCCCACAGGGCCCAGCTAGTATGGGCTATTGCTTATCCTGTCCCCTGGTAGAGTTCTAGGATTAAAGACCCATGCACCAGGGTAACAAAATTATTTTATTAAATGTGTTGTGTGTATTTCCTTTCTATGTCTGTGTTCTTTGTCTATGTAGTGGATTAAACTATCCAACCGACCATGGGGATGGATGAAAGGTTAAGAACAGAAGAATAGAAAAAAGAACAAGAGCCAGCCCTTCCACCAGCTTTGCAGCCAGCCCTCAGTGTGCCAGAGCCACCAAGAACAGACCCATGAAGTTACTGTGAAGGGGTTACTGACAGCAGCAGTTACCCCATTGTGAAATAGTGTTTATATATATATAGTATATATGTTATTTGTCACTGTATATATTTATTATTAGTTATATATATATATGTTTAATTATTATATGTTAAGTAGGATGTTATGTAGGGAATAGGGGTTTTTAATGGGCATTTTATGTATGAAGTTGAGTAGGGGTAGGTTATTGATCTGATAGGAGAAAGAGGGTAGAGTTGAGGTACCATGGCGTGGGCTAATGAAATAGTGTGGTGACCTGCCTGAGCCTGCCTAGCAAGATGGGACCATCCACAGAGGCCATCCTCTGGCCTTGCACTCCATGCAGGTCATACCTATGTTTATCTAAGGGGTCTATTGCAACAGCCGTACCATAGGTGTCCCTGCAACCCCTCCAAGGAAGGGTGAGCTGATGTAGCAGGTCCCCATTTAATTGGACTTCACATGAGGGGAGTCCTATGGAATAAACGGGGAAAACATTAAAGGTTAAGTGGCTTTATAAATAAAGAGGGGTCCCTGTTGGGATCCCTATAAAATTCACTGTGGTGTCTGCATCCCTTGGCAATTTAAGAACTCAGGGTGCAGCCCATCTCCTGTTGTCAGCAATTTCATTTTGAATGGAGTGCCCCTCCCTATCCCGATGGACTGATGGGTGGTGGTTGTGGTTCTCATAAGGATGGCCCCTTCTCCGGGGAAGGGTCGAGCACACCTTTGCACGATTCAGGACTGGAAACAAGAGGCTACATTTATCTCATTCTGAATGATCAGTTATATTGTCAGTTCTCCCTGCTGGCTCCTTAATCTATCAAATTCAGTTGGCCCACTATTAGTAAGCATGTCTCCATTGTGTAAAACCTTACCTCCCAAACGATTATTTCAAGCATTAATGTTGTCCATATTGTTGGGAGCAAACTCTCTATTGGTTGATATTTCTCCGACCCCTCTGTGACCTCTAGAATCTTCCTTCCACTCCGCTGCCAGCTTGGTTGCTGGCACTCAGATATTTGATGACCATGTGATCAATGTTCTGGCTCCTCTTCATTGTTGCGCCTTGAAACCAGAATCTTATTTAAACATCACTACCTGGTATTTGAGGCAATGGTCTTGCTCCAACCTAGTTGGTTGCTATCTAAAATACATCTCTCGGGCGAGGCTCATCTCTACGGCTGCTGTCATTTATGATTTATGTGTAGAGTGTAGCCCAGTAGGGTGCAGACTCGGAGGCAGGCCTTCTCAGTCACAGCACCAAAGATCTGGAACTACCTCCCCTTAGCTTCGAAGTTAGCTTCCTACCTAAATATATTGCATCAAGAACTCAAAACATGGCTAGTTTCTTTTATTCTATTCTGATCACATGTGTGCCTCCTAATTTGGTATTTCTCTAAGTGCATATTTTTTGTAATGAATGCACTATTATTATTTGTGATTTTATCCACTGCAATATATGGATGATGTCCAGTTCCTGACTGTTAAGTGGTGGAGCTGCCATTACAGGCAAGGATCACGCTCCATTAGTATTTTTTAGAAATATACCTAGAGTTGCATTAACAAGGCAAATGCGACACCAGCTCCTTCAATTCTCTGGCATATGGCCTGCAGTCATCCAGCTGGTGGCCCTGACACCCCTCCTACCTCTCAGATAGCACCTCTAGTGGTGGACCAAATGATGGATTTGGTGAAAAAGCAAGATTGATGCTCTATGCCTTTTCGTGAGCTGTTGATTTTCCTGCCTGAAGCAAATTGGTCAAATATGATATAAGAAAACTTAATGAAAACATTTGTTTGGCGCCTGAAAGTACAGAGAAAAAAAAGAGTGAAATGTCACTTTGAAAGGCCCTGTCGATTTTCACTGCCAGGGAGCCCGGAAGTAGAGATGCAAAGATACATGTAACCAGCCAGGATCCAGGGATGCACTGAACCTCCGTAATCTGCATGACCGCTGTTGACTGAAGGACTACTGCATCTAGAAACGTGCCAATGTTATGGCCAAAGAATTGGCCAGAAAATCATGTTCCCACCCATCATTATTATACCAAATACTTGTATAAACATTGCACCATGGGACATGTTGCCTTTTGACTTTGAATGGCTTGCACGACCAACATTTTGTCTAACCAGAAAACTACAGCATGATAGTGCAATGTCTCGTTCCAAGACGTCATGGCCACCACAATGGGAATCAATTCTCAAAAAGTGAGGCTCATTTTAGCCAATTCACAGAGAAAGAAATGATACAACGATGGACATCACAAATTGCAACAAAAGCCACACAGAAATGTAAGTCTTTCAACAATCCTAGTTCCCTGTTAGATGCTGTGGGTGAATGTCAAATCCTTGCACGTTTAGATGTTGACAGGAAATTCAACCCCATGCACACATCATCTTTAAGATTGTTTGACAGACAATACAGGTGATGTTCTCACCTGAGACAAGATACAGCTCTGCCATATGATCTGGACAATAGGTGATAATTAGGTGTAATTTGCAGCATGATATTTTACTACTAAACCTGGTCTTTTGGCGGACGCACATCAGTGTGTAGATCACCAATACGCCTCGACTTTGTCTTCAGATAACCTGTTCAGATCAGGGGTCTAATGCAACACTGAAGAAAGCACACTCCTTGTACGAATTGCAGATGTGTTCTGGCTCAAGAGGACTTCACTAGTTCATCCTTGACCGAGCCAAACGTGCATAGAAGGCTGCATCTCCCAGGAACAAGCAATAATCAAGTGAAGGGAGCACTGTCTTTGCAACCACCATGTTCCTCATAGTCATGCTAAAAATACATAATTTTACAAAAAGCAATCAAGTGCCATGAACATGTTGTCATTTAATTCACCATTAAAATGAAAAGGTAGGAGCTAGAAGTCACCTGAAGGACTGGTAGGAGGCAAAACGCAGTTGCAGTGTCCGCATTTGCCATCACACTACCAGGCACAACTGAAGTCGCCTTTGTGACTCGGGATTTATTTAATTTTTTGAATTTGTAAAGCGCACTACAGCCCGTGGGCATCGAGGCGCTGTTGAAAGTAAATTACTTAGTTACAGCTTCCTGGAAGTTCTCCCATAGGCTACAGAGAGCAGAATCTGTGCAAATTAAGCATGAGACAGGTACATTTATACAAGATAACACACTGAGAATCATGCATAGTTGTGGTACACATGTCTATGGCCAAACAAAACCATGCAGCCTATTATACAAAAAGCCAAGTTTTGACGGCCTTCCTGAAAGCTGTGTGTGAGTCAATGCTCCTTATGTGTGTAGGTAGGGAGTTCCATTGAGACGCGGCTATGAAGGGGAAGCTCGAGGCTCCAGTGTGGGACCTGGAGATTTTAGGAACAGTGACCCTGTTGGATAAGGCTGTTCTAGTAGGCCTTTCCGACCGGGTTTTGACAAGCCTCTGAGAAAGATAGAGGGCTGCAGTGTTGTTGAAGCATTTGTGTGAGATGGCGAGAATTTTAAAGGTGATGCATTCCTTGATGGGAAGCCAATGGACTTCTCTCCTCGTTGCAGAGATATGTTCCCTTTTTGAGATGCCTGTGGCCGCACAGAGGGTATTGTTCTGTATGGTGTGAAGTTTTCAGAGTTTCTTTTAAAGGTGCCGGCAAAGAGGGCATTGCAATAGTGTAGCCTCGATCCAATTATAGCCCTTGCTATTGTATGGCAGTTCTCTTTGGACAAGAACGGTCTGGCTGCATTGATCAGTTTGGCAATGTAAGAGGCACCGGATGCAATCGCATTGACTTGTCTGCTCATGGCGAGATTCGAGTCTAAGAAGACCCGCAGGGTTTTGACCACTTGCAGAAAAGGGATAGGGGTACTGTCAATGGTGAAGGAGTAATATCTTTCATCCAGTTTCTTTAAGGTTGCCGGGGCTCCAATGTGAAGCAGTTCAGTTTTTTCCCCGTTGAGGCATGGCCCGTTTTCTGCCATCCAGGTTTCAATTTTGGATTCAAAGGACAAATCCTTTTACGAGTAGAAATCAGGATGGACAGTGTCCATCAACAAGACCCAAAAAGGGAAAACTAAATCATAGATTAGGCCGAACTGGCCAAGCTTCTTCATGGACACAAGGCCCAGTAGTGAGCAAAACATTTTCTGAGGCAAGAGGGAAGTCAAGTAAAAAAACGTGGCCTTGATGTCTAACCAAGTGACACAGATTGTTGTTAGGAAATGCCTGTTTCTCCTCTGGCTGTTGCTTTGGAGGCTTCTGAGGCAGTTGCAGCAACAGTTACCCTGAGCCACCACACTGCAGTGACTGAGCGGAGAGAATGTCTGGTTGAATTGGTGTAACACTGGGGTTACTGCTGTTAAGTGAGGCAGTGTCATCAAAGCGCAAGCTTTGGCTGCCGATGCAGTATTGGGTTAAAGGCTGTACTCAAAGCTGTGCTACCAATAAATCATTCCCTTTTGCCCGTACAGGTGCATGAGGCTGTGAAGGGTTACCTTTGGTCGCTGCACACGAAAGAAGCAGAAAATCTTATGTGTATAAGATAAAGTCATTTTGGCACCTTGCGAAATGGCTTGACCCTATATGATGTACTGGTGTATATGCCCGTGTACACAGGCCAAACTGCAGGTTTTCATTGACACACTAGGGCCACTATATATCCTAAGCCAACAGCTCCCTCTAATGGTGACAACAGGTAAAGCTATGCAAATTGGCATTGTCTCTATGTGTCCTAGGGCAATAACTCCCTCCAGCGGTGAAAACAGGCAAAGCTACTGCATCGGACAAACATAGATCTGGCCTTTTATTATATTGTTAGACTGACCTGGAGAAGTCATGGGTAGCAAGGCGCACAGTACCTACTGCAAGTAAGGAAGCCAGGAGGGCAAAAGACAGAAATGTGTGTCACACAAGCTTGAGATGTCCGCACACAATCCTGGTTCTAAGCTCTACGATTTAGATCAGAGGGGGTATCTATCTAGCAGTGTGCCTACCATGTGACTCGAGTCACTCACTTGATCAATGCCCTGTTTACTGTTGATGTTGACGATGAAAGTGCAGGGCCCTGAGGCAGGCCAGGAAAAGTTACATTTTCAAATGTATTATTGACAGACATAGGAGACAGGATCGGCGAATCTCAGGCCGCCAAAGTAGGCTGGAATATTGCTAAACGTAATTTCATCAGATTGGAATGTTTTGTTGCTGGGATTGCAATTGCAAAGTAAATTGTTTACATTTGCCATGGCATAACTGTGTCCGATCTCCTGGAAATTAAGAGCATCCAGCAAGTGTGTGGCAAATTTCTTGCCAGCCTCGGAGTTGGGGAACTTTTCAAATACAAATTCTGAAATGCCCTGATCCGTAACTTTGAGTGCAGCATGGCATTTCCCCAGACAAGACAGCACTGGCGCACAGGTGGCCCCCACAGCCCCTACGATGTGGCAGGTTCTGCCACACCAGGCCTTGGGGGCTCATTGGCCCAGCGCCCACCCATTAGGGATGAAGCACTCTGCCTCTGGGTTCCTCACGCTGAATCATACAGGAATCAGGAAGCTCTCCCTGCTTCCTGTTTCCTATCCGCATGCAGCGCGAATTAGCCAGAGGCCTGGAGAGAAATGGAGGATTGAAGCTTCAGTGGGAAACAGGTAAGAAACTTAGATTTTCTTTGTATGTGTATATGTAAAGTGTAATATGTGTATTTTATGTGCATGAGGTGAGTGTGTGATGTATGGATAAGGTATGGGTCAGTGACTGGTGGGTGAATGAGTATGAATGTGATTATATGTGTGTTTGAATGTTCTGAGTTGGTGGGTGCATGTGTGGCAAATTCAGTGTGAGTGAATGTGAGAGAAGATTATGGGCGAGTGACTGGTAAGTGAATGGGTAAGAATGTGGTTATGTGGGTGTTTGAATGTTCTGGGTCAGTGTCTGTGGAGAATGCAGTGTGAGTGAATGTGAGAGAAGATGTATGGGTGAGCAACAGATTGGTGAAAGGGGATACATGTGTTTAAAAGTGTGTGCAAGATTCTGGAAGGCATGGGATCATTGGAGCATTTTTACCATTTTCATACATAATAAGGGATGTTTTATTGCCATTTCTTTGGCACATCCAACTTTATGTGTTGTATTATATGGCAAGACAGGCAGTTTGGTGCAGCCAGTCCAGCCATTGCTTACTGTGGCATAACATTTCTTTCTAGGCATCTATGATAAAGCTATCATGATATGTGTTAATATGTGGCTAGACTGGCATTTCGGTGAACCAGTCTAGCCATTTATTACTGTGGCATGACATTTGTTACTGGGCAGCTTGATAAAGCAATGATGGTAAGTGGTATTACATTGCTAGACAGAATTTTGGTGCAGCCCGCCAAGCTCTTACAGGGGCATGACCTTCTTTTTACTGAGTAATAAAGCAAGTGTGATAAGTGCTCTTACATATTTAGACTAGCCTACATTGGAACCATTTTGGACATGTTTTCTTATTGTGGTATAGCACTTTTTTGACCAATCCTACAGGAGTATGTTCTTGCATAGGGGTACTGGCATATATTTGCAGAGAGAGCGTTGATGTTTTTTTATAGCATCATTTCTGGAATTATGCATAAAGCAAACATGACTATGTTCTTCTATGGTAATGCTGGCATATACTGGTGGAGCCAGCATGAAAATGTATGGGCACAGCCAGTATGAACATGTTTTTATACTCCATATACTGCAGGGAATGGTATGAAAATGCATTTGGATATGCTCCTGTGCACTTTTGGTGACTTGCATCTATTCAAATGTGTCATGAGCTACTCCACAAAACCAATTGCATATTGTCTGGTCTTTTACCCAATTATTCACAGAATGTGCACTGTAAAATGCACATTTTTAACCCATTATTCAAAACATTTTCTCTGAGTGTGGGAGGAAATTCCACCAAACCTAATTTTATTGGGTCAGGCTCACTCGCTACGCTTGGTCGCTCTCTCATACTTGTGACAAATATTTGCACTCTCCAATAAATCAACTCACCAGCCGTCACTGGTGGCTCGTATATATTTGGAGGGCAGGTACTGTCCCCTTCTTTGTACTCTAGGAGAAACATTTAAGCTTTGATTAAAAAACATGCTTTCATTTTTTACCCGAAGAAGTACATGCACCCTGCAGTGGTATGATCATCATGTGCATTGCACAAACATGGTGGTTCAGGCCGAGCTTGGGGAGCTCTCTGCATGGCTAGCAGGGGGTCCCCCAAATGTTGTGCTTCGTCACTGCAAGACAGGATCACAGTGGCTGAGGAAGGCCCATTTCATCGGTTTTTGGTGCCCTGGTCACAGCCAAATTTCCCCGAACCTAATCCAAAGAAATGCAGCAATCCAAGAATTTGTGCTTATCCACCTCATCCTTCACACTAGTCTCAACCCATAACTATACAGGCTACTGTGGTAGTCTAAAAATGCATGGGAACTCCCGTGAACACCCCTTACCACATTGATCCAGAGTCAGAATATTTTTTAAAAAGTGTCATGTCCCGGGTGTTAAAGATTTTAAAGAGGTGTCACACTCCAGACCAGGACTCTTTCTACTGGTAAGGGATGTGGTGCACAATAAAACACTTTTAAATTTATGAATTTGGATTCAACTTTGCGAAGGCAGACAACCCCTCTCACACCCCCCTTAACATACACCTGTGTCACAATGGACCATGAAACAGGCAATAATGAAATATTTATTTATTTTCATTTGGAATAAAAATCAAACACATTCAAAATAGGTCAGGAATCACCAGTGTGGTGATAATTAAACAGTAAAATGATAGAATAAACTTAGTTTGACCTTTCAACATAAGATACACAATGCACAATTGAATGAAAGCAAGATTGGTTTTTGAGTAGTGCTTTTACATGGCACCACAGTTAAGTATTCCCCCTGCAACACCCCCTCATACACATCTTAACCAAATTTTGGGGGGGGGTGGAGAGGAGTATCAAGGAGTCAGGTATACTATGCAAAACTCGGATTGAAAATCCGACCTATCACCCCTGAATGGGAGGCACACATCAGATTAAGCTCCCTTGAAAAATGTGCAAAATGGCACTCAGAATTACTGAATGGAGATTTTACATGTGCGGTTGAAAGGATAAGGCAAGAATGTGTATGGCTGTGTCTAAGAAGCAAGAAAACTCGCAAGCCACATGGCAATGTACTTAAACAATGGGCATACAGTGTAGAAAATCGAGTATGAAAGGAAACACGTTGCAGCAAGAATCACACATGGTAAAATTGCAATTGCTACATTTCACGGGTTTAAAATAGCAAAACAGCTTGGAAAATGAACTAAACAGACAAAATCGAATGGAATGCGGTTTTAATGCTAAGGTGCAAAGGCACATAGCAGGTATGATATGAAAGTGAAAGGGTGATTCTGGATGGATGGACAGGGAAAGGAAAAATCAGCTTTTTAAAATGAAACAGTTGCATGGGGAAAATTGGTTTTAAAAGAAAAATTACAAGTTTTACTGAGACTATATTTTAGTGGCTAGAAAAGAGGAACGCTGTCCGCGACAAAGGTTAATTTGCAATTTTAATCCCTTCACGCTGTGTGTCTCTTTATATGGGAATTCATTAATTTATTCCAAATAGTACTAAGGACTTATATAGCGGACTGAAATAATTTGGAAAGAATGGTGCTAACACATGGAAATTAACACAGATTTTCCTAAGGACAGGATACACAGAGGATTCTGACAATTTTAAGGATTTTGTTTGGGTATTTATAGGATTTTTATGGGATTGGACACAATACCGGGTAACAAAGCAAGGGATGCAGTTGTGGTTACTGGGGAAGGGAAATACTTACAAAGCGCCTTGAATGGGGTAGTTTGGACAGCCAGCCGTGTCTTTGGACAGTGGAACAAGGGTCTGGTCACTGCCACAACAGCTGAGCTCTCCTCTAGGGACACAGTGAGGCAACCAGGGTCTGGTCTCTTGGGCAGCGGGGTGCATCGGCTGGACAAAAGAGGTAGCTGGGCAAAGCAGGCAGCTGGGCAAAGCAGGATAATCCCAAAAGGGTTCAGCAGCCTTCTCCCCTTTTCCCCTGAATTATTGGGATTTTTGTAGAGTTTAATTTTGGATTAGAGGTTCCGGCTGGGTAAGAGATTCTGCCTGGAAATGCTATCAGCTACCCCTGGCCTGGTACTGGAATCTTGAATCTTGCAGGGTGAATCTGCGATGTCTGGATCTCTGGATGTTGGTTTATGAATGCTGGATTTTCTTGAATCTTGCATTTTTAAATGTCCTGACTGTCTGTATGTCTCCACCTTTTATAGACAGGATGACATCAGAGGAGTTATACTATGTGGGCAGAACTAAGCTAGACATACCTCTAAATCAGATAGGTCAGCCTGTACTGTTGCTGCTTCCCTGTAAGTAGATTGGACTGAAGGAAGTGACTCAGTTTTAGTGGGTGTGCTTTTTATGTGGTGCTTTGTTATACTACAGTTAGTTTTGCCAAAATCAGTTATGACACAAAATGCTCATTTTTATAAACGTCACCCTTATACGAATTAGATAGGCAAATACCATATTTCGCAAGCAACATTTCTGTCCAAATGCCAAGTTTGTGCAATATGGCTTTGTTCTCCTGGCATTCTTTTGTAATTTCTATGAAAAATACTTTATCAAACATCCTACAAATAGATGCACGTGAACCTAAGCGCATTGGGCATATTTCCATTTAACTTTCATAACCGTGTCATGTACGATTTTCCCAGAAATGTAATTTTACTGGCGTTTGCTTCCCCGACATGCTAGGACGATCAACAATGTCTTATTTTCATGGTGCACATATACATTCAAACTGTAAAAAGTTTACATTACTCCTTCTTTAGATTACTGACATAAATACTTTGATATGAAAAGTCTTTAAAATCAAATGGATGGCATCTGTTACTGGAGGGCGGTCCTTAAGATTTTCCCAGTCATCCTACCCCCATTGTGTCAGTTCTGGGCACAGTGTTACCATAGCACCCTTTCATTCTGGTAGATGCAGCTGAAGTGAGATGTCACAAGGAATTCACACTTGCCTGTGACCATGTCAGTTCCCCTGATCCATTGTTCCATGCTGAAGATATGCCAGGAAGTCTGACAATGTCGCAAATTCCCACACCTTGGTCCTTTTATGCTGTAAGGGAACTTCCTTTCCCATGGATCTGGCACATTAAGAAGTGCCTCCCTTGCAAGAACAGGTTTGGCAGCAATTTTAGGGCCCATCCATGATGTGGAAGTTCTTTTTGTGGGGAAAAATACAGTACACAGAGTACAATATGCTTATATTTTGGCAGCTTTTCTTCCCAACATACATAGTTTTGTTTCAGGGCATGTCACAGCATTATTTCCATTGAGCTTGAGCTGGTACAATATCCACTCACTGCTGAGCAGTACAACACAGGTTTATTTTTACTTTCTCTAGTCATTTACAAATGCAATTTTTCTCGCATCTTTATTCCAAAAATGTCCATTGCTCTAGTCAGTTCCTAACACACAGGAACCGGTTCAAAAACAAGGTTTCTTTGACAGTGACATAAGCAAAGAGAGAGAGAGAGCTTCTTGTGAGGAATTTTACCAGTGTCCCTTTGTTGCAAAAGTAAAACACTAGCTGTACGGTCTGGAGTAAATCTTTATGCTATTTCACAGATTTTACTTGACACATAATGCCTTTCAGGGAGGACTGCCCTCCTTTGCTGGTGTACAACCTGAAGATAGATGGACATGAATGCGTCTTATTTGCAACCAAACTGTGTACTGTTGAATAGAGGGAAATAGCATCAGTGTGCCGTCATTTTAAAACACAGAACATTTTCTCTTTCATTTAGAAATCTTGAGCTTTCATCATAGCAATGCTGCACCAGGCTGCTTTTGAATTTTTCTTTTTGGTGCATATGAAGAAAATAACTGCAGCAATTCTCGGCGTGTTCTGTTTCATCTCACCCCACATGTGCTCAGCAGAGCCAGCGCAGCCATTATTTTTGGTAACTGCTAAACGCAGATCTGATGCAAGGGAATAAGTGCTCAACAGAGCCAGTGCCACCATTCTTCATGCAACTGCTGAAAATGCAGTTTGGTGGCGCAGGGGAGTTCTGCTGGGCAGGTAAATGTACCCCACAAGGACAACAGAAGCAGTCCTAGAAGAGGGTACTCTTCTTGTAGCGTAGGTATAGGACACATTTTATGAATAACAGCCAAGAGGAAGGTATGTAGGCTTTGGTATCATTGATGCAAGGATGTCAGGTCACCATACAGACTGACTGCCAGGCCTATCTATAATATTAATTCAATGTAAAATTGCTTCCTCAACTGACATGTATCTGTTATATATCGAAAAGGAACACAGAAAAGATTAAACGTATTTCTTGTATGTAGTTGACCATGCCTCTTTTGTATATAGTTCTTTCATGGTTGGAATGTGGATTGTTAGTAAGGTTCCAGGTTCAGCCTGGAAACACAGTTGGTAAAGAATGCTTACTTTTGAAACAGGAGCGGTTGAAGATGGAGGAGGCTGGGTCTGCTAATGCTGTATCTGGCCAATTAGCAGATAATACAAAATAAAGGTGTTCCTGCACTTACAGAGGCTCTCTCCCGCCATATAATATATCCACCTGATCAGAAGCTCCCAAATGCTTTTTGGAAGATGCAGGGCATTACATGTGAAGGATTTACGTTCATCACCAATGAGTTTCCAAGATGGTTGGGAGCCCCTTGGACTAGCAGTGCGCCGGGTTAAACACCTATACCCAGCTTTTTGAAGTAGCTTCTTATTTAGAGGTAGGTCACAGTGTTCAATAAATGCAGGATGCAAAGGTTGTTTAGCCCATAACCAATAGGAACCTTCAACGCTGTGCCCTGTGTTAAACCAAGTGAGTGGCATAACTGATGCAAAGAGATGTCTTGGTTAGGATGCTAATTGGTGCCCTAATTCCACCTAGGTGCCGGTGCTCAGTGCAAAGCCAGGCGTCGCACCAAGTGGAAAGTCGATTGCCCTTCGAGGCTGGCTCACCTTCTGCACTCATGCCTGGTTTATGAACCTGGGCACCTACATACAGACAATGATAGATGCAGGATGTGAGGAGGACTTTGTCTATCGCACCCTGCTCCAGAATTCTGGGTGATTTTGGACCATTTGACTGCTTATTTTTTGCAGATTCATTTTAAATATGCACCGGCGTGTTTATAGGGCTTTCCTTTGGGTACGACACCTCTGGGATTTCAGCAACATGGTGGAATTGTGCACCAGAGAACTTCACACTGTCCCACGGACTGCTTCCTTTCTGCAGGGAGCTGAAACCCCGTGTATTCAAGAACGACTTGCTGACAGACCACTAATGTTCTCTTGCATAAATACAAGAAGCACTATTGCTTTGGTGCACAACCAGCTGCCCAGGTCATATTTTCAACACCCATATTGCAGCTCTTGTGTGACTTGACTAGTATCTGAACAGAGCATTGTACATCCGAAGCAAACTGGTTCATTTTTAAAAAAGTACACCATTAACAGTGGCTTCAGGGTACCTCCTTTAGAAACATAATTGTGTCATGTTTCTTAACCTTGATCTCTGGTTAATATCCTTGAGAAATCAAGTCTTACACAGTATGGAACCTCCGCACACGTCCACATACGGTGAGTGGATGCAGTTATTTAAGGTGTCAATCAATGGTCTACAGATGTACATGCTGGAATAAGTACACAGATGACATAAGCAGTGATTGCATTATATCCCATACTGTACCTGAGTCCTGGTTTTCCGGTTACCGTAGTTCTACTTTTAAAAGGGAATAGCACAGCTACACGTACCAGAATGCAAGCAAAGACAGATCTGAATTAGCCCATTGCATCTGACATTACATCCAAGCAGGGCCCCTGCACTGTTATGTGTCCCACCACATGCCGGCCTGGGTCTCGAACCTGTCGACTCACCGGAATAGAGGCTCAGCTGAAGTTAAGTCATGCAGATTGCGCTGAACCACAAGGAAAGACCTTTTCAATATATTCTCACCTAATGATCTTTACATATTATATATTTTCTCCTGCATTCTGTGCCTTGCAGCAGACGTAAGGTCCTCACTTTCCCTCTGCATCCTGCATGACAATTGTCCTTTAATGTGCATGTGTCCGTGTTTCAATTCAGGGCTCATGTACACTGTGTGTAAAGTATAGCAGAGACCTCAAATAGACAATTGCTTGGGTGGCTCTTTGCTCCCTTCTTCCTACTGCACTGTGTCTCTAAGCATACAGCTGAGTCCCATGTCGATCAAGTTGTCACATAGTCCCTACCATATGCATGTGCACTTCACGTGAAGGATAGCAGACCCTCAACTGCAGTCAGTTGCCTCCCATTACCTTTCCTCCCACAGCGCTGTGCCACATGTCATATAGATGCATCCTAGAAAAATGTGGTCCAGCTGATACATAGGGCCTCATTATGATTGTGCCGGTCCGGAAACAAGGGTGCTGGTAAGCTTACTGGCATTGTTGTTTCCGGACCTGCATATTACAGGTCTGCCTGCCGGAGCCGCCATGCCCGACAGGTCTGACCCTGTCAGGCACAGCAGCCACGGTAGGAAAACCGGTCATGGAAGCACCAGCACCATTAACAACGGTGCTGGTGCTTCCGTGTCCCCATCCCTATAGAGTGGGAATGGGGACTTACAATTTACAGGTGCCCGACTTTCCTGGCCACCAAGTTTGTTAATCACCCAGTGGCACCGGGAAGTCAGGCGTCAGTAGATATTATATACGGGTCCCGTTGCAACCCGTCAGTAGCACCAGCATGGGTATTGCCAGACGCGTAATGAGGCCCATAGTCTCTATCACTTCAATAAACCCCGCCCCTTCCCTACCCACTATCCACCTTTCATCCTCAGGTCCCCACACTACATCTCTGCAATCGCTGAAGAGTTCCTTAACTTTGATTTAATGCCGCATGTCTTGCGTAGCTCCTTTCTCGAGTCTTATCAGATTATTATATATGCTGAAGGGCCTTCCCACCTACTGCGCTTTGATGCCATAACAAATGGCAGGAAGTGCTATGCAAATACAAGATAAGATAAGATAACATGACCATAATTACTTCAGATCAATGCAATGCGAAAACAAGAAATGATGCAGTACAATACATAAACATGTAGTCCGCAAATGTACAAAATTGCAAAACACCAAAATTATCATAAGTGAAATCTATCTCTCATCAAGACCCTACCATTCAACCTGCACCCCACACCTTAACACTCTCACTGTTCTAACCTACGCAGACAAACTCCCTCCTTCCCCTCGCCTCCATGCCTGATCACTTTAAGTGTTAATTTGTAACTTATTTGTCTCCCTGTCTCCCTCTGCTTACAAAACCATAGAGAAAACAAGCCTTGGAATTAGATGCATAAATGAATCAACTCGAAATCGCATGACTTCTTTTACTGCCAACTTCACATACTTTCAGTGTCACAAGTTGAGACATGCATGCAATAAACTCAACAAAGGCACTTCCTTATCCAGGCAGTTAAATAGGATGCAGCAAGTGTGAAATTCTGCATAGGCAAGCAACCAAAAACACGCAGATCAATGTGTCTTACTTATTGGGTCCTGCTATGCTCATTAGTTTCCAAGTGGCCATAAACACGCTTTGCAGGTATCCTCCAAATGCAAAGGTCAACCTGTCATTTTGAATTTTCATTCACCTTTGAAATTGCAATTAAGGTTATGTTGCAATTAAGGTTATGTTGCCACCCCATTTTTTGTCTCCTGTATGCATGCACGACATGCATGTTAAGATGCAAAATTGTACCCCCCTCCTATAAAATACATGACCCGGAAGAAGGGCAGGAGAAACCGCGATCGCCCCTTCTATTTCAGACCAATTCCCAGTGCTCCAATGATTGACAAGTATGTCGAGAGGTACCCCCTCAGCCAGCCCTACAGGCCAGGTGCCATACAAATCTACCCCAGAGTGGACGAGGAGCCCCAGGCTGCAACTAAAGACACCTCGATTGACAGTATTGATTAAAGTGCCAAGAAGCCATGTTGCTGACATCGATAGAGACACCACGACTTGGCAGCATTAGACATGAAGCACACGTGCCATCCGCACTTCGGGACACAAACACACACTTGAATACATGAAGAACACGAGTGTACAGTTCTATAGTTAGAGGAAAGATACATATACATACTGTCATTGCTTTTATTATTATACCATTAGCTAAATGCTGCAATGCCGAAAGCGCATGAGCAAGAGATCCTGAACAGAGCTTGCAGATGCCTACATGCAAATAACTTAATGGAACTGCATGAGCATCTATGGGACCTGACAGATCCAAGTGTGACTAACCTATGGAGAATATAGAATAGCACAAATGCTGTAGAAACCACATGATGTTTTAGGAAAAGTACAGCAGGCCACAGGCCTCTCAACAAGAACTGAACTGAGCTGAATTCATGCTGAACAGAGAGCAAAACATGTGAGACAGGACCTGCTGCCAAGGCCACAAGATATGGGTGGCATTAAATTCCTTGAACGACAGTAGCACCAGCTGCAATTAGTGCAAACAATTTCTCATAATTCAGACTGGCACAGCTCCAAATCATGTTCTCGGAACACGTGACCCAGCCGATGCAGACAATGAACAGCAACCAGCGCTGGGAAAGGGAGCTGATCTCACGCCACCAGACAGAGGACCTCAACAAAGATATTACAATGTGAGACGAGTGTTGCACAGAGCGAATGAGCACTCTCATAGACTAGGGTGGTAGACACAAGTTACAATGTAGACACATAGGCCCTCATTACGACCCTTGCGGAAATCGACCGACCGGACCGCCATAGCGTAAATAGCGTTTCCGCCATTGCACGACGGAGCAAAGTGCGGCTCATTCCGACCCATCGGGCACGAGCACCACGCCATGGCGGAAGTGCAAAGTCCGCGATGGCGGAAATGACCCCAAAACGGCCCACACCGCCGCCGTACGGCGCCCTAGGTGCAATTCCGCCACCCATCTTAGCGGTCACCGCAATGAGCGGCAACCGGAAAGTACGGTGACCGGAAATATACGGAAACGGAAGTAAAAACATGGTCCCGGAACGGGAAACATCACGCCGTACACCTATAAAAACACTATTTCCACACAACCATTAAAAACACTACCCTGAGACACATCCCAACCCGTCAGCCACCCTAGTGAAACCAAGAACAATGGGAAAAGTAGCGAAGAAAGCGTGCGACCGCAAGCGGCAGGTCCACTTCTCCCGTGAGGAACTCACCGTGCTCACAGAGACCCTCCAGGAGAATGCTGCCGCCGTCTTCTCCACGCAAATGACCAGGACGGCACTTGCGAACAAGAAGGCCATATGGGCCCTGGTGGCACAGCGGGTAAGTGCGGTGGGGACCGCACCCCGCAACCCACAGCAATGCAGAAAGCGATGGGACGACCTGCGGATCCGCGTCCGTAGCATACTTTCTGCCAACCGCAACATTGCCACAGCTACCGGTGGGGGATCGGAATCACCCATCAAGTTGACCCCCTGGGAAGAAATCTGTGCCTCCACCATTGGAATGGAGAGTATAGAGGGAGTCGGAGGGATGGAGAAAGGAGTGCAGACAACCGAAGAATCAGGTAGGTGCCCCAAATAAAACAATGCCATAACCACAATGTCCAATCATGTGAAGTACCACGTGTCCACATAGTGCAACAGTAACACATGTCCAGGAGAACGGCCACATGCATAGGCCTGATAGCACACTTTAAAAGTCACATTAAATACATAAATAATTAAAAATCCTAAAAGCACCCTCTACACGTGCAGCAGGCACACCCTAACTGCAGGCTGCAAAACAACTGCACCCTCACTCCACACACAAATGAAACCACCTCCAAGGCCCCAACCCAAATCACCCTCAGGTACCACCCCAATGCATGTGATACATTGCCATTCCAATTTCCACAGACCCATTAATAACGCTCGCCCTCCTTTACTCCACCACAGGGTCCGATTCAAACGACGAGCTCCAGGACACCCCTACCAGCACACCTGCAAAGAGGGCCAAGACCAACGGCCAAAGACCCTCCACCTCAGCTGCACGCATCAAGACACGGCAGCAGCACAAATCGAGTGGCAGCACACAGGAGGGAACTCCAACAGGGACCCCAGCAGCCAGCATGCCCACAACAGCACCACCACAGGTCCCCCCAATGGATGCCACAGTAGGCACTGCTTCTGGTGGCAGCAGCACCATAGGTGACACTGCATTAATGGCAGCATGCTCCGACACAGAAAACGGGGATGTCGAAGTTAGATCCATCCATGACCTGTCTCAATCCCCCTGTCTGTTTCATCCCGTACACCATGAGGATACCACGCAGGGGCACCCACAAGACGACGACTGGCCATCCCCCACAAGCCCTGTGGCAAGGCAACATGAGGTGACCAGCCCCTCTGTGACACCACCGCAAATGGCCATGGCACAGCAGAGGCAACAGACCCTCGACCAGGTGATCGTGCAACAGCAGCAACTGGCCACGCTCCTCAAGGACCATGCTGATGAATGTGGGGGTACTAAGGCAGCCATAGAAACATCAACTGAGACACTTAGGGCAGAAATGGAGAGAAGTACAGAGACACTAAGGGCACAAATGGAGAGAAGCACCGAGAGCCTGAGAGTACAAATGGAGAGAAGCACCGAGACCCTGAGGGGGGAACTGCATGCGACGTCCAAAGACGTATGTGCTGAACTTGCCGCTGTGCGCCGAGTGCTCACTGAGCTCTCACAAACCCTTAGGGACATGCATGGACGTGAGCAGGCAGAGACATCATCCGTTGCAAGTTCCGTCCAGGGCAGCCCCCAACGTAGATCTGGGAGGAGCCTGCGCTCCACAGGCAGGGGTGCCCCTGATACCCGGAGAGGGGGCTTGCAATAGCGACTGCCCACTGACAATGAGCATCTTTGGACACTGGTGTTCGGGGGGGAGGTAGGAGGGTGGAGGGGGTGTGTTGGGCTTACTTGGGTGGCGGGTCGATAGGGTGTTTAACATGATATCACATATGCCATGAACAATGCACGATCATACAATGAGATGCATGGACATTGATCTTTGTGTACGAGGCCATTATAGGCGTACAGTCCATATTGTGCATGTTCCAGACACACACAGTGCCACAAGTCCCGTGTCCATGTATCAGCCACCAGGCGTGAGTGCTAGAAGCATGCATCTATGATATGCTGACGAATGTCACGGCCCTCCTGTGCCTCGCAGACTCCTTGAGGTGCTGCCACATCCCCACCCTCATCATGACCATCTTCAGGTGCTTGCAGTTTTGCGTCAGGGGGCATGGGCACATTTCTACGTACGCACATGTTGTGTAGCATGACACATGCCATGACCATCTTTGCAACCTTCTCATGTCGGTACAGGAGTGCCCCGCCAGACCTGCTGAGGCAGCGGAAACGAGTCTTCAGTAGGCCGAATGCCTGTTCAATGACTACACGGGTACGTGAGTGGGCATGGTTGTAGTCCTCCTCATGCTGGTCCCGTGGGTTGCGGACTGGTGTAAGGAGCCATCTCTTCAGTGGATACCCGGCATCACCTGTATGTGGACAATGAAGGTATTTTGAGGAATGCCATTGCTACGTACGCACCCCCCCCTTCCTGCCAGGTCATTGCCGCATCACAGACCCCACACTATCATGCTTGAAATGAGACTCACTGAGTAGCCAGGATCTGTTCCCTGCGTGTCGCTCCATGTAGCGTGGTATAGTAGAGTTCCTCAAGACCATAGAATCATGGGTTGATCCTGGGAATCGGGCACAACAATGTGTAATGATCCTGTTGGAGTCACACACCATTTGTACATTCAGGGAATTAAATTGTTTTCGGTTGCAGTACTGGGCCTCCATGGCATGTGGGACAACCAATTCCACATGGGTGCAGTCGATGGCACCAATGCAACCCGGTATGCCGCCTAGTGCATGGAATCCCACTTTTGCGTTCGTAATTTCCTGCTCCGAGCGTGGTAGAGATATGTAGTCGTCTGCGTGCAGCAGGAGGGCATCGAGCACTTGCAATAGTGTCCGTGAGAACAGTGGCTGTGAAATGCCATGCAACTGTCCGACTGTGTGCTGGTAGGTCCCTGTGGCCAGGAAGTGTAGTACAGACACCACCTTCAGTAGGGGTGGGATGGCGGTTGGGCTATCTATCATGCTGACAAGGTCAGCCTGTGTCATGTCCACAATGGCGGTTATGGTGTCCCGGTCCAAACGGTAGAGGGTGTGGATCTGCTCATCAGTGAGGTTGAACGGATGTGCTCGGAGGCGTGGGATAGCGGGCTGCCTGCGTGGTGGTAGTGGCTGTGCTGGCGGCCCTTGCTGGCCCTGCCTTGCCCTCCTCCTCCTCCTCCTCCTGCGTCTCCTCCGTGCGGCCGGTTGTAGTCGGTGTTCGTCTTCTTCTTGAAGTTGGAGTACTTGCAGTGCTATCAGGTCCCCCAGGGCCAAAATGGCTAGTCCTGCCGGTAGCATTTCGGAGTGGGTGTGGTTGTGGGAGGGGGTTGGGTGTGCAATTAATGTGTTTCCATGCTGTATGGCCTCCACCTGTGGTGATTCATTCCACCTGTGCAAGCTGCTCTCCCCTTTGGGCGAGCACGTCCCGCACACAACGCTGCAATTCGACGGATGGCATCTTGCCATTACAATCATGTATTTGTACCCGATGGCAGTGTAGCATTGGTTGATATGTTCATTCTGCTTTGGTCCCATTGTTTCACATACTATCTTTGCAGTCGCGAACAGACTTGTGAAGGGTCAGTGGAACGTAGTACTCGAGTAACGGTGGACCCTCATGCAACACTGCACCGAGGTTCACCGACGGGCGGGGCGTCCCATTTGTGAGTGAAGGCAGTTGCCATTTTCACACACAGCCGCACTAGATGGATTAATTTGTGATTTCAAGCGGCCACAGATGCCTTTTCGACGTGATGTTGCAAATGAGGAATTCGAAGGACGGCGCTTTCGGTTTTCAGCTAGCGGCGAGGAGATGCCCACAGGTCTGACTGCAAATATAACGTTCTATTGTTCAATGTCCTTGGGACAGGGGCCATGGCGAGGATGCAATGATTGATATGAATAGTATGGGATGCGCAATAGCGAAGTGGGCGATGAGGCCGGACGTTCCCAATTACATGTTGCTTCACAACACTGGAATTACGGGCTGGGGGAACAGTGGATTTTGCAGGCTGCATTACGCACAGACTCAATGGAAGTTTCACATGTCATGTGAGTATGGACGCAGGCGTTTGTGATAGTGTTTTCACCTCGATATAGATAGTTATGATTCGCTAGTGGTTTTTGGTTGGTGATGATCCTTTGGAGTGGGCTAGCATGCATATGGCTGTGGATTTGGTGTGATCATTGAAGTGAGTTATTCAAATGTAGTTCTGATGGCCATTCTATTCTTTTTCATTTCGTTTGGGTGACAGGTATCTCCTCCCCTTTTGCCACTGCCATCTGTATGCCACTCCTGCAGATGGATTTTACTCCCGACACCTGCTGCTTCGTGTTAATCAGTGGAGCAGCATTACGATCTTATGGGACGATCGCCAATGGGCCACATGCCCTTACGCAGTACTAGTGGCTAGGGGCAACATTTCGGCCTTTCAGCTGGACTAGTGCCTCCCTATTGGGACGGCCCTGCGGGTCGAGGCGCTTCCATGTTGCCTTTTCGTACGAGAATGTAGCCCCTGTGTGCCATGAGGGTACAGGGCGTCACATAAGAAGTAGCTGGTCATTTATTGCGGATGCAGGCCACAATGGTGAAATGTATTTTGGAGTTCATGGCCTGATGGCTGTATGGGCTTGGTGAATTTGTTGTGCATTAAATTCCTATTCTGATATGAACCGTGTAGCGTTCTTCTTTGCAGGTGATGTGTCATATTCCTATTTGGGGAGCGATGTATTGTGAGGAGATCTGCATTGGGTTCCAGCTTCGGAGTATAGTTGCGTGGTACTGTGCTGGGCGCGTTTGCCTACGAAGCCCAGTGAGGTCAGGGATGAGGGCTGCCAATGTGACTGTTTTGGTGATGTGATGCTCAGGGTGGGGGAATGGCTTTTGTGTAACAGATGCCGGTCAGCCAGTTGGATTGGTGGTATGATGTGATTATCAGAATATGGCTGGTCACAGGTGCCTGTGTTTGCGTGCGTTTCTTGGAGGGAGACTGAGGTCATGTCCATTTGTGTGGCTTCTGTATTCTAACCATCTGTGCCCTGCAGCTTCCATTGGCCCCTCTTGAGATTCATTTGTTCGCTGGCAGCCATGGATGACTTGTACATTTCACTGGTTGCATTGTGTGGCTTCATTGCACCTACGGGGAGTTGTACAATGTGGCCAGGGAGCGGTGTACAGGCACTCAGTAGGGCCGTTTACGGTTGGTTCGCGATGCCGTACTTCTCACCATGGCGGAATGGTACTTTCCGCCGTGCTTGATGGCGTTAGGTGCATGTCCGCTGGGGTCAGAATTCGCGTACCGTTGCGCCATGGTGGTAATTGCGGTTTGGCATGGCGCGCGCGCGCGTACTTGGTGCAGTTAGCGTTGGCGTTCACTGCGGTGTCGCTAATGGCATCGTACTTTGCGGTGACGGGTCATAATCGCACCGAGCGCTATTCGATGGCGGTATTGCATTTCCGCCATCGTTTTTCGATTTCCGCAAGGGTCGTGGGCCATAGTCATTATCCTTACCTTGAAAAGGTACACCAAGAGCTGAGGACCTTTGCGGATCCCAGGCCTGGGGATGTCAGCTCCAGCCAATCGCAGTTTAGTATCCTAGGGGTGGGTAGCAATGGGCAAGAACCAATGGTAAGACCCTCACACTGCAACATTGTTATAGATAGTGACTTGGGGACGGACCAGGCCAGCCACCTGACATGCGAGGGCAAGTAGACTAACATGTATAGTGTCCGCTATAGGTGGTCTATTACTCAGTACCCAATCCAGTGGTCCGATAGGTTTTCTGGAGAAGGGCCCAGGTTGTAGTGTCATTCTGACATCATTTGGGTACACAACTGTCCTGCGAGCCAGGGTAAGTTGAGATGTCATTGGAATTCTTCTTTCCCTGTACTGATCCCTGTTAGTTTTTGCTCTAATAAACCGCAGTTTGAAGTTGCTGTTTGACGGAGTCCTCTGTTTGTCATGTGGAGGGTGTTGGGCCTTCCGAGAGTCTGCAAACTCCTAATGGTCCTCTAGCATACTTGGGAGTTTGTCCCAACAAGTTGGTAGCAGAGGTATGGTTGCCTGCGCCAGCCCGTGCACAGGTCATCTCCTTCTCTGCAGAACCCGGAAGTCCGCGGGACCCTTGCATATTTCGAAAAGACGGGAAAACATGTGCCCGTTTACAGGTCGTCAGGAGCCCCTTGTGAATTATCCTGCCCGAAGTCAGCAAGTTGTCCAGATAGACCAGAACGGGGAGGCGAGCGCCTTGATGGGGAGCCGGCAGCCGAGCAGCACTAGCACACCACAGAACGTAAGTATTGACCCAGTCTAGTAGTGTGGAGTACTGTTTAGTATTGCTGGATATTGTTGAAGTATTGTTTAGTATTGTTATAGTGAGTAGGGACAGGAGTGGTGGTAGAAGTCCTTTTTCTGTGTTTAGGTCACATTCGGTCTTAGAGGTAAAAGGTTCTGGTGAATAACCTAGACCATTGACTCGAGGGCTTGGATGCCAAAAGTTATGTAGATAAAGGTATTCCTGTTGGTTGGGCATTTTAGCTCGGGTCATAGATGACAGTATCCCTGTGAGAGTTAGCAAGGGAGCTGGCCTAGATTGTGGAAGGTGAATTGACTGGTTAAATCTCCTGGAGTGAGGCATTTCACACGTTAGGTGACGCAGCGAGTGCAGTTCGATCACAAGAGAATATTGGTATACTCTGCCTGGAGTGCAGGAAGACAGCTGTGTTTTTGTTTGTGTGGGTTTGGGAGTAACAGGCTATTACAGTGTGCATGCGATATTTGATTTACCTATGTCGTTCTAGCAGCTTGGTGATCTCAGCCTTAGGTTTGCATATAGGACACAGAGAGCTTGAGATGGTGAGAAGCTAGCATTGGAAACTTGGGATTGGCAGATGAGGTGAACCAGTTGTGGTGCGCAGAAGGCGCATGCGCAAGATTGTGAATGTGCCTGAGGAGGCAGCGATTGTGGAGGAGGGGTGGTGCGTGGAGCACGCCTGATAAGTTGTAGAGCCAGAGAGGCTCGTAGAAACTGGAAAGTATTATTGTTGCATTGTGCTTTTTCCCTAAGCAGCGGACTATCGAAACCCTCGACTTGAAGTCAGGTAAAAGGTAGTGATATGTATCTAGGCACCTGTGCAAGACACTTTCACTTTATAAGGAAAAGATTTGTAAATATAGCATAGAATGGACCAAAAGTACTGAGGCTAAATTAACCAAACCATGGCCACCTTGTGGAAGTTTCTCCAAAGACTTGCAGCAATCACTATTGACACACATACAGGATACCTACAAGGGGAAGACATTGATGAAACGCATGGCCATATTTGAGTTCTGGCACATGTTCCAGGAGGGTGAGGGGGATGCCACAAGGTGTCAGTGGATCCTAAACCATCAGGAGATGAAGGACCAAGGGACCCATCCCTCTGCACCCCCCCTGCCGCTCCAAGTGTAGCATCCAATGTACAAACGATGAACAGGGAATGTGTCCGATGAGGGAACTAAGGGCAGCTGAGGGGTATTCAAATCTGACATATAAGCCACCACCATATACTAATGTGGAGAAGCTGAAAGGTGCATGTCAGCCAGCTAGTGATTCAGGGGCGAGCAGTGAGGCAAAACAATGCACATAGGAAGAACTCGAGTTAAAGCTTCAAGGGAAGACAAATGGAGAGGCAGAAGGGGCGACCAAGGCAATAGAAAGCCTCAAGATGGACAGCAGCATGACAGATTGGGAGGAGATAATGGATGAGGAAGACAGAAGGGTCAAGAATAGGGAGGTGAGATTAGAGCGTGAGGACAGAGAAAGAAGGAGAGAAGAGAAACTGGAACAGGAAGATAGGGAACAAAGAGGGAGGAAGAGAAGGAACACTTAGAAACAGAGCAGGAAGAAACAATTGAGAGGGATCTTAAGGAAAGGAGGAGGGTGGCAAGGGAGATGAGGGAAAAAGGTAGAGGGAGCTGGAGAAGGCAAAGAGATGGAGAGAGATAGCAGAGCACGAAAAACGCAAGTTAGCTGAGACGGAACAGAGAAAGTTGAAGTTGGACAGACTGGCAAGAGAACGAGTGCACAGGGAGGAGGACGAGCAAGCAATGAGGGCAGTGAAGACACAGGCAGCACTGTATAGGGATAGGAATAGATTTGAGGAGGACAGACTGACAGAACCAGACAATACAAACTTTTGGGTCAGGAGCACAATTGAGGGAAGTGGAGCAGGCATAGGGGCCTGGGCAGGAGGAAGCAGGGGTGACTTGAGAGACATCAACCCCAGCATTAAGCCCAACACAGACTTTACATTGAGAAGACTGAGTTTCGCAGAAGATTTCTGTAGTAACATGGAGAGAAGGGTCTGACAACGAGGACAAATACAGCAGGAAAGAGAGGGGCATCCTGTGCAATTTCCTGAAACAGGCCACCCACTTTACTGTGGTGGATCTGAACAATGCATTTTTCTCAGTAACCATCGATCAAGTATCACAGTACCTTATAGCATTCACCCTGGGGAGAAAGCGATGCGTGCATCGTCATTAACCCCAGAGGTACTGTGAAAGCCCCAGGATCTTCAATAGAATATTGCACAAAGACCTTGGAAACATTCAGGTCCCCAGCACGATCATTCAGTACGTAGATGACCTACTGGTCTGTAGTGACAGCGAGTAGAGCTATTGAAGGGGCTCCATTACTTTACTCCAACTCCTAGAACAAAAAGGGTACAAGGTAAACAAGAAAAAAAACAGTATTGTTTGGCAGAGGTCCTGTACTTGAGCCAGCTCATTTCAAAAGATTGTAAGAGAATAATTCCAGACAGAGTATCAACAGTGCGTGTCACTGCCAACCCGAACACAATGAAGGAGATGCAGAAATTATTGGGGCTCTGCAATTACTTCAGGGCTTGGATTTTAGACTATGCAGCATACACCAGGCCACACCCAAAAAGAAAGAACACACATTAGATGGACAGCAGAAATGACAACGGGGTTCAATAACCTAAATAATCTGATCTCAACAGCTCCAGTACTAGCGACCCCAGAGTATGCCCAACAATTGTATTTGTTCTCACATTCAAATGGCACCCTCATGACTGCAGTATTAACACAGAAAAGCTCTATGGGACACAAGCCTCTGGCCTATTACAGTGGCACACTGAACTCGGTCATGCAAGGTCAGTTCGCTTGTGAACAGGCACTAGTAGCTGCAGCCTTCGCCATTGACAAAAGCTCAACCATAGTCATGGGGTGGTCGGTAACTCTATATGTCAAGCACTCATGGTTTGCAATATTGGAATTATCAAAATCCACTCTGACCACACAGAGAGCATCATCTTATGAAATCATTCTGTCCAGTTCAAATATCCATGGGGTGAGGTGCAAAACAGTAAATCCATCCATATTCCTTACAGAACCATGCACTGTAGACGACATGCAAGAGCATGACTGTGCCACATATGAGGGAGAAGGAGATGATATAACAAAGGCAAAAGAGTATGCCCTAGTGGAGGCTGATGTGTATTTTGTCAATGGATCAGCATCCATCCATCAGGAGACAAGTGAAAAACATGTAGGCGCAGCTGCATTGAGAATGGAAGATGGGGAGTATGAAACAATGATCATGAAACGATTGCCAGTGCATTATTCTGCACAGGCGGTAGAACTTGTAGCTCTAATTGAAGCCAATCGAGCATCCAAAGAATACTTTGTGACAATTTACTCTGATTATGCGTATGACACCACGATAGAACACGCAGGTCTATGCAGATGCAGAAGGAGTGGGTTTAGGAGAGCAGACGGCTCCCCAGTGCAACATGCAGAGCTAATAGACAAATAGATTTTGGCCATCGCGGAACCTTCTGTAGTGGCCGTAGTGAAATGCCTAGCACACAAACAGAACACGGATGAAATATCTTTGGGGAACGCAGCCACAGATGCGGCAGCCAAACAAGCAACACATCTCCCAGTACAATGGGTGCAGAATGTATTTTAGCAAGTACAGATTAAACACAGAAAACAGACGCATCTAGTGCGCTCCCCAAAACACAGATAATAGAACTACAGAGCAGAGCACCAACTGCAGAACAAGATCTGTGGCTTAAACACAGAAGTACCCAATCACCAACTGATTTACTATGGATACAACAAGCAACAGGAAAGGTTGTCATGCCTGTTGAGCTGCTATACTCAGCATTCAAACTACATTTTCCAGCACACAGTTAAAAGCAACATATAGCTGCCGATCTCCAGGACGATTGGTTCATTCCAAACTTACAGAAGTACCTGACCCAAATGGTGGTCCAATCTACCATATGTCAGGTGTTCAGCACAAGGATGACTTTACGAACATTATGAGGAACGTTGCCCCGCCCTGTGGGTCCGTTCCATGAACTGCACATTGACTATGCACACACGGGAGAAAGGTGCAATGGGGCCCGATACTTTATTGTGGTGGTGTGTCCATTCTCTCGATCGGTGGAAGCAGGGTCATGTGCCCACCCAGATGCAAAGTGTGCGGCAAAATTCCTTGTCAGAGAAGTATTCCCCCAATGGGGAGTAGGTCATACAGTCGGATAACATAACACCCTTCTTTAATGAGTTGTTTAAAGAGGTAACATACCATTTAGCGATAAAACACACAATGTGCTCAGTTTACCACCCACAAATGAATGGAGTGGTGGAGAAAAGAAATGGCCTCCTCAAGAGTAGATTGTCCACACTGCTGATGCACACAGAACAGCCACTGTCCTAGGAGGGGAATTCAAAGAGTACCTCACCCTGCTCACACATGCAATAAGGTGTATATCAAAACAAATTGTACCCCCATACACAGAGGACAGAGAAACAATCATGGGGAATCCAGCAGAGAGTACCCACATCCAGCCCTTACTGCCAGGAGAATGGATCTATGTGCAGAGTTTCATTTGGAAGTGGAACGCCCCAATAATCCACGGCCCATATGAGGTGGTATACTTCACCCCACTTCCTGTAAAAGTAAAGAGGTTGTGATACTATATCCACCTTTCAGATGTCTGAAAGCACAGAGCAACGTCCCCCTGGATACACAAACTGAGGAACTAACAACCACCACTACCTCAACATAAGTAGCTCTAGGTCACTTTGTATTCATGCATGTGAAAATGTAAGAAGGAAGATGCATTGCTGCAAGAGCATGAGCTACAACAAGTAACTCTCTCTCTCTCCCGCTCTCTCTCTTTCTCGCTCTCTTTCTCTCTCTCTCTCTCTCTGCCTCTACCCCTTCCACCTTCATTTACCCGTCCGGTTCTCTCCTTCCCTAGAGCTGCTACAATTATGGAAATGACTCCATTGAATGAAAATGCAAATGTAGATAGCACGAGTAATAGGATAAGTTTCACAAAAGCATACAGTTTTACTTGTGGAATGAAGTTCTCAGTAATGTTGTTTATTTTGTTGATGTTCATATTAGGCATTTATTGGGGAGCAACTTTTATCTGGGGGACCCATCTAAAAGAAGGGGGGGAATGGGACTGACATAAGTGGACCTGGAATGACAATATATCTTCAAACCTCACCAGCTTGCACAAAAATACAACGAGAAGAGTCCCAGGTATTCTTGTCTCCATTGAAAATGTAACTGATGAGTAACCAGATGACCCGAATGCCACTTGTTTACCCTTTATAGTATTTAATGCACAACCATCTACCTCAGTATTTAACATGTCTACTCCAGCCCATAACATGGTTGTAGGTGCCTCCTATTTTCCAACCCCGAAAGAAAGCATGAATGAAAATAATGATGTCTCAATAACAAGCACCAGACAGTATTTACTGGGGTTAAACCACACAATGTCAAACACCACAAATACTACTTGTAGCAACTCCCAATCCACATTGTGTAACAGTGTACTGTTTCCTATTGACAACACGTCTACAGAGGCCACTATGTAACAGAAGTAGAGCATATAGAACAAAACATTGTTCTATATGCTCTACTTCTGTTACAAAGTGACCTCTGTACACGAGGTGTCAATAGGAAACAGTACAAGAAGGAAGAACATTTCCCTTGCAAAGTGATCGAAGAAAACGGCAGACATGCCCACATAAATATGATGCATACCATGCTCTAGGATTAGGTAAGGTGGAAGACCTTCGCCATTCTGGCCACTCAAATAGTTGGTACTCTGACACAAGTGCAACGAGAAGACAAATAACTAATCAGGGTTGCTATGTTTTTTTCTTATTACTGCACACATCTGGGGTGCCCAAGGGTTTAGTGCTGCAAGAGGTACTCTTAGAAGAAACACAATGGGCCTCATTACGGGTCGGGTGGTCTGGAAATAACAGTGTCGGTAAGCCCGCCGCTGAAGAAATGCTAGCTTTTGCACACAAAACACGTGTGCAAATATGGAAAGAACATGTTACAAAACTGGCATTGGTTACCGCAATCAAGAATCCAGTGAAAATGCAAGAAGAAGAAAATTATGAACTTTGTTTCTACAGTGAAAGGACTGTTTCTGTGGAGTCCAACAAATGATGCAACAGAACACTGCTCATTCAAGACCTCTGAAAAGGAACTGCAGCACTGATGGACTACTACTGTGTCTGTGGCAAAAAGGTGTACTTGCACCTCCCGTCATCATGGAGGGGCTATTGTTCACTTGCAACACTGCATTTAGCCCTGTTGTTAGTGCATGAGGAGCACCTAAAGGGGGGACCATTGCCTGACGAAGGACAAGCGACACCCGAGACAACCAAAGTAATGCCTACTGTGTCACCTCCAGGCTTCTGTGTCCTCCCTGAAAAAGAGTGCCATGATCGAGTGATACGAAAGAAGCAATCCTCCAATTACCTGTCCCAAGATTCACAAATACCCGATGAATATAAGCTTTTCAGCTCAGCAGAGAAATGTTTTGCATCTCTCATGTCCAGCATTCAAACTAGGGCTAACGCCAAGTGGCTCCATATCGTTCATTAGGAGTTGATCGAGTTAGCAAATGACACTAAAGAAGGGTTCAACGTCATCAAAGTGGAAATGAGCACAATTAGGTTAATGACAATGCAAAATCGCTATGTCCTCGACCTCCTCACTGCCATGGAGGGCAGGGTCTGCAAAAAGAACGTTCATGTTGCACATTCGTACCTTCTACAGATACTGAAAATTGAACACTATCACATGTAATAGCAGCGGTGCATGAACTTGGAGTAAAAATGAAAAAGGAAGTAGGAATACAAGAAGATGACTGGGTAAACATGGCATTCGGCTGGGTACCATCATGGCTTAGAAAGTACTGTAAAGATGCTTAACCCTTACATCATGTTCATTTTGGTGATTTTTTGCTTGTGCCTATTGAGTCTCCGTTGCTGTGCCAAAGCAGTACCTAATAGTGCAATGATGATGGTGACAATTGGGAATAGTATTAACAAGAAGGTGCCTCGTGATACACAGGAAGTAGAAATACAAACTGAGCAAAATGATGAACCCAAATATCATATGGTTGCAATATATCATGGTCATGGGCAGGAGGTGGACACTCTATATCACACGACTATTGCACCCCCGCCAGACCCTGAGAATTGCAAAGAAGTTTGGGTAGACTTAGCAGGGGATGGGGATGAAGATAGATGACCTGTACACCTGAACAGTATGCACAATGCGGGGAAAGCTTGAGAAGCGTATGTAGAGCATGGAGGCCCATAAAAGGTACCCCGGCATGGGAAGACGCAGAAAGATGAGCAAATGAGTGAAAATATGGAGGGGGTGCATTTCTTACTGTTTTGGAATGGAAATTAGCCTATCCCACCCCCTAGGTGCTTCCAAGTTAGGAGGACCCCATACAATGCAATATAACCCACAAGGGAGGAACAGCCCCTACACGCTAGGCACAAATAAAGGCCCTGTAGCCCATAGAAGAAGGTGAATAGTGCTAGCCATGTCCCTGCCCCACGACTCCATCTTGTTTTAGGCCAAGAAAGGACACACTAATGGCATGTGATGCTCACATCCCGAGTTCACACAGAGGCGCCTAGCTCAATATCAGCACACCAAGCCTGCTCCGCACGAGCTCTGTTCCACAGGAGTCTATTTCCCTACTGTCCCTTCAGTGTTGTGAATATCTAGTATCACTTCCAGGAATGCGCCCTGCGAAGAGCGTGAGACAGTACCAGGCTCCAGCGCTGAGTCCATACATCTCCACTAAACTGCCATTGGGCCTCTGACCCCCACCCAGCCAGGTGGGAGCCGACCACACTTCACCAACTCGACCCCCAGGCCCTTACCTCCCTAAAGATACCCAGCACAGATCTAAAGCCTGCACAGCTTTATATCTCTCCAATAGCAACACACGTCTCCTGTAACATGAGGTACCAGGAAGGGTAAATCACAGATCAAACCCCAGGGGGGGACCTTGGGTGCGGGAACTGCAGTACTAATGAAGTCCTGAATGTATGGGTCAATATGACTGTATTTTATCCTCCCCTCTCCCTGGCACCCCTTTCCTGTGATGCCCAGGTGCCTGCCATAATGGATGAATAACCAGGTACTGTTGTGTAGCTTACATTAGCTATATTGCTCCAAATGTGTGCTCTGACCTTCACGGCAAGGATGTGCCCAGCTGACCCACGTGCGCCATGATCGACGGGGAAGAACCAGCCAATTAGCGCCTGGGATCCCCTATGGAGCAGGCCCATATATAGGGTGCCTCCTTTCAGGAGCACCAGAATGCCCAGTACAGATATGACGTTTTATGTACTTTTAAATTCATGTTTGATGATGTAGAGTCAGAGCGCTCTCGAGCAGCAGAGTTCTTTGCTGGTACTTGCATTCTGTACGAGTAAACCTTGTTATCCTTGCAAAACTATACTTTGGCTTTATTCCCAAGGGGATTGTATTTACTCTGGAGTGTGCCTACCGAGGGACTTGCCTTCAACATCACTTAGCAAAAGAACTCTGATAAATGGATAGGGGGTATTTCTTTGTCAGAATTAATTAGAGTAATTAATTACCTGGATTTTTTTCAGAAACGTTTTGTGCAAACTTCACTGATTGGCAAATGAATTTAAAAAGTTTGGTGCACAGAAACCGCCTTTCTATAACTAAATGTTATGAAGTAGTATGCTTCCACAACGTATTAAAATGGGGGTCTTTGATTGGAAATTACATGTTAGAGAATGGTATTCAAATTGTTTCTTTCTCTGTAATATTCTCTTACCTTTCAAAAGAAATCAAATGTCTCTGTCCACAAGTCTTTGAAATGAAACCCTTGTGGATCTATCTGAAACACTGAAACCATTTGAAGGTCACGTTTTAATTGATTTCAATGCAATGATTTCATGATGGAATTGAACATACACAGCCCATTAAAATATGTTCAACCACATCTAAACTGTTCAATCTGAGTCATATGTTATTTTGAACATGGAAGCTGAGTGCCTAATTAACAGTGTCCATATTGAGACGAACATGACATTAATAGAATGGGCCTCTCTAAGCAAATATATCAAGCCATATTTAACATTGAAGTGAATGCCATTTTGTGTCAATAATTGTTTTCGAATATTGATATGAATGTGCATTCTTTGAATTTTGAAGTGCATCTCATTCAGATATAACAAACCTGTTCAATGAATATTAAAGTTTTAGAGGAAAATTGCTTAGTAAAAAAACCTGAGCATGCTTTTTCAAATAGTAAATTCAATGTCTTTCTTAAATTAAAATATGGCTGAGATAAAAGTAGGAAGGCCACAATGTATTCGTTATGCTTGTAGTCTGAATTAATGTGAAGTGTTTCGAAGATACTTCATCAGAATGATGAGTCGCCTGTATTTTCCCCTATGTATTATTTTTCATAAAATGAAAACAGTCTGATTAAAACAGGCAGCTTATTGTCCCATACAGTGTGGTGGGCTTGTTGTAGTGGGGCATTGCATGGGTGATATTCCTCCATAGTAATAAAAACACTATAGAAAAACGTGAGTATTAAATAGATATAATTACACAATGTTTCTGGTTGACTTTTGCTTAGGGGGAACCTTCTGCCCCTAACCTAGACTCTTTCTCCAGTAAAACCTGGCCTTGCACATGGCTCAAAGGACATTGCACTAATTTTGAGTTCTATAGGGAGCTAATCCATTTATTTGGATGGATGCCAATCCTAAAAACCTATTTTCCACTACTTGCAGTCTGTTATATTTTTCTTTAGAGCTTCTCCAAAGATGGCATCAACCCCACTGTGCGTTTGGTTTCTTGTAATAGTACGTCTTTCTGCAATGTTAAGACTTGGAAGTTGGTACCATCCACCACTGTATTAATCTTCGGGACAAAGGTAGTTGTTAATATCAGATAATAGCAGGGTTCTTTATTTTTGTGTTGGTATCCATGCTATTAATATAATACAAGTGATGTACCCTGTTATGTTCCCTTAGACATCTGTTGTGAAATTAATGGTTTTTGATTTTTCGAATTCTGTATGTTGCGGACTGTGTCACAGTATATTAGAATAAAACAATTATCCATACATGACATAGTACACTGCCAATTTCTGCTCTGTTGCATTACGGCACACAAGACCCTGCAACATCACATCACACTTTGACCCATCATCTCAAAACACACTGACACATCACCTGAGAATCTGTCAAGTGGTGTTATTCCAAGTCAGCTCATATCACATTATGCATGCCCCTTCACATAATGCTACACCATTACCTCATGCGATCAAAGCACATCATGCTCCATCATTGCAAACCATGCCCCATCACAGTGCATCACATCTCGCACCACTGCATCACAGCAACATATTCCCCTTCACACCATAGGCCAACACAACCCATTACATCACTGCACACATGGCCAGTCACATGGGCACAAAGCACACCATTACAAATTCAAGCACCACACTTTATAACACAACTTTATAATCCATCACACCACAGCGAACCATGCTCTATCACAAAATGGCACACAATACCCATCACATCGCAGCACTTCATACCCCTTCCCACCATGGCACTCAATCCAGTGTCAGGTCACAATACACCCCTCAATCGCCGACCATGACAGACCTCCTCACTCTGCCACATCACCACATCCTCCAGAAGCGCCACCTACTCTTCACCAAGCTCGATCAGCAACTCTGATACCACTCCCACAAATGCGTGTTGGGACATGTTTAACCACTCAACACCTTGTGTTGACAGCTCTATAAGGAAGCCCACAAGTAGCAGAACACGTTCTGCCACGAAACAAGGTGTGGGGAAAGACTAACCACTTTACAGATCATTTTCATGATGCAACCCACAACCAACATATACCATGCCACCTCTATTCAGTGCCCAGAATCCATGTAAATGGCAGACATTTTATTTTATAAAACCAACATAACCAAACGTAACTTGCTCAGTACTTGAGGCTGTCGCGTTGTTATTAGGAATACTGAGAAATCGATATAGGCTCATAGTCATCTCTAGCATTGCTGAACCAGTGCATTGCCCCCTACGGTGTGCCTTTTTACTACTGTGACTACTCTGTTTTCAAGTCTCAAAATGTATTGTAATGTGGGTTGCCTTTCCTCACATTTGGGGGTATGTGGAATACTTGTTTTACTAGCTGCTTTCTATTATACATTTTGAGGGCCTGTGAGCATTGAAAGGCCAGCCTAGAGCATGAAGGCCATGAGGGTATCTCAATGAGCACCTTTACAAAATTTGGAATTAATTGGACCTCCAAAAGAGGGTGTGAATTCCTTTCAGAGCCTGTGAAGATATTTATCGGAAACACTTACAATCACAAACAATTATTTTTCACCTATGACACACAACATTAAGACATAAATAAGTGTCAAATGACTATGTGAGTAATGTGTTGTATGTTTTCTTATTTTTCTTACAACCACAGACTAACGGTACTTACATGATGTTAAAAATAAAATCAATTGATCAATGGCTAAGAAACTGATAATACATTGAAACAATGAGCAAATAAACCATCAAGAATGAATTTTATTTATTTGTACACAAAAAAATGGATAATACAATTCATGATGTATATGTATGAATGTGGCGTTAACAGCCGATCCGGCAGGGACCCCGCACCGATAAAGAGGGACCCGGGCCAACTACACCAGATCTGGCATGCCAGAGAGGGTGTTAAGGCAATTAGCACCTCGGGTCACCAAAGCAGTAACCCGGGGTGCTAAAAATAACATGTTTTTTCATTCATTGAATGGGAGACCCATTCACTCATCCCATTCAATGAATGAAAATACTGATCTAAAATGGTCACCATGGTTATTTAGCCTCTTGCATGACTATGGCAGCCGGAAAAGTGAAGGGGGGGAGGGCTTTGCGATATATAAAAAATAAATGATACCGGAGGACGGGGGGGTTGACGAGAGGTGCAGGGAGATGGCAGCCCGTGGCAGGGGAGGCAGCCAGCACGTTTCGTGACATGTGGGCTGAGATTACAGGTTTCAACCCACATTCCGTGAAACTTGATTGGCTGTGCCCTCTCAACCCTGGAGGCTAAAAAAGAATGAATAAATGAATGACTTGTAGGTCACATCAGAATCAAGTCCGAAACATGTTTGGGGATGCTTGTTGTCTTGTGCAGAAGGGATGCGATCAAGCAGTTTGGGCTGGACTGACTCTTTAGGGGTGGCACCAGGCCTGATTTGCATATGGTCTTTCCCCTTTTGTAATGGCTTGGCAGGCGAAGAGCAATGGTCTGTAGGATAGCTCAGAGCAATGCCAGAGGTTAGGATTAATTCCAAATCTTCCAGCCATCACATAATTTGCTTTGCGATAGTCACCCCAAGTGGGACGGGTATGCCCAGATGTGGGTGCCATGCCTGCTGAGCCTAGAGAACCAAGCTACTCCTCACTGATCAGGCCCAGCGAGGCCAAAACATGTTTGGAGATGCTTGTGGTCTTGTGCAGAAGGATTGTGACCTAGCAGTTTGGGCTGCTCTGGCTCTTTTGGGGTGGGACCAGTCAGATTTGCATATGGTTTTTCCCCTTCTGTAATGGATTGGCAGGTGAAGAACGATGGTCTGGAGGGTCACCCAGAGCAATGCCAGAGGTTAAGATTCAGTCTAAACCTTCTAGATATCACCTCTTTGTTTTTGCTCAGGATTAAGTCATGTGCATGAGATACTGAGGCTATATTCCCATCAGTGGGGGACCCACCCTGTAGGTAATGTGCCAATGCCTATGTTAAGGGCCCGAGCACAGTGAGGGTCCCTTAACGATGGGGGTGGGCCATTACCTACAGGGTGGGCTCACCACAGAGGGGCATATCACCATTAGCACCCGTGTATTTGTCTACAAAATAAAAACAAAAAGCGTCCTGTCCTGCTAGCTCTGCACATCTGGTCTGGCCAGGCGTACAGAGTGGGACCCGCTGCAGAACTCGTAATATGGTGGCCCGGTATGAACGGTGCCGGTGCCTTACCAGCACCGTTCATACCGTGGTCTGCCACAGTAGTAATGAGGCCCATTGTCTTTGAGCCAGTTGATAAGATTCTGTCTAAAGTTCAAATATGTTTGGTCTGCTCTCAGGGCGGGAGGTAGGGAGTTCCAAAGCTGAGATGCTTTGACTGGGAAGCTGTTGCCCCCGATTGTAGATAGTTTGAATCTTGGGACAGTCAGACAGTTTGTGTTAGCTGATCTAGTGGGCCTGCTAGATGATTTTCTCGTGAATCTCTCAGTGAGGTAACAGGGTGCAGTATTTTTCAGACATTTGTAGGTAAGTGAAGTAGTTTTTAGTCGGATTTTGTCCCTAGTAGAGAGCCAATTAGTCTGCTTCTTTATTTCTGATATATGCTCGTTCCTTGCTATGCTCTAAGGGCTTTATTCTGGAGCGTCTGTATTCTTTTGACAATGTACTTATTTGCACCAATATACAAGGAGTTACAGTAGTCCAATTTGGACAGTATTAGGGCTCTGGCCAGGATTATGCAACTATTCTTGGATAAGAATTGTTTACCAGCTCTGATTAATTTGCATGTATATGCAGCGGCGGAGGTCATGGAATTTACTTGTTTAGCAAAGGTGAAGGTGGAATCAAGGTAAAATCCTAAGGTTTTTAGTTCTTTGGCAACTTTGATGGAGTTACCATCAATGTCAAAGGAGGAGTATCTAGGGCCGAACTTATGAAGGTTGGGTGTATTACCCAAGATAATGAGCTCAGTTTTGTCATCATTCAGGCATAGACCGTGGGCAGCCATTCATGCCTGGATGATGAGGTACACTCTGTTTACCATGCCTAAATACTTGTCGTAATCCCCCTTATGAGGTAAGAGAATCTGGGTATCTTCTGCGTAGTTAGTGTAGGTGATACCCAGAAGGTTCATATCATCGGAAAGGGGCTTGGTAAATATGTTGTACAATGTGGATGAGACACAGGAGCCCGGAGGCACTCCATATGTGATGGGGATAGGGTCTGCCGCTGCTGAGGGTGAAAAGACTTGCATAGTCCGATTGCTCAGAAAAGACTGTATCCAGGGTATAGCTTCCTGAGAGAAATGTGCTGCTGAATCCAGATGGTTATATAAGACTTTGTGGTCCACCAAGTCGAACCCACCCAAGAGGTCATGGAGGAGAAGTAGGGTTGATTTCCCCTTGTCCCTGAGCTCGTCGACCTGGGTCTTGAGGTCAATTAACACCGTTTTGGTGCCATGTTGAGGGCTAAATCCTGATTGGCGGATTCCTAGGAGCTGGTTGTCCTCCAGAAACGTCTGTATTTGGAGGTAGGCCACCTTGTCTAACATTTTGAGTAGAAATGGCACTGTGGTAATGTGCCTGTAGTTACTTGGTATGGTTGGATCTAATGTCTGTTTATTAAGGAGGGGGAGTACCCAGGACTCTTTCAGGTTATTTGGGATAGTGCCTGAAGAGAATGAAGCATTGATCAACTTTGATATGATAGGGCTAGGTCTCTAGCAGCATCCTTTATTATTTGGGCTGGGCATTGATCGCCTTGGCAATTTGAGGGTTTGAGTGAAAGGATGACCTTTTCAACCTCGATAATAGAAATTTTATAAAAAATAAAAGTGGGGGTTTAAGACAAGGCAAGTGAGTCTTGTCTAGTGAAGTCAAGTTAATTAATGTGGCTTTTTTCTTGGCAATCTTCTCCTGAAGGGTGGTGACTTTGTTGGCTAGAGCTTGCTGAATGTTAGAGCACCAGGTTTTATCCTCACACAATTATCCTGCGCTGGGAATGGGTTTTCTAGTTCCTTTAAAATTACAAATAATTCCTTCATACTCGAATTCGCTCGCACGACTCTATTATTATAGGTTTCTTGTTTAGCCAAGAGTATTTCTTTCTTGTATTGAGAGGATATATTAATGAGGTTAGTTCTATTTTCAGCGGAAGGTGATAACCCCGAAGAGTCTTCACACTTCCTTTTTTCCAATCTCAAGGTTTTTAACTGTGGCGTGAACCAGGAGTTGAGGTGGATTTTATGGCTTACTTTCCTCATTTTTTGAGGGGCAATTGAATCTAATTCTGTTGTCATAATTTTGTTGTATTCTTCGACTAGCATGTTAGGATCAGTAGTAGCGGGTCATGAGTTGAGGGTAGGTAGGATTAGGGGTAGGAGTTTATCTGTCATGAGATTCATTTTGTTACTTTTTAAGGTAGGAGGTGTGGATAGGATATTTTTGGTGGTAGGCCTTGTGGTTGCTAATATGAATGATAATAGGTGATGGTCAGTCTATACCTGAGGGGTTATAGCAGTAATCACAGCACTGCAGTTGTAATCTGCCACCCAGTCAAGTGTTCTGCCCTTGTCACGAGTAGGTAGGTTCACTCTTTGGGTGAGGCCAAATCCAGAGAGTATGTTGCTAATGGCAGAGGCATGTTGGTCTTTGGGGTCATAAAATCCCAAGTTAAAATGCCCTAACAATATCACTTGTGATGAGTTTTTAGTTTGTGAGAGAGAATGGAGGAGATATCCTCCTCAAAGGAGCTGCAGGGTCCTGGGGACATATAAATGAGATGAATGGTGAGTGTTTGCGAGTTGGTGATGGGTAATTTGACCGTGAGGGATTCACATGATTTAAAGTCTGGAGAGGGGGCTGGTCTCATAAATAAGTTTGACTTTGCAAGGAGAGCTATGCCACCTCCTCGAGCCGTGCATCTGTCAACTCTAAGAATAGTGTAGCTATCGGGCACTGCTAACATAAGGGCGGGACCTGCTGCAGCGTGGAGCCATGTTTCCGTGATGGCGAGAAAGTAGTAGTTCGCAGCCTTGATAAGTCGGATATCTCTGTGGCATGCACTACTAGGGATCTGGCGTTTATTAAAGTCTCCTTGAGGTTGGGGGTGGAGTTGCCTGTCAAATGGGTAGTGCAGTTAGTATATCCAGCATCCTGTGATGTAGTATTAGGTCTGTAGACATTTTCTATGGTTGATATTTTGTGTTGTAGGATTGGTGGCGTTGGTAGGATTAAGCTTTTTGGTAGTGGTAATATGACTGACTTGTGAGCTTTTTCTTTTAGGGTCTATGTTGGTAATGGAGCTAATGCCTGGTTCAAATATCTTGGACAGTCTTGAACGGAGCCTGATGTTTCTAAAGGCTGTAGGGCAAGGTCTGCTAGAGTAAGGTTCACCCCATGTGTATTCCAAAGAACTTAGTGGTTGTTGACGGGTCAAGTGGTTCGGAGGGTATAGTGTGGGTGTATCATCCCATGTAGCTGTCATGTTAGTTGATAATAAAGTAAGAGGACTCATAAGACTATGTAAGATAGGGTGCCTAATAGGACTACATTTAACACAGTGGCCACAAATTGTATAAAAGCACAAACTTTTAGATGTCCAGCTCCCTCTCACCTCTCTCTGTCGGGCTGGTACACATTGCGGGGTGTTGGGAGCCAGATAGCTATCTGTGTTACTTTGTACACTGTACAGTAATAAAAGATCTGTGAATCTTTTCAGCCCGTGATTGGTGTATTTCCTTTGTGGTACTCAGCCTCGATATATTCTTGTTCTTACAGATGGTGCCCGATAAGGGACCCTCAAGATTGATGCCATCTCGTTGAAGAGTTGACGCGGCTATCAGACCGGGATCGGACGGTTAGAAAGGGGGCCCCTTCTTGGATGAGACGGAACACCTCAACAGTACTGCACGACCCGATCCCTGGACGGTGAGCTCGCGGTCCGAGATGTCATCTTGACGAGGGTCCATACATCGAGGCGGGCAGTTTTTCCGAAATCACCAACCACGAGGGTACTTTGTTGTCCTTAGTAATCCGATAGGACCTCCCTTAGTCCTTTGAATCAGGTGAGTCGTGCCCCGATTCCTAAGTATCCTGATATTTGGTTGTAGTATTGTTCTAGCGAGCGCAATCGTTTCCAGGTAACACCAGAAATCTGACATGCCTGGGAAATTGGCTGCCTGTTTCAGGGCGTTATTCTGCAGAGACAGACAATCTTTGGAATTTGGCCGTCCGCTCCACAGGAGGGGTCACCGGCATGTACTATGTACTGTAAGTACGGCATTGGTAGTATAGTATTTAATTATATTTGGCACAGACAAACTAGACATGCTTCCGAACTTCAGTGGCGAATCACTGGTAGCTTTGAGATTTCTCATATAGAGTATTTAGAGTCTATACTGTTAAAGAAAAAAAGCTAGACCTGCAGCCTTTAATATATTACAAAATTGGGATAAAAAAAGCTATGCAGCAGCTTAAAAGTAGAGAGAAACATGCGCGTCGACATATGTCAAACACCAAAAAGGCATTATTGTATGATCACAAAAACAGTCTGATTCAGCTAGAAACATGGATAGGGCTTTTCAACTTGTTATACAGAAAATATATCCGTCTAAAGACTTTCATACATCAGATGAATTGATTGATAAACTTTTAAATGAACGAAGGCCTGGTGCCACTGCATCACCTCCTTATGTATCTATTCCCGTTGTCTTACCTCTTACTGCTGTCGCTCCCCCTCCCATAGCAATTCTTGCTCCTCTTATTGTTCCTCCTATTGCTCATCCACTGCCAGCTATTGCTCCGTTTCCCATTGTTGTTCCTCCACCTGTACCTCCACCTTTGCCAGCTGTTGTGGTTCCGGTAGATCTGTCTTTGGCGCCAGTAATAGTACCTCCATTGCCTATTGTACAGGATTTATCTGCACTTTCTTTTCCAAGCGGTTCTGCTCCTCTTGTAGTTGATAAGGGAGCGGGTGCTGAATCGAAAATTGTAACTCTTAGTACAGTTTCCAAAGAGAGAAAGTGGGACTTGAATGTGTGGGCTAGACAATGCATGGAGAAAGGTGAACAATCTGATGTTTTCGCTACACTTTCTAATCTAGAAAATGTTCCTTAGAATAAATGTCTTTATTCAAGGGATGGGAATCCGTTTGACTTTAATGTGGAACAGACTGAACGATGTAGATATTCCATAAGGGTTGAGGGATTTGAATGTTTTAGCTTATTCAAGAGATACTGCGGAGAAAGTACATGAGCACGTCAAGAGGGTTTTTGAGTTTAGATGGGAGTTAGAAAGGTTACAGAATGATTAAATAGATGGTGATAGTTTTGATGCTATTTATGTACAGAAACGGTTCCTTCCTCTTTGTAAGTCGATGAGTGCAGAAACACGAATTTGCACAAGAGATGCACTTAGATGGATTTCAGACATGTTGACATCTCCCATAGTAGTATATGACACGTATTGTCAGTATACTCCAGAAATGCAGAGGAAAGTGATACAGGTAATGGTAGAATACCTGCAGGATGATTGTATAAAAAGAAAGATTTGTTGTCCCGCAGAATTATTGAATATCTGCAAGAGAGCTTTTTCATCTGACACTGCTTCCACCGCTCTAGTGCTCGATTTAGCTCTGTTGCTTAGCAAGCGTTCTGAGTTGCCGGTTTCTTAGTTGCCTATGAGAGAGGTTTCTCCGAAATTTGTTCCTAAAGTTGAGGTCCCGGCTAATGCTGCAACAGGTGTAGCCACCTATGATATTGATGCACATTATGTATCACAGTTTGTTCACGTCCCGTTCTCAAGGCAGGAGGTGAATACTATTAGACAGTCTATTCCAGATATTAGGAAAAATCCGACAGGGTCCTATAAAGAAATAGAATCTGTCTTGCAATCGTCAGTATTTTATTTTGGGTTATATAGATTTGTTATTTCTTGTGCTCCTACCTGCTGATTTATGGAAACAGATTAGGACTGTAGATGATGCAGCGGGGTTAGGTGACACATGGGATAGTTTGGCTAGGCAAGATAGAGAAAGGAAATCTGGTGAAAGACCACCACAGGTGGTACTGTCTTTGCCTGATAGAATAGTGACAAAATTGACAACCTTCATTCATGAGAGAAGGATAGTTTGGGACAAACTTACTGCTTGTACCCAAGGAAAATCTGAAGGTGCTACCAAATTCTTTAATTGATTCGAACAAGTATTCTCAGATTTTAGCGGATAGATTTAAGCACTGAGTCAAAGAAAACAATAATTTGTGGACAAATTTGTGCGTGGATTGTTGCCTGATATCCAGTTACAAATTATGACTTCCGAGAGCGCTTGGCAAGCTATATCGCAGTCCGAAGTATTACATATGGCGCAGCACTATGAGAACAGAGTCAATAATGAGAAAGAAAGAATTGAAAGGAGATCTGTAAACAAAGGTATTGTTGCAACAGAGGCGGTAGTACACAGTTTCGGGGACAGTATGTTCCACAAGATAATGTGCCGTTGGGTCCTGTGCACGCGAACCAATGTGCTTATTGCAGACAAGAGGGTCATTGGCGAGCACAATGCCCGATCCTCCCGCAGAGGTCGAATAATGCATATGGTGTCATGGGTAGATGATCCGGAGGCCGCCCTTGGGTCCTGGTAGAAGCCAGTTTGCTCAAAATTGACAGTATTTTTCGCAAGATAATCAGCAACCAAGTGTGGGTAGCAGAAATATTTTTGATAATCCTTCTACTGCCTATCTTTCTGAAGATCTTCCCTTTGACGATATATTGGGGTCATTCTGAGTTTGGAGGTAGCCATGGTTCTATTAGTGCCATGGCTGCCTCCAAACTTGGGTCCGGGTCCGCGTAGTCAGAATGGGGATTTACCTGGTCATTCCAACCTTGGAGGACCCGGTAAGTCTCCATTCTGAAAACCATTCCCCATTCCCATTCGAGCCCCCATAGGGCTCAATGGGAATGGGGAAGGAGCTAATAACGGGCCTGCAAATTGCGGGCCTGTTATGAGCTCCCTGGTCCCTTAGCGGCTCCCGCTAAGGGCAGTTGGTAAAACCAGCCAGCCTTAGTGGGACCCACTAAGGGACCTCGGAATGTGGAGGAAGGGGGTTAATGGCACCGGTGCCGTTAACCCCTTACCGTCAGGGTCAGAATGACCCCCATTTGTTTCGCTAGGATTGCCGGAAGCAGGGTTTGGAACCAACATTGAAATGATTGTTTCTTCGGATGGAATGTGTTTGATGATTTCACCACAGCAATCTTCTGTATCAAAGTTTCTGACTAGACGTTTGCCGCCGGAATTTAATGAAGTTCCGGAGTGTTTATGGGTGATTGATAAAATGATGTTGGTGTTTTGCAGATTGAGCCTGTTAAAATTGTTTTGAAAGCAGGAGTAAAGTTGCCACGAATTCCAAAGTATAAGATTTCAGTTGATGGTGAGCAAGCTTTGAAGTGTATAGTTTCGGATTTTGTACACTGTGGGGTAATTGAAGAAATTGCAGGAAGTTTGTGCAATAGTCCAATTTTAAAGGGGATAATGCAATTCCTTTTCGGTTCATTTTCGATTTACGCGCTATCAAAAAAAATGCACAATTCCCAATTGTGCCTGATGTAACGACGATATTAACGATGATTCCAGCTTCTCCTACTCATTTTAGTGTTGTGGATCTTAAGAATGCCTTCTTTAGCATTCCTATACATGAGGATAGCAGGTACTTGTTCGCGTTCACCCTAGGGGGACGCTCGTTTACATTCACCCGTGCGCCACAAGGGTACACAGAAAGTCTGAGCATTTACAGTAGGGCTTTGAAAGAGCAGCTTGACACACTTGAGTTGCCTACTACTTGTACATTGCTACAATATGTCGATAATCTTCTTTTGGCTGCAGATTCAGTAAGTGCTTGTAAGGAAGGCACTGTGTTATTGCTTATTCATCTAGCAAAACATGGACATAAGCTTCACTGAAAAAGTTTCAATATTGTCGACAGGAGGTCGCCTATTTATGCTATCTCCTGTCAAAGGAGGGAAGAAGATTGACACCTGAAAGAATTTAAATCATTTCTAGCATGTCTGTCCCAAATACACAGAAGGAAGTCAGAGCCTTGATAGGAATGGCTTCCTACTGTAGACAGTGGATCCCAAACTTTATGTTAGTGATCAAACCAATGTTGGCATTGACAAAGAAGAGAATTTCTTTTCCACTACTGTGGAACTTGGAACACCAGAAAGCTTTTGATCTGCTCAAGACTGCACTGTGTTCAGCACCAGTTTTGGGCACACCAAATTATGAAAAAAGCCTTTGAGTTGTATGTGCATGATCGTGATGGGTCTGCTTTGGCTGTTTTAACGCAGGAACATGGGGGGAAGAATAGGCTGTGCGGTTACTTTTCCTCCACCCTTGATTCTGTTGCATGCGCTTTGCCGAGATGTCTGAGAGCTGTCACTGCTGCTGCTGCGTCTGTAAAACAGAGCGAGGGTATGGTCCTAGGCCATGCTTTAACCTTGTTGGTACCTCACTCTGTAGACGTTCTATTAAACAGAACGTAAACACAACATCTTACTTCCGCGCAATTAACGAGATAGGAATTGATCTTGTTTGCACCGCATATCCAAATTAAAAGATGTTGTGTATTGAATCCAGCTGAATTATTACCTCTTCCGCAAAACAATGTTTGCATTGACGAAATGTCACTTGACTGCCTTTATACCACAGAAAAGAAATTAAAGGCAGGATTGATTTGAAAGATACACCTTTGAACGATCCTCAAGGGGAGCTGTTTTGTGATGGCTCCTGCTTCAAACTTCTGGATGGTATATCCACTGTTGCTTATGCCATCACTACACTAAGCACGATCGTGCAGACCAAAAGAATTTCGCATAACTCCGCGCAGGCCCCAGAGGTTATTACACTGACTCAAGCTTGTGAACTTTCTGAAGGGCTTAGAGTGAACATATATATACTGGTAGTCAGTATGCTTTTGGGGTGGTTCAACTTTGGTAGACTATGGGCAGAACAAGGTTTCTTGACCTTACATCTAACGAAGATCCAATCTGGCACCTTGATAGTTCAGCTACTCTCAGCGCTTGCACTTCCCACTCAACTAGAAATTATGAAGTGCGCGGCACATCAGAAAATCATAGATGATGAATCATAGATGATGTAGGTAATGGGAATGCTTTTGATGACCAGATAGCCAAACAGACTGCTACTGACCTCTACTCAGATATGTATACTACAAGGGAAGCCACAAACATTTGTACTATAGATGAAGGGATTTATTCCATAAGAAATATCCAAGAAGATGCCACCCTAGAAGAAACCAAGCAATAAGCTGAGGGCTTGGCGAGGGTGGACGAAGAAGAGTGTTGGGTGGATAACTCAGAGGGAAAATAGATGTTGCCCGATGCGTATGTTACCATGATGATTTGAATGGCTCATGGTGCCACTCATATATGTGCTAGGAAGATTTGCAAAATGTTAGAATCTGTCTGGGTAAATGTTAACATCCTGAAAACTGCTGAGCATTTTGTCCAGAGTTGTATGGTCTGTCTACAGCATAATGTGGGGAAGGGTACATCGACACCAGGGGGTAGTTTTGGTCCACCTTCTGTCCCTTTTGAGGTAATTCACTTTGATTTCATTGAAATGGAGCACTGTAACAATTTTAAATACCTTTTGGTAGTCATTTGTGCTTCTAGTAAATGGGTTGAAGCCTTCCTTGTGAAAGATGCCACAGCAATGACAATGGCGAAAACCATGCTTAAAGAATATTTTCCTAGGTTTGGTTTGCCGAGGGTCATCTGGTCGGATAATGGTCTACATTTTATCGCTGCTGTTATTCTGCAAGTATGCGCGGGATTACAGATCGATAAACGGTTCCATTCGGCTAGACATGCTCAAAGTGCTGGACTGGTAGAACATCACAATGGTATTGTAAAAAATAAACTCACTAAGGTGTGTGCCGGCACCAATTTGAAATGGCCGGACACCTTACCGCTAGTTCTTCTCTCGATGCGCACAACCCCACAGACTAGGACTGGGCTCTCCCCTTATGAAGTTGTAATGGGGAGGCCAGCTAACATTTGGAACCTTCCCAAGCCAAGGGCCTTGCGGGATGTAGAGCACTTACTTCTTTCTGAGTACTGTGAGCCGTTAACTCAAAATTTGTGTTTGATTTATCAATAAATGTGTGAGAAGCCCTCCCAGTTAAATGTGAGGGGACAGGTCAGAGAATTTAACCCGGCGACTGGGTGCTCACACAGTCATTTGAGAGAGCATCCAGTCTTGCACCGTGCTGGAGAGGGCCTTTCCAGGTCCTATTGGCCACACAGACTGCCGTACGAGTAGCAGGGAAATGACACTGGATCCACGCTACGCATGTCAAGAGGATACCTTTCCCTTTACTACACGACAGAGAAGATAAGAAGAAACCTACTTGCTCTGTTCCCAGTGATCAATCAGTCTTGAACCGCATGAAGGGTGTTCCGGAGAAACTTCCTGAGCCCGCAGGGCCTGGGGAGACTGCTGCCGTGTCTCCGAACTCTTCTGCAGATCCTTCTGCACCCTTGCACGGTTCTGTTTTCATTTCCTCACTTCCATCAGGAAGCAACGACACACTGTTCACAGATCACACAGTACCAGGAGTCACAAGGTACAATCTGCGTTCACGGCACTAGTCTCACTGCACAAATACGACTGTGCCCACAGGGAAACTATCATTGAGCTTGTCCATTGCCACCTTTTGCACTGAAGAATAAGTAAGTGGCTGGGGACTGGGCAAGACTATCTACAGTCAGAAAACCATGTGATCAGGAGATCACCAGCAAACGGAATACAGAGTTTTTTCGCAGGAACTTTTTTGGAAAAGTGCTTCAAGGAACAATGCCTGTCATCATCCCTACTCATGCGGAACAATCGATCAATCATGTGGCCAACAATGACATTGGACGATCAAATACATAGTCCTTAAAGACATATTGTTTTCTTGTAATTGCGTTAATCAGTCTTACAGTATTGATTGCTTTTGGGTTTTGGAATATAGAAGAAGTGCACCCTCTTGAAATATTTTTGCCTACTGAGAGTGTTCCTACTATGTCTACACCTTTCGTGCATCTGCACACTCTATCTCGTAGGGACTCCCAACACAGACAGAGCTATCACAACAATACACTTCTGTTAATAATGAATGCAACTCATGCGATTCTGAATAAAACAAATTGTTGGATCTGTTCGCATTTGCCACAGCATGGGGAAAAAGGGTTGGGCTGGTATATTCATCCTTTGCCTTTAACTACTGAATGTTATGCCTCTCTAAGGGCACTATTCTTTGGCCGTTGGAATGATAGCATCTCAGGGAACTTTGACGGGATTAATTTGAACAAATTTGAAAGGCGAGTCCTGACGCCGCTGGGATGCTCACTCTTTGCAAATAGGAGCAAGCGTAATGTACCTTCTATTAGGCCTTCTGATAGACTGTCTCGACCTTTCCAATCACTTATCTCTTTCATGATGGCTCCTATAGGTAACAGGGATGACACACCACCATCCTACACTGTTAACCATAGCCCCAAATCTGTCTCTTTCTGCATACAAAGGAATGGTACTCAGTCAATGGGCGATTTCGAGGGTTGTACCAGTGTTGCAAATTTGACCAGTGAAGACAGACCTTTGTATGTAGGCAAACCTGTCTACTTTGTTTGCGGTAATGAAGCTTATCCGTGGCTACCTAGGGATTGGCAGGGAACTTGCTATTTGGGTATCCTGCTACCAGCGGTATATGTATCTAGTACCACTGAGATCTCTAGGGCTCGTCCAAGGCGGGACGAGAACGGTGATACACCTTCACAAGTCTTGGGTGATGGAGCAAAATCCTTTGTACTATTTTGGGGACAGATCATGAATTCCGAGGATATTAGGAGACTGGCGAGAGTACTGGAGAGAACCATCAACCGGACCACTGACGTAATCTATAACATGACTCTATAACAAAAAGCAATTAGATTAGTGGCTCTACAGAACCGGATGGTATTAGACGTCATCCTGGCTGAGCGAGGTGGAGTCTGCAAATTAGTTGGGTCCGCTTGCTGTGTTTTTGTACCTGATTACTCCCCAACCATATTTAAGGCAATACAAAATCTGCATGTCCTAAGCTCAGAAGTGTATGTTCGTGAGGGAAACTGGAATCTTAGTACTCGGTTTCGGGACTTCTTGCGGACTTGGGGATGGAAGCTTCTTTCAGTCTTTTTTTTTTTTTTTTCAACTTTGTTTTATTGGCATTTTCATAATATAACGAAAGGGCGCAGAACATTTTTACAGATTGTGCAAGTAACAGGCCCAAACCCCCCCCTCCCCCACCCCAAACATCCCCACCCCCCCGAAAAAGGAACAAACCAAAAAACTTAGTCCTCATAGAGCCGTTCTGCTGGGGAACCACTATGTGAGCTCCGAGAGTCTGGAGCCCCAGGAAGAGCGAGAGCATTAACTATTAGAATTGGCTGAAGAACTACCATCCTCCCCCGGGCCGAGGGCCCTGTCCGCTCCTTGTCCCTCTTGAAGATCAGTGCACATCCCAACCCCATGTCTGCTGTGCCTCGTACCAGTTTGCGTGGAAAGAGCCCAAGTTATTGTTCATCATTGCCGTCAGTTTATCCATCAGGTACATGTTTTTTACCTTTTTTAGCCAGTTCTCCTTCGATGGGGTCTCCGGGCTCTTCCATTTCTGGGCCAGTGCTACCCTTCCCGCCCTTAGCATTGTCTCCCACATCCTAGGGTATCGGGGAATGTCCGAGTCCTCCGGAGGGAGGCCCAGCAGCATTGTCAGGGGGTTCTGGGGGAGAAGCTCATCAGAAACTTCGGCGATCCAGCCCCTCACCTTCTCCCAGTATGCCTGGGCTTTCGGGCAGTGCCACCACATGTGCCCTCTCGTACCGACCTGGCCACATCCCCTTGGGCACGTGGGGGACACTCCCGTGTACATTTTAGCCAACTTCATTGGTTCTCTGTGCCACCCCTGTAAAATCTTGAAGTTGTGTTCCATGTCTGCCGTAAATAAGTTCCCATGGAAGGCTATTTTAAATATTCTCGCCCAGGCGTCCTCCGAGATCTCATCCCCCGCTAAGTCGTTCCAGAACGAGCGGAACCCCCTCCTCTCCCCTAGGTTAACCGTGTTCAGTAGCTTGTACATCCCTGACACCGCACCCTTCCTGGAGGATGCCGAGTCCAGGAGCTTCTCAAAGGGGGTCAGTTGTCTTTTCAGGTTCTGGCCCCAGGCCTGGTCACATAGAATTCCTTTCAGGCGAATGTATTCAAATATGGAGAGGGACCCCTGGCCGAGGGCGTCCCTCAGTTCCTCATATGGCCGGAATTCTCCTTCTCTGAACATCTGCCCCGCCCATTCCATTCCCATGTCTGACCACAACTGGGCGTTGCGGAACCCCCTACTTCCCAGATTGAGGGGGTGACCCCAAAGAGAGGACATCGGTGATGGCCATGATGTTAGGTGTGCCGTCTGGGGACCCTCCCTCCAGATCGTCCAGAGGACTCCCAGGGTTGGGTGGGATTTGAGTCTGTTTGGAATAAACTTGCTAGGGGCCCAAAGGAGGTCTCGAATCTTCAGTGGGTGGGCGTCCATGTCCTCCAGGTATGACCAGTAAGTGCCCATCCCCTCTCTCATATGTTCTAGGAGGACGCGTAGTTGGGCTGCCCGGAAATAGAGTTGAAAGTCTGGTAACCCAAACCCTCCCTCCTCCCTCGGTAAGGTCAGGACCCTATTAGCAGTTCTCGGGGTCTTACCCTGCCATATGAATTCCCGCACCGCATTCTGGAGGGCTCTGAAGGACCGGTCAGGGACTACCGATGGGAGGGCGGTGAAAAGATAAAGAAGTCGCGGGAGAATGTTCATTTTCACAGCCGTCATGCGGCCGTACCAAGACAGAATCATAGACCTCCACCTCCTCAAATCAGCCGTGATTCCTGCCACAACGGGATCATAGTTAGCAGGGGCTAGGTTGGTTAAGTCCCGAGTAAGGAGGACTCCCAGGTATCGAATAGATGTCTTTCCCACCGATATTCCCTCCAGGCGTGCGAGGGTGTCCAAGCCCGGGTCCCGGGTTCTCATAGGGAGCAGGACAGATTTGGACGCGTTGATCTTGAGACCAGAGAAACGCCCGTAGGTGGCCATCAAGGAGAGGAGCGGGGGGAGCGAGGATTTCGGGTCTACTAAGTAAGCCAGGATGTCGTCCGCGAACAGGGAGAGCTTAAATTCCACCTCCCCCCTCTTAATCCCCTTAATCTCTGTGTGGGCTCTGACTGCTATGGCTAGAGGTTCCATGGAGAGGATATAGATTAGGGGGGAGAGCGGGCATCCCTGTCTTGTCCCCCGCGACAGGGGGAAGGGCTCCGACAACCCACCATTGACTTGGACCCTGGCCCTCGGGGCCCTATATAAAGCCGCCACCCAATCCCTGATGTGTGGGCCAAAGCCCATTTTTTGGAGGGTAAGTTCCATGAATCTCCACTCCACCCTGTCGAACGCCTTCTCCGAGTCTAGAGACAGGACGCTCGCATCCAGGTCTGACCTCTGGGCATAGTGGATCAGGTCTATGGTCTTCCGGATGTTGTCTGAGCCCTGTCTCCCCCTAATAAATCCTACCTGGTCGCCATGGACCAATTTCGGCAAGACCCCCTCCAACCGTCCCCCAAGCACCTTGGCCAGAATCTTCACGTCAACATTCAACAGGGAGATGGGTCGGTAGGAGGAGCATTCCCTAGGGTCCCTGCCGTCCTTGGGGAGCACCACAATAATTGCCTCCATCATGGAGTCCGGAAGAGACCCCCCCTCCAGCACCGCGTTGAACACTTTTACCAAATGGGGGGAGAGGGCCGAGCGGAACCTTTTGTAAAAGTAGACAGAGTACCCGTCCTCGCCCGGGGAAGTGCCCACCTTCATTCCTCCAATCGCACGCTCTACCTCGTCCTCGGTCACCGGGCCCTCCAACCCCTCCGCTATCTCCCTGGACAGGGCCGGGATCTGGATTGAATTCAGGAACCCCACCATCTCCGCCTCCTCCCCATTGTACTCGGACGAATATAATTTCTCATAATATCGGCGGAAGGCTTCGCCAATGTGGGGTATGTCGTGGCCTATCTTTCCCCCCTCGTCCTTAACCTCTTTCACTAATCGGCTTTTCTGCACCTCCCTCAGTTTCCAAGCCAGGATCCTGTCCGCCCTGTCCCCTTTTTCATAGTACTTTTGTTTAACCAGTTGGAGACTCCTCTCCGTCTTGTGGAGGAGGAGATCCTTCAATTGGAGTCTGTAGTCTTCCAATGCAGTCACCTGCTCGTTGTCTAGGGGAACTGTGGGGAGACCCCCAGGTTGAAGTTGGGCGATTTTCTCCCTGAGGTACCTTTCCTGGCCCTCCCTTTGCCTTTTTCTCTGGGCTCCTATTTTAATCAGGGTTCCCCGTATGGCTGCCTTAAAGGCGTCCCAGAGGGTATGTGGACCCACCTCCCCGTTGTCATTAAGCTCAAAAAATTCCGTGATGGCCTCGAGGACCTCCTGGGATAGGACTTCGTCCTTTAACAGGGAGTCGTTGCACTTCCATCTCCCTCTGCGTTCGTGTAAACCTCCCCTTGCTATTGTAGCTCGGACCAAGTCGTGATCAGACCAGGGGACGGGGTCTACCCTGTGGCCCGAGACAAATGGACGTAGGGTCTCGTCTACCAGGATGTAGTCTATCCTGGAGAACGACGTGTGGATGGCTGAGTAATATGTAAAGGAGGGGGAGTCTGTTCTAGGGAGGGGGATCGTGTCCAACAGGCCCAATTCTAGGTTGACTTTTTGGAAGGTGCGCGCCATGGTCTCGTCCGCAGCCCTAGAGGAATGCGGGCCTGCTCGTTTCCTGTCCAGGGTGGGGTCTAGAACCATGTTGAAGTCCCCCCCCACCACCACCGTGCCGTGGATGAAATATTTGAGTTTGTCCCCCACCTCCTCCCAGAACTGGGCTTGGCCTTCGTTTGGGGCATAGATGGCCGCTAGGGTCAGTGGGGCCCCCTGCAGGGACCCCCGCACCAGCAGGTATCGGCCCCCCGGGTCTTTCAGCGTGGCTTCTTTCTCGAAGCCCACGTGTTTCGCTACCAGGATGGCGACCCCTCTTTTTTTGCACTTGTGGGATGCAGAGTGGACCTCGCCAATTCCCCCTCCCCGCATTTTGGGCTCCTTCCCCTGTGGCCAGTGAGTCTCTTGAACGAAGAGAAAATCCAGGTGTGCCCTTCTAAATTCCCTGCAGAGCAAGGACCTCTTGGTGGGGGTGTTTAACCCACGGACATTAAGTGAGCCCACTCCCAGGGCAGGCAGCCCGTCAGCCATAGTCAGTTTTTTTCACTCTCTCGGTCAACTCCTCCCCTACGCTCTTCCCCGTGTGCTCCGTTATTTCGACTCTGTGTTCCCCTTTTCCTCCCGCGCCCTCCCCCCGGGTGGGCTTAAAACGAAACCCCAACTGCCCCCCCTCCCCAAACCGTAACTGAACTTCCCCAACTCCCGTGGTCCCCCCCACCCCCCGCCCCGGCGTCCAGCCAAGTAGTTCTGCCATCGCTGGCTTTTGGCCGCACCACCAGCCTGCCCACCTCGGCCAGGCAATCTGCATTAGAAGCTCATCTCCTTGAGCCCCCTAAGATATCCCGCGGCTATGACCCCTCTGCAGACCCCACCTACTTGCCGGTCGTAGGGACGTTGATAGTAGTGAATCCTCTGAGTCTGCGTCCCTCCGACCAGGGCACACCGAGGCGCCCCCGTGCTCAGTCCCCAGAGTCGTTACGTTCTCCGTCCTTTGAAGGGGAGGGGGTGTTCATTTTCCTGAATTTCCTCGCGCCGGTGCGTTTTCTCCTCTCGCCAGGCGGGCCAGGGCCTCCGGGTCGCCCGTGCTCTGGCCCCGATGGGCCCCTCCGGGGGTTCGTGTCCACTGCGTATTCTTGTATGGCTCCCCTTATGTCCTCTTCCGTGATCAGGGTTGATCTTTGGCCCATGTATTCGAAGGTCAGGGAGAAGGGGTAGCCCCATCTGTAGCGCACTCCCTTTTCCTTAAGCACCTGTGTGAGAGGGCGGCACATCCTGCGCCTGGCCAGCGTGTAGGCGGAGAGGTCTTGGTATATCGAGACTTGTGCGTTGTTATAAGTGATTTCCCTGGCCTTTCTTGCCTCCTCCAACACCTTCGTCTTCTCTGAGTAGTAGTGAAACCGGACCAGGATCGACCGGGGGGCCCCGGCCCTTCCCCCCGCCCTGTGCACCCTGTCAAAAGTTGGCTCAGTTGTCATTTCCTCCGTGAACAGGAGAGTAATAATGTCTCGTACTGCTCGGGTGACGTCCCTCTCCGTTTCCCCCTCTATTTCGGGCACCCCAAAGATTCTGAGGTTGTTCCTCCTCTCCCTGTTTTCGAAATCGTCCATCTGCCGGGCCCTCTCCTCGTCCCTCCTCTCCAGGGCTTCCAACCTCATGCTATATTGTATGTCTTGGACTGCTATGGAAGATTGGTTGGACTCGACCTGTAGGAGCCTGTCCTCAATTTTGTCCACCCTTTGGTCCATTTTTTCAAATTTTTGGGCAATGTCGGAGCGCATGTCCCTTATTTCCTGTAGGATCGAGGCAAATCCCCTTTCCATTGCCGCCGAGGAGGGGGTAGCTTCCTCGATTGGGCCATGGTTCCTTCGCGGGTTGAACCTTTGTCACCTCTTTCACCTCCCCGGAAGCGGTATCTCTGCAAGGCTTCCCTCCAGCTCATGTGGGTCTTCCCTGTGTCCTGTCGTCTAGGTCCCCGCAACCCCGACGGGGGGCGGGGGGTCCCCTACTGATCCGTCCTTCCTTGCTTGGGTTGTGACCCAAATGGGGTGGCAAGGTCCGGGGGGGCGGGCACACGCCCCACCTGTTCTCAGGCGGGGGCCTCACACCCTTTTCGAGTGCCTCGTGGTCTTCTGGGGCCTCCTCCGGTCTCCTGGGGTGGGGTGGGTCTTGGGGGCCCAACCTTCCAACCCAAATAAAAAGGGGGGGACGTTGTGGCTCGCTCCGTGAGTCCTGGGGGGGGCACCCCCGGGCGGGCACACGCCCCACCAACTGCTGGCGGGGGCCTCTCACCCTGGTCGCCCCCGCTTCGAGCCTTGTTGTCTCCGGGGGGGGGCCCTGGTCCCCGGACCCCGCCTTTGGTCCTTTTGCTTTTGGGGGTTCTGCCCCGCTCTGGGCGCTCACCTGTGGGGGGGTGAGTCCCGGCCCGCCGGGGCCCCCCTTGCTCTGCTGTGCTGTGCTGGGCTCCGGCGCTGGTGAGGAGGGGGGGAGCTGCCCCTCTCCTATCCTTCACTCCCGGATGGGGGAGGGCTCCGAGTCCCCGGGGGCACCGCTCCAGGCCCCCGGGTGCCGCCTCCTCCGCCGACCTGGTCTTCGCTGTCGGGGGGGGGTGCCGCCCCGCTCCTTCTCTTCACTTTCGGGGGGGGGGGCGGCTGCCGTTTCCCGGGAGCCCCGCTCCGCTCCCCCTGATGCCGTCTCTTCACCGCGCGGGCCGCGCGGGCCGCCCCAGCGCTCTTCGCTCTGATTTGGGCCGCTGGGGGGGGGGCGGAGCGGGCCGCCCCACTGCCACGTCCCCGAAGTCCCGGGGGCTCGGTCCACGGCCGGGTCGTCTTCCGCACCCGGGGGGCGGGGGGTGCTGGCGGGGGGAGCGAAGGTCCGTCGGGCTGGGGTGCCGTGTGCGCCCGGGGCGAGACCGCCTTGCTCGCGGTCCCGAGGCCGCTCCTTTCCTGCTGCGTCTCCCTTCCCGGCTCCACGGGCTCCGCGCTCCGGCTCCCTGGGGAGCTCGCGCTCCGTTCTTTCTCTCGATGGGGGGCCAGGGGGGGCGCCAAGTCGGTCGCCCCAGTTGTGCTCGCGGGGGGGTATCGGGGGGGCTCAATCCCGTGGAATACCCGTGCCTCGGCGGGAGCTACGCACTCAGGCAGCCATTGCCTGTGCGCCCCCTGGTGGCCTCCGCTTCTTTCAGTCTTAATGGTAATCCTTGGCATATTGTTGTTCTGTTGTTGTTGTATACAATGTCTTCCTGTCATATGTTCGATGTTAGGGGGATGTTGTGCACAAACTGTGGGAATGTTAGGACCAAAGGTACACGCACCTGGAAAAATGACCAATGTATTTGTGATGAAGGATATTACTGTCACAGATCTAATGGCGATTGATATATCTGATGAATGTGATTCAGGATGTATGGACATTGAAACGTGGAGTTACGAATGAATCAATTATTTTCTAGTAAAGCTCTTGGCTTAGGCCAAAAGGAGGGTTTGTTAAACGGTAATATGCCTCCTTTATATTTATATTGGCCTAAGCCTAGTCGCTCCACGAGGAAAACCGCATTGCAAAGTTCCGATTTTGGATTAACTTTGCTGTCATTTTAAGACTCATCCCCCATTTTGATTTCTACTTGTGTGTTATCTGTTCTAAAATGGTGGACTATGTTTTCAACTTGCAACCAAGCTTCCCAACCTTTGAGTTCTGTCCATGTTTAGACTGTCCAAGAGCCGACTGTTTAGACTAGGCAACAAGGCTTTGCACTGCATGTGAACTGTTGTTTAAGTGTTGTCTGCGCTCACAAGATTCATCCTTGAATACACACTGGGGACAAAGTAAAGCAAACCTCCAGCGTGGACACAGGCCGAATGCAATTGTAAAGGAACCATAAATAGTGTTTGCTGCAGGATTTGAGAACATACATCGTCATTGTGCCTCTGCGGAAATACAAACCTATGTAATCCCTTGTATAATATTGTATGATTCGTATGTGAATAGGCACGGACTCTAGACCACAATTATTAACGTGAAGAGGGGCTGGACAATATTACTCGAAATTGTATAAAAGCACAAACGTTTAGATATCCAACTCTCTCTCACCTCTCTCTGTCGGGCTGGTACACATTGCTGGGTGTTGGGAGCCAGATAGCTATCTTGTGTTACTTTGTAAACTGTACAGTAATTAAAGATCTGTGAATCTTTTCAGCCCGTGATTGGTGTAGTTCCTTTGTGGTACTCAGCCTCGATATTGTATTGTTCTTACACATTAGTACCTCATTGGAGTAGTTGTGAAACTTCTCTAGATTCAGAATTGTATAACCAGTGGAAAGCATGCTTCTTCCAGGTCTCAATATGCATTTGGTGATGGGATTTAACATACCTTAACTAAACTTAAAGATAACATAGGCAATCTATTTTAACTAAACATATACTAAACATAACACATCATAACTTTTAAAAAAAGGGACATTTAAAAAGTCGATATATCTAGAAATGAAATTACTTATTGTAGAGTCTTTATCCTGTTATTTTCTGATTTCTTTTTCCCCTCTGCTGCTTGATCTGGAACCACCCATATGCATACCATAGGTGCCGTGCCAGATCATGCCAAGATGCCAACACATTTCACCATGCCCTAGCACTGTCCAATTGCATACATTGTTTTTTTTTTTGGGGGGGGGCTTGAGTGAAAACCACAAGCAATACATTCAATAGCATGGCACTGGTGGAAGAGAAGCTGGTCAAAATGGTGACTTTCATTGCAATTGCAGATTGATTGCATGCAGTGGTGAGAGGCCTAAAAAAGATTCATCATATTCATGTGTTGAATCACTGATCCATCTCTTCCATCTGCAGGGATAATGAATGGCCCTGCCAATCACCCTTGGCATCAGTCGAGCTTGTTTTTTGAGCATTTCCATTGCAATCAGACTGCTCTGCCAAGTAGGATGAATGATATTAACGGAGAAAAGAACATGGGTAGATATGATGTAGCTTTTAGTTTCCCTTTGTTGTCTTCTGTATTCGTATCTATGTAGGTCTATTGTTTTCCACGATCACTCATTACAAGAATGAGGTTACATTGTTTTCTGGCAATGTGGATTCAACATATGAAGACCACTGACAAACTCAGTCGCTTATGAATCTTGAGATAAAAGCTAAGAAGGAAACGGCCCGCATTCCTAGGCATTTAATGTTAATGTAACACTCCTGTATAAAAGAATAGCGGAGCTAGTTGCGCACATCAACTCTTTTAATTGTACTTTATTTAATGCATGTGGATCTTTTATAAAAGGATGTTACAAATTGAATAACAAAGAATAAAATCGAGCACTATATCCATTCATCCGTACTCCCCTGGAAGCAGTGGCTATCAAAAGAATAGTTGCATATTTATTTATAACGCACTTAATACCCAGAGGTTTCTAAGCGCGGACATGGGGATGAAACTTGTGTCGTCTTGTTTCCAAAGGGAGCACATTGCCGCTTCAGCTATCCTCCCAGGATAGAGAATATACACAGAAAATAAGAGAGGATTGCCTGATGTTTGATAGTGACAGCTTAATGAGAGATTCAAGTGAAAACAATCCAGAAAATACTAAATAAATCAAAAACAAATACCATGTCATGTTAGCACTTGGGGCGGGTGCGCCAGCCAATTCGGTTGCATTAAGCCTGGGCTGAATCACATGATTGAAGCCCGGGTTCAGCTCCAGCTGCGCACTGCTCACAACTTCCCTACCATATTCTCACCCTCTCCCCACTCCACCCCTGTCGCCCAGTTGGTCTTTCCGGCCATCGTGCTGTTCTTCAACCACACCTGACCGCCATGGAAATGGAAGAGGGGCTCCACGTGGAGCCCTGTCCTCCCTTTCCATGATGGCCATCTTGAAAGAGCATTTGATTGAGTCAATGGGCCATGGCAGGCCCACGACCCGTTGATTTAAACAAGTGAATTGCTATCAGTGCCTCGGTTTATAAACCGGGGTGTTGATAGCAATAATCAGCAAACAGCAGTAACGTGGGCCTGCAGTGAGAGATTATTGCTATATTAACATGTTTGTATATTGCACCAAATCAGCACAGTATATGTCTCAGAGCAGCTAGGCTTGCTTGTGAAGGGGTGCACTGTGCCCCAACCGGGGTTGTCTAGACATTAGTCTGCTTGAGGAAAGAACATGAGCAAAACGAAGTTAAGAGGATGGGAAAGAGGGAAATAGATGCTACAAAGAGAGGGTGAAATTCAGAAGGGGAAGAATGTTTGTTGATAGTATCAGTGCATGTTAGCCCTGTTTGGTGGACCATAGTTCTGCAAAAGAGAGGAGGATGAGTCGTTAAGGGAAATGGTTGTGTTTTCAAGGCAGATTTGGAGAATTGTAAGCTAGTGCACTATGCAATGTTGGATGAATGAGGGGATCGAGAGAGTGCTCAGGCAATCCTGGATGTTTGGTGGCATCTTTGCTGGGTCATCACTACATGGTTTAGCCCAGGTCCAACTCCAGAGTGTTATTTCTGAGACTGCCATTTGTAGTCTGGGTGATATCTGCTTATTCAAGTAACTGGCCTTTCCTATATGGTTAATATTCAGGCCTCTGCAGACACAACCCCACTCCAGACCATCTGACATGGAAGACGTGTGCCAGGACAAGACAGGAGATGTCTAGACAGCCATCAGCCTGGAGGATCTGAGCTCTTAAGGATTGAATGAAGGATCTGGACACAGTGTCACCTGTACATTCAAAGCTCAAATTTGAATCTGTCGGAGAAAGGAACACCTCTATGTTAAAACTCTTTCCCGCGGCTCTCATGACTCGGGTTCACTTCACAGTAATAAATATAAAACAAAAGGGGTTTCTGAATTAGGATAAAAACATGCATGGTTACTTAGTTAAGTTATCATCATCCTACCAAGCACGGCTCATAACTGAGGCTTGAAAAGAGTGCTGAAAACTCAGCAGACTAGCAAAGCAACTATGAAGTCACCCTTACACGCGTAACAGTAACACCCAGGTATTATCACTGTACAGCGCTCTGCTACTCACGAGCTAGATCCACGCTTTAAACAATCAAATTAAATTTTAAAAGTGAATTTACAATTCAATATATCTAAAGATCTCCAACCCTACACAAGCTGGTGGTTTCCCCCATCCGCCTCCTTCTTAATGTCCCCTGGCAAGGGACATGGGTAGCCAGGGTGAACTAAGCAGCACTTCATATATGTTGCATACAATAACAATAAATACTGCCCATGGTTACTTGCAGGCTATGAGGGCTTACATTACCAAAGTTCAAAATGGAGCCTAAAGCTTAAAGTACCAGTCTTCATGAACGTGGACCTCCTTCAGTCCGGTTTCCTTTCTTCTATTTGCATGTTCCTTAGCTCTGCTCAGTAATCTGGGGATATGTGTGCGCGTCTCCTGTGGGTAGATATAGTACTGCTTAGCCATTCTGCAGGGCTCTGCTGTGGGCCCAGGCAGGCCATGCTACTCAGTATTTCTCTTGCGCATGTTAGTGCTGTTGTGACGCTCGCTGATTAGCCTCAATGTGCCCAAATCCCTTTGCTGGTGGCTATTCCAGTAGACAACACAGCCATTCAGTTGGTACCTGATCAGTTAGCCTATGCCAGCCTTTCATCACAGTTTACCACTGCCCTGCTTTTATTTTGATGAGGTGACTTGTCAGCGTATACAACTCGGGAGGAGGCAGGTCACTCTCCATGGTTTCGGTCAAGGAGACATGCCGAGTGACTTGCCTCAACTTTTCCCATATGATTCATGTACAACACTGGCTGCAAGACCCGAGGAGGCAGGGAGTGCATTCAACAAGATCCAGCTTGTCGCGCTTCCAGCTTACCACTTCAGGAGCATCTATTTGGTGGCAGCAGCAGAGGGTGGCACTTTCCGACCTCTGGTGGTGCGCCACTTGTGCGGTGGCATTATCTGTCTTCATCACATCTGCAAAAGATGTTATGCAGAGCACTTCAGAACAGAACCACTCTTCCTCCCAGTTTGTCCACCTTAGCACTGACTCCTGGTGAGCCCCTCTGCTCTCACGCGGCATCTTCAATGCAGCGTGCTGCACTGTCCCCAATGGGGAACCTTCAGGCTTTCTTTGCTCCCTTCTGGCACTGTTAACTCAAGGATACTGGACGCCCCCTCATTGTGTTGGGTCGCCAACCATAAGTGTGATGAGGAAATCCAAAGGTGGTATTCATTTCTTGACCCATGGCAGTGGTAAAGATTAGGACCAGGCCTCACAACTACTCACAGCCCTACGATGGGTGTCCCCTTGTTCCAACTCATTCTGCTCTACAGCTGTGCTCCCTAGCCATTGCTGGGCAGGTCCCATTGTTCTTGGTCACAGAGGGGAGGACAACCACTTGTCGTGGAATACTAAGCACATCCCTTGCTGGACCCATCCATAATCAGCCATCTCATTACTGCAGAAAGTGCATCACCTACTTAAGGGCAGCCTCGTAAATAATCACAACAAACACAATAATACACCACCACAATGGTACGTTTGATCCCCACATAATGCACCAAAATGCATACACGGATCTAATAAATGGTGTGAGCAGTTGCAAATGTAATGTATATGGTGTGTAAGAACCCGGGGAAATATACTGTGCAAGTAACCCAGGTGTTCCACTAGCCTGGGACAAGAGTAGCCTGCCCAAGAAAAGTCTGTGTATAAAGGTGAATGTTGTTGGTAGCAGAAGGTAAGGGAATGGAGTGATGAAACTAATACAGTGAATTTGAAACAGCCTGACACCTGAAAGAGGCAGGCAATGACTATGGGAAACATAGTTGTACATTTTAGCAGAATATGTTAGACCATTTACTGAATACAGTTGTGAATGAAGTGTAGACTAATGAAAAAGAACGGACGTTTTTTGGAAGGCTAAAATGAACAATACTGGGATGGAGAGTTTGAGGTAAACATTATAAGGAGAAAAATAAGTATTGGACTGAATTACTTGTTATTTTGTGTTTGTAGATTACAGTAGCTTATAACAATGGAGATCTATATATAAACAGAGCTAGGTAAATTAAAAGAAAGCTAACATTGGGGACATATCAAACAGGAGGTACAGCTGGAGGGAAACACAGTAAGATTCATAATTGTGATTCATATTGGTATGGAGGCAGGAAAGAGAATAACTTTCTTACATGGCAGATTTAGTCATAGAGGACTGGACGTCTGTGAGACATGCACAGATAGTGTTAGTAAAAGAAATGTCAGTGGCAAAGGTCAGAGTTTAATATGCAGAGAAATGTAGTTGAAAGAAACTGAAGGAGGTGAACTACAAGGCAAGACAATCTCCATACTGGACCACGTGGATCCTCGTTCAAAAGTATTGGTTAGGATCTAAAAAGTGGGTAAAGAACATTGTGTCACGAAAGAAGAGCGAAAAAGGATTGCCTGCATCGTCCTTAAAGGGTTAAATGTGGATTGATTGACCGGTCGATGCATTCTTCGTAGTTTAGATCTCGGGGTGCGTACATCAGTAAGGATGCTTTAAAGACACCCCTCCATTTTCTCAGTAGTAGTGGTGGAGGCCTATGTGGCAACCGTGCCATATTAGCACAGTGGAGATACTTAATTAAAGTTAGTTTAGTCACTGTAATATAGTTGAAAAAAGATCTAACCTAAATAATATCTTTATTAGGCCAACACTTGTTGCTGGTACTCGTTTCTTCTCATAACGGCTTCTCTCCCATCCGTTGGCAATGGATCTATGTGGTCACTTCCACGGTCTATAATGTGTTCTCACTATGAACTTGGATGCTATTAACCATTGTTCCTCTTTTTCTCTAGCGCATTGAAGTGACATTCATTGCTTGTAGCGCTTTACAAAAATAAATCACCAGCATACATTAAGAACTTACCTAAAGACAATTGTCTGTGCGAAACTCTGAAGCTACCTCAATTGGGTTGGGGGAAAAGAACCGCACCCCGCTCCTTAGTCATTCCCAACTAGATCTTATTTCACAGAACGTGTGGGGGCTCCAGTGCTGCATGCTGGCTGGAGGCCTGGCATTCAGACACGGGGCCTGAATAATAAGGGATAAGGAAACCGACTCAAATATGGAATCCCGTACAAAAGCAGGTTTAAGACATATAACGAATAATTGTACTCATGGGATAAAGCACACATTATGTCATGGAAATAGCTATGCAACTTAGCTGCATCTCATTTGGGGGCCTCAAATAAACTGCTATCTGATCTATCCACATAAGTGAGCACCCAAGATAAATATTCACTAACTGGGAGGTCTGTGTGGAAGCTCGGAGGCATCCTGGTGACTTGGCGAGATTACCGACTACCATACCTTTTTCCCATAGTTCCTTTTTATGCAGCTGAATCAATATTGAATCTATGAGGAATAAGAACAAAACCTGTAAGGGGTTATCTGCTCACCCAAGGTTACTCTAGTACAGCCCAGCGATAAGAACATTTGAAGACCGACTGCATGCCTTTATTTGAGCCTTATAGACAGAGTGTGGGGTTATTATTGCATGTTAATACCAACCCCCAAGGCCAGTTCCAGCAGAGAAACTGCACCCTATGTTCATGGTCGGTGCTCCTCCGATTTCTGCCTCATTCCTCTGCATTAATACCACGTTTACAATCCAGAGGCTGCACAACTTCACCCTAGCGATTCCACTCAGGGTGGGCACCTACTCTCAATTTAAATCTCCACTCGATTGTTGTCTAAAGACGCCCTGGGTGTTGTGGGGCTCTGGGGGGCGGCACCAGGGCCGCCAGACAGTTGCTGCAGGCACACAGCAGGATTTGATGTTGCCGTGCTCACATGGTAAGGACAGCTGCAGGGGGCACCGTGCTCCGACACTGGGATCAAAGCAGCGAGGCCCTGGTCAAACGGGCTGATGGAGTTGCCTGGGATCACCCAAGCACCACAGATGGGTCCGTGGGCACACGGGCCAACATCCCACGCACGCTGTGAGCACACGGCGTAAAACCAAATGATGAGTTGGACACCAGAGTTGCCATGCAGGGAGTCACCTGCTATACTCCACGTGCCGGCATGAGCTCCTTTTATTTAGAGCCCACCATGACAGAGTCATGACACAACCTCTTAAAGGGACAACACCACACTTTTTCATAACAAACAAAGCAACAATAACCATACACCAAAAACATGAGAACAAAACATTACAACTGTGGATGCATTCAATTCGGTGCACCTCTTCTGATGTCTGGGACAAAAGTCCTTTCATTAAATGGCAATCCTAGATCCCAGGGTCAAACATCTCACTCAGCTAATGCCATGGAGTCTTCCCCCAGTCTCCTGATGGAGCCTCCCCTTGGATTGATGATAAGACTCCTGCTCATCCTCTTAGGCACTAAGCAGAAAGAACACATCCTCATCTTCTTCTTCTTCTTCCCACCTGCTGAGCTACATATGGTCTGGACTGTGGTCCTCCTGTTCTTGGCCTGGGGCATGGCTGGTGATGGGGCTTGACAGATCCTCCAAAATGGTCTGCTTTTCCACACCTACCAAATTTGTGTCCTTTGGGCGGAGGCTCTGCTTCCCTATTCCTTCCCCACTGTACAGACCTCCACTAGCTTCACCCTCTGCATTGGCACATGCATAGCAGATGAGCTCACCTCTGCCCGTTCATGAGAATGCCTAATCTCCAGGATACTGACCAGTATAATGCCGGGCTCTCCAAGGACCTGCTTCTTCAATTTGGCAGAGCTACAGGCAAGAATCACCTACTGTCTGATCTCGTCATATTCATTGTTTCCTAACGCACATGATAGTGTAAGGTGCCCCAGCCTTCCATGGAATATGTCCAGGCTCTTAGCCTCGTTCTGCCTTGCTGACCTGAGCTTGAACCACTCATAATCGAGGTTGATCATGGATATTAAGTAGTCATTCAGTACCTTGAAGGAAGCCGCATGCGCGGGATCACTAGGCCGAAGTGTCTCAAACAGTTTTTGTACTGCTGGACCTGCAGAATATAAAATGGGCGGCCATTTCACCCCATCACTGACCTCGACAGCCTTTCAAGTATAGCTTAAGCCTTTCAACCAATGAGGTCCACCAAGGCCAAAGGCTGGATTGGGCCCTCACTATGTCGAATTCACTCAGCTGGGCCAGTTGTCCCTGTTGACGGTGTGCTCCGCCAGCTACTTGTGCGCCATCTCTGTCATCTCCCATGGCGATAGCAGGGTTTGTCCCCCGGAACTGTCATTCCTTGGGTGTATTATCTGTGGAGAATATGGCTGTGCTGGTACAAGTGTGGTGTGCCTCAGTGGTGATGTGTGCTTTTAATGGCTTGCCACACCACCTACACCCAGAGATACTTCTAGGCGCAGCTTACCAGCGAGCACATGATGCTCGCCATCCGTGTGGACACCAACCTTTTTGAATGAACATCAAACAGACACCCTTCACCGGGGCGCACAAACACACCTCAGTGGAGCCGCAACCTCGGCGAGGAAAACAGTTCCTTTCTTTCCTTGCAGCTCCCAGCACAACCACATGCCGATACTGCCCCTTGTGTCCAGGCCAGGCGTGCACTATTCGCCCTGTCTCTGCTTTTTCTTCCCTTTTCATTTTTCTTTACGACTGGTTCTTAACAATCTCTAGGAAACACTTATTATGAGCAGCAAATTCCACACCAAATATACAAGTGTGAAGCACAAAAGGGATGCTCTCTCTATCAAAGGGTGTACACAAGTACAGGGCTCCAACCACTCTCAGATACTTGAATGGGGAAGAAATGTTGAAACCTTCCTCAGATTATGGCTCGCATTATTTTCAGCTCTGAGCCCATAGCATACAGCAGGACAATTTCACTGCTCGAAGCACATGGGGGGCACCCACTCTCAATTCCCCTTCTACTTTCTTTTCCCCCCTGAAAATACAATCAAGGAACGTTTTCCAAAACACTGCCCACTTGGCCTGGGATCACCACGGAGCTCCTTCCTTATGCTCCAAGGCCAGAGCATGTACACAGTATTTTATATGAGCTCCGACATGGATCCCTGACCCACGCACCACCTGAGGCCCGGAAAAGAAAGTCTCTAAGCTCCATCACGAAGCGTGCATTGTTTTCTTTTTTTTAAATGGAGCAACAAACACTGCCTGAGGCCCCCAGTCTTACTGGAGAGGTATCACGTGCACTAGCACCCAGCAGGGTCTGCTGCAAAGGCAACATCTCCTTTGTCTTTGCTCTGAAAATGGAGCGCACAGCCTTCGCGGCCAAGCTGCCAAGCCACGGGCCGCAGCTGTAGGTCACTGCAGGAGGTGCCTCCCCCTTGTCGCCCATGTAGTGGGGTTTGCAGGGGCACCCCTGGCCACCAGACAGTCGCTGCGGGCATGCAGAAGGGTTTGGTGTTGCCACGCTCATGCAGTAAGAACAGCTGCTGGGGGAACCCTGCTCGGACACTGGGTTCCATGATCGCACGGACCCAGGGCAGCCAGAGCATGGGCACACGTGCTGATGGAGTGGCCCGGGATCACCCAAACACTGCAGGTGGGTCCGTAGGCACATAGGCCAACATCCCACACAGGCCGTCAGCACACTGTGTAAAAAACAAATGATGAGTCAGACACCAGAGTTGCCACACAGGGAGTCTGCTGCCATACTAACTCCATATGCCAGCAGGAGTTATTTTTATGTAGAGCACATCATGACTGTTGAGGTGGTCAGGAATGGTCCCCATGATCAAGAGGGGTTTATGTTGCACGTGCCATATTTGTGACTGGGGGTGCAGTGAACTAAGAGCGATGTTACAATTTAATATGTATCCAGTGTAGTTAATTGTGAATGGGATATGTTACTTTAGTGTTACTTTTTGGTTAAAGTTGATACATATCAGATTGCACGGATGTAGAAAGATAACATTCTAAAACCACTAAATTAAATATGAATACGATGCAGACATAATGTGCTATGGAGAGCCCAGAAGCAGGCAAGGAGGAGTTTCATAATGTGCATGCGAGAAAGGGGGCCTGTCCTGAAGAACCCCTGTAAAGGAAATGATAGTAATGTATGCGTGCTGCACACTGAGAAAACATATAAATGGGATTTATAAATCTGTATGAAGCGTTTTTTTAATGAATTCATTTGGACTCTGCAGCCAACAGTTTGTGCAGTGACCTTCAGGTGGCTAGGAAATTCTAGCTCTACAGGTTTGTGGGCTGGGGAAGGAATAATAATTAACCAAGCAGATGGGTAGCCTTGAACAGGATGCAAGGTTTGTTTCGCAGGAGGAAGATGTAGTCTTTAAGTACATTGAAGGTTGCAGAGGGATCGGCCATGTGTGTTGGCCTGCAATAAGCATGGGGCGAAGTAGCGCCCAAGGCTAAAGTAATCAATAACTAGGAGTTTCAATTGCATTCTCAGATGTGCCATGCGTGATGAAATAGCAGTTAATTCGATTTGTATGTTTCAATGGAGCCAGGAAGCCGGGGCGGATGAGATAGCTATCGTCAGATCAAAGAGAACCTGTTTACTCAGCCTCCATCATATCGTATCGCTTGAAGTATCTATGCGAACCATGTGCAATTATGTTTAAGGTCAAAGGGCTCAGGGCAGTTGTTACTAGTAATGAATTATATTTTCACACACATTTTAACTATTTGATGATGTCACAACCTACTACGGATGAATCCCAAGAAAGGGTGTGATATGTATGGGATCTGAAAATGGTAGTTAAGAGAACAAGTGGCCAATGAGGATGGAAGAGTTAGATAAATATGGGATTTCATTGGAGAGGGTTTGTTCAATCATGTGTGGGGGTGAACTGTGTTTCAACTGTTGTAAAATTGTATATAATGTGTTAACTTATGTGGTTCATTGAGACTTTGGGTTAGTTTGGCTCAATAGAGTAATCTAGCTGCTCCAAGGACGATTGTACAATAAACTTGCTCTACGTACAAACGTGCACTCGCTTCTTAAGTGGTGGGCCTGTTTTGGTTAAGGTGATTTAAGATCCATCCGCACAGGACAGATTCATGACACAACCTCTTAAAGGGGACAACACCACACTTGGATAGCCAGGCAGTGGAGCAACACTTTTGAGCTGACTGGGTTTCAGCCCTCCCAGCCCCAAAATGTTGGGCTATGTTAACTCGACCTGGCTGACCTCCAGAGCTGTGGCCGGACAGAACAGGACACAGATGTTAAACGGCACCTGGGCTTTGCTGTTAACAAAGGCCCTGCAATTACCAACGTAAAGCATTTGACTGTTAGCACCTGCATTCATATGTATACATTTTTAGGCAATTAAACTTGTGATGTGGGGTTAATTACTTGCATGCCAGGGCAGTGACTGGAAGGGTAGAGAGGGGACATGAGACCACTGATTCTCACAGCAGTCTTTAAGTGGGTGCTTTCAGACTTAAATGCGAGAGTGAACTGCTTGAAACATTGAAGCTGCACTAGAATAGTCTCACTATAATGCGTAATGAAGTTAGATGCCCCCAACACATACATTTGCCCCTCCCCCGCCATCTCTGAAGTTAGCGCTTCACCCAACATTTGAACGGTTAGTCCCAACACCCCTTAAATGTAGGTTTTGTTCTGCCCCGGCTGCCAAGTACGCCTCTTTGATGGTACCTAAGTCCCACTGTTTCTTCTTTCAATTGTTCACTTGGCATTCAACCAGAAGACTCCTCCCCACCTTAGAAATGCAAAGTGGAATCTTTCATACCCATAAGGCCATTTTTTAAACTACAGTCTTTGCCCACAACAAGAGCTAATTAGCCTATAAGCCATGTTCCAGAGAATGCTGACAGTCCCATGCTTTGACTCTGCATGGGTCTCTTTAGACGACTAAACCACATGACATTAAAAGGGAGTCCACGTTTATCCCCTTTCAAACAAGTGCAGTTCGCGTTTGCCTGAACTCTTTCTGGTGATATTGTTCAGAGGAAAGGGGGCTGTGTGCATCTCCACCCTCGCCTCTGCTGCAGTGCAGATGTGTTACAGCAAAGCTCCCTCCAAAAGCGACCCATTGTTCCTTCCAAAACACGCACGCATGACATCAGAGGGGAACGCGCAAAGAGGAGGCCTCGGAAATAGGAGGGCAGGGGCCACATTTCGTGATATTTAATTGCTGTCTTTGGCACGAGCCTTCAACATGAAGACACACATCGCTTTTAGAAATTGAAACCTGCGTCTGAGCCGGTACACGGGCATGCGCAAAAATACAATGCACAGAATCCTACGCCTGCATTAGTTTCCGTAGCTAGCATGGGGGAGGATTGCAGAAGAAAGGCGGTGGATAGGGAAGGAGACTAGGGAGCTAACATTTGCAAACAGACTCTGAGGAGTTCATTTTCTGTTAAGCAGGCCCATCTGGAACTCGCTAGCTTGAAAAGGCAGCGCCAGCTCCCTCAACCTCTCCACAGCCCAGCCGGCTTGAAACGAGGCCAAGAGCAACCATTGGTTTCCATGTGTTTGCTGAGCTGGGATATGACCACACTACCTCTGGGCCGAAGTAGACTTCAAGCCAGTCACTTCTGAGTCATTGCATCAGCTGGAGTGCACTTGCGAGGCCTACACAGGAATTACTTCAACAGGAAATCAGGAAATCCTTGCTGCGCGCGTTCAAACATCCACATATATAAATATCTCCCCTCCGGCCCTTACGAACGCGGCAGTGATGGCATGTCCTGTTTTTTTAAGGATGTTGACGACCTGCTTTAGTAGTATGTCCTTTGATCCGCTGTTCCTTTCCAGGTCTCTTTCTGATGGCTTATTTCATCGCTAATTGGCTCACAGCGAGTTTCATTGCACGAACTGAGGTCCAGACACAGGACAACGACAGAAGCTCTGAGTGAACAACGAAACAGCACCTCTGATTAAACCACTTAGTGAAGGAGTATGGGCAAACATTCCGATGCAAGCAGGGAAACATGAAAACGGGTGACAGAAATGAGGAGCAGGGGTGGACTGGGAACCCAAAGAGGCCCTGGACATCATTTTCAAAATAGCCCAATGTTACACATTTTGAGCAAGCACGACCCGCTTCCTATGAGAAAATGTGAACATAAAATACAAAAGAGGCCCAGGGTGCGCACACCGGGAAATCTCCAGAGTTCCCTGTATTTTATTATTTATTTAATTATTCATATTTTTAAAGCGCATATCAGCCCAAGGACACTGTGCGCTGTTACAGATAAGCATTGCTGGTTACAAAGGAAGGCTCAATAGTTACATTGAAATTTGCATTTACGGTTCATCTTAGAGTTACATAGAAATTGCATTACAGTACAGATTAGAGGTTCGACGCAGGAGAGTGGCTTGGAGGCTTAGTGTTGTGAGGGTTATATGAATAGTGTGGTTTTGAGTGATTTGCGAAAGGAGAACAAAGAGGGTTCTGCTCTGAGCGCGTGTTGGGGAGGACATTCCAGAGTTTAGGTGCTATGTGGCGGAAGCCAATGCTGCTGGGGGTTGGCTCTTTTTATGGAGGGTATGCAGAGTTGGTGTGCATGGTGGCTCCTTTTGGGCGGGAAGAGGTGTTCTTGGTTATGGTTTCTGATAGGTAGGATGGGGCAGAGAGATTGATGCATTTGTGCACGAGGGTGAGGATTTTGAAGTTGATTCTTTCCTTGACTGGGAGCCAGTGGGCATCACGTCTGGCCTGAGATATATGGTCATTTTTGGGAATGTGAAGGGTGGCGCGGAGCGCGTTGTTTTGTACTATTTGGAGCCTTTTGATGTTGTTAGTTGAGGTGCCTGCAAGAAGGGCATTGAAGTAATCAAGTCCAGCTCCTATTGTGGCTCTGGCGATGGATAGGCATTTTTCAGAGGTTAGAAAGGGTTTTATGACATTTATAAGTTTGGTGGTGAGTGCAGAGGTGGAGGAGATGGCGCTAACCTGTCTTGTCACAGAGAGTGTTGAGTCTAAGTAGACTACAAGAGTCTTTACTGATGTGGAGACTGGTATATTAGTGTTGTGCTGAGGGGAGGGCGTTCTACCCAACGGGTCGCTGTTGATCAGACATGGTATTTACCGACTGTAGATTCTACATTCTCCACCACCCCTACCCCATACAAAATCAAATAACTGCACCCATACATAATATCTCCTACAGCACCCCAACCCTCGATGGATAATAACAGCCTTCGCACATTGTCTGCATGGGCCTTCCTTCTGAGCTCACCTTCTCCCAAAAAACCTCTCGGCCACATGCTACATCCTGTCTTTCATGTGGGGGTGAGTAGTGCATATATAGGGAGGATCGTGGGGGTGCTGTTGCCACCCAATGACTCATTTCAGATCCCCCTGCATTCACTCCCACTGCACAAAATGAATTGAATGCTATTAACCCATGGAGAGCCCTTCCACAGGCAATCTCTCTCCACCACTGGTTGAGACACGAGGGTTGTGTTTGTTTTACAAAGGTAGCGGGCGCCCCTCTCTCGCAAGAACAGACATGATAACCTGTTCAGTGGTTATAAACCACTTGAGAGTTCGCAGCCACTGCTTTTACTCACTGTGCCTTTCACAGATGGGAAATATCCATTTGCTTATCAGTCTTTGTCCTGCCCAGGGGCAGTCCAGCACCGAAATACAATGGCAATTCCAATCTGAACGAGAGTACCACCAGCAACCCCATACACGTGTTTCACCCTTGTTGGGGATCATCAGTGAGGTGAAGCTGATGCCTCTCTAAGCACAGTGAGAGGGAGACCACGTCTGGTTGCCCCAGGAGACCTAGGGTTACCAATTCCAGGTTCCTTTACAAATAGTTTTACAAAGGTAGCGGGCGCCCCTCTCTCGCAAGAACAGACATGATAACCTGTTCAGTGGTTATAAACCACTTGAGAGTTCGCAGCCACTGCTTTTACTCACTGTGCCTTTCACAGATGGGAAATATCCATTTGCATATCAGTCTTTGTCCTGCCCAGGGGCAGTCCAGCACCGAAATACAATGGCAATTCCAATCTGAACGAGAGTACCACCAGCAACCCCATACACGTGTTTCACCCTTGTTGGGGATCATCAGTGAGGTGAAGCTGATGCCTCTCTAAGCACAGTGAGAGGGAGACCACGGGCCTCATTACGACCCTGGCGGAAATCGTAAAACGATGGCGGAAATGCAATACCGCCATCGAATAGCGCTCGGTGCGACTATGACCCGTCACCGCAAAGTACGAAGCCATTAGCGACACCGTAGTGAACGCCAACGCTAACTGCACCAAGTACGCACGCGCGCGCCATGCCAAACCGTAAATACCACCATGGCGCAAGGGTACGCGAATTCCGACCCTAGCGGACATGTACCTAACGCCATCAAGCATGGCGGAATGTACCATTCCGCCATGGTGAGAAGTACGGCATCGCGAATCAACCGTAAACGGCCCCACTGAGTGCCTGTACACCGCTCCCTGCCCACAAAGTACAACTCCCCGTAGGTGCAATGAAGTCACAATGCAACCAGTGAAATGTACAAGTCACCCATGCATGCCAACGAACAAAAGAATCACAAGAGGGGCCAATGGGAGCTGCAGGGCACAGATGGCACGAATACAGAAGCCATTCCAATGGACATGACCACAGTCCCCCCCCCCCCGAAACGCACGCAAACACAGGCACCTGTGACCAGCAATATTCCGAAAATCACATCATTCCACCAGTCCACCTGGCTGACCGGCATCTGTTACACAAAACCCAATCCCCCGCCCCTGAGCATGACAACATTCAAACAGTCATATTGGCAGCCCCCATCCCTGACCTCACTGGGCTTCGTAGGCAAACGCGCCCAGCACAGTACCACGCAACTAAACTCCGAAGCTGGAACCCAATGCAGATCTCCTCCCAATACATCGCTCCCCAAATAGGAATATGCCACATCACTTGCAAAGAAGAACGCTACACGGGCCAAATCAGAATAGAAATTTAATGCACAACAAAATCACCAAGCCCATACAGCCATTAGGCCATGAACTCCAAAACACATTTCACCATTGTGGGCTGCATCCGCAAGAAATGACCAGCCACTACTTGTGTGACGCCCTGTTCCATCATGGTACACAGAGCCACATTCACGTACGAAAAGGCAACATGGAAGCGCACAGAACCGCAGGGCCGTCCCAATGGGGAGGCACTAGTCCAGCTGAAAGGCCGAAATGTTGCTCCGAGCCACTAGTACTGCGTAAGGGCATGTGGCCCATTGGCGATCGTCCCATAAGATCGTAATGCTGCTCCACTGATTAACACGAAGCAGCAGGTGTCGGGAGTAAAAGCCATCTGCAGGAGTGGCATACAGATGGCAGTGGCAAAAGGGGAGGAGATACCTGTCAACCAAAAGAAAAGAAAAAGAACAGAATGGCCATCAGAACTACATTCGAACAACTCACTTCAATGATCACACTAAATCCACAGCCATATGCATGCTAGCCCACTCCAAAGGATCATCACCACCCCAAAACCACTTGCGACTCATAACCATCTATATCGAGGTGTAAACACCATCACAAACGAGTGTACCTGTGCATGCGTCTGTCAAAACAGAATCCATCAGATGGGATTGGTAACGTGCATGGACACAAGTGTCTGAGGGCGCGTCGAGACAGGGAGGGCTCAACAAGGCCAGATAGACGATGGTCCCACTATGGCAGCCCTGCATCACATAGCGCAGGGGAGGCAGACAGATTCCAAGAAGCCCTGTACATGGCAAACTCTGTATCAAATCACCTGCCCATGCATCCATTCATCATTCCCTCATCCCGGTATAAAAACGCCTGAATATTTACTCACATAACATTAGAAATATCCATTGAGTCTGTGCGTTATGCAGCCTGCAAAATCCACAGTGCCCCAGCCCGTAATTCCAGTGTTGTGAAGTAACATGTATTTGGGAACGTCCGGCCTCATCGCCCACGTCGCTATTGCGCATCCCAAACCATTCATATCAATCATTGCATCCTCGCCATGGCCCCTGTCTCAAGGACATTGAACAATAGAACGTTATATTTGCAGTCAGACCTGTGGGCATCTCCTCGCCGCTAGCTGAAAACCGAAAGCGCCGCCCTTCGAATTCCTCATTTGCAACATCACGTCGAAAAGGCATCTGTGGCCGTTTGAAATCACTAATTAATCCATCTAGTGCGGCTGTGTGTGGAAATGGCAACTGCCTTCACCCACAAATGGGACGCCCCGCCCGTCGTTGCAACTCGGAACAGTGATGCATGAGGGCCCACCGTTACTCGAGTACTACGTTCCACTGACCCTTCACAAGTCTGTTCGCGACTGCACAGATAGTATGTGAAACAATGGGACCATAGCAGAATGAACATATCAACCAATGTTACACGGCCATCGGGTACAAATACATGATTGCAATAGCAAGATGCCATTCCTCGAATTGCAGCGTTGTGTGCGGGACGTGCTCGGCCAAAGGGGAGAGCAGTTTGCACAGGTGGAATGAATCACCACAGGTGGAGGCCATACAGCCTGAAAACACATAAATTGCACACCCAGTCTCCTCCCACAACCACACCCACTCCGAAATGCTACCGGCAGGACTCGCGATGTTGGCCCTGGGGGACCTGATAGCACTGCAAGTACTCCAACTCCAAGAAGAAGACGAACACCAACTACAACCGGCCGCACGGAGGAGACGCAGCAGGAGGAGGAGGGCAAGGCAGGGCCAGCAAGGGCCGCCAGCACAGCCACTACCACCACGCAGGCAGCCCGCAATCCCACGCCTCCGAGCACATCCGTTCAACCTCACTGATGAGCAGATCCACACCCTCTACCGTTTGGACCGGGACACCATAGCCGCCATTGTGGACATGACACAGGCTGACCTTGTCAGCATGATAGATAGCCCAACCGCCATCCCACCCCTACTGAAGGTGGTGTCTGTACTCCACTTCCTGGCCACAGGCACCTACCAGCACACAGTCGGACAGTTGCATGGCATTTCTCAGCCACTGTTCTCACGGACACTATTGCAAGTGCTCGATGCCCTCCTGCAGCACGCAGACGACTACATCTCTCTACCACGCTCGGAGCAGGAAATTACGAACACAAAAGTGGGATTCCATGCACTTGCCGGCATACCGGGTTGCATTGGTGCCATCGACTGCACCCATGTGGAATTGGTCGTCCCACATGCCATGGAGGCCCAGTACCGCAACCGAAAACAATTTCATTCCCTGAATGTACAAATGGTGTGTGACTCCAACAGGATCATTACACATTGTTGTGCCAGATTCCCTGGATCAACCCATGATTCTATGGTCTTGAGGAACTCTACTATACCACGCTACATGGAGCGACACGCAGGGAACAGATCCTGGCTACTCGGTGAGTCTCATTACATGCATGATGATGTGGGGTATGTGATGCGGCAATGACCTGGCAGGAAGGGGGGGGTGCGTACGTAGCAATGGCATTCCACATCATACGTTTCTCGTCCACATACAGGTGATGCTGGGTATCCACTGAAGAGATGGCTCCTCACACCAGTCCGGAACCCACGGGACCAGCATGAGGAGGACTACAACCATGCCCACTCACGTACCCGTGTAGTCATTGAACAGGCATTCGGCCTACTGAAGACTCGTTTCCGCTGCCTCAGCAGGTCTGGCGGGGCACTCCTGTACCGCCATGAGAAGGTTGCAAAGATGGTCATGGCATGTGTCATGCTCCACAACATGTGCGTACGTAGAAATGTGCCCATGCCCCCTGACGCAGAACTGCAAGCACCTGATGATGGTCATGATGAGGGTGGGGATGTGGCAGCACCTCAAGGAGTCTGCGAGGCACCGGAGGGCCGTGACATTCGTCAGCATCTCATTGATGCATGCTTCTAGCACTCACGCCTGGTGGCTGATACATGGACACGGGACTCGTGGCACTGTGTGTGTCTGGTACATGCACAATATGGACTGTACGCCTATGATGGCCTAGTACACAAAGATCATTGTCCACACATCTCATTGGTTGATCGTGCACTGTTTATGGCATATGTGATATCATGTTGAACACCCTATCGACCCGCCACCCAAGTGAGCCCAACACACCCCCTCCACCCTCCTACCTCCCCCCCGAACACCTGTGTCCAAAGATGCTCATTGTCAGTGGGCTGTCGCTATTGCAAGCCCCCTCTGCGGGTATCAGGGGCACCCCTGCCTGTGGAGCGCAGGTTCCTCCCAGATCTACGTTGGGGGCTGCCCTGGACGGAACTTGCAACGGATGATGTCTCTGCCTGCTCACGTCCATGCATGTCCCTAAGGGTTTGCGAGAGCTCAGTGAGCACACGGCGCACTGCGGCAAGTTCGGCACATACGTCTTTGGACGTCGCATGCAGTTCCCCCCTCAGGCTCTCGGTGCTTCTCTCCATTTGGACTCTCAGGCTCTCGGTGCTACTCTCCATTTGGACTCTCAGGCTCTCGGTGCTACTCTCCATTTGTGCCCTTAGTGTCTCTGTACTTCTCTCCATTTCTGCCCTAAGTGTCTCAGTTGATGTTTCTATGTCTGCCTTAGTGCCCCCACATTCATCGGCATGGTCCTTGAGGAGCGTGGCCAGTTGCTGCTGTTGCACGATTAACTGGTCGTGGGACTGTTGCCTCTGCTGGGCCATGGCCATTTGTGGGGGTGTCACAGAGGGGCTGTTGACCTCATGTTGCCTTGCCACAGGGCTTGTGGGGGATGGCCAGTCGTCGTCTTGTGGGTGCCCCTGCGTGGTATCCTCATGTTGTACGGGATGGGACAGACAGGGGGATTGGGACAGGTCATGGATGGATCTGACTTCGACATCCCCGTCTTCTGTGTCGGAGCATGCTGCCATCAATGGGGTGTCACCTATGGTGCTGCTGCCACCAGAGGCAGTGCCTTCTGTGGCATCCGTTGGGGGGACCTGTGGTGGTGGTGTTGTGGGCATGCTGGCTGCTGGGGTGCCTGTTGATGTTCCCTCCTCTGTGCTGCCACCTGATTTGTGCTGCTGCCGTGTCTTGATGCGTGCAGCTGAGGTGGAGGGTCTTTGGCCGTTGGTCTTGGCCCTCTTTGCAGGTGTGCTGGTAGGGGTGTCCTGATGCTCGTCGTTTGGATCGGACCCTGTGGTGGAGTAAAGGAGGGCGAGGGTTATTAATGGGTCTGTGGGAATTGGAATGGCATTGTATCACATGCATTGGGGTGGTACCTGAGGGTGATTTGGGTCGGGGCCTTGGAGGTGCTTTCATTTGTGTGTGGAGTGAGGGTGCAGTTGTTTGGCAGCCTGCAGTTAGGGTGTGCCTGCTGCACGTGTAGTGGGTGTTTTAGGGGTTTTTAATTATTTATGTATTTATTGTGAGTTTTAAAGTGCGCTATCAGGCCGATGTGTGTGGACGTTCTCCTGGACATGTGTTTCTGTTGCACTATGTGGGCACATGGTACTTCACATGATTGGACATTGTGGATTTAGCATTGTTTTATCTGGCCCACCTACCTGAATCTTCGGATGTCTGCACTCCTTTCTCCATCCCTCCGACTCCCTCTATGCTCTCCATTCCGATGGTGGAGGCACAGATTTCTTCCCAGGGGGTCAACTTGATGGGTGATTCAGGACCTCCCCCGGTGGCTGTGGCAATGTTGCGGTTGGCAGAGAGTATGCTGCGGACGCGTATCCGCAGGTCGTCCCATCGCTTTCTGCATTGCTGTGGGTTGCGGGGTGCGGTCCCCACCGCACTTACCCGCTGTGCCACCAGAGCCCATATGGCCTTCTTGTTCGCAAGTGCCGTCCTGGTCATTTGCGTGGAGAAGACGACGGCAGCATTCTCCTGGAGGGTCTCTGTTAGCACAGTGAGTTCCTCACGGGAGAAGTGGACCTGCCGCTTGCGGTCGCACGCTTTCTTCGCTACTTTTCCCATTTTTCTTGGTTTCGCTAGGGTGGATGACGGGTTGGGGTGTGTCTCAGGGTAGTGTTTTTAGTGGTTGTGTGGTTTTTGTGGTTTTATAGGTGTACGGCGGGATGTTTCCCGTTCCGGGCCCATGTTTTTACTTCCGTTTCCGTATATTTACGGTCACCGTACTTTCCGGTAGGCGCACACTGCGGTGTCCGCTGTGATGGGTGGCGGTATTGCACCTAGGGCGCCGTACGGCGGCGGTGTGGGCCGTTTTGGGGTCATTTCCGCCATCGCGGACTTTGCACTTCCGCCATGCCGTGGTGCTCGTGCCCGATGGGTCGGAATGGGCCGCACTTTGCTCCTTCGTGCAATGGCGGAAACGCTATTTACGCTGTGGCGGTCCGGTCAGTCACTTTCCGCAAGGGTCGTAATGAGGGCCCACGTCTGGTTGCCCCCAGGAGACCTAGGGTTACCAATCCCAGGTTCCTTTACAAATAGTTTTACAAAGGTAGCGGGCGCCCCTCTCTCGCAAGAACAGACATGATAACCTGTTCAGTGGTTATAAACCACTTGAGAGTTCGCAGCCACTGCTTTTACTCACTGTGCCTTTCACAGATGGGAAATATCCATTTGCATATCAGTCTTTGTCCTGCCCAGGGGCAGTCCAGCACCGAAATACAATGGCAATTCCAATCTGAACAAGAGTACCACCAGCAACCCCATACACGTGTTTCACCCTTGTTGGGGATCATCAGTGAGGTGAAGCTGATGCCTCTCTAAGCACAGTGAGAGGGAGACCACGTCTGGTTGCCCCCAGGAGACCTAGGGTTACCAATCCCAGGTTCCTTTACAAATAGTTTTACAAAGGTAGCGGGCGCCCCTCTCTCGCAAGAACAGACATGATAACCTGTTCAGTGGTTATAAACCACTTGAGAGTTCGCAGCCACTGCTTTTACTCACTGTGCCTTTCACAGATGGGAAATATCCATTTGCATATCAGTCTTTGTCCTGCCCAGGGGCAGTCCAGCACCGAAATACAATGACAATTCCAATCTGGTTGTGTTTGTGTAAGGCACATGCAAGTGGCATAGGGGAAATGTGAGGCATGACTGCTCTGATTCAGTCCGTTGAAACAGTTGCTTGTGAAGGTGACAGTGAAGGTTGCTTGCCGCCTAACTACTATCTTCAAATCCAGTATTCTGAAGCTCAAGAAATAACTTTGTATCACTTTTTTAATACAATGCTTGTCGCAGTGTTGTACACTCAGGCTTCAATTTTAACACCCCACTCTCCTCTATCCCAACTCCGGGACCCCTAAGCACCCATCACAGCCACATTTTAGATAATTGATCATAAGGGGATAATTTTACCATCATAAATCACAACCGCCATCCATCTTAATAATCTGATGACTCTTCGGTAACCTACCAGTCCACCAGACCCACCTATTGGCTTAGGGGCAGCCCTATTCACCTTCCCTGTAAGAAATACATATTAAAGTCATAACTATGAGATGATATTCTGGTATCCTGGCAAAACCTTCTCAAATGCTGGCATTTGTGGTCACCCTTCCCCCAAGTACCCTGATTAAGTATTGATCTACTAAGCATTTTTTAAGAATGTACATTTATTGTCCCTGAAATTGGCAAATAATTCACCCAGATAGTAAACTAGGGCACTGGATGTTATGCCCCTATGCACTAGGCGCCTCAACTTATTTGAATACAACACAGTTGGTTTCCTATTGAGCTCTGTTCAAGCCACAGGCTTCTCTCCAAAGCATTTTGAGTACCACACTTGACCATACTGTGACGAAATACAAAAGGCCATGCAATCCAAACTAAGCCTCCTCAAAAACAAAATACTAGCCACTAAACAAGCCCTTCCAAACTAGCACATCCCAGTCCCACCGCTTGCCCCTGATCCCCCCTACCCTTCTCTTTCAAACCCATTCAGGAAAAAGACATCATCAACATAATGAGGAACATCAAACCTTCTAACTGCAAAGGTGATGCATGCCCAGCCTCCATTATCAAAGACTGCACGGAAACGCTAACTCCCTTCCTAACAGCCTTTGTAAATGCCTCCTTTACCACAGGGAAAGTCCCTGCCTCCCTCAAGGAAGCGTGGGTCTTCTAAAAAAGCCACCGCTCGATCCCACCTCCCCCAACAACTACAGACCCATCACCATCATCACTGTACCCTTCCTCCTTAAAACACTGGACAAAGCAGCCTACCTGCAGGTCCAACACTTCATTGAAGAGAACCAAATCCTTGGACTCCGCCAATCTGGCTTCCGCCCCAGACACGGAACCGAAACAGCCCTACTTGACCTGAAAAACCAGATGGACGATGCAAGAGACTTAGGTAAACCAGCACTTCTCCTGCTCCTCGGCCTCTCAGCGGCATTCGACCTCGTTCATCATGGCGTCCTCTGCCACCATCTCTCCACCACCGCCAAATTCTCCCCAGAAGCCACAGCGTGGATCACCTCCTTCTTACAAGACAGAACCATGCAAGTATTCTCGGACCTAGCCCCCGCTTCACCTACCATTATATTCTGCGGGGTGCCCCAAGGCTCCTGCCTCTCCCCCACGCTATACAACATCTTTACACGCCCCCTCTTCCTCATCCTCGACGCCATGGGCATCTCCTACACCAATTACGCCGACGACACATAGATCCTCCTCACTCTCACAGGCGGCCTATGCCTCAACTCCGACAAGACGGAACTCCTCCTGGTAGGTTCTCCCGACACCCTAAAAAATCTAGATGCCCAATTCAGCCACTTCACCATTGACTCCATTAAAATTCCAGTTTCCGACTCTGTCAAAACTCTGGGAGTTTACCTGGATTCCAGCCTATCCATGGACAAACAAATCAATGCAATAGCCTCTGCAGCTGCATATCACGCCAAACTTATCAATGCAGTCAGACCCTTTCTCTCCAAAGAGAATTGCACCAACATAGCCAGAGCCATCACCGACTCTAGGCTAGACTACTGCAATGTACTCTTTCTAGGAACCTCCAATAAAAACTTAGAGAGATTACAAGTAATACAGAACAATGCGCTCCGGGCAGCCCAAGGCATTGCAAAAAGAGAACACATCTCTGAGGCCAGAAAACTAGCCCACTGGCTCCCAATAAAAGAAAGGATCTTATTCAAAGTCCTTACACTGACCCACAAGTGCATCCACCTCACTGCTCCTGCATACCTCTCACAAAGGATACACCCCGTCTCCTCCACCAGGCCAACCAGATCACCGTATCCCAACATGCTCTCGGTGCCACGAGTAAAAGCAAAAGCGGGTGGATCCAGCTTCCCTTATCTCGCGCCCTCTCACTGGAATGCCCTACCACCCACTATCCGAGGCGAAGCCTCCCTCACCACCTTCCGCAAAACGTTGAAGACCACCCTCTTCTCATAATGCCAGACACACCAGCATGAATACTTCCATTTATACAGTATTATATGACCAAAAGCAATATCTGTAACAACATTATGTTTTCCTGCTTCATTCACAATGTGTCAACAACCGCTACCATGCCTGTACCATGTAACTAAGTTTATTGCAAGTAACAGCGCCTCAATGCCCCTGGGCTGCTTGCGCGCTATATAAATGTAAATAAATAAATAAATACTACTTTAAACTAAGGCAGAACCAAACGTTGATGGCTGGAAGGTTTTGAACAAATCATAATCACGGGCCATCACCTCTTTTGTTTTGATTTAGTCACCCTGAGTGGGATGGGTATGCCCAGACGTGGGTCCGTGCCTGCTGGGCCTTGAGACCCAAGCTAGTCCTCACAGCTGAGGCCCACAAGGAGGCTAAAACATGCCTGGAGACGCTTGTGGTCTTATGCAGACGGGATGTGACCTAGCTGTTCGGGCTGGACTGCCTTTTGTGGTTCGACTAAGCCTTATTTGCATATGGTTGTTCCCCTTTGTGTTGTAATTGGTGATTTATAATGCACCTAACAGCCAGAGGTTTCTAAGGACGGACCCAGGGATTGAACCTGTGTTGCTCCTACATCGTCTTGCTTCAAAGGCGAGCGCGTTGCCCCTGAGCTATCCTCCTAATGGTTTAGCAGGTGAAGAATAATGGTCTGGAGGGTTTCCCAGACCGATGCCAGAGGTTAAGATTCAGTCTAAACCTTCCAGTCATCACCTCTTCTGTTTGACTGTAAACGAAGGCAACTCGATCATGATCCTGTTAGGGTTCCTTCTTGTTTCCTCCATTAGCTCATGGCCAGCCTTCTGGCCAAATCAATCAACAGGAAATTAAACCTACTACCTTTTTTCCAAGTATATTATTGTTAATAGTTGGTCACAAAAGATCCTCCCACTAGACCAAGTGTTACTTCAACCTTCTAAAAATTGTGACTTTCCACACAACAAGCTCTCACATTCAGCTTCTTCTCACTGTATTTGCATGCATTTCTTTGTTAACAGGATGTCCTTTCTCAAATAAGAGACATACATTCGAAGTCGATACATAAAGACAAGGCAGAGGCAGTCCCAGGAAGGGGTTTGGGGGGATTTACAATGGGGGAGGGTGAATTATTGCTGCCAGAGCCAGCAGATGATGTGGTGGTAAAGTGAAATATATGAAGGGAACGAGACTAGAGCATACATAAACACTGTATACAATAAGGCATAGAGCTCGAGCAATGAGTTCCTAGAGATGTATATACAATAGCAGCAGTGAAGTGGCTTGGTAAGTAGGGGTGCTGGGGTCAGTTATTTGTCTGTGCTTGGATGAGTCGTGATCCTCTGCTGGCTAGCAGGTGCAGTTAAAGTCGGATTTTGAATACTTGCACTGTTAGATTGGCTTTGATATCATTGGAGACAGAGGACATTGCAATAAAGAGGGGAAAGTAGCAGAGGCGTAGACAGGGTAGGGCCTGAGTGGGCAAGGCCCAACCAATTCTATAAATGCCCACTCAGCAGCACTGTGTGCATTTACAGATGTTAATGCCACTGCGGTGGGTCCAGCTACATTAGCTTCAGGACCCACTGGTTAGACAATCCTGGCTACAGCTCTGGCAAGTAGTGAAGATGAGCAAAAACTGGAGGAGGTGCAGGGAGGTGAGAGAAGGTGAAAATTGGCAAAGTAGATGTATTCAGTACAGGCTGAGGCCATTTTCCTATGGTGGAGAGGTGGGGAGAGGAGGCTTAGAATCTGAGAAGAAGAGCAGAGAACGCTGCAGTTAAAGAGGAAGATGTGGCAGCAACTTGAACGGATTTGTAGACAGAAAATAGACATTTGAAGGGTGAGTGGTTTGGTATGATTAGCCAATCCACAAGGTGATGGAGGGGTGAGGTGGGAGAGGATCTCAGTGGTTATTGGAGTGTGTGAGTGGCATAGTTGAGAACTTTTTGTAGAGGAGAGTAGGTGTAGGGGGAGACCAAGGAGCGGGCTAAACAAGTAGTGCAGTTTGCTGAGGATAATCGTGCAGATGAGCGTTTTGACTGAGTAGTAGCTGAGGTGGGAGAGGAATTTCCTAATGTTGAGAGTGTTCACCCTGTTTGATGAGTTGCTGCAGACATTGATGGCTGTATAAGAGACCCAAAGGTTGCGATCCTTGGCTGATGGAGTGAGGAGGTCCGAAGGGAAGGACATGAGTGTATGGACAGTCGAGATGGCATTGGAGGCTAAGAGATAAATAACCTCAGTCTTGGAGGATTTGAGCATTAGCCAGCATTAGGCCATCCAATGGCAGATGGCAGTGAGGCAGCTGGTGACGTGCTCTGAAATGGCAGGGGTGAAGGATGGAAAGGAGAAACAGATTCGAGTTCCATGAGCAAAAAGGTGGTAGTGATTAGCAAAGGGTGAGATGAATTTGCCAAGGGAGAAGGTGTACAGAGTGAAGAAGAGTTGGGCAGAGGACTGAATCTTGGGGGATTCCCACAAGGAGGAATGCAGGGGGAAGGGTGTTTGAGTTCCAGGAGATGGAGTATGAGAGATCAGACAAGTAGAAGGCCACCCAGTTAAGATCAGTGTCCTTGTACCCAAAGGAGAAGGGGGCTTGGAGATGGGACAGATGGTTCACAGTGTCAAATCTTACAGGCAGTTCAAGTAGTTTAAGGATGGAGGAGAGGTTACAGTGGTGAAGAGTAGTTTAGGAGTTGATTGCATGGGTGAGGGCAGTTTAACCAATGGTTAACTCCAAAAACACCTGATTGGATGGATCACAGAGTGAGTGAGCATCAAGGTAAATAACCATATAATTGAAGATGACCCACTCTAGGATTTTAGAGTGGTGAGGCAGGAGGGAGACAGGTCTGTAGAATGAGTGGATGTTTGGGTCGGTTTTAGGTTACTTGAGTATGAGAATATCCTTACCCTATAGCTTAAAATATTAGCTGCAGATCCTTCATATTTTTAATCACTAAATGCAGTGCATTTCCTCTCTAAGTAAGAAAAAAAAGTATTGTTGCATCTGAATTTTAGCGCCCAAGCTGTAAGGCCTCATGTATCCTTTATATAAAATGACTCTCCATATCACAACAACACCCATTATTTGTTGATGTTTGTAAAGCATCGCGATCAGTTTCAACATATGTAGCCAACTTAACCCTCTAGATAAGGACAAATGTTAATTTTGGGAACTGTATGACTCACACTTTAGACTTCTCTTTATGGAATTCACAGGTGACACAAGTCGTGTCTTTTTTTAATTGTCTTCCCTGCTTACTAACATTTCTGTGTTGACTGTGGAATCTTGTATTTCGTTTTTATCTATTTCGCTCTTGTCTGGTAGCCCTTTCTTCTTTTTCTGTTCAGGAATGCCCCACCCTTTTTTCTTTCCCTAGACTTTTGTTTGTAACCACACACGCCTATCTTTGAAAAGTGCAGATAGGATACGCATTGACACTGCTCTTTGAACCATTTTGTTTACATGTGTGTTGCATGTGCCCACTTTACTTTGGACCAATGTCTTTATACCTAGGCTATCCCCATCTGTGTCATTTATGTTGCATCTCCACTGCTAAGGCAGCACTTGCCATCATGCTTTGCATCCATCCACAGTAATTGCCCAAGCACCTATCCAGCATTTAGCCCTGAACCTGGAAAAGCTCCCCACCCCCGCCCAGTTCTTGATTCAACTCCATTCCTGGTGTTACCTGAAGATCACCACTTGGCACACACCATTCCTCCCTGCTGATTCCAACCTTCTCATCTGTCATATCCTTGCATGCACCCTTTATTTGTTTCCTTTTTCTGCTAAATACTCATTTGTTGTCTGTAAAAATCTATATAATTTTGGAAGATTTCGGTACAATGTCCTGCACGTTTGGTTCCTGGCATCGCGTCCCAGAGGGCCACTGACTCTGCAGGTAAGCTATGTGTGGCACTGCTGCCAAAAGAAGCGGAAGGATGGGGATGACACCACCCCATGTCTCCAGGGCCCCCTTCAATCTGCAGGATTCCCTGCAATGCCTTATGGCCATCCCTTGCATGGCTTCCAACCTTAGGCTTTCTTACTCAGTATTACGTACTTCTTTTATTCTAAAACATGACTTATTGAATTCACTCACTCTTGTATCTCAAACATAGCTGTAATCACTGACCATTGACCTCTAGTTCTAGGTGCATTATTCTGAAAATTGTCATCTCTTCTACTGTGTTTATTTAGTTAAGGCACGACAATGTCGCTCCATTCCTGCATTCTGCATATGTTTTATTTCATAGGCCTCTCCCACCATGCAACATGTTCGTGGAGCGCATCCATGCATGTACCAGAGACGTGCCCTCCATAAAGCGAAATCATTTTTTACATGATGGTTCTGCAAAGATAGGTTCAGCTCAAACCATCTATTGAAATGGCTCAGTATCGTGGGAAAGGCCCCCGAATGGGCAAACCGGATTTGGTCCAGATCTTTCCGGCATTTCGACAATCAGATCGCCCCTGTAAAGTGGCCACAAAGAGTCGTCTTGCATAGAAATACCAGAAATGTAAAGTGTTGTTCCATAGTTAAGAGATGGTTGTGGGCTTCATGTTAAGTGGTGTTTGTAAAGTGCACCGTTCACCACTATCATTGCTTATTGGCAGTGGCTGCTGTCACAGAAGTGAGTGGCTGGTTTACCAGGTGGGGTCTCCTTCAGGGAAGTAAAGCCCACTTAATGAGCGAGTGGAGGAGAGATCAGAAGCACTTACGCAAAACAAGAACCTTATTCACAGTTGTGAAGAAGGTTATTGATGGTGCATTAGTAATCAAAAGCATCAAAGTGGCCAACACAACAATGATCAGCAAATAACATGTACAAATATATACGTTGGAGAACACTGGGGGGGGGGGCGCAGAAAATGGCCATATGAAAGGTGAGCTCCCCATAATGGTGCTGTAATTGGACTCCATTGCACCCCTGACCACCAAACTTGGATTGCTTTGATGGCGGTAGATTCGCGATAGCCCTGGGTGCTGCATAGTGTGTTTGCTTTTGGATCGTCTTTCCAGGAGCATTGAAAACGAGGCTGATAGATGACCGTGGCTCACGTGGCAGGACTAGAATGGCCATGGGAGAAGGCCTGAGGTGTGCAGGACCTAGAGGCCCGGTACAAAGTTGCTGAATTGTGGAGCAGCCTTGGGAATGGTCGGGGTGAGAAAAATCATGGAGTAGGATGAGCCCCAGGAATGTGGTCTGGGCAATGGGCTCGGCTCAGTAGCTCAAATGGTGAGACCTGGATGGACGGGCGTTGCTTAAAATCTGGCTCGTCCTCCTCCTAGTCATCTGGGGCCGTGCCTGAGCAGAATATGTAGAGGGCACAGTCTTTTGCCATGGCAGAAACAAAGCAGGGTGGGGTTATGGAGGCCCTCCAGTCTAACATTCATGGCATTCTATCTGAGATTAAAACCCTGCTGGCTGAGATACAGTCACCCACAGCAGCACTCCAAAGATTGGAGACAGTGGAAGCTAGGGTTGAGGCCCTGGAAAGTAACTAGCTCTCCACAGAAGTCCTGGAGACCCAGATGGGAGCTCAGATTAAAGATTCGGAGCTCACGGAGAAAGAGGTTCGGCACAAGATGGATGATATTGAGAACGGAGAGCGAAGAAATAATATAAGACTCTTGTGCCATTCTCAAGCAGCTGGCAAAACATTGTGAGACCTGGAAAAGAGGGTGATCACCATGTTTCAGTCATTACTGGGTACGGACGAGACATGTATTTTTGTGTTTGACAGAATACATCATGGTGCTGGCGCAGGAGAAGAGCCTAGATCGGTTGTAATCAAAGGCTGTTACTCCAAGGAAAAGGATGAAGTGCTACAGAAGGCGAAAGAACTGACCTGCTTCGATTGGGAGGGAACCTTGGTTCGTTTATAGCAGGATTTATCTACATATACCTTGGATCAAAGACATAAATGCAGACCGTTGACATCTTGGTTGCCGTGTAAGGGTATTAGATATTGATAGGGGTATCGTTTTGCTCTATCCTTTGAATGTGGCGTGGGCTGGGATGTGGGGGGGGGGGCTTTTTCTAGGTGTGAGAGTTGTTGGTATGCAAGTGAGGATATGCGCAAAGCACATTAGTTATTTGATTATTTTAGATCATGGCTGAGATCTGTATTGCTACATTGAATGTGATGGGACTGAATTCACCAAATAAGCGCTCCCGTTCACTCAGAGAATTTAAGAGGTACTGACTTTCTAGGCTGTTTCTGTTTATGTAGGAGAAGCACTTTAGACGAGTGGAGGAATCTCGAATTATTGTAAAAACTATCGGACAGGCCTTCTGGGCTTTGGAGGGGGTCAGTAAGAAGGGAGGCGTGGGCATCCGCTTTTCCAAATCCTTTGAGTTTTGTAAGGTACACGTTCAGAAGCATCTGGAGGGTAGGTATTTGTTGATTACGGGTGTGATAATGGGGTGTCACATCACCATGGCCACTCTTTATTCTCTGAATCAGGGTCAGCTGCCGTTCCTGGAATCGGGAATGTCGAGGGTAGAGCAGTGGTTGGATGATACGAGGGATTTTAATAAGATGCTGTACTGGACTGGAAGACAGGGAGTATTGGGGTCCAGAAGGCACAGACTTAGGAGAGAGAAGCTCTTACAGACCTTCTTGACTTCAGGAGGACCACTGTTGGGTAGACATGTGAAGGAGCAAGCATCTCATACCGGGAGGATATACGTTTATTCACCCCCACATGGTTCCTATACCAGGATTGAAATGCTCCTGATTGCTAGGGAACATGTTGGATTTGTGTCCACTATTTAGGTGGAAACCATTGCATGGTCAGACCACCATATGGTACTCACCATGATTGTTCTGGGCGAAACACTGAAGGGGCGTTTCAGGTGGCATTGTAATGACTCTCTCTTCAGGCATGAGGTTTATTTCTTTGCAGTGAATGATATGGGCTGTCCACCGGAGGTATATTTGGGAGGCAGTGAAGACCACACAGGGGACTCATTCTTGCAGAAGGTATGAGAAAGAAGAGAGAAAGGTAAATGGTGGAAAGTAAGCTGTAGGAGGATATTAATAACCTCAGAGACACACTGCCAAAGGCAGGGATAGGAGATGCCAGCAAAATCTTGTTTTCCATAAGAGAGAAGAGGCAGGAATTACACTACCTGGCACTGGGGGAGATACATAGGAGTATGAAATTCACCAAGCATAGATACTACGAGAGGGAGGATACGGTGGGTCCCTTGTTTGGTAACAGAGTAAAAATGTTTTTATTAGCGTTTGTATGGTACACAAGTCAAACATTTATATAGCTTTTGCATGTTAATATCATTGCCAACTTTTCTATTTACAGTTACAACAATTAAACAACATTTAACATTAACTGTCTTCGGCGATGCAGTTCAATTTTCAATTTGTCTCTTGGGTTTGGGGGTATAGGTCCAAGTCCGTCGCTCACATCATGGGGATGGGACCATGAGCAGTTTACTATCTTATGTATTCCTGTGATACATTAAGAATTGTGCATGTTCCGCTTACAGTTTCAGGGAGGCATGTTATGGGGTGGGAGAAACAAGTCTCTTATGAGCGCTTACCATGCTTCGTATGTGATGCTGTTCCCTCCCTCCTCCCTCGTGAGGCCTGCACCCCATGCTTCTTTTTCTGCTGCCTTTGCTCCAATTCTTTACTTCACCTGTCAAATTGTGGGCCATCTTTCAATTTACATGCCATTGCGATTGCCCTTTTTGCCAGCACGCACCCATGTCGATGAGCTTCGTTATGTGTTTAAATTTACTTAGCCTGTGGAAAAGCTTGTTAATGTAGAAGGTTGAGTATGTGACGCATCTGATAGGATTCTCAATCATTTAGAAGAATTTTATGGGAAGGAGGATGTTAATAGTATTAATAGTCTCAGAGACACACTGCCACAGGCGAGGATAGGGGATGCCAGTGTCGGGGGAAATTCTCCCGGGGCCGGCTGGGCCGTCCGCGGACCTCCGGGCAGGGAGGCCCCAACTCCTCCCGTATATCCCAAAAGATAGAGTATGAGACACACGCAAGAAGCAAGGTGGTTCTGCTGTTTATTAAACAAAAACGGCAGGGATGGCCAAGGATCGTACACGTCCGTCCTGACACTCTCTTCGCAGCGTGGGGCTCGCAGGCCCTTTTTACCTTAGCGTGACACGCTACTTGCGTCACCTTAGCAAAATTAACAAAAAACCTATCGCCACTCTGGATTGGTTCCCCGAGTGGTAGGGTTAGTATAGCATACGTATAGAAGACTTGGTTATTGGTCAAGGGTCAGTCAGGTGGTATACTTGGGTTGTCCCTTCAGTTTGATACATAAAAATTGTTACATGAAGACCCCTGAGGATTGGTCAATGTGAATGGCGTCAGTGATAAGGGTCCCATGTTCTGATTGGTTCACCCGCGAGCCCCCCAGTCTGGGACCATCGCTGTTCCCAGCTCACGGTGCACCTGTCATTTGCAACAATGTTTGACTATGGGTGTGTTCAGACAATGTGAGGACTTATTCAGGAGCAGGAAGGCCGACTACTCCCACCGTCGCAGATGTCTGTTGAGTCACTTAATGGTATCTGCCTGTGCCTTGAGACGGAGGACCCAGACGCCTTCTTCCTCCTGGGCTTGGCACCCTATCAAATTTGGCTCGGTCACGTGAGGTAGGGACCGTGGTTGAGGCAGAATTCTGCACAATTATTATTATATTTTTCACTGTGTGCCGGGTTTATCTTGCAGGTGCGACCTTGGCGTCGGCTTACGGTATGCAAGTTTGCAACGTTGTGCCCTTGACTGTCTGCTTTCGCTGGGCTCATTCTGCAGGGTCAGCAACCGAACCCTTGCTCATTCAATGTTCATGAAAGCTTTTGCTTGCGGCCTACTTGGGCCTGGTGCATAGGAGAAACCATTTAATGTAGGGCGCTGTAGGTTATGGTGTTGTGTTGTTCTATCTTCAGTATCGTGTCTTCGTTATATTCCTCATTACGGTACATGGTTTTAGAAGAAGCGTGAGCAAGCCTTTTTAGATAAGTTCATTATGCATCTTGCGTTTCTGCATTTGAAAAGCCTATGTTGAAAATAATAAAGATGCACGTCCGTGAGTGTGTCCGTCGCCTACGTCATAGCACTGAGCATGTTCTTCGTGTGAATTGATGTGGGAGTGTCCAGTGTGTATGTTGCACGACTGTGCAGACCGTTAGCTAGGTCGTCATGGCATCTCTAACGATGTGTTGATTTGGTGCTAGATGGTTTAGTCGAGTTCATCCATGCCGCAGGTGTCGTGCAGGGCAGGCTGGTGGGCATGCGGGTGGGCATGCGAGTGGGCACATTCGTATGTTCTTGTACCAGGGTATTTGGTCGTCTGGGAGATGGGCAAACTCCTCTCACGGCGGGTGCCTGGCCCGTGATCCTCTAGGCCATGGTTGAGAGGGGATTGGTGGGAGCCTTTTGGTCGCTTTTCCCACTTCAGTCCCCCCTCTGGTCGACTTGTCGACCACAAACATATCCTTTTCCTTATCTCCTCTTACTCTCCATATTTTAGTCACTCCTCCCAAATGTCCATAGTGGTTGACATGGTCTTCAAATGACCAGTACATATATACACAGGTTCCTCCAGGTGTGCAATATACCCATTTCCCTATGTAGCTCCTCGGGTTTCTTGGGTTCTCGAGCTTCACAGATGGTGGGTCCAGGTGATTAGTGATGATCTGGTTGCGCAACCTCTCTCTCTCTTTTATTATGGTTCCTGCGTGTTGGCCGTCATCTGCTGGCATCAAGGGGTGCATACCGACCATTTCGATCATCTCATCTGTGGTGCGTGCCTTCCGGGCCTTCCAAAACCTTATTAAGATAAGTGCAGCTCCAGCCAAAATAATGCATCCAACTATGATCTTCAGTCCGTCCGACAGCCAAGATGGCATCCATGACCATAGCATCGAAAACCAGCTTTCGTCCTTTTTTACACCTTTACTTTCGTCCATCATTTTGGAGTGCATCTGGGCCAATTGTGATACTGCTTCCGTGAGTGTACCATTGTCAGCATCGTTAGCAGGAATGAATGTACAGCATGATTGTCCTATCTTTGCGCAAACTCCTCCTTCCATTGCTGTGAGGAGGTCCAGTACATATCTGTTCTGTAGTGCAACCATTCTTACTGCTCGCAATTCCTCTTTTATTGTGTTGAATCCATTTACTGTAGAGTTAATTGTCATCATTAGTTCCCACCTAGTTATCTGGAGCCATTTTGCGTTTGCGTAGGCCTGCAGTCCAGGGTGTATTATTGAGGAGAAGAACATAGCTGCTCTGCTGAATAGTCTGTGTTCCGGCGGAATTGAGGTGAGTGCTGTTTCCGACCTTCCCCACAGGTAATTTCCTGTCAGAGGTTCTCCTTGTCTTTTCCTTCTGTTGAGGACAGTGTTGTTGCCGTTGCATCGATTCTCTGGCCCTTTCCGAGGCTGTGCAGATCTCTTCTTCCTTTTGTTCCCTTCATCCATCTTGGGGAAATTCGCCATATTCACATGTTTCTGGGGCACCACTAGTGATGGTACATTAACGTGTACTATAGTGCATACACCATTCCACAAAGGGGGCAGTGTGTGGTACGCCTTGTCTCCACAGGCCCAGTAATGGTTCATTACTACTGCTGTTCCTGCTCCCCCCTCAGGTAGCTCTGTCACACTTGCACAGTTGTTGTTGTATCCTACATCTACTTCTCCTTTGTGCTGGTAGCATATCTTAGGTGCAATCATCGGCAGTATCGTTATTGGGTCCTCATCCTTCTCTATCCATGTTAGCATGGGTACGTACTTGACCCAAGTCATCCAACATCTGTTGTTGTGCTCTGCAATAGTTGTAGTATCTTCTCGTGTTACGCTGTTGCTGCCAACCACTCCTATGTCCCATTTGTCACCCAGGTAAACCTTTCCTGTTATTATTATCAGTGGTCTTTCCCAACATCCTTGTTTACCAGCAGCTTCAGTGGCGTACCAATCACATGGTAGGTACTGTAATGTAACTTTCTTCTTTTCTCCTTTCTCAGGGCCGCTTGTTATGTATCTAAATGCTTTGGCATGTAGGCTGGTCTTGGGGTAGCTCAAATAACTCTTAAGGAAGTTATTTTCGTACGGGTATGTGTCACGTGATTTCCATACCAGGTGTATCGTGTTCCCTTGAAATCTCCCTTTTGTTTGGAAAAGTGACAGGTATATTATACATCGTGCTGTTTTTTCATCTATTTCCGTGGCAACAAAAGTTCGGGATGCACTCATGGCGTATGGGATCAATGAGCAGACGTAGCATCCCTCTTCTGTTGTTTGTTGACCTATTTTGGTCATGTGTTGGTACCACATGTTGTTAGAGACGTGCGCTGAATTTTGTATGTAGTTGTCAATATCTTTATTCTCTGAGTATGTGCTGCATTTAACTCTATTACCCTTGTGTCTAATTTCGCTAGTACCACCTGACGTAACACCTGTTGCAGCCGGGGGTGGGGGTATATTAGATTTGGGAACAGCAAAAATATTGATAGCATAGTTGTACCGCCATACAGAGGCAGCCACAAACCCGGTGATCATCAAAATCCCTATCATCTTTATTACAGAGGCTAGTTTCACCGGCATTTTGCTCTTACCTTGCTGCAGTCCGGCAGCTAATTCTTGCGACGTTAAAGTTGCCCGCCTGAAAATTCTCAATATGCTTGTTATTAGTGTTAGTTGTTGTTTTCAAGCTCTCCCTATCAAGTAGTCGTTCAGTGCCCAGGCGAAGAGCTGTTCCCACGCCAATCTGAGCAATCTATCTCTTAGGACAGGCAAGTATGGCCGGATGTGGGGCATTGATTGCTCTATGGCAAAGAGGAGTGCTGTGTAGTAGGCACGTACCCTCCTTCTTTTCAGGTGCTGTGGCCTTTGTATGTAATAGACAAATTGGTGCGATAATTCTTCAGGGTAGTTATTGTCTGAGGGTATCATCTACTTCTCCTGGGCAGTGAACTTTGTTAGTTATCTGCTTTCTTAATAGTACAGTAATACGCCGTACCTGTATGTGCGAGAGAAAAAAGAGAGAACATTCACGTGTTTACATGTGTATGTGCAAAACAATGTCCTTCAATTGGGTTATTATTGCAGTGGGTAGGGGGTCAATGGGCAGAGGGATTGGGGTTCAGGTTCAACTGGTAGAGGTTTCTTTACTCTTGGAACGTGTGACCATGGGGTGAGCGGTGGTTGTCTTTGGGGAATCAGGGGGGTGGCAGGGTATGGGGACACTTTGGGTGTTAGTTGCGGTAGAAGTCCCTTCCTCCGTTGGCGATGCTGTTGCTGCTCTTCCAATGGCCCTGTCGGTGACGCTAGGGTGGGTCTGGAGTTTGCAGATCTTTACGTCGTGCAGGTGATTCCAGGCACGTTTGTCTTGTAGCTTTACTGCTCTCGTTGATACCTCCTCTACCAGGTGGGGGCCAGTGAAGCGTGGGCTGTTCCACTTTCTATTGAAATTGCGAAGTAGTACGTGGTCGCCTTTGGCAATTTCGCACAGTTTTCCCTTTTCCAATTCTTCATCCGCGTCTTCTTGTTTATCACTCTTAGACCCGCCCCGCGTGCACTCGAGCTGTTGAGACACAAACACCACACTAGTAATCAAAGAAGACACATATTGGTACATTTCATCGCCAAGGACATTTGCAGTGCTCTCATGGTCGGTAAATGCTCTTGATGTTGGCGTCAGAGGAAGGCGCATTTGGCGTCCGGTCACCACCTCGTGAGGAGTGAGGTGGTGGTCGGAGCCTGGTCTATTCCTTAACTCAAATAGGGCTAGCGGAAGGCAATACAGCCAACTCTTCTTTGTTGTTTGCTGTATTTTTGCAATTGTCTCTTTTAATAGGCCATTCAGGCGTTCGCATACACCGTTGGCCTGCGGGTGATATGCACATGCAAATTTATGCTTGATGTTCAGTAAGGACGTGATATGCTGGAACATTTCATTGGCGAAATGCGGCCCATTGTCTGACCGCAATATTTCGCACACTCCCCACCTGGGAAAGACCTCCCTTACTAGGAATTTAGCTGTTCGGAATGCATCTGGGTGTGAGCAGGGCCCTGCCTCGATCCACATAGAGAATGGGCACACAACTACAATCATATACCTATTTCCTTGACATACGTTGATCATATCAACATATCCAATATGGATGTGTCGGAAGGGTCCCTCTGGCCGGGGTATGGTACCTTTTATCACCTTCAGCGTGTGACCGGCCGTGAACTGTTGACATGTGAGACAATTGCTGACAAAACTTGACACATGGGAATTTAACTCGGGGCAGAACCAATCTTCCCTAATTCGTGCTGCGATTACTTCCTTGCCTGTGTGGGCTGGGTGGTGTAGTTGGCTCAGGGCGATGTTCAATAGTGCCAGTGGCATTACCATTTTTCCAGTGCTACCCTGGCGCCATAGTGCGTCGGTTGGTGACATTGTACATCCTCTTTTTACCCATATTTCTTTTTCTGCCATGGGTGCAGCCACTTGTAGCTCCATTATCTGTGTGGCTGGGAGATGGGTGTACCCTTCTCTTACTAATAGCTCCTTAGCTATTCCCCTCCCTCTCCCTCTCTCTGACTCTGGGGAGTTCCATACCTCGCCAAAATATGCAGCATACTTCGCGTGTGCGTCTGCTGCTGCATTCCCTTTTGAAATATGATCTTCTCCATTAGTGTGTGCGGTGCATTTTACCAAGGCTAATTCTTGGGGGTCATTTATTACTTCAATTAGTTCAGCTAATAAGAGGGCATGTTGCACTGGGGTGCCGTCAGCTCTCCTAAACCCTCTTCTCCTCCACTTGGACAACCTGGAATGGACAGTAGATGTGACATATGCACTGTCGGAATATATGGTCATTCGCTTGTCAAAACTTTCCTTCAACGCCAAGATCAGTGCGACCAATTCCGCTGCTTGGGCGGAGTAATGCTGTGGTAATTGTACGCACTTCATCACCACACACACCGGCGCCTCTGTCATTTTCACCACTGCAGCCCCAGTTCTCCTAATCCCGTCACTTTGGTCAATCGTTGATGACCCATCAATGAACAAGAGATCACCTCCCTCTAGTGCATTCTCTTCAACCCTTCTGGTGCATGAATACATTTCAGTAATCTTTGTACAATCGTGTGCATAGTCTCCTTCCTCAATTACCTCTGCTATAAACCTTGCAGGTGTGCTACATCTAACAATTGATAATTCAGCTCTAGATAATATAATCTCATAACCTGACGCCCTTTGCGTTGTTAATGTGGACTTAGGCTTGTTCAATATTGCAAATAGCGCATGCTCCACAAACAGTGTGGTTGGGCACCCCATGGTGATTGCTGATGCTTTGTCTACCGCAAAGGCAGCTGCGGCGAGACCTTGTTCGCAAGGGAAATGACTTAGCATCACAGGATCTAAGTGACCGCTGTAAAACGCTACGGGTTTGTAGCCCATGCTTGTTTTTTGAGCCAACACCGCTTTCATCACTGTTGAATCGCAATGTGAAAATATGAAAAATTGTCGTTCATAATCTGGGGTGGCCAGTACTGGAGCGGTTGATATTGCATCTTTCAGTTCATCGAAAGCCTTTTTCATTTCCATTGTCCACCCCAACTTTTTCTCCCCTTTGTTAGCTTCTTTTAACCCCTCAAGTAGAGGTCCTATGTATGAGCTGTAATCAAACACCCATGCTCTGCAGTAGTTACACAGGCCAAGGAACTGCTGTAGTTCTCTCACTGTTTGTGGCAATGGTGTTTTAAAAATTGCCTGTGCTCTTTGTGGTTCAATCTGTCTCCCATATTGGGATATGAGCTGTCCAATGTAAAGTACGTGTTCCTGGCAGTATTGTAGCTTTTCCTTGTCTACCTTGTAACCTTTTTCAGCTAGTATTGTCAGCATCTTTAATGAGTCCTCTCTGCATCTTTTTTCGTTTGTGCTACAAATTATTATGTCATCAACATACTGCAACACTGTGCTTTCCACTTCAATGTTACCCAAGTCCATCTGTATTACTCTGTTAAAAATTGAGGGTGACTCGCAGTACCCTTGTGGCAATCTGGTGTGTTTTCACCTTGCGTTTCTGTAAGTGAAGCTTGTCAGATCTTGTGAGTCTGGGTGCAGTGGTATTGAGAAAAAGGCATTTTTAAGGTCGATCACTGTGAACCGTGACGCCTCTGCCGGAATGCCACACAATATTGTGGCCGGGTTTGCTGCTATTGGGTATTCTGCTTCCACTATATTGTTCAAGGGCCTGAGGTCCTGTATAAAGCGCCAAGATCTACCTTTAGCCTTGCGCACTGGGTATACAGCTGTGTTGCATGGGGATTCTGATGGGACCAATATGCCATTATTTATAAGGGCCGTTATTGTTTCACATATGCCCTCATATGCCTCTTTTGATAGTGGGTACTGTTTGACTCTGGGGAGTATTGCACCTTTTTTCAGTTTTATTCTTACCCCCCCTATGCTTTTTATGCACCCCACGTCATAGGGGCTAGTAGTCCATAATGATGTGGGTACTTTTGCCATATCCTCCTCAAAAAAGGGAACTGGGGTGGACGTGGGTGCCTCAAGTGCCATTGCAATTTTCTGTGCCACCTGTTTGTACGTCACCCTTAGCCATATTTCCACACTCATCATAAATACCATTTCACCTTCTTCCTTTTCTCCTGAGAAGAGCTCCTCATCTGACACCTGGGTAAGTCTACATCCTTCTGCTAGTGCTATCACTGCCCTCCACGCTCTTCCTTCTCTGTCTTGGGCATGCACTGCAATGTAATCAGCGGTTGCTATGATGCTCTCTATGTCCACCGAAATCACCTTTCCTTCTGGTTCGTTAGCTGGCGTTTCTGGTCTAAACAAGACGGCTGCTGGCCTCCTCCAGATCTTTCCCTCTATCCCTGGCATCCATGCAAATGCCATGTCAGTCCCGTACTGGAACAGTTCACCATCTACTGGCTCAGCCCTAATCACTGTCTGTCCACAGTATGTCTGCATAATCTGTCGTGCCATGAGCATATTAATTCCTGGAGTGGAGCAAATTATGCCGTCCTCCGTAAAGGAGATCGTCATGTTCAACCTGCTCATGAAGTCTCTCCCCATTATATTTACAGGTGAGGCCTTGGAATATAAAAGTGGAACTGACATGTCATAATCCCCTATTGATAAGGGAATGTTATCAGTAAAGGGAACCAACCCCCTAGCCCCAGAAAATCCTTCGGTGTTCATGGCTTCACCTGACATCTTGAATTTACCTTCCCTTATGCAAGACCGGGTTGCCCCGCTGTCGACAAGGAATGATAATTTTTTGTCACCTATCGTTACCTCTATGCGTGGTTCCTCCGCACTATTAGGTGTTACCGACAGGATGGGACACACCAAGGTCGTCTGTGGGCTGTCCTATTGGGGGTACAATGATTGACCACTACCTGTGTAAGGGTTGTGTCCCAGCACTGTCACCCTACCCAGTTGTGTTTGCTGTAGTTGGGTGTTGGTCTAGGTTATGTTATGCTCTTGAACTTGTGTAGGTGGCTGTACTTGCTGTGTTAGGGGTTGTTGTGAAATCGCTACCTGCTGTTGAGGCGGTAGGTATGTCCGTGGCTGTTGTTGTGTTACTAGTTATTGCCGTCCATTTGCCTGTTGTAATGTCTGCTGTTGCTGGATGCCCTGCTGTTCTTGCGGGAGCTCTTGTTGTCCCTGTTCCTTCCACAACGTTGTGCCTGGTCTCACTCTACACGTACGCGACATGTGGCCCACTAATCCACAAATCCAACACACCGGTGGTTCCCTGTTCTGCCATGGAAAGCTTCCTGTGTTGTCCTGATATGTTGGCTACCCGGTGGGGTAGGAATTCCTAAGGCCCCCCACCTGTTGTTGTGTGTTAAATCCGTATGCTCTCCCTCTCATTACTCCTCCCCTTCCCCGGTTGTAATTATAATACCCAGCTCCTGGCGTTGTGTATCCTCCTCCCATGTTAGTCGTGTATGGCTGGGGTGGCGGCATCTGCTGTGTTACAGTCTGCGATGATTGTATTTGGGAGGGGTCTTGTGCAGCCACTACCTGTGTGGGGCTTTGAGTTATTGTGGCAGGTGTAGTTATTAGTGCGCCTTCCATTATGTATTTAGTGAGTTTCTTCTGTACTAGTTTAGCCTCCTCCGTTTTCCTATCCTCTTCCTTTTTTTTCATTTTATCTTGCCATGTCCTGCAATGATGCACTATAGTTAGTTGTATTTGTGGCCATGCTTTTGCTTCCATCCCCACTACTTTCTTCAATTGTTTCTGGACTGCTTCTGGGAGTCCTTGTACTAGTATATGATAGAATATTGCTGGTGTTTTGTCCCATTGTTCTCTAGTTTCCATACGCCACTTCTCTTGAATTTCCTGGATATAATCAACAGGATCTTTGTTCTCACGCATCTTGCGCGAGGTAATAGCTCCTATGTCTGATGTGTCTGGATACTGTACCCTCAGTGCCTGCCATAATGCATGTCTGCAGTTTGCGAATGGCGCCCCATCGTGAGATGTGTTTGTTATTGTTACCCCGGGGAAGCCTGCTCTCTTCCAGATGTCATCCGCAGCATCACCTAATATTGATATGAGGAGGCCCTTTACATCTCCTACTGCCAACTTCTGTCCTGCGGTGTGTTTTTCCATTTCATATATCCATTTACCCGCACCTCCACTTAATGATGGGAGTCTACATTTTATATTTTCCTTGTCTGCGTGCTTCCAAGGAACATATTGTGGTCTAACCCCTCCCCTCTCTAGAAGAGACATTAAGTTGTGTCCCGTTTTACTCCCTGGGTTCCACAAAATCGAGTCCTCACACCCCTCTTCTCCATCCGTCTCTTCTATATCGTCAACTTCGTCCATATTTCTCCTGCTTTCCACTGTTCCTCCTCCACCACTTCCCCTTCTTTCATCATTTCCTTTATTTGTTGTGGGCGCATGTATTCGTTCTCCCTGTCTACGTCCAGGGAGGTCTCTAAGCCTTCCTGCATAGGGTGTCAGTTCTCTTGTGAAGGGCGGCCGTTTAGATGGGCATGTTGTACGTAATGAGCGTGGGGTGGTGGAGCATGCATGACGGGACGGTGACGGCCTGGCCTCACGTGTCTGCCCTTCCGTCATTCCATGCTCCCCCTCCTCACTGCTCTGCAGTTCTTCCCTTCTCCTGCAGATCCATGGTGAGTCTTTATTTGTCCGGGTGGTGTATAGTTTGTCTAGGCTTTCCCTTTCACTGTTTCTTCCTTCCTTCCCCATTTCTTCCTCTTCCTCACTACAAAAGTCAGTCATAAATGGCAACCCCCAAACTGTCTTTTTCCCCCCAATCGTTACTGTTTTTAAGTCTATTAGGTCCGTTCCTCCCTTTTCTCCTTTACTACTCGCTCCTCTTTGTGTTGATGTTGTTGATACTTCTGCTCCTCTGTATACCTCTCTCCTTACTTCACTCTCCCCCCTCCTATCTTCTCTTTCCCCTTCTTCTCTCCCCGCTATTCCCCTACCAATTTCCTCTCTTTTCTTTTTTAATTCTTCCATTACTTCACAACTCATTTTTTCTAATATCTTTTCATCTTCTTTCTTCCTTTCCCATCTCTCCCTCTCTATTATACTCTCTATCATCCTCCCTTCTTCGTATTTCCTTGTCGTTTCTGACAGTAATCTCTTCTTCCATATTGCCATTTCTTTTTCTTTCTCCTCTTCCTCTTTTTTCCTTTTGCGCAGTACTGCTCTCGATACCATTTCTGCCGCTGCCTTTAGCCTTTCGGCTTCTCTCCTTTGCTCCTCCGTTCGTTCTCTCATTTTCCCCAACTCATTCTTACCTTCTGTCCTTTCCCGTGCTCTCTATCTTTCCCCCCTCTCGAGCTGCTTAATCAGTGCATTCTGTTCATCCCTTAATTCTGCTAATCGTTCCTCCAAAGTCTCTTCCATTTTCCTTAACGGCTCTTCCCCCTTTCTTTTCCCCTCTTCCCCTTCCATTTCACTCTCCCTGGCATTATCCTCGTCCATTTTCCTCACCACCTCCTTCTCTTCTCCCGTTAATGAACCGCGTAATTTTAATAATATCTGTGCAGCTACCCACTCGTCATTTCCTATGTCCATAGTCTGCTCTACTTCGGTCCTCCCCTCCCCTGCTATCATCTTCCCATGAGCTGACCCCGTTGTACTAGTCCGCTCCCCTCCCGTGTGGCCACCTGTAGCTGTATATGGAGGCGGGCTGTATGCCGGGTTCGAGTACCCCTCAGCCGCCTTTAATGGTTCTCTTGCTATTTCTCCTAGTTCTCTTAAAGGGTACAACCCCCCTCCCTCTGTTTTCACTACCTTCGCTAGAGGTATATCGTCGCTCTGTTCCTTTTTTATTTCATTTTCGGTTGAGTCGTCACTCTTTTCTCCTCCCTCTTGTCCTCTCCCCGTGTTCAGTGTTCCTTCACTTCCCTTCTCCCCGCTCTCTCTCTCCTCCTTAATCTCCTTCTCTCCCGTTGTTTCCCCTATAATGAACATTCCGTTTGGTCCTGGTCGGGACCCCTGGAACATCCTCCACAAGTTGAACACCTCCACGTGGTGCGTTAACTTCTTCCCCTTGTATGTATTGTGCAGATGGTTTAATAGTGAGTGTTGGGTATATGGATCGAAGCTACCATTAGGCGGCCATGGTGTCGTCATTTTGTTGTCTGTCCCCTGTGTCCATTCTATGCTGTACTTGATCAACTTCTCTCTATGGGGTGATAGTGTTTTACATATGTGTTGCAGCGGGGTTGTGAGGGTGTTCCCCCACACCCCCGATCCTGTCCCGTATGACATAGTAGCGCTCCACTTGTTACCCTTCCCCTATTTGGTAGTGGTTATCTCACTAGTAGTTTACAATATACAACCTTGTACCTTTACATGGCCCCGTAAGTTTGGGGACTTGCGATAGTCCGCTAAGGAAAAATTAGTAAAATATAGTATTTACATTTGTATATTCTTTCTTTAGTTTCTTTCCTTTATACAACGCCCTTACGGCCCTCTGCGGCCGGAGCGCACGCAGCCCCCTGCGGCTGCGTGCCCCTTGTGACGATTTTATACCGCCGTCCTATTTTGACTTGCTCCTCCTCCCTCCTCTGCACTTGCCGTGGCCGGCGTTCTCCGTGCGCAGCCACGTACCTCCTTTCGCCTTCCCCCGATCAACTCATTACCGTCTACCTCCGTTTCCACGCCCTTAACACAGCTCTCCTTCCCGCCACTCAAAAATGAAAGATGCCTGGTTCTCGATATGTCCTATGTAAGCCCTGCTGGTGACGTCACCGATCTCTTCAAACTATTGGTAAGTTCTTCATATATTCTTTAAGTCCAAAATACACTCGCAATCTACCCCCGTTAACCCCACAGCTGTCTTCCTGTCACTCCTGGAACAAGGTAATCAATAATATAATCGGACTGCGCATGCTGCGTCGCCTCGCGTGTGATACGCCCCTCGACAGGAGGGCTTAACCAGCCAATTATCTTCCGTATTAGGCAACTATCTAGCTACCGCCTACAGGGAAACGTCATCTATCTATCGAGTTTCCTGCTCGAACAATAGGGATCCTCATCTACTCATTGATCAATAATTGCCAAATCATAGGAAACCACACACACACCCTTACACGTGGTCGCGACCTAGGCCAATCAGTTTCTACGAGCGGCCGCACGTGATGTTTTTGTGCTCCGCCCCCTTTTCTCCCGTAACGTAGCGGACTGCTCTCGCACTCATCCGCCTACCATTCATTTCATTGCCAACACTAAATTATCAAACCTTCGCCGCGCACCTGTGCAACACCTCCCGCCTCCCGTATTCAATTCCTCCCCCCTCCCTCACAATTTCACATTGCTTGTTGGGCGTGGCATACTCACCAAGTTCTCTTGATGCGGGGCTGCTCGACTGCGTGCACCCCTCCAGGCGGCTCGCCACCTCCCCTCGTCTGGACTACGTCTGGACACTCGCCAACCGCGGGCGGGATACTTCTCAACCGGCTCCCGGGGGCCACTATCCGGATTGCGCCGTCCGGTCTTCTCGCAGTTCCGCGATGGTCCTGTAGTCCTCAAAAGGGGGCAGCGGCAGAGGGGGCCGCGCCGCAGGGCTTCCTCGCAACGGGAGTACTTGGAAAAATAAAAATAAAAGCGGACCTTAAACAGATCTCAGCAGTGCCTCCAACTTGTCGGGGGGAAATTCTCCCGGGGCCGGCTGGGCCGTCCGCGGACCTCCAGTCAGGGAGGTCCCAACTCCTCCCGTATATCCCAAAAGATAGAGTATGAGACACACGCAAGAAGCAATGTGATTCTGCTGTTTATTAAAGAAAAACGGCAGGGATGGCCAAGGATCGTACGCGTCCGTCCTGACACTCTCTTCGCAGCGTGGGGCTCGCAGGCCCTTTTTACCTTAGCGTGACGCGCTACTTGCGTCACCTTAGCAAAATTAACAAAAAACCTATCGCCACTCTGGATTGGTTCCCCGAGTGGTAGGGTTAGTATAGCATACGTATAGAAGACTTGGTTATTGGTCAAGGGTCAGTCAGGTGGTATACTTGGGTTGTCCCTGCAGTTTGATACATAAAAATTGTTACATGAAGACCCCTGAGGATAGGTCAATGTGAATGGCGTCAGTGATAAGGGTCCCATGTTCTGATTGGTTCACCCGCGAGCCCCCCAGTCTGGGACCATCGCTGTTCCCAGCTCGCGGTGCACCTGTCATTTGCAACAATGTTTCACTATGGGTGTGTGCAGACAATGTGAGGACTTATTCATGAGCAGGAAGGCCGACTACTCCCACCGTCGCAGATGTCTGTTGAGTCGCTTAATTGTATCTGCCTGTGTCTTGAGACGGGGGACCCAGACGCCTTCTTCCTCCTGGGCTTGGCACCCTATCAAGTTCGGCTCGGTCACGTGAGGTAGGGACCGTGGTTGAGGCAGAATTCTGCACAATTAATATTATATTTTTCACTGTGTGCCGGGTTTATCTTGCAGGTGCGACCTTGGCGTCGGCTTGCGGTATGCAAGTTTGCAACGTTGTGCCCTTGACTGTCTGCTTTCGCTGGGCTCATTCTGCAGGGTCAGCAACCGAACCCTTGCTCATTCAATGTTCATGAAAGCTTTTGCTTGCGGCCTACTTGGGCCTGGTGCATAGGAGAAACCATTTAATGTAGGGCGCTGTAGGTTATGGTGTCGTATTGTTCTATCTTCAGTATCGTGTCTTCGTTATATTCCTCATTACGGTACATGGTTTTAGAAGAAGCGTGAGCAAGCCTTTTTAGATAAGTTCATTATGCGTCTTGCGTTTCTGCATTTGAAAAGCCTATGTTGAAAATAATAAAGATGCACGTCCGTGAGTGTGTCCGTCGCCTACGTCATAGCACTGAGCATGTTCTTCGTGTGAATTGATGTGGGAGTGTCCAGTGTGTATGTTGCACGACTGTGCAGACCGTTAGCTAGGTCGTCATGGCATCTCTAACGATGTGTTGATTTGGTGCTAGATGGTTTAGTCGAGTTCATCCATGCCGCAGGTGTCGGCATGTGCAGGGCAGGCTGGTGGGCATGCGGGTGGGCATGTGAGTGGGCACATTCGTATGTTCTTGTACCAGGGTATTTGGTCGTCTGGGAGATGGGCAAACTCCTCTCGCGGCGGGTGCCTGGGCCGTGATCCTCTAGGCCATGGTTGAGAGGGGATTGGTGGGAGCCTTTCACTACACCAGCAAAATCTTGTTTTCCATTAGAGAGAAGGGGCAGGAATGACACTCCCTGGCGCTGGGGGAGATACATAGTAGTATGAAATTCACCAAGCATAGATACTACGAGAGGGAGGATACGTTGGGTAACATGTTCGGTAACAAAGTATGAGTGGTGAGGAATGAAAGAAAAGTGGAAAAGATTGTTAATGGGCAAGGTCGGTTGGTTAAGCAAGCTATCCTCCATATGAAGCTAAGTAATGCACCCATTACAGACAGCTTCATTGCAGCCTTTTATAACTGATATGTTGATTTTCCTGCCCTTGGCCACGGTTTTTCATGATATCAGGAATGGAGGCCATGTTTCTCCCATGTTCTCGGAAGCTCTCATTACAGTGAATGCCAAGGAAGGATAGGATTTGAAACAGTGTTCGGCATATAGAACCAATTCGCTTTTAAATGTGGACGCAAGGATTTTCACACTGGTACTTGCATCCAGATTGGAGGCTGTTCTCCCGCAGTTGGTCAACCCAGTCCACGCTTCTTTTGTCAGGAATAGGCATGAATCTGATAATGTGCAGAAGACTTTATATCTAAATGCATCCCGGGAGGTGGGCCAAGAAAGGGCCCTGGTGCTATCCCTCGATGCCGGAAGAATTTTTACTGGGTTGATTGGTCATTTATGCAGGCAGTTTTGCGGAAGGTAGACGTGGCCAGTAAGTGGATGGGGTGGGTGGAAGCATTTTACTCATCCCTCTCTGTGAAGGTGCTGCTTAATGGTGAGGAATCGTTGCTCTGCAGAGAGGCACTAGGCAGGGATGACCTTTATCATTGCTGCATGCCGTGGTGATGGAACCCATGCACAGCTAGTGTAAGGGGCGATGAGTCGGATAGAGGGGTGGTGATTCAGGGTAAACCTTATAAATTGAGTCTGTTTGCAGACGATGCACTGTTGTATGTTACTGCACAAAGGCTCACATTCCTGCATCTCCTCTAGGACCTGAGGCCCTATGGAAAGCTGTTGGGCTCAAGGTGGTTTTTCCAGGAGGACCACTACCAGTGGCTGAATTGGAATATATTAAGAGCATGCCCATTGTGGTGAAAGAATAGGGTTTATTGCTACTTAGGGGGGGGAGGGGTATTCCGAGGGACTTGGATTTTTTCAAGTTAATTATTTGCCCCTATTGGATAGGGTACACAGAGACCTGGACAGATGGGGGGAAATGCTGTTGTCCTGGATGGCCAGATTGAGTTGTATAAAGATTATGCTTTGCCCAAATTTCTGTTTCTGTTTCAGATGATACAGATGGTGTTGCCGACTGATTTCATCCAAAAGGTTCAAAGGGCTCTGGTGTAATTACTTTGGAAGGGAGCAGAGCCTTGGATTACATAAAATACTTCCCATTTTAGGGAGACACTATAAGGTGGCTCAATATAGGGTGGTGGTAGACCATCATGACCCCCAAACACCCAGCAATGGGTTGATATCGAGGGTTGTATACAAATTGTTCGTTTTACAACAGTTCGAATTACAATTGACCTTTTCACAATTGACCGAATTGTGAAGGTCAATTGTAACATATATGTGGGGGGAAACCCCCCACAAACCCCCACCTAACGCCAAACCCCCCAAAACCCCTATATATATATATATATATATATATATATATATATATATATATATATATATATATATATATATATATATTACCAAACAGATATTACACGGCCAAGGTAGTGGCCATGTAGTTATGGTTAAGTTGCTGTTTCCATAGGAAGAGCACTTTTTGGGTGGCTTATAACTTCGCTCTCCCTGGACGGATCCTCACCAAACTTTGCAAAAAAAGTATTTGGGTCACTCTGAATTTTTGTGCAAAGTTTGATGAGGATTCATCCAGGGGGGCAAAGTTATAGGGGGGGGTCCCAAAACTTTTTTTTTTCCCATAGACTGAATGGGAAAATGTTTTTGCTCGCGCCTACAGCCCAAACCGCTGGACGGATTTCCACCAAATTTGGACCAGGAGCAGCGGCTTAGTCCCGAAAGCGTGCTTTTGCAAATTTGGTGAAAATTCGTCCAGTAGTTTTTTTTTAAATGACCAAAAAGTAGGTAAAAAAAAATGTGTGATATCTGTGTTCGGTTCGCGGACACACTTCCCTGTTCGCTCCGCGGACAGTGTCCTGATTGGCCAATCGTCTTGCGTGATGTTCGCGGACATGCAACGTGTTCGCTGATTGGACGGCGTGGAGCGTGAAGCGCGTCAGATTTTTCGGTAGCGCCCGCCATCTTGGATTCGCAGACGTCCGCGGACAGCGCGGTGAAACTGTTCAAAATGTGTATTTTGTAGAGTGTGTTGGTGTGTAGGAGTGTTTGGGGAGGGAGGGAGTGTATGAGATAGGATGAAAGTTGTGTTTTTTATGTGTTAGACGTTCTTTTTGTGTTCGATTTGTTTGCGGACATCACGGGTGTTCTGAAATGTTCTAAATAAACTGACTGGGGGGTGTTCTAAGGACTCAATATGTGTCCGTTTTGTTCGCAAGCAAAGTGAAACTGTTCTAAGAACACTCCCGGTGTCCGGGGAGTGTTCGTAGGGGGTGTCCTGAGGACGCTGTCCGTATTGTTCTCTGTCAAGTTGAATGTGTTCTAAGAACACCCGCGGTGTACTGAAATGTTCGCAAATAAACAAAATGGAGGTGTTCTGAAGACGTTTTTGAGAACACTCCCGGTGTCCTGAAATGTTCGTAGGGGGTGTCCTGAGGACGCTGTCCGTATTGTTCTCTGTCAAGTTGAATGTGTTCTAAGAACACCCGCGGTGTCCTGAAATGTTCGCAAATAAACAAAATGGGGGTGTTCTGAAGACGCTTCTAAGAATACTCGCGGTGTCCGGGGAGTGTTCGTAGGGGGTGTCCTGTGGACGCTATCCGTATTGTTCTCTGTCAAGTTGAATGTGTCCTAAGAACACTCGCGGTGTCCTGAAATGTTCGCAAATAAACAAGATGGTGGTGGTCTGAAGACGCTTCTAAGAACACTCGCGGTGTCTGGGGAGTGTTCATAGGGGGTGTCCTGAGGACGCTGTCCGTATTGTTCTCTGTCAAGTTGAATGTGTCCTAAGAACACTCGCGGTGTCCTGAAATGTTCGCAAATAAACAAGATGGTGGTGTTCTGAAGAAGCTTCTAAGAACATTCCCGGTGTCCTGGAATGTTCGTAGGGGGTGTCCTGAGAACGCTGTCCGTATTGTTCTCCGTCAAGTTGAATGTGTCCTAAGAACACTCGAGGTGTCCTGAAATGTTCGCAAATAAACAAAATGGGGGTGTTCTGAAGACGTTTTTGAGAACACTCCCGGTGTCCTGGAATGTTCGTAGGGGGTGTCCTTAGGACACTGTCCGTATTGTTCGTTGTTAAGTTGAAAGTGTTCTAAGAACTATTGCGTTGTTCTGAAATGTTCGTAGGGGGTGTCCTGAAAACGGTGTCCGTATTGTTCGCTGGCAAGTTCAAAGTGTTCTAAGAACACTCACATTGTTCGCGGACATTAAAAGTTTCCCATAGATCATAGTTGAAATGTTTGACTCTATGGATGTGATATGCTGCGGTGGTTGTTTCCAGGGCATAGAGTCTTGGGTGCATGGCCACTTGGCCATGCACCCAAGACTCTATGCCCTGGCAACAACCACCGCAGCATATCACATTCATATTTGCTTATAACTTTGGGTGAAAAACAAATGTATAAGGAACAAAGGTATTAGATACTATGGATGTGATATGCTGCTATGGTTGTCCTTATTATTGTATACTTACTGTGTGGTCTAGTAATGGGAGTCCATGTTTTTCTTCTTCATTTCTGTTTCATTTCTGTGATAAAAGAAAATAGCATGTTAGTATTAGTATTGTGTAATGACTTATTACATTGTATAAGCAATATACTTTTATTTTTTTTCGACCCTCATATTTAGTAGAGTACAAATCAGAGTACTGTGCAATTTGCTCAGTTTCTGTATTTGTTGCTAAAATCATTGGGTCTGTGGGAGAAAAAAAAATCCATGTTGGATTAAAAAAAAAACTTTTTCTGTTATGCTACAGTTTATTTGTTTGTTTGTTTTCAGTGTTCACTTGTTGTTTCTGGCTAATGCTTTATACTTTGCTTTGTTGTATTTTTTTTGGAGTAGTAACAGATTCTTCATTTGTTTTGATATTATAAAATTTTGGAGCAGTTAGATACCAATTGGCGTATTCTAACTGTCTATTTTTTTAATATATTTTAGTGGTTTTGATTTATCTATTTGGATATTGTTAAATTTTGGGACCGTTAGATACCAATTGGCGTATTCTAACTGTGTATTCTTTGCCCTAATTTAGTGGTATTCATTTATCTGATTAGTTGTTGTAGAATCTTTGAGCTGTTAGATAGCTTTTGGAGTATTCTAACAGTTTATATTATTTTAACACAAATTTATAATTTTGGGACAGTTAGATACCAATTGGCGTATTCTAACTGTGTATTATTTGGTCTAATTTAGTGGTATTCATTTATCTGATTAGTTGTTGTAGAATCTTTGAGCAGTTAGATAGCTTTTGGAGTATTCTAACAGTTTATATTTTTTTAACACAAATTTACTTAAAGGTTTAAATACAGTTTATTTATCAAATTTTGGTTTTAAGAACATCAAATAAGCATTTGTAAGATTTGCTGGTAATCTCTGCTTTAGAGTAATGGTACTATCATTACATTCAAACCATCCCCATTTCTTTTTTATATATGCAGTGTAGTGTCCTGAATTGGTTGTGGGTCCTGCGTGGTAGATTATACCTATTGTTGTTATGGTTTTCTTGTCAAGTGATATTTGACCATGTGTGAATCCAGTCAGCTTGCAGTTGTTTTTGGTACCATCTGCATTGTAACGTAGAAGCATTAGTATTACGTATTTACTATGTGTTTGTATTACTAACGTGGAGCGATTATCTGAATTGCAGGTAGAGCATAATCTACCATGGTTTGCATTTTGTACAAGTTGCTGAAATGGAATGGATTCACAATTTGGTATTGATATATATATATATATATGAAGCGTTCATTGGGGATTTCTTCTTGTGTCGCATTGTTGCAGAGAGTGCATGTATGTTTCCACATGTATGAAATCTGAAAGATTTCATTTATAGGTATGCTTTTGTTTTCCAGTACTTGTAGTAAGTACATTAGAAGTTCTTGTGGATCTTCCTGTGAGTTTATAGTGAATTTCACCATTCCAGCACAGTAGTCCAATTGTCGTCTTATTCCAAAAACACTATATGTGTTGTCAGGATTGTTTGCTGCATTTCTGTGAAGTACTAACATTTGCAAACACAATGGGTCTGTACTGTGCAAGTAAATGTTGTCAACAATTGGTGGTAATTGAAATAGAATATTCATTGCTACATTTGCATAGCAACTTACACCAACTATATTTGAGAATTTAAATGGTCCAGGTAGTTCTGTATCTAACTGCTTTTTTTGGAGTTTGTCTTCCTTCTTTAAAGAAGTACCTGGTTTACTTTCTCTAATTGATTCTTTTTTGTTTGTGGTACTTGATGAAGTATTAGTTTCTTTTACTCTCTTTGGAGGATTTGCAGTGACGTCCTGTTGCATTTCTGTTTGATTTAGTTTTCTTTTACAATGTTTTAGTTTTTGTGGAACAGAATATGTGTTTAGATGGGGAGTGTATAGTGAGCGAAGTCTATTATATGTAAAATGCAAGGAATATCAGCGTTTACTTTACTTGCATCAAAGTTGATTAGAAATAGACCGTCAAGTGTACGTAAGCGTGATAGAGCTACGTAGCTCATGCCTTCTTTAAAGACTGTGTTACCAATATCTATAATTGCTTTGTCTAGGGTAAGACCTTGTGATTTATGAATCGTGACTGCGTATGCAAGAGTTAGAGAAAATTGTTCTCTGCGTACATACATATCTTTGAAGAGAAGGAATCTAGCTGTTGAGCGTCCTATCCGTTTTACTTCTGAAAGTTTGTCAAACAGTATATTGACAAACTGAATTTTGTTGTCAAGTGGGTATGTTTGAAAGCCAACAACTGTACCCAGTGCTCCATTAACTAGTCCTTGGTCCACGTCAAGGTTACGTTTAAGCATTACTCTGCAATTTAAGGATAATTTTAACATCTTTTCTAAGCCTGCTGTGTTTGAGATTGATTTTTCTAAATTATTTAGTCTTGTTGTGGCTTGGTCACACATGGGTAGTGTCATACCATGTACATCTAGTTTGTCTGTAGCGCTAATTTCCATTATTGGTTGCATTTCTTTACTTAACATTATTTCATTGAATTTGAGACAGCTTGCAAGAGTTGGCATTAAGGCCATACAATTGACATTTTTGTGGGCTAATTGTTCCATAACATCTGTAGCACATGCATTATCACCATAAAGTGCATTAATGTGCCGGGTTTTCAATGTTGCTTCTGCTTCTTTAGAAAGTATACCAACTCTCAAACTGTTTAAAATGTTGGCATAAGTTAGATCTGCAGATTGGCGCATGTTTTCTGTTAATTCTCTGTATTGGAAATGGTGCCAAAGGTTGACATTTCCAATGCTGCCAACAGTTTTACGGCAGAGTTTGTGCCCTAATGTTTTAAAAATAGGTTCACCTTTTACTGGTGTTAATTGAGGCAGATCTCCAAAAACAATAATGTGTTTTCCTGCAAAGAGCTCTTCATAGTCTGTTTTGAGTACTTCTTGTCATCTGAGGTGAATCAAAGCTAACATCAGGTTGGAGACCATGCTCACTTCATCTATTAGTAGCATTTTCATTTGTTTCAATACTCTGCGTAATTCCATTGCAGCTTCTGCAGAAAGCTTGTAATAGTCTAATTTGCTCTGGTGTTCTACTGGCAATAGTAGTAATCGGTGTAATGTAACACCACCTACGTTGTAGGCAGCTAAACCTGTGGGGGCAGTGACAACAGCTAACAGTTTGTTGTTTGTCAATTGTTGAAGGAACTTACTAATGATTTTGATGAGGAATGTTTTGCCAGAACCACCTTCACCACTGACGTACAGAAGTATAGGTTTATAATTATGGCAGGAACATTCTTTATTTTCATGTTTTACACCATGTGCAATTTGTTTTGTTACTTCTTGAAAAATGCTACTTTGCTCATTGTTTAGTTTTGATTGTAGTATAGTTAAGTCTTCCTTATCTTCATACTGACACATGGTGTTTTCTACTTCTATCATAGCTAATTCTGCCTCATTTGTTATTAGTGGTTCTCCCAGTGGTTCTTGGCTTCCTGTTACAGAAGGTTGACTACTGTCAGGAGTATCCTTATCTAGTTGGGCTTGGAGTTCTTCTTCATGTTGCTGTTCATTGTGCAACATTGTTTTGTACTGTGTAAAGTTTACATCAGTTATAGTGCTTTCATTTGCTTTGAAAGCATCCTCATATGAGTCATAGTTATCTAGTAATTGTTCTTCTTTTCTCCATGGTTTGAAGATTTGTAGCAGGGACATGTAATATACTTCTTTATGTTGAGGAGTCTTCAATTACAATTTGATATGATTAATTAAATTTGGTTTAGTAAGTTTAACTAAGCTGCCTTCACAGTCTGTCACTCTATATTTACCTTTTTTTCATCAGGTTTCATATTATTTTTGTATGTGTAGTTTTGGGCTATTTGGTATAGACACATTTTTTCCAAAGTATTACTTCTGTTTGGGTAGTATGTTTCCAATAAATTGTTTTTTAAAATGTCTTGGCTGTTGGGATCATGTTTGGCTATTGTTTCTATATCTTCATATGGTTTTAGAACTCTTTTTCTAGATTTAGCTGGACCAAGACTTAGCCATACTATATTTTCAGATTTACCATACAATGAAGTACCAGTTAAACGATCAGCTGCTTCATAAGATCCACATTCTCTATGGGTGAACATTTTTATGCCCAAGCTGTATAATTTCTGAGATACTGTTTTATCTGATGACAGGTCATTCCAGAGGTCTTGGAGCTCTGTCTTTTCTGCTTTAGTTAAGTATACTGTGACATATCGTGCAACTGCAGTAGAATTGTCTGCAATGTACTGCACATCTATGTTTGCATTCCATAAGTGGGCAATGATTGCAATTATAATCATTGATATAGTTTTCTTCTTCTTTTCTTTTTATGTAATATGTATTTTTAGGTGACTTACCTTTAACACTATGTCTAACTGAAGACATGAGGTTGTTTACTTGACCTGTATTTGTAACTGGTCTAGGGAAACCAAATCGGCATTTGGTGTAGTATTTGCCTTTGTTTTTGTATTTGCGACGACAATATTTTCCACATTTGTGTCTTTGAAATTGTAAAATTTGTGCATGAAGATCACTATTTGTGGCTTCTGATGGAATTTCACAAGTGACATATTTTTCAATAAACTGTAAAACAGTGGCATCACTGTCTTGACCAAATTTAGGAGCATCTTTAATCCATAAAAGCATGTGGATATGTGGTGCTCCTCTGGCTTGGTATTCTTTTCTCCAAAAGAAGTGTTGAACTTCTCCAAGGGGAGGAACAGTTTTATTACAAATAAAATGTAGCATAGCAATGAAGCGATGGTGAAAATATCTTGAAACATTAACAGGATCCAAAGAACAAAGTTCTCCAGGTGTTAGAATATCTATGTTTGTTTTGTTTTTATTTGATATGCGTAGGAAATCATGTAAATCTTCCCATGCATATTCTGCACAACTTAATGTAACAAACCAAGTGGGTGGGCCAAGGTTTCTGATCATACAACGTACATCTCCATGACGTCGAAACCAGTACTCTTTAGTACCACGCATATTTGCTAATAGATTTGTAATATTTGATTGTAAAACCTCATCCTTTTGTTGCACTTTCTCTAATAATTGTGTAGCTGTCATATTTTGAAAGTGTGATCCTGATTTTAATATGTGTGCAACTCCGTAACATAAAGTTGCTAGTTCACTTTCAAAGAGTAGGTGGAATATGTATTCCACATTTTGTCTAAATCTGGGATCTTCAGAATACATCCGTAATGAGCGGTATTCTGAAGCTGATATTTGAATAGGTCTATCATCATACCTTCCTCCTTTGCCAGTAGGAAAGAGTAGAGGAAAAGCACGTGCTTCTATACTTTTTTCCCATATACTGATTGGCGATCCTCTTGTTTGACGCATTTGGTAAGTTTCCAGTACATCTTGTACGGTGTCATTACAGTGCAAAGGATGAATTGTATAATGGTCTAAAGTATTTGATATTGTAGCAGGATCTAGTAGCTCAAATTGACCCGCTTCTTGTGTTTCTTGAATTATTTCAGTTGCATCTTTCAAGTTTTCTTCAATATTAATTTCTTTGTAATATTCATTATTCTCTTTAAGATATTGGAAGGCTTGTCTAACTTTATGTAAATCTACCAGCTGTTGCCATATTTTTTTGTCTTTTGTAGGTACTCCATTTACTAATATAATTAAAGATTGCTGCATTGGACGTTGCACTCCTAGAGTATGCACATTTTCTTTTAGATTTAATGGTAAATAAACTACTTTTCCACGAATGCCTTTTACCAATTCAGAGGGAGGTAATTTTGCTGTTTTTGGTTGAAGGCGTATTATTGCTTGAAATGGGTGTACTGTTTGAATTATGATGCTTTCATATAAATTAAGTTGTTGTAGAGGTTTTGGTACTGGGTATAATTCCAAATTATTTGTGATAGAACGTGAAGGAGTTTGGTTGTTGTCAAGTTTTGTAGTGCAATAACTGCAAAGTATTAAGGGCTCAGTTATTTCATATTTGTTTTCTGCTACAAGGTAGAGAGCTAATTCAAACCATTTAGAATCTTCATTGTCTTCTATTTTGTATGATAGGTCCACAGTTTTTGTGTTACTTTCATAAAAAATTCTACGGCAACATACACATACATGGTTTGGTACTTCAGCTGATGTACTTTTAAATTTTAGTAATTCTTTTTTGTATGTGTTTACCAAAAGGTTGCCATGTGTAGAATTGTTGCTTAATTGGTTTAAAGCTATTTCATTCTTTAAATGGCTTTCACTTCCAAAATATTTTTTCTGGATATAGTGAATTTCTTCAAGTAGGTCTTTTGCTGTACCATGTAGAAGGATGTTATTTAACTTTGCTAGTGCTAACGCAGGACTTTTAGCATAGTACATTTTATAGACTAGATTTCTTATAGTTGAATGATGTGTTGATATCCTTTTGATATCATGGAAAGTGGTTTTACAAGTAGGTCCTGTAATGCAGGCCAATGAATGTCCTTCTAGTCCCGTGTACTTGCGCACTGGACAGGTATCTATATTTTGCAGTATTTCAATTTTGATTTTGTCTTTGCTTTTTACATATTTATTGAGGAATTGGCGTAAAGATTTGAAACATTGTTTGGGAATGTTACACATTGACGTGCATGACCATTTGTACACTAGACGTTCTGATTCAGTTGAATGGAGGGGTAATTCTAAGTTTTCAGGGCATACTTTTGTAAGAAGTACTTCTTGTTCCATTATGGTATTATTCACTTTTTCATAACCTCGACCACTGCTATGTATGGCAATTGTATTAGTTTGCTTTTGTTTGTACGCTTCTTCATTAAAATATGGTTCTGTGCTTGTAGTGTGATTCCATTCACCTCTGCTGATACTTAAGAAGTTCTTTCTGTTGATATTTCGCTTATTGAGAAGTCTTTTTTGTAATTTAGTTATTAGTTTTGTTAGTGGTTTCATTTTGTTTAACAGTAAAATAAATACATTTCTTTTGAGAAGAATTGCACTGTCCATCAATGCTTCTAAGATTAATTTCCTACGATAGGTTTTAAGCTTTGAACCTGATTTCTCTCCTGTTTTTATAAGATTTTGAAGGACTTTGTGACAGTATATTTTGGCTAAAATACTTTTCTTGGTATGCTTACTTTGCACTATATTAAAATTTGAAGAAGTAGTTTTATCTGTACTGATAGCTGATTTTCTGTTAATTGTTTTTTGGTTTGTTTTACATTTTGATAGAGGAAGCAAAGTTGTTGTACTTGAAACTTCTTGTGTTTCACTAAATGATCGTATTAGCTGTTTTGTTTCAACTTTTTTTACAAATTCTGCTAGAGATGGATGCTTATGTTGGACACCTTTATTTTCATTTGCTCTATTTTTGCGTTGCTTTCTACTGACTTGACTTTTGGTAGGCATTCTTTAGGGTCTGTTGAAAAAAATAAAGAAGATATGGGTTGGGGTGTTCTGGAATGTATGTGTGCTGTGTGCATGAGTGTTTGAGTAAAATGATAAAGATGTATGTAATGGTGTGTGATTGTGCATTGGGAACTAAAACTAGTAGGGATAGGTATTCTTGAATTTATGTGTTAATAAACTGGGGTTCAGATGACAAAAAAAGTAAGCTAGTGGTGTGGAAAAGTACAAATAGTACATCTAATGTATACAATTAAAACAGTTGTTTGTTCTATAATATGAAAATTGTAGTGCTTCAGTTGGGTAATTTGTGTGTCCAAAAATAGAAATGTGTGGGCCATTCTGGCTGTAAATCGCTGTTTAAGACATGGAAATTTTTGGACAAAATGGTACAAAATCTCTATTTTCAGAAACCGAAATAGCTCGTATTAATTTTATAGTATATTTGATTAATAATACAAATATTATGGTGATATTTTACTTACTTTTTTTAATAAATGAACAGGTAACTTCTTAGTTTTTCTTTCTTCTTCGAATTCGGCTGCTTCTTTTCACGAAACTGGTCTTCACTGCAATTGTAAACGCTTCAAATTAGTAACTTTGTTTATATATAACACTGTTTTTAATTTAGATATTGATTTTTTTAATTGAAATCCTCAGTGCCTTCTGTAAAACCATTAAACTAATTTATTTACATAAGATACATTGCATCAGTTCAGTACATATGATATGTTCTTAATGAACAAATTGTATTGAATGACTAATCGTAGCAAAAAATCTGTCTTGTGAAATTTATAATATATTAGTGAATACCACTATTTCTGTAAGTAAACTGTTCTAGGTAATAGCGCCTCAATGTCATGTCTAATTTAAAGTAATTAAGTAAATAAATAAATAAAAACAAAAAATATGAAATTGTATAAGTATTTTTATAAAGGTTTAAACATAGATTGTGTTTGCATGCAATTTTGTTTGAATATATGTAGTCTATATATTTCATTTAAAAAATGTTAGTTTAACATGATTTGAGTGTGTGTGTATAAAGAAAGTAAAAAGTATAAAGGTTTATAAGTGATAGTTGATTTTAGGAAATTGAAAAAAGTACAGTAAATTCATTTTACAGATTTTACAAGGTAAAAGTCTGATTGAATATGTGTTCATCTACTATACAGAAAATATGCATACCTGAATTTTGTGTTCATGCATATGGATATGCATGGAGCTGCAAGTAGAAATCTTGAAGACTTGTACAGTATTTCTGGTAGATGCTGCTTGCCAATGATATGACTCTTGTACTCAGAGAGATTCAGAGTACATTTGCAGTGCTGATCTATGATGATGCAGTTAGATGTAGAGGTCTTGAATGTGATTGGTGCATGGTCATGTGATTTTTGAGGTACATCCAATGAGGGAATGGCAGAGAGAGTGTAGTGGAAATGGTAGAAGGGCTGTTCATGTTACGATATGTCCGCGGACATGGTGGTAGTTCGCGGACATCGGGAGTTACATCCGGGGATTTTTGGGTTCAGAAGTCATGCAAATGAGAATAAGCACTGAAAGGGATTGGTCAGGAACGTTTGGTGGGTGTGTTGTGCCAGGAGAGATTTTCTCAGATACTCTTTTTGCTGAGAGAACAAAAGATAGCTATGGCTGTGTGTTTCAGAAAACAGATTGTTTGGATTTTAGGAGATTCGTGGATACATTGGTTGAAGGTGCATGCAGAAAGCTGTGGAGTAGCTGTAGATCTTGGATTCCCACATGTGGAAGTACACTGGCATGGAGTACATGGAATGAAGTGGTTGGACTTGCTACCTCCCTGTGCTACTTTGGAGACAGAGCAACATCCAGACATAATTGTAATTCATTGTGGAGGGAACAGTTTAGGACATGTGACTGGAATCTTTTTGCAATTTGCTATGAAAGAAGGACTTAGGAAGATTATGGGCATGTTTCCTAATTCACAAGTGATATTTTCACGGATTGCGCAGAGACAAATGTGGCTTCGTTCTTCTTCATTTGGTCCACAAATGGAAAAAGCAAGGCACAATGTTAATAAGGCTGTTTGTGGCTTTCTAAGAGATTTTGGCATGTCTTCTTTTCACAATGAAAATATTATGTTTTGTAGTACATACATTTTTCACAGAGATGGAGTCCATCTTACTTATGCTGGCAATCAGATTTTTCTGAGAAATGTACAAAATGCATTGCGACCTTTTTTGGAATTACAACAACGATTTTGAAGTAGATGTTAAGCATTTACAATTTTTGACTTACAAACACCACCCAAAGGCTCTTTTCAGAGCCACCACTTCTTTCCAGAGAAAATTACAATGTTTGTGATGGAGTAGCAAACCAATTTTTTTAATGTTCGCGAACTGTCCGCGGACTTCTAAAAAATACAAAGAGCCCTGCTTCATTTATTTTCATGTCTATTTTTTAACTGGGAAAGGCGGCTCTGAAAAGAGCCTTAATTTTTTTTTGATTTTTGTAATTTTGTATTTTTTTTGGTTTTTCAGACACGACACACTAGGAGAGGAGGGTAAAGGAGGGTAAAGGGGGGGACACCAACCACAGGGATAAGAAAGGGCGAGCCGAGAGAGGAAGATGTAGAGTGGGTTTTATTTGGGTAGTGAGCAGGTCTTCTCGTGCTCTGAGACGATAGTCTCAAAAGCACTCCGAAGTCGCTCCCCCCTGCAGAGTACTGTGTCACAGTACATACATACAACTGTGACCCTCTAAAGGTAAGGGTCATCAGCATTCTGTATGGCCTGTGAGGCAGCTTGAGAAAGACGCTGTCCCACAGAGGTGGTCCTTGTGGTGACAGGATCAGAAACAGAGTATGAAGTAGAGGAAATCAACCTGCTACGTTCTTCGCAAGGTACAACCCTGCGAATAGCCCCAGAGTGAAATGACCTCAGGTGTCACTTCATAGTAGTGGTCCCAAAGCTGTACTTACCGTGCTTCCCGCGACTGAGTATCATTTTGCACTCATTGCAGGTAACACGGTTCGCACGCGCCTTAGGACCATTCCCATGAATGGTAAATAACCGCCACACCCAAGACTCACGCCTAGTGTAGTAGGGATTTCCTCTACCTCATTCTCATCATCCTCTTCTTCCTCCTCCCCATCCTCACTCCTGTTCCCATCTTCATGCCCTTGGGAAGGTGGTGGTGGTGGAGGAGGTGGGGGTGGTGCTGAAGCAGGTGCAGCACCAAGTGGCAGTTCAGCAGCCAAGGATGCCATCTCGATGATGGTGTAGTCTGCAGGTGGCAGCAAAAATCACTGTGTTCTGAAGAATAGCCAGAAACACAATGGGAATAAGCTCTTGGGCGTGGTCTTTTGTAGGGGTGCTTGTGCGCGGTCCGCGGACATGCACACTGTCCGCGGACAGATCGAACACAAAAAAAGGATCGGAAAGTTTCAAAAGGTATTTAGAAACTCAAGATTGCTATGTGGGACTTGTGCCAGGGTGAGATTTTATTGAAAAATATTATGGATTAACTGAAAATGTACTTTTAAATTGTTCGGGGACACGAACAGTGTCCGCATTTCAGGACACACGATGAGCGTGGGCACGGTCATATGATCCGTTTGCGAACTAGTCCGCGAAGGAAGCGCCTGTCCGCAGGACACCAAGTGCACGGAGATTGGTTAGCGCATGCGCATTGATGTCCTACGGACACTGTTCGGGTTCTGAAGTAATTAAAAGTGCGTCACACGTAAAACGAACATTTCAGGACACCGCGTGTGTTCTTAGAACAGTTTAAACTTGGTAGCGAACAGTAAGGACAGATATAGTGTTCTTCAGGACACGTGTAATTTCATTTATGTACGAACATTTCAGGACACCAATTGTGTTCTTAGAACAGTTTCAATTGGGTAGCGAACACTACGAACAGGTATAGTGTTCTTCAGGACACCTCCCTTTTCGTTTACGTACGAACATTTCAGGACACCAATAGCGTTCTTAGAACAGTTTGAACTTGCTAGCGAACACTACCGGACAGGTATAGTGTTCTTTAGGACACTTTAATTTTTGTTTGTTTACGAACAATTCAGGACACCGCGCGTGTTCTTAGTACAGTTTCATGTTGCTAGCGAACACTACGAACAGTTGTACTGTTGCTCAGGACACATCATTTTCGTTTATTTACGAACATTTCAGGACACCAATTGTGTTCTTAGGACAGTTTTAAGTTGATAGCGAACATTACGGACAGATATAGTGTTCTTTAGAACACTTTAATTTTTGTTTCTTTATGAACATTTCAGGACACCACGTGTGTTCTTAGAACAGTTTCAACTTGCAAGCGAACAGTACGAACAGGTGTGGTGTTCTTCAGGACACCTCCATTTTCATTTATGTACGAACATTTCAGAACACTCGCGCTGTCCGCGGACAATTTTATTTTTTTTTTTAAAAAAAAAAAACAGAAACTATTCACAATACAATATAAAAATTAAACTTTATTTAAAATATATTAATAATTTATGACAGAGAAGGTGAGGCAGAAACAGAAACAAAAACAGGAGAATTTGGGGTTTCAACATGATTGGTATTAGGTGAAGAAGGGATGGAAGTCTCATCAAAACGTTTTGGATTATGGAGAGGGTTTGGGGATAATTGACTGGGATATGGTGAGGAGGGACAAGTACATGTGGGGCAATGGTACGAGGTTTTTGGTTTGAAATGATTTTCTACAAAAGTTTTTAAATTATTAAAATTAGCCAACAATACATCCATTTTTTCTTCTATATTGTGAAGACTGTTATCCATAACAGGGTTTTCTGAAGTTTTTTTCTATTTTGGTATGCTCTGTACAAAAAAATAATATAAATGTTAAATGTATATAAAAAAAAATGGTTTATATTATAAAGTGTTTACCATTAGTTTCACTATCTTGTGACATTTCTTCATGTGGGAAATCGTCCTCTAGCCATTCCAGAGTACTAGACATTTCTGTGAGAAAAAAAAAAAAGATAATATATTTTTTAATCTAATACAGAAAGTTTATAAATATATGAGTAAAATGAAGTACACTTACTATTTCTGGTAAGATAAGTCCTATGTATTCAGTGGGTCTGGTCTTGTTCTCAGTTCTGTTGTGTCTGTGAGGTAATTATGTTAGAAGCCAATTTATCCTCTTGTGGTATATTCCATTTCAGAACATATTGTATTTAAATGAATGGTTAGTGTGTTACATATATGGGTTACATTTCTTATGTATTACTATATATAATGTGTTTGTGTGCTGCTTTTTGAATTTGTTAAATGTTCCTATATTATCATATAACAATCAAACATACCCTACCACCCCCCCCACAGTTTTTAGGTAGTGGTACTGTTCTCCGAACATGTCCGTGAACATTAAATAAGTTCGCACACATCAAGTTCATAAGAAGAGATCTAGTCAGTTCCATATGACATGTATATAAAGTCAACGTCATTATTGTTAAGTTGTGCTACTAAAGAACTATGAAATTCAGTGAAAAAACTTTGTTAAAGGGACGTTATGGTTAAGTTGCGCTTCTAAAAACCTATGAAATTCAGTGAAAAAAACTTTGTTAAAGGGACGTTATGGTTAAGTTGCGCTTCTAAAAACCTATGAAATTCAGTGAAAAAACTTTGTTAAAGGGACGTTATGGTTAAGTTGCGCTACTAAAAACCTATGAAATTCAGTGAAAAAACTTTGTTAAAGGGACGTTATGGTTCCAAGTAAAACCGAAAAACCGTTGAAATTCGACAGTTATGGTAAGCTAAGCAACCATAACTCGCGCCATCACCGTGCACTGCTAAGACTAACACCCAGGACATCAAAGATGACATCACAAATGTTTTATATATATACAAATATATACAAATGTTTTATATATATATATACGGTCAATTGTGAAAAGGTCAATTGTGACCCTTTAAATTCGGTCAATTGTTCATTCGAACAATTGTAAATGAACAATTTGGGTAATACCGATATCGAGAATGCATCTTCGGCCTCAGTATCTCTGGGAGAATTTTATGGGTCCCATAGTGAAGGGTCCCAAGGCGAGTGAGGGAAAATCCAGTTTTGGCGGTATTGTGGAGTTTGTCATATTTGGGTAGACACATGAGATGGCTCACGTCAGGGCTTTCTCCCCAGAGCTGTATTTGGGCCCCGCCATTGCAAGACGTCATCATTGAGCCTTTGAGCCTCCAGGGGTGGCATAAGGCTGCCCTGGGCAAGGTGGGTCAGGTGTGGGTAAAGGGTCAGTTTATATCATTGGAATAGTTGCAAGAATGGGTTAATATTGGGAATCTTTTGGTCTTCCGATACTTGCAGCTCAATGGGCGATATATGGATCCGAGGTGGTGCGACAATTTGTGGAGGGAACTGACACCTTTTGAGAAGATCCTGATTCAGAAGCAGAGATCTAAGGGATTGCTGGCTAGCCTGTAGAATGAATCAGTGCATGCTGAGCCACCCCAAGCCCCACTGAGTGTAATGCACGGACGAGCTGGTGGAAGGATTTGGGCAGGGATATTATGGATGAGTTGTGGGCTGTTATGTGCCGTAAAGTGTCACACACCGTGGTCATTCTACAATATAGGTGGCAAGCTGTTAAGCTGTTACACAGGTGGCACTACCCTCTGACTAAGCTAGCAAGGATGTGCACAGGTGTTAACCCGAGCTGCTCTAAGTGGGGTATGATTAAAGCTGGCTATTGGCATTTGTGGTGTTAATGTGTTGAGATACAGAAATACTGGACTGATGTTCTGTCCTGGAAACGGGAGCTTGATGGCATCTCCAGGGTCCACTCTTCGCTTCTGGTCTTATTGGGGGTGGAAGATGAGGAGGTGAAACAATGGGGTCAGCATCATATTCCTCATACTCTCTTGGTGGCAGCCAGGAGGTGTGTTGTGCGACAGTGGAAAAGGTCTAATGTGCTTGATGGTGAGGGACATATATTCCATGGAATAACTTACTTATCTTCACGATAAAAGTACGAAAAGCATACAGTAGTGGCGGATCCCTTTCTTCAACACATATGGACAATATAGTTGCTTATGCATGATTGCTTGGTGCTGTATTTTCTGTTTGTATTCGCATTGGACACTCAACCTGGATAGGGGTGGGAGGTGGAGGGGGGTCAAGGTTGGGGAGAGGAGGAGAAGGACGGTGGGGAAGGATGTTAAAGAGGCAATATAGCTGAGGCCCATAAAGGTTGTTTGCTTTGTTTGTAATCCCATTATTCCTGACTTTGAAAATTGCAATAATTTTGAAAGAAATATAGACTTTTAAGGCAGATGAGAAAGCATAATTTCACCATTCCTTCCGATACATGATTCATTAGGATAACACAAGGCCACTAGCTTAACGCTTCATATCTCAGTATTATTAATCGCCTATTTCAGTCTCATACTAAAAGAAAAAATCATTGGCCATTGTAGTATCATCACTTTTTTTGGAACTTTGCTCCATTTCCTTCCACCACATACATACTATTTGTACTCATTTGAGCCTCCCAAAGTCATAGTTCAGAAGGTTTGACTCGACATGGCCACTGACACTAAAAGGAAAATCTGACAAGCTGTCTTCGGTAAAGGTAGACATTGCTAGAGAATACATTGCTAGAATACAGTGAAAGACAGCCCACAGCACAGCTTCAATCAATGCTTGTGACCTCCCCCACTCCGAATTGTCTTTGTGAGCATTCCACAGGCATGACATTCCAAGACTCCTCTTATTTTATAGCGCATTGCTGACATGTTAGTTAGAGGGGCAAAGAAAAGGGGGAGGAAGAAGCAGAAAAGGAGGGAAAGAAGGAAGTGGGGAATGAAGGAAATGAGGTGCATCCTGCAGACTAGGAAGTTTCAGCATATGTGTGCTGCATTCATTCACTTTCGGGCACGTCTTATATCTATGATCCCCACTCTCACCAATGTAAGGCAGTCATGCAATAACCACACAAAAAAACGGTTTTCCCTCATTTTTCAATATTACGTTAAGTTGATCAGCAGATGAAAATTGCCCAACATTTAGCAAACAAAATCAGTTCAATTTACTTGACCCTGCTTTTTATCTATACTATCTTAGCAAATGTATTGCTATATGGAAACCATACCCCACAATACGATATTTTTCACACAAGTGCACTTACCTAAGCATATCTAAGCACACATCCCCACTCTGAAAATTATTCCATACAACCTGCTCAGCCAGACATGAACATGCAGACCTCCGACTTGACCGCAGCCTTGATACAATCAACCAAAGAGCTACAGCTCAAGCATAAAGCGACACAAAACAACATCAGATCACCCAAAGTGAACAATTATAAATCTACCATGAATCTATGGTGAAAGATCCAGGACATAATACATCAATGAAATGCCTTCTCCAGTATGTGTTACAATGTTTAGTTTTTAAGGGATATGGCTGGAACTTTAACACCTTACTCATTGAAATGGGTTGCAGTCTATCACGGGCATCAGTTATCAGCATTCAGACTACTAACACGCTGTGTACACACAAATAGTTTGAATTCACAGTCATGAGATGTCAAACGTTGAAGAGGTATTGTAGACAGACAAATGCCAATTGAATAATTATTCAAGATATATACATTTGAATGGATCTACCACCCAAAAATTGATTTTTTTATGGCATGTTATATTATGTTGATTTATACCATGCACCACTGTCATTTGCATGGCCTTCAGGTGCTCACGTGGCTCTGTAAGAAAAGTGAGTAGGTTTGGTTAGTGAGGGAGGGAGGGATAGGGTACAGGTTGTGGTCATCTGTAGTTACGTGCAGAACCAGGAGAAGCTGGCGTCTGTGCATGTGAGCTTTTTCAGTGTGCTTTGGGTGGTGTCGAGTCTATGAGTTGTTTGTTGTTCTGCAGATATTGAGTATGTATCATGATTAGAGAGGGGTGTGTGGTTTGAGTATGTGAGAGATTTCGGGGTGTGGAAAAGAGAAGGGGGCTTAGTTGGTTGGCTTCTGGTGATCTCTGGGTGTTCAATAGTTGTATTGTTTGTTATTCATTCTGTATTGTCCCATGTTTGCTTTGGCCCAGGAGCATGGTTTGTAGGGGTGCATGTCTATGTTTACCTCAGCGAGTTGAATAGCCATGTTATTAGTCATTTTCTGAATGTTAGGTGGTCTTCCATTGTTCTTTTTTCCTTTGGTATTGGGTTCCATTGTTTAGCTATCAGATAGGAGACGGCGGTTCCTCCAAATGTCCTATTCTCATAGTGTCTTGTCTCAATTTCGATATGCTTTGAGGCTTATTATAAATCATGAATTGATCCAATTCCAGTGTGTTTAATAGTCGCTCTAGATACATCAAGCGATTCAACATATTTTGTGCAGGTCAAATATGTGCACTTGGTAGATACTGCAAACTAACCACTTATAAAAGGATTGCTCACAAATGTGACTTTGATACTAAGATTGTGAATAAAACAAAATGTTAATGAACATTCACTTAATTAAACTTGCCATATCTTATATCATCTTATCCAATAACAACTGCATGCCATGGATGGGATGGATATACTGGCATGTGCCAGGTGGTGTCCGATGAACATTTGGGGAACAGAGAAAGAAAACAATCCTGTCTACTTGATCAAGAAGTCAAAGCTGCGAAATACTGCCAAAGCCCATGTTTCCTACATGACAATTGCACATATCTGCCCATCCTTTACTGACTCCTGAAGGTCCACAGATTTTGTGTACACATAGTAAGTGGCTGAGGATTATGATCCCATTGTTGGCAAGGAGGAGGTAGGGCAATTGGAAAGAGAGTTATTGAATAGGGTGCTGGTGGTTTAGGAAAGAAGTGCAAGTTCAATATATTCTCTCCATGGATACTCTTTTACTTTTACTAGCTACAATTCTATATCGCTGATACACATTCATTTCTTTAGCCCTTTGCTGAACTGAAGGTGTTTCAGATATGTTCTAATTGAAACCTGAATGCTGCAACAGTTGGCTGTGGCATAGCACGAGAATGCTTGTTTTCTTGTTTTCTCTTTGCAGGCTATATTGGCCAAAGCATGGAGACGAGATGGCTCAGAGGTGTGCCCACGCCTCCAAAATTGAAGAGTACTGCATTGAAGCACCTGGATGTTGCCAAACTTATATGTGAAGCGTGCTGTCTTGAAAAGAATTCTGGTTGGAATAGTCAGACAATCTAGTTGTTTTTAATTATTGGAGAGAGATGTGCACCATGTTCTGTCTTCCAATGATTAAGTGTTCTGCAACATGTGTCTACTCCAAATACTAGCTATAACTGGAACCAGTCTAGCAGGCTCTCATGTACCTTTCCCCTACTCTTTCCCTGTGCCTTCTTTCTATCTCTTTCTCTCTCTGTATGTATTTGTCCCTCTGTGTTGCAAAGTTGTGGTGTCAGGCAATACTCCCTCTAATTATATTTTTCTCTAAGTGCAGACATAGTTGCCTTTCGTGCACACTTTATTTTCCATGTGCATAATGGACTCACAAGGTAAGCCACTTTGTCAGCATGTGTAGTTAGTGAGCTACCATCTCTGAAGAGAGTTTGGAAAGGAATTGCCCCTTCCAAACCACTGCAATTATTTACAATTCTGCATAAAAGGTGCATCTTATAACACTTTTTCCAATTACATAGGCTAAAAAAATATATATTTTATATGTGATTATAAAGAGAACTCATCAACCAGTTCAAGACCTCAAGATATGCCACAGTAGCTAGCAAAAGTACTCCCATGCAGAGAAATATGTGTGTTTTTTGCTACTGGAAAAATGCTCATGTGTATTACAAAAAAACAAATATTGCTTTTCATAATTGATGTGGCTATCAAAAAATAATATTGGATACGCTTTTTGCAGAAGGAATAAAAGCAACTTAAAGGAATGTGTCAGAAAACATGTCAATAGGAGTTCATGTGCCTCTTTATGTAGGAATTCCAGGGCCATGAGAACATGCCTTTCATAATTTGTGTAAGGATGATAACTGCATCAGAATAACTGCACCACAGAATATGATGATCACAATTCCCTGGCTTCTGCTTACTATCCACATTATGTTGTCCTGTGAGTCACTCAAAACCAGCCTTAAAGCTAAGAGACATATACATCATCCATTTGTAATCCCTAAAAACAGTAAATGTGTTCAATATAAATGGGAAGCAATGAACACATAGGAACCAACCCCTGACTTCTGCCCACAACGCTGATATTTTTTTAATCAATGACCAGCAAACCAGTGGCATAGGAAGGAACTCTAGAAATACTTCTGACCAATCTCAAGACAAATTTTAAGGGTAAGGGCAAAGAACATCTTTTTAATAAGCATAAACTATCCCTGTTGGCAAGGATCTGCATTATTTTACCGAACCCAAAGGTTCGACTCCCAAAAGTTCGAATATTTTTTCTTTTTTAAACATTTTCAGCAAATATATATGTGGGGGGAGACACCCTGCAGCCCCCACCTTACCCCTATACATTTATTATACACTTTACCCCCCCATATATATATATATATATATATATATATATATATATATATATATATATATATATATATATATATATGCGGAAATTTGGAGGTCAGACTTTTGGGAGTCAAACTTTTGGTATTCGTTCCTTTTGTACAATACCCGTTGGCAAAGCCAATTACATTTTATTCTCACTGAAAAATCATTTCACTCTAAGTAGGAAGCAAATTCTTATCAGAGCCTTGCTTGTAACCCTGACATAGAAAGTAAAATGATAAGGCACATAATACAGCCTATAGATTTGCCCACCCTTCCTCACCACAGCCTAGACAAAATTCAACAAGAGATTTACTGAGGTTTCTTATAGAGCCCTGTTGAAGTAAATCACATATGTATGCCTTTTAGTTTAATAGTATCAATGCTTAGAGGTACAACAGCTTCAGAGCCTTCTTCTGTAACTAGAGATCCCTCTGTAATTCATTGCTATCAGTTAAACAAGATGCAGGGGATGATACAGTCAGTAAAAACAGAACACATGTGTATATTGAAATGCCCCAGCAGCTGACTATCGAAAGACACAGAAAGTGCAGTTCTCCAGAATGTTGCTAGAGTTTCCTTTCCTTCGGCAAACAAACACATTTTCTACACTGTACTGTACTGCCAAAACAACTGACTTGGATTTTGAAAGTTACTGATCTGTTCATCACCCGCAAGGAGTGTTCTCCGATGCCCTTTCACCCTTCTCCGTCTCGTGTGCTTGCCTCCAATACTAGTTGACAGGGCACTGTAAAATGTGAGAGATTGTAGCAGTAAAATAATCACCGGGAAATGTGCATACCCATAACACTTTGCAAGCAAAGCATACTCAGTGTCTCACCATGATATTATATGCATTTTAATAAAATGTCATGAATCTGCAGGTACACACTTATTTTGCAGAGCATACAAGATTGTTTGCAACTTATTCCACCCTTATATTGTTGGGTAGGATTATACAACTGACAAGTGAGATTGTTTATTTTTTAGCATTGAGTTACAATATAATTTGTTACGGTATATGCCCAATGCAACTCTGAACACTTAGAAAAGATGCAGATTGTGTGAAAAGCATTCTACTGTCTGAATATCCATTGTCCTAATGCTATAGATGAGGAATACCTGGCATAGCCCATACCTATTATCCCTTGAAGGCCAAGCAAATGATATTGCAATGTTGCTCTCCACTTATAGGGTAATGTTAGAAATGCTAAAGTAGGAGACTCTGAGCATGACATTGGTCTACTCAACATCCTTAGAGAGCAAATTAATATTTCAGTTTTATAATGTGTAACATGCAAGGGACCACTTCAAAGCGATTGTGTGACATATGTACTAAGAGTAGGAAGCATGGGATGAGGTTACATATCTAGCCTATTTACCTAAAGTCAGTATCCGATATTTGAGATAATTAGGTTACATAGTGAGGGTGATGCTTTTATTATTAATACAATTAGTGTATTTAATGAACGTGAACCTGGCTTCGGTAATCATCAAAGTGCTTTACAATTGTAGGGGGAAGAACACGGTGAGGGAAACAGAGAAAAGGGGAGTGAGAGCTAACAGGGGAGAGCAACGGCAGAAAATCTGGAGCAAGGGATCTACAAGCAACCAGGGGAGGAGACAGTGTGGGGCCGCAGATCACAGATACTCGGGTACGGTGGGGAGTGGAGGGTGTGTAGACCTATGTGTTACGGAGGAGCGATTCCTTGAAGAGGATAGTCTTGAGCTCTTTACTGAACTTTAGCAGCAATGGGTTTAGTCTCATGTTAACGGTAGGAGGTTCCAGAGTCATGGAGCAGAGACAGAGAATGCTGTTCTTCTCATTCTTTCCTTCCAGCACCGTCGGAGTTCAAGCATTCACATTTCCTTACTTCTGGTGGATTGCAGGCCTCTGAAGATGCTGAGTTTCCCAGTGAGGTAGTTTGGGGACTTCAGGGTGACAGCCTTGAAGATGATGCAACAGGATTTGAAGATGATACAGGCTTGCAGCGGGAGTCAGTGCAGTTAGAGGAGGATCAGGGTTGAATTTCCATAGACCTTTCATGAGTCGTGTTGCAGCAAGCAGGGCAGATCTCAGGGGTGCTAGCGTGGTTGCTGGTAGGCCGTCCAAAAAGGAACTTTTCATAAGGCACGATGAATAACAGAATGTCTGGCTTTGAACGTTATTCAAATTACAGCAAACATAAAAAATGTGGATGTAGGTTTCATGCCTGGCAACCTTTCATGTAGCCAAGAGAGGAAGAGTCAAGGTTGTCTGCTAATCTCTAAATATGCTTTGGCTTAGAGGTTAGAATGAGCGCATGGTCGACAAAAGCATAGGAGTCATAGGTGGGAAGTGAACATTAGTTGGTTATATTAGTTTATACCTCTTGTGGCTGCATTCCGTTTTTAGGTTTTTAAGGTCACTCTTGCATAGTAGGGTAATGTAAATGAGCTACACCAGAACATCATGACTGGTTAGCTATTTTAGGAGAAAGCAAATGCCAGGTAATTGCTGTGGCTTTTGCCTTATTAAATCTTTTTTCATAGGTGAGGATTGCCTATGTGCGTTGCTAAATATCTTCTAAATAGCTTCTGAGTGGCACCCAGAAGGAAGCTAGGCAAACACACAAGCGCACAGCTTAGAGAGAACATTGGTCTCAGGTGTGTATTTGCAAGAGCAACCCCATCCTTTTCTGGCAGGAGAACAACCAGCAATAACCATAGATAAAATGCATGTATCTTGAAGGAGAGGCAGCAGGGGTGCTATGATTTGTACGGTTAAAGCAGAATGAGTGCAGCAGCAACAGAGGCACCCCTGGAAGTGTCGAGCAGACTGGTATTTGGAGTCATACATTGTCATCCCGTGTGGCCTGCAGGAGTGTTGCCTTCACACTAAGGGGAACATTTTACCTATGGGGGAGTAGAGCAGGATGCAGATAGGCTTTACATGCTGTGCCACGGTTCTGCCAGATCTTGTGAGGGAACAAAGAAACAGGTTGAAGATTCTAAAATTGTATTTTATATGTTTATATTTGTTCATTATTACTGTTTGTGCACAGTCAAACAAAAGTACAGGTTCATATGCCAGCCATCAAAAGTGTCACTATACAAATGTTGAAAAATGTAATTACTCTGACTCCACCAAAATTGAAAAGGTAAAGACATGATATGGCAAAATAAAAAAAGTCAAACTGTTGTTGTATCTGAACACTAGACAGCGATTCGAAATGTACTTAGATTAAAGTTATTCATAAAAATATAGAATGATTTATTGGAAATGATATAGAGAGGGTGCACTGTTGTTTTAGTTCATAAATGAATTACAATAGGTACAAACCTTAACCAGAATCATTTTATGGAGAAGAAGTGATTTGAAAAGTGTGATTGCTACTTAGTCAATGTGAAAACTGTATATCTAATATCTTCTTTATGTGTTGTCTTTTGCCAAAGTTTTTTCTTTTTTGATTTTGGAATGTATTAGACAATACTTGACATGTATGTTTAAATAATTCCAAATAAAATAAGGCCCTGAAGAAGATCATAACAGGGGTTGTGTTATTTAAAAATTCCACTGTGTAAAACATTTGTAGGCCAATGATGTCTAGTTGGATTTGGAGTGAATATACGACCAATCCAAATTGAATTTGGCTGGTATGCATGGTCAATTATTTTGGGTTGAATTCTGATTGAATGGAATATATATCAAGATGTATAGGAAGTAGTGTGAATAATTTGAGTTTTTTCAGCTGTATTCAGTTCAAACACAATGTATACATACATTGATAGGTAATAGGTTTATTTGCACATATCCTGGAGATTGGCATACACTACATTATCATCATTGTTAAATAAAGAGTAGTTGTTTTGTAATTTTGTAGCTCATGGAAGAGGTATGGAATAGGTTGGAACTCTTTTGAAATACTACTATTAGAAAGGGGAAAGGGTCAACAGCCCCAATCAGGATTTCTGGCTGTTTCACATAAAATCAAAGAGCATTTTGAGAACATAAGAATTACCTCATATCTTTTTATTTGACAAATATGTCTGTGAAGAAAGGGTTGCATTCTTAAATCAATAAGCACATAATGCACACAGGGCTTGGTGTTCATTTCCTTTTTCACCACACCCACTGTAATATTAACGTGTTTGTAACGCTGAACCATGTTTACTGATTAGAGCAGCCTCAGCATTTGGATGATAGATAACATAGCTACATAGCTACAACAACTTTAACTCCCGGGTGTACCAGCTTTTGTTTCTAAAGATCGTGTTTACTCACCTGTCACAGACCTTTACTGTGTATTACATGTTCAATCCCCAAATAACAATCAACCTTCGACAATTATATATAAATAGTATGAACACACTTTTATTTGATGTTTTTGGTTCTTCTCACTCACAACATCTCTTCATGGATACCATTCTACTCCAAAGTATAAATATGATCTTGTTTTTTTTAGGCTGTTCTTAGTTATTTTCACTTATGAATTGTGTTGGTTTCCAGTTTGCGTGTCATCTATTTCCCATACCGTTTGGCAATGTTCCCTCTAATTATTTGCGGGAATGGTTAGCTTTTGTGCGCACTCTACTTTCCATGTGCGCAAATTAATAACAAGTTAATACACTTTGTGAGCATGCGTACTTAGTGAGATTTCCATCGCCAAAGAGTTTGGAACAGTATTTCCCCTTCCCGACCACTGCAATTCTTTACAAAGCAGTGTAAAAGGTGCATCTTACAACAATTTTTCCAAACATATATAGGCTAAAAAAATATTTTATATGTGAATCCAGCTGCCTCATTATGAGTTGGTCGGTCCAGAAATGAAGTGCTGGTAACAAAATATAGCGGCACCTTTCCAGTCCAGCCAACTGCAAGTCTGCTGGCAGGGGCTCTGAGCTTGCAGCCCTGATCTGCTGGTAGATCTGGCCCCTACCGGCAGATAAATGCCTGAATCACTGGCACTGTTACTAACGGTGCCGGTGATTCGGGCAACCCCATCACATGTAGTCCTATTGGAATCCATGGAATTGGAAGTTACCGGTGTCCCCGCCACCTGTGATATCCTGATAACGAGCGGTGGAGATGGTACGGTAGTTCCCTGGTATCCCGCCAGAATTAACACAGGGATACCGGGGAACTCATAATGATCCCCAAGACTTCAGGATATGCCATAGTACCTACCAAAAGTACAACAGTGCAGAGAAAACATTGTGCATGCACAAAGAAGCTTTGTATGCTCAGGATAAACAATAGATTTAGTTGTGGCTATTCATTTGTCGACACTGCCCAGAGACAATGCAGAAAGTGTTTAATGCCATTGAAACACTAAAAAACAAATATTGAGTATCACTGATGTGGTTGTCAAAAAAGTCAGATAAAATCCAATTTTTTGAAAATGGAATAATGGCAACGGAGGGTGTAAGATACATGCCCATAGGAGTTCATGTGCCCCTTTAATGTAGTAATTCAAGGGCCAGGGGCACATGCCTCTATTTGTGCAAGGAAGATATTTGCATCAGAATAACTGCACCACAGAATGTGATGATCAGAATTCCTGGGTCTCTGCTTACATTACGTTGTTCTGTGAGTTGTGACATTTACTCAAAACAAGCCTTCCGGCTATAAGGCATATAAAAATTGGAAAATGTGCTGAACAAATACAAGAAACCAAGAACATATAGGAGCTTTCCTCTGCTTCTGTTCACAAGGGTTCACTGATATTTTTTTCGAATCAGTGACCAGCAGAGGGTTGGAATAGGTAGGAGCTCTACTGCCCGATGTCAAGAGGAATTTTAAGGGAAATAACATATTTTAATAAGAATTAAATATCACTACTGTCAAAGCTAATTATTTTCTTACTCCCATAAAAATCATTTGATTCCAAGTAGCAAGTAAAATCGTATTAGAGCCCTGCATGTAACCGGAACATAGGAGGTGAAATGGCAGGGCATTTAACGCAGCTTATAGTTTTGCCCACCCTTCCTCCCCACAGCCTAGATAAAATTCAACAAGAGCCTTACTGGGGTTTCTTCAGGAGCACCATTGAAGAAAATCACATACACATTGCCTTTTAAGTCAATAGCAACAATTCTCACAGGTACAACAGATTGAGTGCCTTCTTCTTTAACTAGGGACCCATCTTCTGAAATTCACAGATATTATTTGAACAAGATTCATGTGGATGCTAGAGGCAATAAACACAAACAGGTGATTATATTTTAAAGCCCTCAGCAGTTGAGAATAGAAAGACAAAGAAGGTTCAGTTTCCTAAATTGTTACTAGATTCCTATCCTTTATCAAACAAACAACACATTTCCTTCATTGAACAGTACTGGCAAAACATCTGATTTGATTATTGAAAGTTGCTGATTTGTTCTCACCCCATAGGAGTATTCTCTGTGCCCTTCCACCCGTACCCCTCTCCGGCTCCTGTGCTACCCTCCAATACGAGTTGATGGGGCTCTGTAAAAAGTGAGGGATTGTAGTAGCAAAACACAGTATCACCACATTACTGTGCATTCGAAAAAACAGAATGCGAAAATGTCAAAGATTTCGCTGTGAATTTTGCAGCAATTATATGTGGGGGTTGGTTAGGGTATTAAATTGTGTGAGGAGAGTATGAGCGAGTAAGAGCGGGCAAATATTTTTGAATTGGTGAGAATTGTCTGTGTGCGCTGCTAAAATTCTTCTGAGCGCCACCCAGAAGGAAGCTGGGCAAGCGCACATGCGCACAGCTTAGAGGGAACAGTGCTATGGTCTGGATTTGTCATCTATCTCAACTCTCACCTTTTCTATTGCATTTCTGATATAACTTCACTATCTTTCATCTATGCCATTATAATCTGGTTAAAAATAAAAACCTTTCAATACTCATTAATTTTCTTAATTTCATGTCAGTTTTCTGTTTACACTGAAAACCATTCTACATTTAACAAAATTACTATTTCACGTTTCAACCTGTTTGTGACCCCTCAATAAGCAGTCATTATTTTTGTTTCATTTCTGTTGATTGAAACTATATTTCAGCCATATTTACCACACTATACAAATGCAAGATAACATAACATAACATAACATTTATCCATGTATACCAAAATGGCACCCCTTTACAACAGATGCCAGATTCAGGAAGAACAGCATACACGTTTAAGGAAATCCATGTTACAGTGTCTCCCTTCATCTTTTAACTTATTTCTCCTCAAAACGCTTCTATTCTATTTTACCCACTGATGTATTTTTTTAATTAGTTACACTGAACTATGCATTCAGTCTTCTGATAAATAGAAGTTCGATAAGATTTGTGTTTTCACTGTCTATGAGTATATTCTTTTCACTAATGTGTAGTAGTGTGTCCCAAAGAAGCACAGCATTGTGTGAGCAACCTGTTGGTTCCATTTTTAAAATGAAGATACCTCTGTTGTGCCCACACTCCCTTTAGTGTCCCTGCGGTGCCTCCCTCATGTCTGCCACCCCCTGTGTGAACTCCCCTACACCCTCCCCTGTCAGGGATACCATCTTCCTACCCCCCACTTTCCTCCCTCCACCGCTATGGTGCTCTCTGTCTCACCTATCTTTTCAAACTGCTTGTCTATTGACTATCCTATCCCTCTCACTAAGTCTGGCAGGAAGAAGTCCAAAAAGGATATTGTGGTCTCCAACCCAGGCCTCCCTATCGCTGATACCTATACCAGTGCTTCCTCCACACAGACCCTTGCCAACATACTCTTTGTCATACCCTCTCCAGGCCTATGGACCCCCCATATGGTCTCTGTCCTCTCTCCTTTTCCTTTTCTCCCATTAATGGTGGCACCCCGTGGGAGGCCCTTCTTGGCCCCTTATACTCCTCTAAGCCCATCTTAATGTCTACTTAAATTGCACCATCTTGGTCCAGGGCCCTCAGGCCAATCTCCTCCTCTTTGAAAGATGCTTCCTGCTCCTTATCAACTTCCTTTCCTCTGCTGCTATCCCTTCTCCCCCCTCTCTGGCTCATATGGTGCCTCCTTCCTCTGCTACCTCTTCAGAACCTGCTAGTGCTTCACTGACCAACCTGTTGGCTCCCGCTTCTTCCACCTCTCTGGCACTCGCTTCTCCCTCTCTGCCTACCCTAGCTTCTCTTCCTTCCTCCTCTGCCCATCCTCTGGCACCTCCAACACTTCCACAGGGTGCACCTCTGGCCTGTACCCCTCCCCGGAAGTCCTTCAAATATGGCAACCTGCTCTACATCGCTACTCTCAACTCTAGTTCAGCTGTCAAACACTCCTCGGACATTTGCCATCTCGTGGATGAACTTGATTTGGATGTATTCGGTCTCACCGAGACTTGGTTCACAGCCAGTTCTGTCATGAGTTTCAACACTCTCCTTCCCAATGGCTACAAGACCCTCTCCGAACCCGGAACCAACTGTCCCGGTGGGGGTGTAGCCTTCATTTTCCCAGAGTGGATCCCTGCTTCTATCATTCCAATACAGCACTACCCCTTCTTTGAATGCCTGGTCTGCAGGTTCTCGATCTCTCCTGGCCCCTCTCTCACTGTGGGCACTATCTACAGGCCACCTGGCCAAGTTGCCCTCTTCCTCTCTGAGTGGGCTGACCTCTCCTCCTTGTTTCTTGCCTCTACCTCCCAACATCTCCTTCTCAGGGACTTGAACATCCACTTGGATGCTACCAGCCCTTCTTCAGGACTCTTTTGCAACCTGTGCGATTCGCTCTCTCTCTATTCTTCCCTCTGGCCCGACTCACTCTGCAGAGCAGACCCTGGATGTTCTGATTTTCCTGAGACCTCCCCTTCTCTAAATCTCTCACCACTCCTCTCTCTTGGAGTGATCACTCTCTCCTTTCTTCCCACCTCTCTCTCTCTTCCCTGCAGTTCAAGCCGACTCCAGCACGGCCACCTACCTTCTTGGTCATCCGAGCCATGAAGCGTGTGTCAGTTGAGGCTTTTGCTGCTACTTTCTCTCCTCCTCCTGCACCTTTGGCTGATTCACACCCTGACACAGCCTTCTGTAACATGCATCTCTCTATCTCTAACACTCTGGATGTCCTTGCCCCTGTCATGAGGATCCGCTTGAAGCCCAAATCCAAGCGCAACTCTTGGTACGATTCCTACCTCACCACCCTTCAACGCAAGTGTAGGGTGGTGGAGAGGAAGTGGAGGGCCTCTGGCACACCCCCTGACAAACTGGCCTGCTGCCTGATCCAAAGGCATTACAGACCCTCTGTCCTCTCTAGGAAGAGAGCCTATATCAAAGCCTGCATATCTGTAGCATCTAACAACTCGGCCGAACCTTTCAAAATCTGCAAGAGCTGGCCAATACTGCTGCAGCCTCTTCCTCTCCTGTTCCCTCCCACTCCCTCTGCATGGCCTTGGCCTCTCCTTTCACTGCTAAAACTCAGAACATCCTGTCCACCCTCTCTTCCTCTACCTCCTCTTCCTCCTCCTCTATCACCAGCGGCCCATCTCACACCGTCTCTCCTCCTCCTTTCCTCTGTTCACCCCTGATGATGTTTCTAGACAAGTCCAATCTATGAAAGTCTCATCAAAGCAGTTTCTCCCCTGCTCATCCAGAACTATCAAGGACCACATTGACACCCTTGCTCCAGCTTTGGCCGTTTTCTTCAATCTCTCCGTTGCCACTGGAAATTTCCCCTGCCCACTTAAGCACTCTCTTGTGAACCTCTTTCTAAAGAAGCCCTCGTCTGATCCTTCCTCTCCGGTTAACTATCGCCCGATCTCCATCACTGCTTCCTGGGCAAACTATTGGAAAAGCTGGCCATCTCCCATCTTAACCTCCATACTGAATTTGTTGGTTGCCTCCATGACCACCAGTCTGGGTTCAGAGCTGCCAGAAGCATGAAAACTGCTCTCCTGAAAACCCATGATGACTTGCTCTCCAATCTTGACTCTAATCTCCCGTCTGTCCTCATTCTCCTTGATTTATCCTCTGCTTTTGACATGGTCATCCATACCATCCTGCTCCATTGGCTCTGCGACAACCATGCTATTACTGATCAAGCCCTGGCCTGATTGACCTCCTTTCTCACCGACCGACCCTTTCAGGTCCAATTGGGGTCTTTCCTCTCTTCTTTATCTCTCTCTACTTGTGGTGTTCCCCAGGAGTCTAACCTCTCTCCCTGGCTCTTCAACCACTACCTGGCACCTCTTGCTCACCGCATCATTACTTTCAGCTCCAATTTTCAATGTTATGTGGATGACACCCAGCTCTCTTTCTGGCTCTCCTCAGCCACCATTGCTTTGTCTCTCATACCAGACTGTCTGGCCGCAATTCAGGAATGGTGTGCCACCAATGATCTCTGCCTTAATGCCAGTAAGACTGAGATCCTCCTCACTGGGACACCAGATCCCTCCTTTCCCCTCTCTCTCTCTGGCTGCCCACCTTGGACCCTCTTCCTGCTCCATCCTGTGAGGCTAAGAACCTTAGTGTCATCTTTGACCACACCTCTCCTTCTCTCCTCACATCTCTGACGTCTCTAAGAAGTCAAACTATCAGCTGCAACTCCTCAGAGTTATTCTTCCTTTTCTCACTTTACCCCAGAAGCTCACTGTCTCAGGAGCTCTGGTCCTCTATAGGCTGGACTATTGCAACAGCATCTTTCTAAATCTTCCTGCCGCTACTCTTTGACCTTTACAACGTATCCAGAACAGGACTGTGAGACTTGTCCTTTGTCTCAAGCCCAGGGATCATACCTCTCCCTCTCTGGCTCCCCGTGGCTACAAGGATCAAGTTTAAGACCATCTGCATCGTTCACAAGGCTTTCTGCGACCTGGGAACACTCTACCTCCAACTTTCTCTTCCAAAACATCCCCCTTCTCGAGCTCTCCACTCATTCACCTCCAACTCTCTGAGGGTCAGACGCTTCTCCAAGCAGAGAGTTGGAGGGGCAGATCTATCTCCTCCGCTGGGGCCTCCCTCTGGAACAGCCTCCCTCCCTCTCTCAAACTTGAGCAGAACAACCTCCAGTTCCAGAAGAAACTCAAGAGCTTCCTTTTCGCTTCCGCTTTCTCTCTTCGTCTCCCCTGCTGATTAACCTGACTGCTGCACGCACTGGCCACCTGGTCCCCCTCTGAACTCGGGCCCAGGCTGCTGCATGTCCAGTTGCCCTCGCACTGCCTCCGGGCTCCCCAGCACTTAAGGGTCTGTATATGCAACCATACAGTCCCTTCTCTCAGCACTTATGAGCCATCCGCTGGCTGCATTTGTGATTTAACTGCACTTCCCCCTGGCACTTCTCCCCTTCCCTCTTCCCTGCACTTGGGCGATCTGAATGATACAAGGCCTAGTAAGAGCATTATTTTGTCCTCCCTTTGTTTCCCCCTCCTTGTCTTGTCGCAAACACTTGTGTACAGGCGCGTTATAAAAGCCACATCATATCATATCGGTAACTGGAAAATCATGGGTTACATCACATTGGTTATATATTCTCTTGATATTTATTTTTCCTCTAACACTCTTGAGTTCATCATTTCCAACTTTCTTGATCCCTGTTCAGTTGTGGTTCACCATTTAAAAATGAATGAGTACAAGAGACTAGCAGCTCATCTTCTTCTTTTTTGATAGATGCCTAAAATACTGTTCTAGGGAACGGGCTAAGGTCAAGTGTGGTAGTTAGTTGGCAATTCAATGCGTGTCTGATAATGCACATGTCATTGAAAAGAAATGTGGCACTTGATACCTTTTGACAATGGAATCTCTGAGTTTCTAATCCTTTTTTTTTTAAAGCCAAGGGTGATAGTCCATCTGGCCATTAATGTCATCACATAAATTACATATGCATTCTATTTGTTTTCCTTGTGGAGTGTGGTGGCTCTTTTAGACTCTGAAGGAGCCACCTTTTTTTTATGTCTTGCATGATTTAGGTATCCGATCAACATCATTAAGGTGTGATGTAATGCACTGATCTGATAACACGCGCCCAGGTCTACCTGTCCCACTGTGCCGAGTATTATCTTGTACAGTTCTTCATCATGAATTAGATGATAGATATCTGCTTGGTTTAGAAAATCTGAATGGATTTTAAAACCTTGCAATGGCTTTACCTGGCCATCAAACTAGTCGTCTTTTTTTCTTGCAGAAGACAAAGTACCCAGACAAGGAACACACAGGGTAATTTTGCAGAGTGTGTTAACCATTCTTTGTGCAGCATCAGAGGCGTTGCTAGGGAAGGGCTAAGGGGGCTATAGCCCCTGGTCTTTTGGTTGCAGCCCCGTATAGAATCTCAGGAGCTACAGCCAAAAGGCTAGCTAGCCCCCAGTCCCAACAGTTCCAACATCACCATAGCCCCGGGTCTTTTCCAGACCTAGCAACACCCCAGTGCAGCATTAACAAGTGATTTTGAAGCTTTTTCACTTCAAGTAGTGTTAGGCACAAGCAATAAAAGGGAGACAGGATCATACCACTCTTACGCCTTGCAAAGACCCAAAAATGAGCCTTATCCACTTCTGGGCCCACAGCAACAGAAATCACAGTAGAGAGCATGGACTTGTTCGTCGATTTCTCTGACCTGGCAGACACGAGGAATACCGGTCAGGGAGACAGAAATAGGTCCCTTCAGATTGATAAATGGAGGGATGATAATTACCCAATCTGAAAGATTCTCAGCTACGAGCAAGCGCAATGCTATCCTAATGAGAGTAGGTCAAGAAGCAAACATTGTTTGGAATATAGGACCTTTTTGCTAAAGGCCAATTTAATATTGAATGAGAGAGAGGGGTAGCGAACCCTGTTTGTGCTGGCGCTGGACTTCAATTGCTCGTATCAGTTTAGGTAGTGCGTGTAGCAGAGTCAAGAAAATATAGTTTGTGCTAGTTAGTAATTGTTTGCATTGTTGGTTTTTATTTGCATGAAGTTGTGAGAGTTTGACTGAGCACCAATGGTGATACTCACATAGCAAGAGCCGACATGTGTTTCGAGCATCAGGTCTTTACCAAGGCTGTGCAGTGGTGCCCTGGTGACGTTAACATATTGGGGTTGTGGTGGGTGGTGGGGTGCCGTGAGTGATGATGCGAGTTGTGACATGAACATTAGTAAGGTTTAATATTTACATACATGTTGCATTTGTGCAGTTGGTGACAAGGTGTGTATGACGTGACAAATATGTACGTTAGGTTAAACATGACATAAGTAAATGACATGATGAATTAGCCCAGTTAATGATGGGCTGAAGGTTCACCAAGGGGTCAAAAAAAGGGGGCAGGGAGAAGAGTGGACTGGTTAGGTATGCTAACGCTAATATGTAATCAAAGTAAGGTAGTGGGAGAGGGTTCTTACTGTTGAGAAAAATGAGCGAGCCTTGTTTCTTGGTTAAGGGTGCTGGATAGCAACTGTGAAAGTAGACTAACATTATAATGGTGTGGTAAGTACCTGGATAGGTTGGATGACGCCTGCATGGGGGTGAGGGGTTAGGTGTGGCCACAGCGAGTGCAAGCAATTGGACAAGTTAGGGTGATCCCGTGCTAATAGTGGCTGATTATGTGAATGGGCGTATACAGACACATGGTTTGACGTTTTGTTTGGAAACCCCCGTGTGGCATTGAAAAGCCTGTTTCAGAGCCATTCCTTGGCATTTAGTGCTTGGCAATCAAATCCGTCAAATTATTTTATTGGCTTTCCATTGTGTGACCTGTATTGCTGACTTCTGTGACAGGTTGTCGAAATAGAAAGTATATCGTGCCTCCTATTGTGATAAATATATTAATATTGGCCTACGCCAAGCGGCTCGAAAGTCACTTGCAAAAGAAATCTGTGTTGCAAGGTCCTGACCTTAAATCCATGTAAGCTGCCATTTTAGTTCAAACAGCCATCTTAGGATTTGTTGTGTAAAAGTCACCCTGTGAGCTAAAATGGTGGACGATGTCATTCCAGAATACAACATGGCCGTCTTGACCTCTGTACATAGCTAATATGTAATTTGCCTGCAGGCCACTTGTTGAGGTCATGAACTGAGACCTTGTTCTTCATTGACCTATGTGTAGAAGGATTACTCGTGCAATGAAACTAATCCACGAGCATATGTTGAGACAATGTATTCAAATACTGAACGAAGAACATCTGTTTAGCTACATTGTATTAATGTTTAAGAAGGCCTGCATGGAAAACTTTAGAATACACAGTTATTGCATATGCTTCTTTATACATGTATTAAAGGCAAACCAGTTATATGTGGTTATTTGAGACTTGGCACGAACCCTAGATTGGTGATGTATTAAAAGGAATAATAACCCAAAGTGGGGCTGGACAACGTGCCCACTAAATGTATAAAAAGCGAATGCATTCTAATGTACACGGTCTCTCACTGAACACACTGAACCATGCTGGAGTTCGTTGTGTTGTACTTAGGGCCGATAGCTATCTGATTTTGCTCTGTTTTTGTAACTGGATTCAGTATAAAATAAAGTACTTTGTATGTTCCTTTGTAACCCATGTTCGGTGTATTTCCTTTTGCGGTACTCAGTCTCAATATTCTTTTTCTGTTTTCACAAGGTAAGGGGGGGTCAAACTCACAGGTACTCCTTTTTAAATATGCAAATTGCATACATTGGACTGCCAATGTTGGCATGTACATGAAGTTAGGTCCCCTGCATGCAACTGTGAACATTTGCAAGGGGGACTGCAAAACCGAAGACTAAGACCAGCCAAAATCATCTTTACATCTTTGTGTGTACTCCCTGGGTTTCCTCTTGAACTAGGAGGCATGGGAAATGGAGGCAAGGTGCACAGCTTTTACACATCCTTTTCCCACATCACCACAGTCAAAAAGCTCCCCACGCAGGGAGTGAACAATGGTACCTTGATTACATGTCTTGCACATGTATGCTACGGTTGACATAAGATAGTGCTGAGATCACCTGACCCAGCACTCTCTTCGCCTCTATAGGAGCAGTTCCTCCCAGAGATCTGTACATAACCTCACCATTGTGCCCCCTGCCTCTGATGTTCATGGGTACCTCACCTGCCTATTATTATGGTGGTTGGGAGTCATTGCAGTCTATGTGACATCATAATTAGCAATGATTTGTGTTGTTCTCCAGTGCATATTTCAATAGCCCCGCTGTTAAGGTTTTCTGAACCCTAACATTCACTCAACCTCATCTCTTCCTCTAGTGACTTTGTCCCACCAGCACAGTGGCTTTTGTCCAGACTACCTTCTGTGCTCATATTGTGCACAAATTGCCTACTTGATCTACCTGGAGCCACATGACACATCCAACAGCCGTGGCTGACATTGACAAAGGCTTGCACATGTACTCTGATGCCTACTGTGAGAAACATGATGGTATTCTTCCAACTACCCCCTCTGGATCTTCCATTCAGGTGGCCAGGGAAGGGCCATCACTATTGGATCCCGACCCTTGGGGTGGGCATGCGAGGGAGCATCAACTGAGTGCAGGGTCATGAGGGATTGGGAGGAGAATACCCAAGGGTGACGCATGGTATCCCCCAATACCAACAGTACCCCAACCTACTCTCCCTCAGCCCTTAAGGGGTATCTCCAATATCACCCCATCTCCCTCTCCCCATTTACAACAATACTGAGACGAGGAGGAGGCAACTAAGATCAGTAAAGATTACCCATAGAAATAACATGGGGAAAATAGGGGAAACATCCCATAGACAGAACTCAAGATATCCCATTAATAGAGTCAGGCACGGTCACACATTTAATAGTGACCACTCTCACCTGACTCCACTTGACTGGTTTTCTCACTATAAAAGGTGTGGTCTTGCATAGATGAATGAGCGAGCTGGGTAAGCATACTGAACCAGAAAAGCCAAGAAGCTGGGAGCTGCAGAAAGAAGGATCCAGAGAAGAGCGGTGTGCCGAGACTCTGGACTGGTGTTTGACAGTGGATGCAGCATGGCTAGGAAGCCGTGTCTCCTGAGAGCTGCAGCGAGGCAGCTGGTATCCTGCTGGCGGTATCCATTTAATAGCTTGTTCCCTGGGCCATGTGCTGGGTCCAGGGGAGTCTGAGAGGCAGGTGGTGAGACCCTGACCTTGACCCAAAGCATCCAGGAGAGACCGCTCGCCAGCGCTGGTGCCACCCGGTGAGTTTCACATGAGAGAGAGTGAGAAACTCTGGAGCGTGTGGGTGGCTGGAGAGCAAGATTTGTAAAGTGGCACTGAGCAGAAAGCAAGAAGGACAGTTTAAAGAAACATAAAGTAAGGAAGAAGGAATAATGTAAGAAAAGTGCGCTAGTGGTACAGAAGGAAGAAAAAGGCACATTAGTGGTGCAAAAGTTAAAGTGAACTCTAGAATAAAAGAAAATAGTACGAGTGACCTGGAAAGAAGGAAACAAGTGCAGGTGTGCATGGAAGAGCGAAAGAATTGTGCAAGTGTGCACAACAAAAGTAGGGAAGCATGCATGATGCACAACAGAGAGAAAGGAAAAGACAGTTCAAGTGTGCACGGCAAAGTGAAAGGAATACAAACAGATTAAAGTGGTGCAAGAAACACCTGAAGATAAAAAGTACAATGGAAAGAAAGTGTAAAACGTGAGAGAAACTGTATATAGGGAACAGGTACATCCTGACAAGCTGAACTTGTGTTTGAGATTATGGGGCCTAAGCTTGGGGAAGGGAACCATGAGAGGCCAACCAAAGCTGAATATTTATTTTGTAAGCAGAGAGGCATAAGCTTGGGGAAGGGCACCCTGAGAAGCCTTAAAGGAATTGGGAATATATTTTGTTCTGTGTTGAAAGTTGGAAGGGGCCAGAGCTTGGGGAAGTGAACCCTGAGAGGCCTACCAAAGAAATCAACGTGCATCCAGACAGACTGACTTTGTGTTTGAAAGCTGAAAGGTGCTTGAACTTGGGGAAGGAAACCCAGAGAGGGGCAAACAAGTTGGAGACGTATTGTTTTTTTTGTAGTGTTGAAAGGATTGAGGTTTGTGGAAGGAAACCCGGAGAAAGCTTAAAAAAGGAACTGTGTTATATTTCTTTTATGGTGTTTGAACTTGAATACGTTGAAGCTTGGGGAAGGGAACTCCAAGGAATCCACAGACACTGAAGATACTTGAAGCCACTACCAGGGCTTTGTGGAGAAGATGTTACAAACAGCCCTTTTTTGATTGAACTCATTTTTGTGACATTGACCAAACTACACCTGGTGAGAAGACCACCTGAAACCCACTTTGGTTTCCAATGTTCTGTTGTACCACTGTTTTCCTTTTGAAAGACTTCCTATCACATTTTTATAAATAGTGTGGGCAAGGGTAGCTTTAGACACCGACTGTTATTTTGGACTATTTGACTATTAGTCAGCGACTATTAGAAACATTAGTTAAGGGAACCATCCCTTTAGGGTTAGGGCCAGTCAGGCATTACACCAACCCAGGCACCTTAGTAAAGATTTTAAAATGAACACCTTTGAGTGTGTGTCTCTCTCGATACCATGCTGTCTCACACTACACTCAATCACTCATTGTCGGGGTTTTGTGGTCATGCTTGTTTGGTGATCAACAAGGCCCAATCCTCTTGTACCATTACCAACTACTAATGTCACACTTTTCCACTTGAGATCTGTGGTACCTTTCATCTCCCCAAGGTCCCCTTTCATTCCTTGCTGTTGCATGGTCCCTTTTTATTTCCTTCTCTGATGCGCATACCATCACTGGCTCTCTTAATAAGGAGGTCCCAAATGGCCATGGCGGTGAAGGGTCTGCATGCCTTTCCATCCATTGTTCTCACCCCAGCCAACCTGTCCCGAGTAGCAATGACTTCCACCATTCTTGCCCTCCCGAAATTGCATTCCACTGATCCAAGTGTTGTGCACATACTCTAAATGTAACGTGTGTGCTGTGTGCATGCTGAGAGGCAGTTTGGTCACATGTATGTAAGGGTTATGTTGGCATGCATTTTACGAAGGTGTACTTACCCAGCAGCAATGCCCAGAGTTGCTGTTATTGTAATCCCCCCATGATGCTGTGGCAGGTTGCTTTGAGCCAGGATCATGGAGTCATGGGTGGAGCCGAAAATCTGACCCACACATCAGTAAACAGCAGCTCTATGTCCCAGACCATTTGCACATTGATGAAGTGTTACAAATGTCTGTCACGGAAGACCTACTCTCATGCCCTGGGTGGTACAAGCACCACATGTTTGCAGTCCACTGCCCCAACCACGTTGGGGAAGCCTGCAATGGCATAGAAAAAGGATTTGATGTGGTATATGACCACTGGGTCATCGTGGAAGGATATGTGGTGGCAGTTCCATCTCATCGGGGCACCTGTCGGAGGATGCGGGAGAAGGAAGAAGGATTGATTCTATGTGTGAGGATCACAGTGCTCTGAAATTTACTTGTGACAGGGAAATGGAGGAATGTAAGGAACTTTAACAGGGAGGGGGGGGTGGGTGAACATTTCAGTCTGCCTGTTGGGCTTGATGTAGTTCTCAGTTTCTACCAGGAGGATGTAGATTAAGGGCAGTTCAAGGGATAAGCTGGGTTGTAAACTCAAGGTGGGACAAGCTGATGGGCTGCCTGTGATGGAAACTGGGGGACAGTCTGTTATTGGCTGCCTGTAGTGGGCTGCCTGCTGGTTTTTCTGCTGTGACATCTATATCAGTAGCAGCATATTTAGCTGGCTGAGATATTGGGAAAATGTTCCAGCTCTTTCCATGGTGGTGGAAAGGAGAGGCCGGGCTGTAACAGGTTTTTATGTTGCGTTCCAACCCCCAGTTGCTGGTTTGATTCATGTGTGTTCAGTTGTGGTTTGCTGGATTGCTTGTTGAGCTGTTTTGCCCAACCTGTGTGAAAAGCCACTTTATAAGCTCAGAATTGTACAATTGTGAGCTTTAAAAGTGGGTGGTACATGAAGTGCTAAACTGTATGTGGTGTTTTCATAGGTGTTAACTTGAGGCATAACATGGAGGCCTAAAGTGAAGCTTAATCACAAGGCAGTGCATCTCCCTTGTGATTTTGCTTTGTTTGTGAGACGTAAAGTGTAGAGGCTAAAGGTGCCATGCATACCATGAGATGGAGCGTAGAACTAATGGGTGCAATCTGTATGCCTTGCTTTTATACCTTGTCCACCTTCAAAATGAGATTGAAAGTGTTACCCAGAGCTCCCAAAGTGCCACCTTATCGATCAACTATATAGCGAAGCATTAATGGAACCTCACAGGGATTGCCTCATACATTTCTTGTCTTACAATGATGAGGCCCAGGTATACCTCAGTTCTGAGGCGTAAGGGAAACAATTCTTAACTGGTTGAAATGGCCTGAAAGCCATAGAGTCCTTCTTGACAGTTAACAGCCTAAATCGATACAGGCCAAAGACCGATATCATCATCCTCAAAACCATTCACCTCAAAAATCCAGACACCATCTGCCCTGCACTCATTTTTCCAGCTCTTAAGGGCCCTTATGAACGTGTGAAGAGATTACAGGATAATTGACTAAATTAAAGATTTGTTACACTCCGCAGATAATATCAATGGGCACAATCAAGAAAGGGCATCTCTAAGCCTAGACATATCATGAGAAATGGTTCCTCTAATTCGTAGCATATTTGCAACTCTCCACGTTGATTCAGCAACAAGAGGCCATTACATTTGCAGTGTGCACTTAAACAAAAATAACCATATAACAAATTAACCTTCTCCAGCAACATGCCAGTAAGCAGCGCCCCTCTCTCCACAGGATACGTCCAGATTTCCTAGGATCGAACCCTGCATCAGGTACATACACATTCCTTTTCCAAGTCAATAATAGGTTTGGTAATCTCGTAAAATGACAATGGTTGTATGTAGAGAAATGCACCTTATTGTAGGCAAGTGCAAATACATGTATTTACTAAATCCATACAAACTCCACACACCCAGCTTTAACTGCCCAACAGTCACTCACAGAACACACCATTATATAGGATTGCAAATGACCTAGTAACTCTCCCTCTAGAACCAGATAAGGTATTATGCTTGTACGTACTTCTTTTTATCCAAAGTCACAAACGTAGGGTTTTGCTAGATACTTCTCAATCCAAGAAACAAATATGACACCTGCTGGGTGTCTTTTTGTGGAGCAAATCACCTCTGATTGCTTTGGTGATAGAACTGGGCTATGAGAATCACTTATGACGGCTCTTATTATTGTGATGCAGCCAATCAGCATCTGCCCTGAAAACATTTGTTGCTAGCCCAGAGTCAGGTCCCCAAGTGGGAGGTAAGAACAATCAATTTGTACTCCCATTAGATGCAACTTGTAAGCCTTCAACGGCTGATTGACCAATCACAATCCACCTTTCCCGGGCGCAATTGTGCATTCACTGCAAGCAGCGAAAACTAAAAAGAAGTTTTAAAAAATGGCTGCCACCATTTAAATAAAAAAGGGACTAGGTCTGTTGCTGGATGACGACAGCCATTTTGGAACTTGTTTTCCATTGCCTCCGTCATCCAAAAAGCGTCCCTTTTCTACTTTTACGCCGGTAGCCATTTTTTGGCCTTTTATTTTCTCTGACGGGAGATAGACTCCCGGTAAGCTTATCTCCCATCAGAGGAAAAAGAACAAAAAACTATCCGCACCCCGGCAGACCGAGCTCGGGTTGAGGGGCCATTAAATCCCATGTCCGCCCCGCAACTGGGGTATGAAAGGTACAATCAGACATTTCACATTTAGACAGCTACATTTGAAAGCACTTTCTTTTTTCATTGTGCATTTTTGATGGTTCATCATTGACTGATGTGATGTTGAAATCATTGATTTAAGAGCACTACAGAATATTTTTCTGGTTTCTTGCATGTCTATAGAACAGCTGAAGTGAGGACAAATACACATTTTAAGGAAGAACTTGACCTTTGAAAATTGAGAATAATTGAGTCTTTGTGGTATTGTTTTAATGGCTTAGGTCCATGGAAAATCCCAGTGCTGTATACACTAACCTACTGGGTGCTCGCTAAATAACGCTGGGGCACATCTACCTCTGATATTGGCAGCGGAATTAGTGCACCAAATCTGAAATCCCCTTCTAAACCTGGTCTACTTGGATGAAGCAGAAGAGATCACAAGCTAATCATACACATTTTTGATTTAATTGCAAGTCATCTTGGTAATTTCAGTCAAGCGGGTCAATGGTTTTTCAAAGAAACGTGCTGGGGGTAGATCTCTATCTTCGGCCGGGACCTCCCTCTGAAACAGCCCCCCTGCCACTCTAAAACTTGAGGAGAACCATCTCCGGGTTCCGGAAGCACCTCAAGACCTTCCTCTTTGCTTCTGCCTTCGCTCCCCCTCCCCCCTGCTGATCTGCTCTCTCTTGGCACTGTGCACCTGGCCACCATCTGTCCCCTGGGCCCAGGCACCTGCTCACCCTGCCACCCTCCTGCACTGCCTCCCGGCCACCCCTTGCACTGGGGACTGTATCTGTACCCATACATCCCCCCACCATATTTTTTTTCTTCCTTTTCTGCACTTATCAGACTACCCTGTCTGCTGTCTTAAACACAGCACTTGCCACTTGCCAGCTGCACTACCACTGTTTATTGCCTCAATGTTCTATTTATTATTTATTCTGCTCTCCTCTGCTCCGCACCTTCCATGCACTTTTTCCATTTTTCACTTTCCCATGCACTTGCGCGTTCTCAATGTCACTGGGCCTAGCAAGATCGCTGTTGTGTTGTGTTCTCCCCTGATCCCCTCCCTTGCCTAGTCGCGCTCTGAAACACTTGTGTACGAGCGCAATACAAATAAAATATCATATCATATCAAGCCAAGCTCGCCCGTATTCATTTTGCTATTAATATCTCTTTTTAAACATGCATCGTTGGGACTGTTGTTTGTACACTACACCAATGGGTCACTGTTAAATAGAATAAAATATCTTTGCATTTTCATTTGGTTGAGTACAAATCTTCTTGTCAGCGACTTTACAGTCCCTATCACCAATAGTACACATTAATGGGCCATCAATGCAATGCTGATGCATTTTGGAATGTGCGTGCTCATTCCAATTTGCATTAAGTTCAGCGCAGTTTGCATTCTTTCTTATTTTTTTCCCAAGGTAAGATGAAGATAGGGGGAAAGTATTCAGATCAAAAGGCGAAACTGGTGAATATTATCAACTTTTTAATTAAAGTGGACATGTGTCGTAATCTCTGGTTTAATGTGATCACCCATCAATAGAGAAAACATAACATTGGGCTCCATGTATTTGTCAGTCTGATAATGATATGGGGAACCAGGGGCAAGCAGGGACATTTTTCAGACTGGCAGTGGAGTTTCATGTGTGCCCTGTCTGGAGGCTGAGGCGCAGCAGGATTTTTGATAGGGCCATACAGTGAGTGAGTTGGTCAGCCAGTGAGTGAGACCGTGTATATAGTGCACACTGCAGTGAATAGCCTCTTTCATCTATACAGGAATATGGTCATTCTCCTCATGGCCATCACTCTCAAAATCATGTTGAAACCTGAAAGCAAACAATGTGCTCTAAGATGCCCTGGTATGCACTGCTACGACTTTAGGTGCATGTTGCAATATCTGTGAATCAGACTCACTACTGTTGTTGAACAGAAAAAGAACGGGGAACATCAAGTCTTTCGAGGATCACTAGAAATTCGAGTTCTACAGCAATCATTGCTCAGCCTGAACCTGATAACAGCATCTTCCTTATCATGATTTGCAAACCTATGAGTTATTTTCTATTTTTAAATTTTGAAAACATCTGTAGGTGTAACTTAAATAATAACAAAACAGTTAGGTGCAGGTGTGCCTGTGCCAGGAAGCTTGCCTCAGAACAGCCAACAGTTGACAGGGTTTGAAGAAAGTGGTCATGGCAGAGCCAAGGATGGGTGACAGAGCTGTATAGAAAGTTATGCGACTGTCCGTGGGAATGGACAAGGAGATGCTTCGTGACTTTGTTGGGTTCAGGAGGAGTCTAGAGTAAGGGGGTGTGAAGGCTCGGTAGGAGGAGAGCTGTGTTAACAGACATGGCGATGGATAAATGCAGTCTTAACTGGTAGCAATAAGAACAATCCTGAAAATGTAATGGAAATGGAAGAAAGAGTGCAGCTTCAAATATGCCAAATAGCTCACAAGCATTAGAAAAAGTATTTCCCCTAATATTGTTATCCGGGTTTTGCAACCACACATCATTCATAAAAGAAATTATAGAATACACTGCAAAATTGCACAGATTCAGTCATCTGGGAACAGAAAATATGTCTCAAACATATTATGCCTTTAGCATTCTTGAGCGCCCTTAAGATGTAGTTATGTACAACATTGTACAGTTTTGCCTTTGGGCAAATGCATCTGTACGTCTTATCTCCCACTGTCAATTGATTTACCACCAGTATTGGGCCCTTAAGGGTCTTGCATTCCAATTGTTAATTCTCAAACCATGCTCCCAAACAGCTAACCCCATTGAAAGCAGTGGGAGATGAACAACAGGGTAGCTGGAGTGAGAAGCCAACAGAAGATGTACAACCCTGCAGTGCCCCATGTCATATGTTGTACAGCGGTCAACCGTCAAAGTGAAAAAGCGAGAGCGGAAGTGACAACAGAGAGTGTCTGCGGCTGCTGCGCAACGCTCCCCAGCTCCAAAGCAAGCCAAAGCGGGAAAGCTGAAAACCAAATCAACCACCAGAGATTAAAACCATTTTTCCAAACACCCATGAAGATTGGACTTACCGTAGGGAGGCCTGGCCAGGTCCCCCAACACAAATTTGGACACTGCACAAAATGTAACACCAGTGTTGTTCCACAGCAGCCCTTCACAGAGAAAATGGGCTGGGAATAATGCACGATATGCAACATTTGTTGTATGTAACACCTCCTGCATGGGAAAGCCAAGGCCAGATTGGCCGGGACCAGAAAACCAACCAGATGAAAGCAAGTGGGTTAAAGAAGACCCCAGGAAGCCGAAAGGTATGGGTTGCTGGTGTGGGGTAAGAGGAGGAGATGGCAGACCAAGAGACCAGTAGGAGGAATAACGCTGGATAAGAATGTGGAGGTGAATTGCAGAGCATGTGAGGTTTGGTTGGTGTGTGCAAGTGGTACTACTTTGCGAGTATGTGCGTGGAACTACCAAGTGAAATCATTGGAGGGAGCGTATGGAGTGAATGTGTAGTGGTTGTGAGAGTGAAAAGATTTTCACTGGGGAGCAAGGTGGGCAGGAGTAGTAACGTGGAGGGGGGTTGTGGATGAGAAAGTATTTGTTTTGAGGAGAAAGTAGTAGGGTGTAGGTGGGTGTGGTCGTGTGGGGGAAGGGAGTAATATTAAGGAGTAGTAGAGTGGATAAGGGAGTAGTAGTGTGGAGGAGGGAGGAGTAGTCTGAAGGTGGGAGTTGTAATATCAAAAGGTGGAGGCAAGGCAAATATGCAGTGAGATACATCGGCGTAACAGAGGAGTGAGACACAGGGAAAAGAAGGAATGAAGGTGGGATGAGTTTTAACTAGGACAATAGTAAGAGGGAAATATCAGACAAAAAGTAGTGGTTTTTATAGGAGAAAGGGCGAGAAAGTCCTAGAGCCCTGAGTAACAATGCTATAACAATCCTTGATCCGTATCTGAGACTTGGAGTATTCCTTGAGCCATTTGTGACAACACCTAATCTGGGCAGTATTAAAGTGAGGATAACTAGAAGATAGTACACATCTAAGTTATTTATTTACTTATGTATTCGCTTATTTACATGTAGTCTTACGATACTAATCTGACAGAAAAGACAGATACATATATACACAAACAATAACACAATAAGATAAAAATGTCACGTTTCACTTAAAAACGTCAGTAGCACCCTTCCTAATGAACAGCACAAAATGCATAGGAGTCGGACAAAATAAGCCTAAGATGGACCTTCATGGTTAGATAGTGATAACATCTATATCCTCCCATTATCCACAGCCAGGCTTCCAGTGGTCTATTTTCCTCAGTATGGGCAGGCATTAGAATAATTAATTCTCACACCTTTTGAACACATTTTACAAGCAATAACCATATAGACATACTGAACATCATAGTAGAGAAACATATTATGCGTATGAGTAGTCACATATTTTCATAGCCACTGTTAAATCATTGTTTGCCTTTATTTTTTATTTTGCACTATTTCTTAAACACATCGGTAACATTATATATCTTATAAAGCAGGAGTTCTAAGACATTTGTGCTGTGGTTTGACGTCTGTTTCATTCTGTTTCTGTAGGTACGTAGACACGTTGCAGGGTTCTTTCCTTGTGGCTAACCCATTTTTCCACCATGTTTCTTTGCTCTGAAGGATTTCACACGGCTAAGAATGGCTGAGAGCGTACTGCAGCGTTCGTTGGGGCCCCGAGCCAGGGGTGGGCGGCCCCTACCCCTCGCGGACGTGTGGATGCTGACACATGGCTGGTGTGTTGCATACGGAGCAGTGCATATGGAGCAGCGCAGTGAGCAGGGGACTGTGCACAATCAGCACACGGCCCTGCTTTCTTATGCCTGTTGAGAGATGACTTATACACAACCTGAGCTGTTTAAGTCAAGCACCAACCCTTAATCCCTCTATTTCTTGTAATAATGTGGTTTGCCTGGCGGACAGCGACAGGGAGCCAAATGCAATTATCTGTCTGTCTAAGGTCCGCCCGGCTACTGCCTACTCGAGAGCATGTGCTGGAACGCCTATCCTGAAAGATTATGAAATGTGTTCAGTCTAAACCTGTGTGCCCTCTTGTTTCCCCTCCGGATGTCAATGTGCTCATGGCGCCTGCCCCTAATGCGCCAAACCAGGTTCTTTTGACCCTGGAAATCTCACATGAACAACTGAAAAACGAATCGGTCAATATGTCAACAACTGATAATAGTCCGTTGGCAGATATTGAGGAATCCTTTCTGAATTTATGCAAGAGTGTCGGAAAGAAAATAAATGGTCATGATGCAAGTTCACTCTTTAATACTCCTCAATTATTTATTTCTGGTGTAACATCGATCGAGGATTCTGGTGATATGGAGGTAGCCGTATTACATTTACAAAGTTCTCCTCACAATAAAGAGAACAGTTGGCCAATTGGGTCCAGCTTTACTGTCCTATCCTACCCTCACAGTCCGTTTGGTTGGGGGATATTCATACTCTAAATCTAAACTTTCAGACTTTGGTTCGCTTTGATGAGCAAATAAAGGAGGAGATCAGGCACAACAGAGCAACTATGAGTGAACTGACAGTCAATTGTCAACTCTCTTCTAAATTATTCAACTTACAGGTACCTGGTGGAACCACCAAACATGTCAACTGAGGATCAAGTGACCATACTTGAGATAATTGAGTCTCAGGGTGCAGGTGGAGCACCATAATCAATGGAAATGTGTAAATTCGAAATAATCTAAGGCTGCTAATCCTTCTGATCCTTTATGTGCCAAGGGTCAAAGAACCTAAAAATGAGAAAGGAGGAAAAACTAAACTCAAAAAAGGGAAGCAAACTAATAAGAGTGTGAAGAAATTCTTGAGAAACCTCCATGTGGGATCGGGTGACTTAATTGTTCTACCAGGGGAAAAGTGTACTATTGAGGCCTCTACAATACAATACAAAGGGATCTGCAAAATAAAAAAAATGCTTTAATATAATGGGAGTGAAGAGAAAAAAAGAGTCCGTACCCAGAACCCAAACTACAGCTACACAATCGATACTTCCTTTCTTTTTAAAAGATCCTGATGATAGAAACCATGAGGACCTGCCCCAAGAGTGAGATTGGTCAAGGAGATCTGTCTGTAATGTCCTTGCAAGCTCCCGTAAATTTGAACATTCAAAACAAGGGCACCACACTGTTGAACAACGAGGTGACACTCCACATACCCCTTCCGTATGAAAATAAATTTTTATCTTACCATGACAGAACCGGTGACACAAAAAAACCATGGACAATCCAAGGTGCTGTTGATTGAAAACATTTTCAGAGATTCTGATGAACTTATATTAAATCGATATATTGAAAGTGCTTGCTATAATTACGTTCCTTTGAACGGTAAGGTCTCATGACATTAAGGTGGTTGACCTTTTTTTGTCCTGAGCTGAATGATATGGTGGCAGTACATTTTCATAGCAGAATTGTGGTTAATCTATAATCTATTGTTGAAAGAGGCAAGCTCCTTACACAGCCTGGATTTTCAATGTTCTCAGCGCAGGGGACAAATTGCAGTTAGAGACAGTCCTCACAAGTAACTGTGGAAAGTTAGAACCCAACTCCAAAAATATGAAGGCCCCCTTAATCTGCTCGCTAAATCCTGGTGGGTTTAGGTGTGCCCATTAGGGCGGCTCCTTTGTGAGCGATGGTCGTAGCTCTGAAGATTGGAGTTGGGTTGCGGCTACCCTGCCTGCTCCTTCAAAGCACTTATTTGGCCACCTGAACCTTTGAGGATGGATTGATGTAGATATTGAGCAGGGACTCCAGTGGGTTTAACTGCTTCTGTGGATTTAACGAATTACTGTGTATGTTGCGAATTACTCCATTTTTCTTCTGCAGGAAGTGTGGTCAATGAGTCCCCTAACCCCCTGTATTTGACGGCTTTTCCATCTTCTTCAAAAGCAGTGAACAGATTAAAAGGGAAACCCTCAGTGGGGTTGTTACTCAGAATTAACAATAGCTGGGGGTTTAAAGTAAAATAATGGACAACTTCCTGTTATGCAATATTGGCAGTCAGTGTTGAAAAGTGTGGTTTCATGATGTTTTCAAGAAACATTTATTGGAATCCATTAAAAACTAAGGAGTAAAAACTGAGCCACAGTGACCAAACCATCTAATGGACCCAGAACAATGGGTCTGCATTTAGAAATATATGAAATAGAAGAACCCAATGTAACACTTCCACCCCCTGAAAAATGGGGAAACCAAATGGTAAGCAAAATAATTGGAATGATTTACAAAAAATGTAAATAAAATCAGTAGTCAAGACTAACCCAATATGACAAAACCTTAATGATCCAAATGGATATACATTACAAAACTGAGTTAAAAGCCGAACAGCAGAAAAAAAACACACATATTACAAGGCCTGCGATAGCGGCTATGTAGTTATGGTTAAGTTGCTAAACCCATAGGAAGAGCACTTTTTGGGCGGCTTATAACTTTGCTCCACCTGGACCAAGTTTAGTGAGGTTTCGGCAAGGGGGGGCAAAGTTATAGGGGGTTCCCAAATTGTTTTTTTTCCATAGACATAATGGAAAAGATTGTGCTCACACCTACAGCCCAAACCGCTGCACGGATTTTCACCAACTCCAGGAGCAGCGGCTTGGTCCCGAAAATGTGCTTTTGTAAATTTGGTGTAAATCCATCCAGTGTTTTTTTTAAAAAGAACCAAAAAGTAGGTCCAAAGAATTTGTGATATCTGGATCCGCTTTGTGGACCCATTTCCCTGTTTTGTCCACAGACAGCATCCGATTGGCCTAGAAGGCGACGTGATGTCTGCGTACTTCGGACATGCCCCCTGATTGGATGGTGAAAAGCGTGAAGTGCGTCAGATTTTTGGAAACGCCCGCCATGTTGTATTCGCAGACATTCCGGCGATGTCCATGGACACTGCAGTAGGAAATATTAAAAAATACAACACTGCACTTGTCAAACAATCTCTGGGGAGGTAAGGGGTGATGAGGATGGGATAGGCTATGGCCACAAGAAGCCAAAAAATTAGTGTTTCAGTGTTTTTCACCTCAAAAGTCAGCGAACAGTCCAGATGTTCGGGGACAGCCCTGTGATGTTTGCGAACACTTTAGATATTTGGGGACATCTTTGCCATTTCTGCATTACTTGGATGGCTTATAACTTTGGCGTCACTCAATGAAGCTGCATGACATTTTGGAATTTTATTCTAGACTTGATTCTGAATGGTTTTGGAAAGTGTGGAACTGTTTTGTCAAGAGGGAACACATTTAGAGGGGCGACCCAAAATATTGTAAAGTCTTATACATGTGGTGCCACTTGAGGAATCTGCACAAAGATTTGCAAAACAATTTTACATCTAGATATAAACGTTTTTGTAAAGTTTGGTGGGATTTTCTCCCCACGGGGAGCCCGAGAGCCCCAAATGGGAAAGCAGATTCAGGCAGAAACAACGCGGTTGTTTTCCGCAATGCCGCGTTGTTTCTACCTGAATCTGCTTTACCATTTGGGGCTCTCGGGCTCCCCAGCCCGAGAGCCCCAAATGGTAAAGCAGATTCAGGCAGAAACAACGCGGTTGTGTTGGAAACGCTGCGGTTTTTCTTTCCGAGTTTCTCAGGCTCCTCCGAGCCGGAGGAGCCTGAGAAACTTGGAAAGAAAAACCGCAGCGTTTTCCAACACAATAACATTGTATTTATGTTTGCGGTCGCTTCAAAAGCGACTGCAAACATAAATACAACGTTTTTAAAGCTGCGGTTTTATTTCTAAGTTTTCCGGGCTCCTCCAGCCCGGAAAACTTAGAAAAAAAAACGCAGCTAGTGCTTATTTTTTTTAAAAAAATAAATAGCACTTACCCAGATTCAGCTGCAGCTTTCCTGCTCTGGTCTCCGGTCCCCGTCCTCCGCCTACAGCACTAATGAAGGGAAAGCCACCCAGCGGTAGCCTTTGTTTACTACAGCTGGCTGGCTTTTCCTTCATTAGTGCCGCAAAAGCAAAAGCCAGCACAGGAGGGCCTCCATTTCACAAAATGGATGCGCCCATGTGCTTGCTTTTGCGAATTTTGAGCTTGAATAGCTCAAAATTTTACATAGGAAGTTTTAAAACGGAGAATGCTAGTATTTTTTTTTTTATGTTGCCTATCTATTTTTTAAATAAACATTTTTACTAGACCATCCCTTTAAGGCAAGGACCTTAAAGCATGGTTTTGCAAACGTGCCAATGTTTTATTTTTTGACAAGTGTCATAATTTAGGTACAAAGAATAGTGATATACCTTTGGTGACTGAGGTATAGCCTGTGGCCATGGGCAGTGGCCAGATTGTCTGGGTGATGGTATAAGGTCATGACCTGGAAAATCTGGCTACTGGCCATGACTGCGAGGGACGGAAAATGATGTTAAAATGGCCATGTCCACCTGGGACCGGCTATGTGGTAAAGTTATTCGAAAGTAGTATAGGTTTGAAAGAGAAATAAATGTGCTTGTGGTAATATGGTCATAGGGTTCTGACTTCGCCTTCTGCAGGCTACCATGGAAAGGGAAGGGGGGCACTGTACGGAGCCCTGCATTCTCTTTCCATGGTGGCCATCTTGGAAAAGGATTTTCCTTCCTAGGCATCCCCGTGTAGGAAGAAAAGTCTATTTTTTAGTAACCCGGGTTCCTGCTTTGGGAACCAGGGGTGCTAATTGTCTTCATCCCCCATTGCAGGGGCTGCAATGGAGGATCATGGTCAGACCCCTCGTTATTTATCATCAGGGTGCACACAGACACACTTCGCTTGGGCCGATAACTTGGGCTGCTGGGCCTTTATCCCCCATTCGGTTCCCTGGAACGGGGATGAACATCACATTATTCACATTAGCATAACACAAACTGCTAATGGAAATGGTGGAAAAATGTATTGAGTCTACTAAGAAATGTAACGTAGATGGAGTCTATAAGATTTTTGTTCAGTTCTATTTTTTTACTGTGAAAGGTAGTTCCTAAAGAAACCTGTCTTTTGTTGTTTTAAAAAAATGTTTGCAGGAGAGCTTAGAATGTAAGGTGAGCAGGGACATGAGGGAAGAGGCACCAACCACTAATATGGAGGGGCAGGTGGACAGGGGACAATGTTGCGCGTGTGTTACTTCTAAGGTAGTGGCCAGTGTTTCTCATGCTCCTTTATTACAGCTTCAAACTCACATCGAAATTGCTTCCCCATGCAGAGTGGTGTGCTGCAGTATAAACAGAGGACTGTTGTCTTCCAAATATATGGATCAACAGCTTCTTGCATACTTGCAAGGTAGCTGGTGGAATTTTATGTCCCACAGAAGTAGGCTGTGTGGTTACAGTGTTGGTTGAGGAAGATGATGTGGATGAAGACAGCCTACTACTTGCTAAGCAAGGAACAATCTTTCTGAGAGCATTGCGTGTGGCAGTACATTTAACTTTTGTAGATTTATCCTTTGGTAGATTCCCAACAGTGGTAAAGAACTGCCACATCCATGATTCTCTCTGGGTGCTTGAGGTAGGCACTTCCTCTACCTCATCTTCTTGGTCCTCTTCATTGTCTTTGGAAATACTGTGCTTTTTTGTTGTGTGGGTCCTGCAGCTGGTGGTGGCTCTTGGGGAGGAGGGATGGCAGTAGCTGATGCCATCTTTAAGATAAATAGCAGTTTTGCTACTATTCTTCCAAGTATGTGCTTTGTACTAGATTGTTAATGGATAATGAGTGAGAATAGGTGTAGGAGCTGTGCAATGGGTACATTTTGAGCTTGAAAGTTCCTAGATCAGTAGAAAATGCAGTTCTGAACTTTTCTCGAATCAAGGACCTGAACGCGAAGTGCAAACGCGTTCATGGACATGTCATCATGCTGCGCGCAAGAGCATAGTCACATGGCACTGTCCGGAAGGTCCACAATGACGTCAGACATTCGCAGACCTCGACGGATTCAAAAACAGTGGAAAAAGTATAGAAATGTTCAAACTGATGCTAGAAGGTGGGAAATGGCAGAGTTTTAAGGTGAAACGTTGTAAATTGGACAAAAAAGTTGCTATATTGGGGTATGTGGTAGGAAAATAGCATGCACTAGTAAAACCCATGCAATTCTCTGAAGAAAAAGTTGTTAAAGAGATGATGTGGGTAGGTTGCACCAATAGAAACCTATAAAATTCAATGGAAACACTTTGTTAAAGAGACTTTATGGTTAAGTTGCACTAATAAAAACCTATAATATTCACTGAAAAACTTTGTGAAAGGAACATTATGGTTAAGTTGCACTACTAAAAACCTATGAAATTCAATGAAAAAACTTTGCTAAAGGGACGTTATGGTTAAGTTGCACGAATTAAAATCTATGGAATTCAATTAAAAAACTTTGTTAACGGGACATTATGGTTGCAAGTAAAACCGAAAACCCCCATAAATTCGCCAGTTATGGTATGCTAACTCACGCCACCGCCGTGCACTGCTAAGATGAACGCCCAGGACATCAAAGATGACATCACAAATGTCATTGATGACAACACTAATGATATCACATGTGAAATTTATTTTGATGAAAAGTCCCTACAAGGGATTGTGATTATAATGTTGGTAACAGGATGTCAGGGGTGATTGTGTAATGTTAAACATGCAATAACTAGCTAACAATTCAAGAATTACTACACACTTGTGCTAGTACAAACAATACATATGAAGACCCACAATGCATACACATCAGAGGCACATACAGGGAAACTAAAGTAAGGAAGAAAGAAACAGCATCATCCGAAAATGTTAATAGCATTAAAATGTATCTTCAAGTATACAAATGAATTGTGCGTTTGAGGCCTGCCTATTGCCCCATGTACGTGCACCATGAGCTGAGACCAAACCTTAAGGAAAGTACTTTAAGAACATATGACAAGGTTAACGTCTAGATATACATCACATTTTGTCTGGGACCACTGCAAAAGATTTAGGACTATAGGTGTTTGGCAGTAAACCCACTTGGTAGCAGTCTGTACCACACAGATTCACTTGGTAGCTGTGGCTGAGCAGTCCGACTTCCCTCAAGAAGAGTTAGGCAGTATGTGGAGTATACAAGATAGGGCAATTTACACATTAGAACAAGCAGACACGGAACGGAGCTTTGGTGTAAAGATATATAATTATTTATTTTTAACAACACATCTATGAAAAACACTCTGGCACTAATACGGCAAACAACCTCAATTACAATTACTATAAGTATATCAATCCCCTAACAATATTTTGACAAGTTTAGGTTCAACGGTACAACTTATTTGCAGACAGAGGTGAATACTTTAACCTAGATGGCACTCTAATATTCGTTTAGAACGGGAGAGAAAAGGCAGGGTATGAAACCAACTCGGTACCAACACTTTTACGAAGCAAATGCAAGGCAAGTAAGGCAGGGTCTACTGTAGGTCACACAGTTCGGAGGCCAGGCCCACTCGGAGAGAGGCAAGGCGATATGTCCCAAAAGTATCACAGTGGAAATGCACTTCGAGTCTTTGTAGCAAATTGTCACGGAAAGGTTGGACCAGTTTGGAACAAAAAGTTAAGACGGTCTGGAGGCGACCCAGTGAAAAGGTAAGGATTTAAGACACCTCACGCTAACCGTCACAAGGAAGCCAGGTGAACACAGTACCTTGTAAGTGAAGAGACAGCTCGGCAGGGGCAGTTGTTCCTGGTGGTGGATGCAAGTCGGGGCTTTGCCAAGAGATGAGATGGTCTCGTCGTCGAAGGAAAGTTGAAGGTCGTTGCACCACCAGGGAAGAAACCAGCCGCGGAGTGCTGCGTCACAAGGCACCACCTTTTGGTCGCGGTACGGGCTAGTGGCTATCTGTTTGCCAGGGTGCTCAGCACGGGAAATTCGACCACTAAGAAAAAGCAAATGGACTGGTTGTTCCCACCAGTCAGGGGAAAAAGACTCTCCAGCCGGGAGATCTTCTCTGTCGTTGGGAAGTGGTGAGTCAGTTCAGCAGGGCTCCACCAGAGGTGTCGTCGTTGCAGGTCGGCTCAGCTTTACCCTCGTCGGATTCTTAGGTCCTGTGGTGACTTCTGAAGATCCAGTCCCAAAAGCCCTGCTTTTATGCAGAAAACCCCCATTCATTCAGCCTAGCTGTCAATCAAAACACTCTAAGTGGTGAGCGGGGTGGCTCACCACTTGGGCCAATCACACCAGAGTGCGACTTGAGTTGGCAAGGCAACTCAGTCCAGGGTGCCTAAACCCCCTCCCACACCCTCTGTGGTACCCAGACAGAATGGCACCACTTTGGAGGGCTTCTGTGCAGAAGCCCGCCAAAAGTGGAACAAAAGGCTCAACCTTTGGTTCGGAGTTACAGACGTGAACACATACGCCATTTTAAAAACCGAGTTCTGGCAGAAAATACCAACCGGTAGATTTATTTAAGACAAATAAACCGGCGGTATGTTAGAGACTAACGTGTAAAAGTATTAGCCTCCAACAATGGGAAGAATCCCATAGGAATATATTCGGGGTCGAATACAAAAAGTAGTTTCCACTGCCACCAGCCAAAACTCGACGAGGGGGGACGGGACAGTGCCCCCTCGAACAACAGACCCAGGGGTAATAGAATTACCCCTACCAGTACGTCCACAATAGGATGGTTTGTACTAGTTCTGTTAGTAAATTTAGGTCTAGTAAAGCCAATGGTGACTTTACATGCCCTGGGAGACAGTAGTCAGTCCCAGGGTATGGAGTCTATGGTGGGGATCCTCTAGGACACCCCAGTGTTACGGCACGGAGGGTGCGGTGTAACACACATAGCAAAACACATGAGGCCCTATGGAGTAAAAGATCCCATAGCCCATAGAACACATTGACATTCAAAGGAATTAACCACATTCCCGTCCAAGAGTGGGAGAAAGAGTCTCACTCTTGGCAGGATGGAAAAAAACAAACTCCAGAAATCCAGCAAAGCTGCTGGGGGACTCACTAGGTTAGGAAATTCAGCCTAAACAGAGAATTCTCCCTAACACTCGTCTTAGCAGTGCACTGTGATGGCGCGAGTTATGGTTGCTTAGCTTACCATAACTGCCAAATTTCTGGGGTTTTTCGCTTTTACTTGTAACCATAACGTCCCTTTAACAAAGTTTTTTCATTGAATTCGCATAGGTTTTTATTAGTGCAACTTAACCATAACATCCCTTTATACATCCAGTTGGAATATTCAACTATGTATATAATATATTTTTGCATATGTGTTCTTTTGTATATGTATCTTTCATGGAATGTTTTATGTATCATGTTCAGATAAAGAGGTATAAAGGTTTTTTGATGAACCAATATATACAATAAAAATAAAATAAATAGGAAAAGGAAAGCAAGCTTCTGATCAATCAAAAACATTGCTAAATAGGTTGAAGATGGGGATTAGGATGACTTCTGTGCTGTACCATTCAAGTGTGTTTAGGATAATAGGGCTGTCGCATCACGGGGTGAACTAAGGTATCCCCATTCCTTATTTGATTAACGTATGCTAAAATGTGTCATCCCCTGTGTGTGCCTGCCTCCTCTGTAGATTAATTAATTAAATATTATGTTGAGATTGTTCAATAATCTGCCTTATATCGATATTGTGTCCCTTCAACAAAATATGTTTATTATTCAAAATGCCCATAGGCCAACACGTGTTTCAACCTTTCGGTCTTTATCACAACAGGGATTGTTAATTGGAAATGATCCTTAGAAATTGCTGTTGCACGATTACCAATTATAATCCTTAAATGGCCCCCGTTTTAAGGCAGGGCAATCTCTGCCGGCGTCCCGCGTTTTTGATGTGATGGCCGGCAAGTGCCACACTTCGATAGAATTGTGAATGTTAGCAAGTCCCACGCTTAGAAAATGCGAATGTTAGCATGCACTTCACATATATGGGACTGTGAACATTGGCCTGCGTCACATCTGGATGGGACTGTGAGGGTTGGCATGTGCCGCATTTGGATAGAGTTGTGAACATCGGTGTGTGTCACATCCCAGTGGGACTGTGAATGTTAGCAAGTGCCACACTTGGAATTGGGAATATTGTGCCAAATTTGGATAGTATTGTGAACATTAGTCTCTAATGTCTAATGCCTAATGCCATACTAATGTGAACATTGGTCTGCATCGCATCGAGATGGATTGTGATTGTTGGCAAATGCCACACTTCGACAGAATTGTGAACATTAGCCTGCATCGCATCCACTCTGCACGGCTCTCAAATCTAGGAGTGGCCTCCATCCCTGTCTAATATATGCGCAAACCCATCCACCGCAGGACCTATGCCTCTCACCTGCTATACAGGACACTCAATCCAGGTATAGCACCCATCCATCTCTACTGTATTGTGTAATGTATTGTGAAACCTAGGCCTCTCGCCCTCTCTACAGAATCCTCTAATCCAGGTGTAGCCGCCATGTCTGTCTCATTTTATGCGGAAACCCACTTACTGTGGAACAGTTGCCACACTGGTACAGGACTCTCAACTCTAGGTATAGCCTCAATCTTTGTCTATTGTATGGTGATACGTAGTGTATTGTGAGACCTGGGCCTCTGCCCCACCATACAGGATTCTTAACTCTAGGCATTTAGCCATAATGCGAAGGTCAGCGGTGAGACGCATAACCTACTAACCAAAAAGCTCAAAAGTTCTGCATACCTAACTCATACAAAAACCTACACAACCACCTCTCGCACAGCAAGCCGCGCGCACTTCACCACACTGCAACAACAAACAACACCTAATCCGCACCAACTGCACACGAGGCCTGACATCGATCCGATACTTGCACCAAAGCTCAGAGCATGGTGTAAACCGAACTGAAGCCGCCAACAGGACGCCACTTCTCTCACTATCCTACTCCCTCTTCACCTTACTAACCTACCCCGCCTTCTCATCTCGTTTACAGATCCGCCTGAGTGCTAAGTGGCTGGGGACCAATTCAGTTCATGACAGTGCGCTATACAAATACCTTTAACATTAACATTAATAATAATAAGATTTCAATGTATGTCAACAGAACACCTCATACAATATTGCCAGGCTTACATTTGTATGCATTAATTTAATAGACTCTTTATATTCTATTATAAATTCAATATCATGTGGCCATTGATGATAATTGTTCGATCATTATAGGTTCTATCTGAATTAATTTTCAATGCTATTGGGGTGATATGACCCTAGGCGGCAGGCCGATCCAGCCGGTAAAGGGCTGCCAACCAAGTTAAGGACCAGATTGAAGCGAGGGTCCCTTAACAAGGACGGCAGGATGTTGCTGGTGGCAGTTGCCCTGCCCCCGAACGTTATATCATTATTAGCACTTGTGTAGATCCTACGCAGGTGCTAAGGGTGAGAATAACCTATTACAAAATAATATTACATTTATTTGCAGTGCTGTGCTGCATTTTCACAGTCTGTTTTCTGCGGTGATGGCCGTGATTTAATCAACACGGAAACAGACTGCGAAAAGGGAGCACAGCGCTGCACCAGAAGGTAAGATTGATTTGTTATTAAGATCTACTCACCCTTAGCATTCACTTCAGAACTACACGGATGCTGATGGGTGTGGAGGAAGCAGGAAGGGGAAAGAGGTGCAGGGGATTGGAAGGGGGCACTGACCAGCAGCACTCAGGCTGCTCGGGATGCAGGCGTGTACCAGACAATAGAGCCCATGTTCCAAGCATCCTGATTGGCCATGCTCCCTTCCAGAGTGCTAAGGAATTCTAATACCTTCCATTCTATGCAGATTTGATATTAGTTGAACCCACATTGTCCAGTAGAACACATAGTGCAAGCATGACAAGTCTGCCCAGTCTGCAAAAATCATGTTAGCTGCGGAAAGCCAAGCATGCATTATGACACTGGGGGTCAGTCGAATAACTGTGTAAACAATCATAAAGGAGAACTGCATGCTCATCAGGACAGGATTTTAAAGAAAGTCGGCTGCAGGAAAAACGTATAAATTAAGATGACATATGGCTGGCAAAGACAATGCTAATGCATGAACTATTAGAACACACCTTTCTTTACATGGGGACAGGGCACAAAGCCTTACTGATCTCTAGCGTTTGGGTGGCACAGAGCTGTAACGCCTGCTCATTCGTGTTCATTGGTCATTAGGATTCAGGAGCCTGCACAAACACTGCACTGTCACAAATTGCATTGCTTTTGTGTCACAAGCCAATAAATAAATAATGATCAGGACATTTTCAACAAGAGTCTAAAGTACCTCAGAAACCATTCATCTGCACATTTCTGGCAATGGAGAACGTTCAGAAATGGGTGTTTGAACTCCTGTCCTAATCTTTGGTGGACACTGATAGGTTCCAGGAATTTGTAAATATTCTTTGTCCAAAATATCAGGTACACATTCAAACATTTTTCATAATGTTTGCAATGCTTCAGATTCACATAACACTTTTATTGACATTCATAAACACATTCAAATGACAACAGACATGTGGAGCAATGGATAGGCAAGTGCATCACAACACATTGCTGTAATTCTAAGGATCTTGACACCGGGGAAACCATTAACTCAACTGCTATACAGAAAATTAACCACCAAACAACAATTGCTGTGTTTGCAAAAATAATGGTCTCATGCAGCAACATTGGTGGACATTTAAAGCATTCAATCAAAGCCCAGATGCTCTTGAAAATGTAGCAAACACTTAACAGACTTGCTCATTTTAGCCTCCTACAGGAGGGTTCCGAACAATAGAATTTACATCTGTATGTGGTTTAATGCCAAATAAATCAATGGCTATATCAGGCAAGACAAAGGAGCAGCAAGGCACTTGACTCATAGACAGTGGGGTCTATTGAAATGACTCATCCAGATTCTAATGCAGTGGCCTCAAAGGCTGGTCCTTGAGAGCCAATTGTACTCCATGTTTTCAGGATATCCACACAAAATATAGTGAATTGTATTCATCACCACAATGAGTGATTATCTGATTATTTGATGCAGCTGGTGCTCTCAAAGGCCTGCCTTTGAAATCCATATTCCAGGGTCTTTTGAACATGCTGCAGAGGCTGTCAGCAATAACAACACTTCAGCTAGTGATGAAATCCATGTTTTTCATGTGTTAAAATACTATCTAATTTCAGTGGGAAAATAATTCAGAAAATATGAGGATTTCAAAACTCTGAGTTTGATCAAAGGCATACTCCAGCTCCTAAAAAGAACACAGACATATGTGCTACTGAGGAATCCATCTGTGCCACAATCCTAAACCCATGCCACATACCTCTATTATCTTGTCTGATTTTTGCCACTTTCGGAGGATAGTAAGACAAGGAGGCATGGATCCTATGATGAATTGTGGCGCAAGAGATGGAATGATTTAATCTCCAACATCCAGCGAAAGGAGCTTGAGAAATTCACTTTTCTTCTGTCTCCTCGCAGAACAGTGCCAGGGGCAACACCAACACCGCAACCACTGCCACCACGCTAGGAGCACAGCAGAAATCACTAGTATGACCATCCGTTTTCAGGGAGTGCAGTACAAGTTCACACCTATCTCTGGGTGTTTTTCAAGACAGCAGCTCCCACACTTCAATCAAAAGCACAAAGCCCTATTTCGAAAGACCCATCTCATTTCAATAAATTCCCAACAAAATGGACAAACAGCGATTTCAAGAAAAAAGCAGTGGCCAGGTCAAGCAATAGCTCTAGCATAATCTGCAGCTAGTTAGAAATGATGGAGCATTGGAATGTTTGCATTTTGTAGAATTGAACAGTGATCAGCCCACAGCAGATAGGCAACGAAATAACTGCGGTACCCTGCCAACAAAGTCAATTCTGAACACTGGTTACATGCAGCTGGGGTGGTTATAGAAAACATGTGTCAACTAAAACTGTTAAAATCCTAACAATGTTGAACAGGAAACTTCATTTGCTACCCTGAATATGTACTCTTTCAGAATAATCAACACAGGATTTGGAAGAGCTCACAAATCTGGAAGTTATTGGCTAATGTCTTGGTGCCGGTTCTGACTTGGATGTTAATTATGCTGCTGAGAGCACCATTATGAACTCATACTGCTGAAGAGAAATAATCTAGGGTTTCATTCAGACTACCTACCATTGCACATAAAGCCATACATGGATGTACAGCACAATAGATTGAACAACTTTTGAAATGTATCAATGCTCCCTCAAAGGGTCTTCACTTCCGGAACACCATGTCCATTGACTGGTTTCACCGCTCTAGAACACAAGGATGTGCAGGCTCCATAGCTACAGCCAGATTGTGGAACTCTTTACCATCCAAGCTGCATTGTCTTGCTAACCTTTACATGTTTAGGAGACACATTAAATTAAATTAAATTAAATTATCTATTCTAATCATCGATTGAATGTGTCCATGTAGACGTTCTCTCTGGTTTCCTGTTGATGATAGAAGCCCCTGTTGTTCTTTCTTTATTAATTGATATTCTTTTGCCTGCGCACTTAGATACCCAAGGGTGGTAGTTCTGCACACCTCCACCAGCATGTAGGACCAATAACAAATAACAAAATAACAAATATTTTTGACCTGATCCAGTGTGGAGGCTGTGGCAAGGTAGATAGTAAAATAAACTATTCAACGTGTATAAGAAGGGGGGAATCTATGTTCGAAGACTTTGCAGATTACAGACCAAAAGGACAGATTTTTCAGAGATGGCCTTTTGGAACTGGCCCTATTCTAGGCCCTTTGGTGGGGGCCCCCCTCCTCAGACTTGGCTTCTGCGCAGCCCACACTGGTGCCACACCCCACTTACCTTCTGAGCTCTGGCGCACCAGACGCACACTCTTCTGGCTCCCATTCATGCCATGCCCCCAAAATGCTTACATACGGGAGGCACCCTTTTGCATGTGGCCTCCGGTGCTTAGGCCTTCAGGGGGTGAGGATTAGAAGGAGTGCATATTTCCTTCCCAAAAATAATTGTTGTGACATATTTGCCCCTTTGCTTTCTCATTTAAGAAATGCTTCATTCATCTATAGCTGTCCGGAACACTTAGGGGATTACCAGCTGGTTATTTTATTTTATGTATTTTGATTTAGCATTGTACCTAACCAGAGGGTCTTCGAACACCTGACATGGTTCAAAGCTTGAAAAGGTGGGAGTTGAAAAAAGAAGCTACAAAATGTTTTCAGCAAAGGATAGGGGAAGATTAGGATAGACATATGAGAGCAGTGAAGGAGGGCAGTGTTATGTGTGGGGAAACAAGTATGTTTTGAGGCTTTGGTGATGGAGGATGCAGTGCATAGGTGAAAAGGTGTGTTCCATGCCCTGGGTGCCCAGTGGGTAAATGCTTGTTTTTGTGTACAAGCAAGTTCACAAAGTGGAATGTGTAGAGGATGTTGGCTGACTTGTCTGGCATTTATGTGGATGATGGGTTTGAATTTGTCATGAAGGTAAAATGGAGTAATTTTGAGGTGGATGGCTTTGAATACAATGCAGAGTCCTTTGAAGGCAATTCTCTTGGTTATGGGGAGGTAGTGAAGCTGGGCAATAGCGGGGGTGGTGTGTGAATGTTTAGGTTGGTGTAGGAAGGATGATTCTGGCTGCTACATTTTGTATGGCTTGCAGGGGGTAAGGGTGTTATTGGCGAGTTCAGTGAGGTGAGCATTTCCATAGTCCAGCTTAGAGAGAACTTGTGCTTGGACTGCTCTGTGGAAGTCATCAAGAGGACATGTAAGTCTGATTTTGCTTAGGCAGTATTGTTGTAGAATGTAGTTGTAGAATGCATGTTTTGGTGACAGTGGCTATGTCGTGTGTGAAGGAAAGGTTAGGGTTGATGGTGCAGCCAAGAGATTTGACAGGTTTGGAGAGGGATATGTGTGGGTTCTACGTGGTGCGTTCTTCGATCCAGGGGGTGCCTTTGGGGACAGATGAGGAGGTATTCTGTTTTGAAAGGGTTGCGTTTGAGGAAGTGGGTGGTCATCTAGTTGTTGATGGTGGAGAGACAGGTTTGGGGGGGTGGAGTTGTGAAGAGGGTGCAATTTGGAAGTATATTTGTGTATTATCTGTGTATTGGTTGAATTGTATGTTGTGTTTGCTAAAGGTCTGTACACACAATGCAACACATAGATTGAAGAGGATTAGAGAGAGGGAGCAGACTTGTGGGACCACCATACTTGACAGGGGTGGGGTCTGATCGATAAGGGGGCATTGGGACAAAGTGTGTCCTGTCATTGAGAAAGGAGGTGAACCAGACAGATTCATCCAGTGGGTTATGATGTCGAGTAGAATGGTATGATCTATTGTGTTGAAGAGAGGTCAAGGAGTATGAGTAGTGCTGGGTGTCCTTTGTCTGTGAAGATGTGATGGTCATCGGGGGTGGGAAGAGTAGCAGTCTCAATGCTGTACCGAGTGGGAAAGCACAATTAGAAGGGGATGAGCAGGTTGTTTGTGGTGATGCGTTGTTGCAGTTGGGCAGTTAAAAAGTGTTTCATGATTCTGGTGCGGTACGGTAGGATAATAATGGGCCAATATAATACAGGTGACCCACATGGGTCTCTTAAATAAGATCTATTGCAAAAGCTTACTGACTCCACTGTCTAGGGAAAAGACAATATACAGTATAATCATACAACGAAATCAGAATGTCATACTCTTTCTTTAAAAATGGTGACAAATTACTCTTTTTAAATAACAAACATGTACTATTCAGTCTAAAATATACACTTTATATATTTAATTAATTTAGTATACAGAAGAAAATTTTTTAAATTAGAACCCTATATCCAGGTCAGAGATACAAACACCTTCTAACCACAAATGCACATTGCAAAAACACCATTAAACACTTGACTTGACACACAACAAAGCCAATATTTAAAATCAAAATAGGTTTGTTGGCTGTTTGTGGCATTTGTATTAAACCCAACATGTTTCTGTCTAAAGACCCTTTGTGTGAGACATTCATCAGGGAATTCTGTTGTCAACTTAAATTCCGTAAACTAACACTTGTATCCTGGTAAGGGTAATTCTTTTTGGACAATGCTGAGGTCACGTTTCAATGTTCCATTCAATGGGGAATGAATTCTCAAATCCTTCTTAGTCGGATTTATGTAATTTCTTCAAAGCCCTTTAAATGGGCACCAGATGAGTACACTCCACCACCATGATATTCCATATATCGTCGACCAGAAGCACTTTGAACATCATGCCTCAGCATCCCAAAGCGCTCATATTGCGGTTTTTCAGCCTTGTTATCTCCAAAAGTCTGACTACCACCGAAAAGCAACGTGTTCCGTTCCAGTCATGCACATAGCACAGGGCGCCCAAGGATAGTAATGGGGTAATAGCTTTCAAGAAGGATGTGGTTGAGAGATTTCTTGAGAAATTTCTTTTGAGGATGGGTGAGATTTGTCCTATTTTAAGTGCAGTTGGGATAGTATCATGTGAGAGACAGAAGTTGATGATTATGAGCCAGTGGGGATTATGAGCTAGAGGGGAGCTAGGGTGGTGATGTTATTTGATGCAGCTTGAAGTGAGCATGCATCATCCAGGAAGTGTGCAGGGTTTTTCTGGGCAGTGAGGGTGATGAGAGTGTTGGTATCGATAGGGTGGAAGGTGTCCCATGTGTTGGAATTCTTGGTAGTGGGTGTGAGTGGAGAGATGAGAGTAGGTCTCTCCTGATGTGTATTTTGAAGTTGAAGTAGTCCATGAGGGAGTTGCAAACCACAGTGGATGGGGGTCCGGAAGGTATGGATGGTGGTTTAGAGAGGGACTAGGTGATGTTGAATAGTTTCTGGGTACGATTTTAGGCAGAATTGAGTTTTTGGAAGTAATGGGTGACTTTGGCATTGCATATGGCTGTTGTGTATTTGTTGTGGCAATGTCTGAGGTATGTCCTGGTTGAGGGGCATGGGGTCTTGTTGGGGACAACCTCCCAGGTAGGTTTGAGGGCTACTAGGAGCTTGCAGACTCTTGAAAGGCCCAACACCTTCCCCCAAAAGGAACATGGACCCAGTCAGACAGCAAGTTCAAACTGCGGTTTATTACAGCCAAAACCAACAGGGATCAGTACAAGGATAGAAGGAATCCAAGAACCTCTCAACGTCTCCTAGCTCGCAGGCCAGTTTTGTCCTACATCATAGTGACATCACAACCTGGGCCCCTCTCAGACAACCTATTGAACTACTGGATTGGGTACTGAGTAATAGTCAACCTATAGTGGACGCTATACATGTTAGTCTACTGGCTCTCGCATGTCAGGTGGCTGGCCTGATCCAACCCCCAGAATTGCTATCTCTAACAATTTTGCAGTGTGGGGATCTTACCATTGGTTCATGCCCGTTGCTAACCACCCCTAGGAGTCAGAACTGTGATTGTCTAGACCTGACCTGGGATACGCAAAGGTTCTCAGTTCTTGGTGTACCTTCTCAAGGTAATAAGAATTACTATGTGTCTGCATTGTAACTTGTGTGTACCACCATAGAAAATGAGAGTGCTTGTTCATCTCATGCAACACTTGTCTCACATTGTAACATCTTTGTTGCAAGCTTCTGTCTGGTGGTGTGAGATCGACTCTCTTTTCCAGTGCTAGTTGCTGTCCATTGTATGAGTCGGCTGGGTCACATGTTCAGAGACCATGATTCGGAGCTTCTGCAGCTCTGAATTATGAAGAATTATTTGCATTTATTGCAGCTGATGTTACTGTCATTCAGGGAATGGAATCTCGTTTGTATCTGGTGGCCTTGGCAGCGGATCCTGTCTCACACGTTTGCTCTTGTTGAGCCTGAATTCTCCTCAGCTCAGCTCTTCCTGAGAGGTTTGTGGCCTGCTGCAATTTTCCTAAGCCATAACTGGGCTTCTCCATGTTCGTTCTATTCTATATTCTCCATATGTTAGTCGAACTGGGCTCTGTCAGGACCCATAGATGATCCTGCAGTTCCATAGGGTTACTTGCATACAAGCATCTGCAAGCTTTATCCAGGATCTCATGCTTCTTGCGGTTTCTGCATTGCTGCATTAAGCTGATGACAAATTAATAACAACAATGACAGTATGTATATGTATTTGTCCTCTAACTATAGAACTGTACGCTTGTGTTCTTTGTTTATTCAAGTGTGTGTTTGTGTCCCGATGTGTGGATGGCATGTGTGCTTCATGTCTAATGCTGCTAGGTTGTGGTGTTTCTAACAATGTCAGTGGCTTTGGCTTCTCAGCACTTTAGTCATTACTGTCAATTGAGGTTTCTCCTCTCTGGGGAAGATTTATACCACTCCTGGTCTGTAGGGCTGGCTGAGTGGGTACCTCTTGACATATTTATCGATCATTGGAGCACTAGGAATTGGTCCGAAATAGTACAGGCGTTCACGTATCTCCTGGCCTTCTTCTGCATCATGTACCGTATAGGTGGGGGAGTTGGGGTGAATTTCCCCATCCCTCTTCAGTATTTTGCCAGGTTCTTTGTAGGCATCTGGCTTCCAGATTGATATAGAGGACGGAACCTTTCAACTATGGTTTGTGGTGGTTGTTGTGGAGCTTATGTAATTTGAGTGGTGTAATTTTGTCGAGGGCCTGTGTGATAATTAGGTTGTATTGGTGGAGTAGGATGGAAGGTTGTGCGTGTGGGGAGGGGGGAGTGGTATGAGTGGTTCTAATGTGGTGTGGTGTGTGGTGTCTGTAATGTATTTGGTCTGTCTGGTGAGGGTCTTAAGGGGATGTGTGGCAGGTAGTTGTGTTTTTTTGTGGTAGTGTGAGCGTAAAGGGGATAGCAAAGTGGTCAGACCACAATACCCAGTTCTGATTACCCATGGAGACAAGTATTTTGTTTGCAATGAAATGTTCCAGGGAGCTGCCAGCAATGTGTGTGGGATAGGTGATGCGTTGTGTGAGGTCTTTAGGGGTGAGTGGAGTAAGTATGTCTTCAGTATGGGATTGGTGTCTGGAAGGGAACTACCAGAGTTGAAGTCGGCAGGGCAGATGTTGTTGCAGGGAGAGGTGTGTTTGCTAGTAGTGAAGTCAGTCCAGTGGTTGTGAAAGTTGGGATTGTGTGTAGGAGGGTGTGTAGGATGGCGGTAAATGAGGTGGAGAAAGGGGTGTGGGTGTGATGGAGGGGAGAAAGTGAAAGAGAGTGCTTCAAAGGATGTGCATAGGGATGTGTGGGATTACTGGATAAGATAGTGCAAGGGAAGCATGTCAGGGATAAAAGGTGTGTGGTGGGATTTGAGCTATGTTTCTGTAAGTAAGAGTATATCTGTGGAGTGTGTGCTAATGAGTTAATTAATTTCATGTGTGTGCAGGTGCAGAGCGGCAGTTGAGAAGAATGCAAATGTATGCAATTAGTAGTTTGAGTGGAGTGTTGGAGTTTGATTTGGATGTTGTTTGTGTGCTTTATGGGAGGCATTTTTTGTGGCAGCCACTGGCCAACAAGGGTCAACAGGGAACACAGATTGAAATAGTGAAGGCTACAGTAGCAAACCATAGCTCTGTCTTCCCTTTGATCGGGAAACCCAGGCGAATGGACGTCCAAAGGACAGTGCTTATATAGCCAAAGTAACCCGAAAGGCACTTTGTCAGCAGTCATGTGGGCTGTCCCCAGATCGATCCTGGATGATTCTTGTAGGTCCCCTGACCTTTGCAGGCAGCCTCAGACAGATGTGAAGATTGCCTCTGGTGGTGTTGGGGTGAGCTATGCATTGTTCCCATCCTAGTTGAAGTCCCTTTTAAGGTGGAACGACCTTTCAAAGATGGTGGTTTGGGGTTCATATGTCACATGGGCAGTCCCTACATCGGTCCTGGATGCTTCTTGAAGGTCCCCTGACCTTTGCAGGCAGCCTCAGACAGATGTGAAGATTGCCTCTGGTGGTGTTGGGGTGAGCTCTGTGTTTCCCTCAGCCCAGTTGACTACCTTTTTGGAGGTGGAAAGATCGTTCAAAAAATTGTGTTTTTTTGTGGTCAGCAGTCAACAGAACAAATAACTGGGGCCATGATTAAGTTTTCACCAGAATTTTACCACTCTTAAAGACACTCTTCTTATAGAAGATACAAACTATAATACTTGCTGTGATGCTAGAAATGCATTGGAGAGAAAGGACCTCCATATCCTTGTCCTTTATTGCTTTATCATGTATGTTCTGTCTTGTTTTCTTCACCCGAGTTCATGTGGGACTCCTGGCGGTGTGGCTCTTCCTCTTTTTGGTTTGGTGAACAGACCCTTGGGATACCCTTATGGCACCCATAGGTGGGAGTACGACACTGTACTCCTAGTGTATGTATTTGTGCACCTGTGAGTGGCCCACAGAGCAGGGTATGGGCTGGTGGCAGCTCCATGCTGAACTGACAGATGCTCTGAGTATCCTCCATTTTGGGATACCCAGGACCTGCCATTGGAATCAGTTGATTCCTGATAGGAAACAAGATGGCCCCTGTGGCCTCTTGCTTTCTATTGCCTGTTACCTTATTTTCCTGAAGTCCCGGGAAGCCCTAACTCTGTCCCTTAACCCTCACTGGCTGTTGGATGGAAGTTCCATATATGGTAGCATGGGGAAGTCCAGGCCAGAGTGGCTGGAGTCTTCCCAATGACTGAATGTTGTGGGTGCACCCGTGGGGTGGGACCTGGGTGATTGGATTGTGTGACGAATATGCATTTCCTCTTATGGGTGTCTGGTTTCTGGTGTTTGACACAATGACTGAGACAGCCCTGCCCAAAACTGGTATGAATGCAGTGTGGAGTGCTGAATGGCAGAGTGCTTGTCCGAATCCACATTCCGTGTTGTGGGTGTCTGGATGGAGAAGAATGGCCTGAATGCACTGTGAGCCTGATTGGCTGTCTGACTGCCTGAATGCCCTTTTGAATGATTGGTTGCCTAAGTGTGATCCAGCAGAGTGAATGGGAGATCAACAGTATATCTGGGGGCCACTCACTGATGGAAATTGTTCAGAAGCTAAAGTTGATACTTGATGCTTAACCTTGAAGCCCACTGGAAGAAGAAGGATTGCTGCTGCTGTGCTTCGCTAATCTGAAAGCTGTGTGACTGTCAGCAAACTGATCCTAGAGAGGACCTGGCTAGGAGATCTCTTCCAGAGCTACGAGGCACCATCGTGCACCAGCTGATCTTTACCAAAGCTCCCTGGATGTCAGACCCTCGAAAGGCTGCCGAACGGTGACAGGGACCACCACGGAATCACGAAGTGAAGCGCCCGGACATTGAAGTCCATCACCATCGATGACCGCCATCGCCGACCGGAGCTCCAGTTCTCCTTTGCCTAAGGACATTGAAACAAGGACTCCCTTGCTCATCATCGTCGACCACTTTCGTCCTGCCGGAGAAAGTCAAGGCCGCCCATGACCGAGGAGAATCCGCCAGTGGGTTTACCGCCACGCGAAGACCGCAGAGACACTGACGACCCGACACACTTGCTGGGACAAAGTTCTTCATTGACACTCTGCGGCAACTGATTCTCGTCGTTGAGGTGCACTGCACACCTCAGCTTGTGGGATGTTTTCAACCGATCGTAAACGAGCACCGCAAGAGGTGAAGCTGCTGCCACAACAACAGTGTTCACCATTTTTTCACCAACTCTCGATGTCTTAATGAGAGTGCATTCAAGAAGGGCCCGTCGATGAATCATCGAATAACTGTACGAAACCAGGTACTTTGGGGTTGTAGAACCTTTTAGAAGAACTCAAGACTATATTGAGCATAATTGAACTGGGCTTGTCAAATATGCTTTATTTACAGGTTGCCCGGGTGGGGGGGGGGTTCCTCGCACAGAACTGTCTCTAGGTAGATGGGGTACTGTTCTGCCATTGCTTGATTTAACTTGCTTTCTTTCTGTGTCTATCATTGATTCATCTTATAATCTGATTTGTATGCTATTTTTACTATTAGCCATATATTGATAGGCCTCTCTCCCACTATACAGGTCTCTCAAATTTAGTAGGGGTTATCTTCCCAAATTGCATTGTATGATATTCAGATTGCATTGATAGTCTTCTCTCCCACTATACAGGTCTCTCAAAGTTAGCAGGGGTTCTGCTGCCAAATTGCATTGTATGATACTCAGATTGCATTGATAGGTCTCTTTCACATACAGGACTCTCAAATTTAGTAGGGGTTATGTTCCCAAATTTCATTGTATGATATTCAGATTGCATTGATAGGCTTCTCTCCCACTATACAGGTCTCTCAAAGTTAGCAGGGGTTCTGCTGCCAAATTGCATTGTATGATACTCAGATTGCATTGATAGGCCTCTCTCCCACTATACAGGTCTCTCAAATTTAGCAGGAGTTCTGTTCCAAAATTGCATTGTATGATATTCAGATTGCATCGATAGGCCTCTCTCCCACTATACAGGTCTCTCAAATTTAGCAGGGGTCAGATCCCAAATTGCATTGTATGATATTCAGATTGCATTGATAGGCCTCTCTCCCACTATACAGGTCCCTCAAATCTAGCAGAGGTTCTGCTCCCAAAGTTTGCATTGTAAGGATTGCAATACTCCTTAGAGTCCCCCCTACCATACGGGACTCTAGAACATAGTTAGACTTAGTCTCAAGCACAAACTTAGCCTTAACCAGCTTAACATACACCTAGTGAGAACCAGACCGTGATAGTATAGTTCAACCGCCCTCACCTTTTCCGAGAGACCTACATAGACAGCCACTGAACTTTGTACTACACCCCCAACAACCGTACGCCCAGCACTCCAACCTCCCCGGACAACACTCCAAGGATACACAAACCAACCCACCTGAAGAACAGACAGCACAAAAAGTGCCCTAGCCTACCAACACAAGAAGAAACTCCAGTACTGCCATCACAAGACACTGCAGCCAACCAACTGCAGCCAACCAGCCAACCAACTGCAGCCAACCACCTGCTGACTCTCTCTCTCTCCTAGCCATTCCCTTACCGTGGCTACTATCTATCGGCCACCTGGTCAAATTTCATCCTTCCTCTCCGAGTGGGCGGACCTCTCCTCCTCACTCCTGTCCTCAACCACTCAACTCCTCTTTCTTGGAGACTTCAACATCCACCTGGATGCCTCCTGTCCCCCCTCTGGACTCTTTCGCGACCTCTGCGACTCCCTCTCACTCTCTATTCTCCCGCCTGGGCCAACCCATTCTGCTGGGCACACTCTAGATGCCCTGATCTCTTCTGACCTTCCCCTCTCTATTCCTCTCTCCACCCCTCTCTCCTGGAGTGATCACTTTCTCCTCTCCTCCCACCTCACCCTCCCTACCCCACAGGCAACACCCTCCCTACCCCACAGGCAAATCCACCCTCATCACTGCCATCTTCCTTCTCGGTCATCCGACCCATGAAGCGTGTGTCATTTGAGGCTTTCGCTGCCATCTTCTCGCCCCCTCTTCCCCCCTTCGGCTGACTCCCACCCTGACACAGCCCTCTCCACTCTCTACTCTGCTATATCTGATACTCTTGATATCCTTGCCCCTCCTCTCTGCCACCCCATTTCCTCCAGGGTGGCAGAGAGGAAATGGCGTGCTTCATGTTCATCCTCTGACAAACTGGCCTGTCGCCTGCTGTAAAGGCAATACCGGCTCTCCGTTATCACCAAGAAGAGAGCCCTTATCCAAGCCCGCATCACTGCGGCATCTAATAATTCGGCTGAACTCTTTAAAATCTGCAAGGAGCTGGCCAACCCTGCTGCAGTCTCTACCTCTCCTGTCCCCTCCCAGGCCCTCTGTACGGCACTGGCCTCTCACTTCATTTAAAAAACTCAGGACATCCTGTCCTCACTCTCCTCCCATCACCTCCCTCCCTCTATTCCCTGCCGATCCTCTGGCCCTTCTGCAGCCACCCCTCCTCTCTCCTTCTCAGCCTTTCCCCTTTTTTCTGCTGATGAGGTTTCGAGACAAGTCCGATCTATGAAAGTCTCATCAACACAGGTCCATCCCTGCTCCTCCAAAACAATTAAGGACCACATCGACTCCTTGGCTCCTGCCCTTGCTGACTTCTGCAATCACTCCTTCACCTCTGGAATCTTCCCATCCCCTCTCAAGCACTCCCTTGTGCACCCCCTTCTTAAGAAACCCTCTTCCAACCCGTCCTGCCCAGCTAACTATCACCCTATCTCTATCACTCCTTTCCTGGGCAAGCTCCTGCAAGCTGCAAGCTACTTGCCATCTCCCAGCTTAATCTCCATGCTGAATCTGTTGGTAGCCTTCATGACCATCAGTCTGGCTTCAGAGCTGACAGAAGCACGGAAACTGCTCTCCTGAACATCTGTGAGGACCTGCTCTCGAACCTTGACTCTAACATTCCATGTGTTCTCATTTTGCTTGATCTCTCTTCTGCCTTTGATACTGTCAACCATACCATCCTGCTCAACCATCTCCGTGATAACCTGGGTATCACTGGTCAGGCTCTGGCTTGGCTGACCTCTTTCCTCTCAAATCGACCCTCCCAGGTCCAACTGGGGTCTTTCCTGTCTGACATCTTTTTCTCTACCTGTGGTGTCCCCCTGGGTTCTAACCTCTCTCCCTGGCTGTTCAACCAGTATCTGGCACTTCTCGCCCACCGCATCGCTGCTCTCTGCCCCAACTTTCAGTGCTATGCGGATGATACCCAGCTCATTTTCAGGCTACCCTCGGCCTCCTCTTCTCCTTCCCTCATCTCTGACTGTCTTTCTGCTATCCAGGAATGGTGTGCCGCCAATGACCTCTGCCTTAATGCCAGTAAGACCGAGATTCTACTCATCGGCACATCCACTCCCTCCTTCCCTGCAGCTCTCTGGCCGGCCTCTCTTGGCCCTCTTCCTGCTCCTACCTGCAAGGCAAAAAACCTTGGGGTCATCTTCGACTCCACACTCTCCTTCTCTCCTCACATTTCTGACGTTTCTAAGAAGTCACACTACCAGCTGCACCTCCTCAGAGGTATCCTTCCTTTCCTCTCCTTCCCCCAGAAGCTCACTGTCTCCAGAGCCCTGGTTCTCTCGAAGCTGGACTACTGTAACAGCCTCTATCTAAATCTGCCTGCCTCTACTCTCCGCCCTCTGCAACTCATCCAGAACAGGACTGCGAGACTTGTCCTTGGCCTCAAGCCCAGGGACCGTATCTCTCCAGGACTGAAATCGCTACACTGGCTCCCTGTGGCTGCGAGGATTAAGTTCAAAAACCTCTGCATTGTCCACAAGGCCTTCTGGGGCCTGGGCCAAATTACCTTCAACTCTACCTTCCTAAATATCTTCCTTCTCAAGCACTTCGCTCGTCCGCCTCCAACTCCCTCAGGGTCAGCCACTTCTCCAAGCAACGAGTTGGGGGGAGATCTCTCTCTGCAGCAGGGGCCTCCTTCTAGAACAGCCTCCCTGAAACTTGAGGAGAACACTGAAACTGTACTGAATCAGCAATTGGGCCACTCACCAATCTCGGTCCTTGGCCCAGCCACTCTCCCCTGCACTGCCTTCCTGGCAACCCCTGCACTGCGGGACTGTCTCTGTATCCCTACAGCCCCCCTTCCCAGCACTTGTCTGCACTTATCTTGCACTTGCCACCAGCTGACCCTTAATATTTATCTTGTTCATTACTAACCCTGTACTGCACTTTCCCCTCTCCCTTTCCCCCTTGCACTTTTCCCGTCCCCCCTACCCATGCACTTGCGCGATCTGAATGACACCTGGCCTAGTAGGATCATTGTCTGTCTTCCCTTGTTCCCCCCTCCCTGCCTCGTCGCTCCTTGAAACACTTGTGTATAGGCGCGTTACAAATGCCATATCATATCATCATATCATATCACTCAACCGGCACCTCCGTACAGAGCACCAAATTGCACCGGACCAGGAAGGGACACCGAGAAAGGGCACAAGACAAGGCCGCACAGGACACAGATGCACAAATCCAACCTACAACCAAAGCAACAACCGAAAATAGAGGAAACACAACGCCAAAAACTGAAACGACCAGAACAATCTTCCAAAGGGAAAAATCCTTATAACTGACACGCAACATCCCATGGACCAGGACACCCCAACTATACAGAGACATCAAGACACACAAATAACAGCCCGAGACAACCAGGAAAAAGACGAGAGCACCCAAGAAGAGTTTGGATAAACTCCGACCACATCACCCCTTACATCACAAGAACAGAAGGACACCCTCAACACCCACGACACACGGGACAAAACGATGCCAAAGATCTAACATCCAACAACCCAAACATCAACCTAAATGAACAATTCAATGAAGAAGAAGCCTTCATGGACCTTCACCTAATCGGCATAAATAGAAAAGCACCGCCATTGAACAACCAAGCTTTCAATCTAGCAGAACGCGTCAATGAAGATGCAGCCTTCGCTGATCCTCATCAGCCACCCTACAATGAAGATGCAGCCTTCGCTGATCCTCATCCACCCCCAATCAACGCCAATAAAGATGCACCACAACCAAACAACCACAAACCAAAACAAGGAACAACTAACAAACAAAAACACACCAAAAAGATCCACTGCAACCTCATCAATGCAAGGTCAATGTCCAAACATGCCACCGAAATATACGATCTGCTCTGCGAAGGAGGGATCGACAACTACAAGATCACCCTCAACAACTGCCTCCCTGAATACTTCAAATGCGTCCAAGCAAATAGAAAAACCAAAAGAGGAGGGGGGCTGGCAATCATTCACAAGGAACACCTGGATATCAAAGTGGAAGACCCACTAAAAATTGATAAATGCGAATCCCTAATCATACGTCTAACAGTAAGCCCCAAAACAAACCTGAAATTCATACTAATCTATAGACCACCAACCTACAATGCAACCTTCATAGACGCCTTCACAGTGGCAATCCCCGTCCTAGCCATCAAACAAAATTACCTGATAGTCCTCGGAGGTTTCAACATCTGGTTTGAAGAAGAAACCACGACCATACAAAAATCGCTAACCATCCAACTAGCAGCAATCAATCTGCAGCAACTAGTCAAAGGAGCAACCCACTCGGCAGGGCACACACTTGACGCAATCTTCGCAAACAAACTACTCCTCACCATGGCACCCCCAATTCAAATACCCTGCAGCGACCATCTCATCATCCCCTTCGTAATCAAAATGACCACCCCAAGAAACAGTCAACCGGACAAAACACTGAGCACCATGAAAAGAAATTGGAGAACCATCAAAAACTCCAACTTAATTTAACTCCTCGAGCTTAGCAAACCAAACCAAACATTCATGGAAGAAGATGACTTGGACAAAAAAGTAGCCCTGCTGCATTCCTGGATTATAACTACTATAGACAACATCGCCAAAGGAAAACCCTTCACTCCTTCTTATAAACGGGCAATGGCAAAATGGTTCCCCCCACTACTTAGCACCATGAAAAGGAAAAATCGAAGACTAGAACTTGATTGGAGAAAACAAAACGACGATGAGAAAAAACTGAAATTCCTACTACAAAACTGCGCATACAAAAATGAAATACAAAAAGCAAAGAGGAAACACTTTGACAACCGAATCTTGGATGCACCAAACACCCAAAAAGAACTCTTCAAAATCATAAACAAAATCAAAAACCCTCTGGGATGTAAGAACACACCAACTCCATCCACCAAATTATGCAATGACCTTGATGACCACTTCAAAAACAAAATCACCAGCATCCAATAAACCATGCAAAGCAGACTGCCTGATCTGACTACGATCCCCACCTACACGCAGGAGGAACACCCAAACAAACTACGAGGCTTTCTAGAAATATCAGTGGAGACATTCATCAAACTGGTGAATGAAAGCAATAACTCAGGGTCTCCCGAAGACCCCTGCCCACCAGAGATATGCAAATCGATTTTTAAACAAGGAACGCCCCTGGAATATCACAGGAACGTCCTCAGCCTTTCCATTGCAACTGGGAAAGTGCCACAAGCCTTCAAAACTGCATACATTAGGCTACTACTCAAAGATACAGCGGGAAACGTAGAGTACCTCTCCAACTACAGACCGATCTCCAACATCCTGTACACAGCCAAACTGCTCGAAACATACATATACAAAATGACCCAAGACTTCATAGAAGAGGATGGCTCACTAGACCAAGCACAAGTTGGCTTCAGATCAATGACAGGAACGGAATCAGCTCTACTCTCAATATGGGAAAATCTAGAAATGAATGCAGACTCGGACAACAGCACTGTCTTGATACTCCTAGACCTATCAGCAGCATTCGACACAGATAACCACAACACCCTCATAACGAGATTAGAAGGACTGGGAATAACAGACACCACCTTACTATGGATCAAATCTTTCCTAATAAACAGAACGGAAACCGTATGGATGAAACCCTTCAAATCTAGCCCGAGAGATTCGACCTGTGGAGTACCACAAGGATACGCCTTCTCCCCACTTCTATTCAACATCTACCTGTATCTACTTATCAGAATCATCAAAAGCCATGGCCTCACCTGCAACAACTACGCCAACAATACACAAATAATATTCAAAATACAAGACAACCCGGAAATAAACTATACGCTAGAAAACTGCCTCCGCGATGCATTCCTCTGGATGAACTCCAACTGCCTCAAAATCAACCCGGGCAACACAGAAATAATGATCGTCACAAAAAATGGAGGAGAAAACCACTTCATCCCTTGGCCAAGGGAACTCGGGACAACCCCAGCACCCTCGCCGATTGTAAAAAACCTGGGGGTCCTGATGGACAACAATCTCATACTAGAGCCACAAGTAAACACCCTTCTCAAGAAAAGCTTCTTCCTCCTGTGAGCGGCAAAGAGGATTCTAACATTCCTATCGTTCCCCAACAAAACAACCACCATCATCGCCCTAGTCATCTTCCGCGTAGACTACGCCAACAGCCTTAACTTCGGCATGCCAGAACGACTTTTAAAAAAACTACAACGCATTCAAAATGCGACAGCTAGACTGCTTCTGAAACTACCCCGAAGAGAACACACCACACCAGCGCTGAAAACAGTACATTGGCTACCAATAAAACAACAAATGAAATTCAAAACAATGTGCATCACGCACAGAGCGGTACACAACGAAGGCGCTGAGTTCCTGAGAGACAAACTGCATCTACATCAACCAACAAGAACGCTCAGATCAAGCATTGACATCCGCCTGGAACGGAAACCCTACAACAAAAGAAAACTTGGAGGATCCTCCTTCTCTCAACAAGCCCCAAAAACATGGAACAACCTTCCAAAGTACGTACACAGGAAACCACCTACTATTCAGGAAATTACTCAAAACCTGGCTCTTCACGTTGTAACTAGAAAGACCAGCCACAGGGGCCCACACACAACTAAAACATCTATGAAGGTAGAGAGGGACCCGGATCCACACCAAGCAATCAATGGGGAAAAACCTCAGGAAAATATCCCACAACATACTAAACGACTAACCGGGAGGCAGCCGCAATATGACCAAAGACCGTATACATAGCAAGACAAAGACAGAAACACTAGGGCGAATCATCAAGAGGACCATGACCTTAAACTATAGCGATTCCCAACAGACCTAAAGACAACAGACAGAGAGGGAAAGGAAGCAATACACCACGAGCCCCAATCCAGCGGGTGAGAAACAGAATGTTTCATCATTACACACTGTCCAGCTACCACACAGCGGGAAGCACAATACCCCACCACACAAAAACTACTACTAACAACATCCCCAAGGATGTTCACCCCACAAAAACCAATGAACCAACAGAACGACAGTTATGACAGGAGGAAACGAATGGCTGAATACACAGGCTCACCAAGGCGGAAGCACTAGAGCGCCACATTAACACCACTACGACCCTGAACCTTTCAAAACCTGAACTGACCAGTGTCACACCATATAACAAGAGAATAGAGATATTACCAACCCAGTCCCACACCCGAAGAAAGGTTCAGACGCACCTATCAATCAAAACAATACTCACTATGATATAGCAGGGTCAGCGCAGCACCAAAAAAGCGAATCAGCCCATGAGGAACCAACATCAACCCAACCCACAGGGATACAACTCTAACGGAATCAGAAAGTACCTGAATCAGGACACAGACCCCACTAACCCAACCCTCAATCTTCTGCATACTTAAACCACACAAAGCCACACAACCATCTCTCTCCCAGCAATCGCACGCACTTTACCACACCGCATCAACAACACATAAACATCACCTACAGCACTCGAGGTCTTGCACGATCTGATAATAGCGCCAAAGCCCAGCACTCGGTGTATACTGAGCTGAAGCTGCCAACAGCACATCACTTCTCCCACTCTTCTGCTCCCCTCCTCCAGACTAACCATACCTGTCCTTGCTGTTTATAGATCCGCCAGAGCACCTGGGGACCAATTCCGTTGGTGACAGTGTGCTATATAAATACCTATAACATAACGTAACATAACATAACATTATAGTATTGCCAGAGTACAAAGTGTGTTATTGTGATTGTGTATATAACCTTGAACCTTATTTATATAAAGACTGTGTTTTCACTAACATAGTGTGTGGACATTCCTTTGTGGGTGATTGGGGACTACACTGTACTTAAGAACCAGCCCACATCACCGCCTGAGAGCTAAGCCTTGGTTGCTCTGCCACGATACCAATATCGAGAACATTTGCTGGGATGCTCTGTGCCTCTCCTCTTCCATATAGAGAGCAGGTGTACAGATACCCCCTCCGGTGCTTCACACTTGCCACAAACCTTTTGTTACTAAAAACAAGAGGCTCCCATACTTCAACTGATTTAATGCAGTAGTAAAATTCCAGCACTGTGCAGGACCGACAACTAGAGCCAATGCTGCAAGAACTTGGCTGTCCATGTCCTGTGCAAGGGCCTGCCCAGGGTAAAGACAGCTATGACCTGAGCAGTTAAAATAGCAATTGTGTTACCATGTTACACTTATTATTATTAGGACAGGATAACGAAATGGCTGAGGTACATCGATGACGTTTTCATGTTGTGGCATGGGTCAGTAGAAGAGGCCAAAAACTTTTTGACTTGGTTGAACACACAGAATATATACCTTAAGTTCACGGCTACTTTTAGCGTGATAGAAGTTAACTATTTGGACCTTACCATTTATCATAACAACCAGAAATTGTGTGTCAGGCCATATGTGAAGGAAACTGACAAAAATGCTTTGCTCCATTATGAAAGTCATCACGCAAAACATGTCTGCGATAATTTACCATTTGGCCAATTTTTGCAGATTAAACGTAATAGTAGTACTAATGAGAACTATGAGGAAGGAGCTAATGTCTTGATCAAAAAATTAAACAATCAAGGATACCCAGTGAGGGTGGTGAAACAAGCCGCTAAGCGAGCTTTCAACAATAATCGAGAGTCCTTATTTGAGAAAAAGAATAAAGATACACAAATCCTCCTTTAGTGTTGGTAAATACTTTTAGCAATTTATCCTATAAAGTGAAGGGGATAATTTGTAAGAACTGGAGAAAGATCAGGCATACTCCTCCACCTGTGGTGGCATTTAAGAAGAGTACGAACAGCAGGAATTTGGTGATGAAAAATGATGTTCAACGAACTGAAGTGCAAACTTGTGCACAGAGTAAGCTGTGGGGTTTACCTCAGGTCACCACCCATGTGGGAATTGTGTAATGTGCCCTTTAACACAAAAAGTTTTTGTGGTAAATTTGGCTCTAAACCATGATTGGATTTTGAAAGAACATACTAATTGTAACACAACTAATGTGATTTATATGATTAAATGTCCATATGCCCTTATATATATTGGCAAAACCAGCAGGAGGTGCAAGACTCGGATGATCGAGCATAGGAGCTGCCTGAGGAATAATACTGATAAAGCCACTTTGGTAGCTCTTTTTAGAGATCTGAGAAATGGTGAGAATGATTTTGAATGGTACATTCTAATAAAGGTTAAAGGAAAATGTCAAGGACAGATTGATAAAAAACTATTGAATCTGGAACAGAAACTTATCTTTCTGACCAAGAGCCACCTTACAGGACTCAATGAGAGTATTGAATGACATAATGTCAAATGATCCTTTTATTTTCGGTGGTAATGGCTAGAACACTTCCTGCGGGTATTGCAATATATATGTGGAGCAAAATGTTTGGAGGAACACCCCATGACGAAATGCCTATAGTTGATGTTAAGAATGATGTCCTGTAACAATCTTTTCCAGTGATGGTTTGCAGTCATGTTGTTTTTGAACCTCCCACTTATGTTTACATTTGTTGTGATCACGGCGGTTTGTTTATTCCGTTGTGTTTCCGGGATTCATGCGGTAGTGATGCTTTGAGTGCCGGGCGTATTTTATGTGTCCATGTATTTGATGTGGGGCATAGTTGTGCGATTGGACGTGTTGGGAGTTATGCGTACTTATGACACTTCCCCGATGTCTGAGCAGCGGAAGTCGTCAACTAGTAACTGTTTGTCTGGATATCACGTGATGTGATCACGTGTTTTCTCCAGGTTACGTCTGGGTTTGTCTGAGACGAATGACGTTTTGGAATCAAACTATGGTCGGGTGTTCCACTTGCACGGGAACGTGTGTGTAACTAAGGTAAGGAGCGCCTTTTAGTTAGTGGAAATACAGGCCTTTTTGGTACGTTTTTATGGCTTTCGTGCAATCAATTTGAAACGGCTGACAAAATGTCTTGGTATTTAGGTTACAACATCTTTTGAAATTGAATGAAGCGGATCCCATTACATCAGGGCGAAAAAACATGTGGTTATTGGAGCGCCTGATAAACCGATGGAAAATGGAATTTCTCTTTCCGGCCTATTGTTGATAGACGAAAGACAATCAAGTTTTGTTGAGGTGAGGTTCCATCTCTCCACGTGTGGTGTTGTATTAACATATGGTGAAGTTTATTGGTATTACGTGTGGTGTAATAATGGTACACGTTCTGTCCTCATATCCTTTTGTGTGTTTGTCTTTATTTCGGTACAGATAGACCTAACGGAATATGTGTGAAATGATGACCGGTGTTCATTCAACTGAGAATTATAATCGTGATATGGCTTGGGAGATTCATGTCCTTTGGCTATCTGGTACAGGTAGAGACTATTTTTTTTTCTACTTGGCTTACCCTGTTTGGTATTGAGGTTTAGGGCGAGGTGAAGTGTTACAAACCATTTACGCCTGCATTGTGATATGTATGTTTATATTTGTGTACCTACAGACATTGGAGTACCTTTTTATGAAACCTAAGCTAAGAATTAGAATCAGAAGTGAAAAAGAAACACCACGCTTTGAGCACAAGATACATGACTGCCCCTGAGGAATGTCCAGTTATTTGAGAACATCTAGGACAGAAACGTATATAAGTCGGGCTATGATGGGAGCAATGTTAAACAATTACAATTTATTTTGTTCTGTATCCCTCCTATTCTAATAATTGTGTATGGGTTTTTAAAAACATTTTATATGCATTTTGTATATTGTATTGTAACATGTGCATATGCTTTTTATGTTTTTTAGAATGGTGTCATGATATTGTTGCTTTGAATATTGATACATAAATTTGAAATGTGAGATAGTTGTAGACATACACCACAATTTTTTCAGATGTGTTTTTTTTGTCAAGGTACTTACCTTTCTCTGATGGTACATATGAGAATTGCGTTAGCATATGTTTTCCCTTCCTTTATTTGAGATTTAAAAACAAAAAAAAACACTAATTATTACAAAACTATAGTGCAAAACGTAAATCACTGGCGTTTGGAATATCCACATTAACGGTTGTACGAGAGGAGACCATTTTTTGCGTCATGGAGGTAAATATACCTTTTTTTAGACACACACACACACACTCACACTCACACACACACACATAAATTAAAGCTATTACCTCACAGAAAAACAAAATTAAATTCAAACCAAAAAGATAAAAGGGAGTAACAAAACTTAAAACAAGCACTAATAAATTCAAACCAAAAAGATAAAAGGGAGTAACAAAACTTAAAACAAGCACTAATAAATAGTCGAGCCCTCCTTCAAACTGGCTGGCCATTGGCTCCATATAATTTTGCTGAAGCTTCATTGCCCACATTTAAAATTCTGTCAGCGCAGCATGATATTCATTTGCCTGCATTTATTTGGTGCCGTTACCCAAAAACCGCTACAGCCCTCCCTCATTTTCTGGCACTTGCATACAATGTGGGTTTGTGCTAGGTGTGTATCTCATTCTCGTTCTCCTCTGCGTTTGATAGGAGGCTGTGTCTATGCAGTGTTAGGATGCCTGCCCCAATTCACTCTTGTACTGCCACTGTTCATTCCCTGGATGAGGTGCATCACTGCCCCAATTAGCTCTCAGCTCCATCGCCTACTGTGACCCTGTAGTTTTCCATTTGACAACAGGAAAAACGGGTCTTATGATAGTACCACCAAGAAGTAGGCCATGTTTCTGCAGTCTATGCTGTGATATGCTATGCTATTCAATGTTATATGGGCTTGTTGCATATGCTATTCTACAACAGTGCTTTCAAGATTGAGACAGGAGTTCATAAGCATAATATACAGTGCTCACTCTCCTGATGCTAAATCTTTACCAGCTCTACCAACTCTACCAGGCTGTAGTCTCTAATTGTCTTTACTTACATATGCCTCCTCCACATCTGTCCCTAGAACGTGTTAAAGTCTTCCAAATACTTGTTTTCATTTGTCACTAGGTACATCCCAGCAACTCTTAAATGTTTAAAAACTTGAAATCTTTGAAAGTGCAAACTGAGTTACTCGAAGACATCACCCCAGCAATTGGGGGTATGTTTTGTGGTGTTCTGCACTCCCGTCCTGCTCCCCATTTTCTGCAGTACAAACTCGCAGGGGATACCACCACCCCATTCCAGCATCCTTGGCATATGTCAGGATACATGCCTGAAAAGACAAGCCACATCCAGGCCACTAAACCTGCTTCTCATAGGCAAAATATAGGGACCAATGGCTGGGAGGCAGAAGGAGAATAGCAGGAGAAACCAGGCTACGTTGCCTATAGCAATGAACAAAGTATGTGTGTTTTGTGTGCAAGGTTGCTGCCTATGCATGTATGCTCTTTAAATGAAATACATTTTTCACACATGGGATAGTGAATGTTGTTTTCAGTGAGGAGAGCTCCACAAATGGTGTCCTGGATGTTTTATTCTGAGCAAGTTCATGTTTGCGATGACTTGCGTGTGAGATAATCTGTTAAAAAAGTGTTATGTTATGTTACTTTGCATTTATATAGCGCCTTATGTACCATTGGTATGGTCTCAAGGCGCTGGTAGGTTGAACACCCTCGGGAACCGAATTTCAGGTCAGTAGAGAGAATAGAGAGAGACAAAAGGTGCGTGTGAGCACCGGATATGTGTGCAGCTGGTGTGGCATTCGTGTGATAGCTGCTTCTTAGCTGTAGGTGTGGATGTTGTGAGATCAAGAGTATGTGTTCGTTCTGGCAGGTTGTTATCCAGACCGATTTTGGCTGCATTAGGCCTGAGAACACCTAGTCTGGAGGGTGTGTAACCAGCAGTGTTTAGTTAGGGTGATGGGGAGTATGAGGCAATGATGGTATGAGAACAGCTATACCGAATGGTGTTATAGTATCGCTGTGTTCTATTTGAGTGGTGGTGTAGAGAAGAGAGTAAGCGTGGAGATGTGAATATGGTGGTTTACTTTAGGTTCTTGAGATCAAGCCCACTCCAATATTTCCATTTACTCCATCCGTTCCATGTACTCTGACTGTTCCATGCATTACGACTGTTTCAAGTACTCAAAACCGTTCCTTTCAATGCTCTTTCAAACATTCCATGCCCTCCAAACTGTTCCATGTAAGTCACGCCGTTCTATGCACTCCAATTCATTCCATGCACTCCAATCTGTTCCATGCACTCCAATCCGTTCCATGCACTCCAGTCCGTTCCATGCACTCCAGTCCGTTCCATGCACTTGCATCCGTTCCATGCACTTGCATCCGTTCCATGCACTTCAACCCCTTTTATGCACTCCAGGCATTTTCTGCACTGCTCCTTTCATTCGTTCTACCCACGTTATCATTTCTCCATGCATCATCCATCTGCATACGTCATCTTTACATGTTCCAACCACTTAACTGGTTCCACCCATTTCACAAGTTCTATCCACTTCACCCGTTTCGCCCACTTCACCGGTTCCACTCACTTCACCGGTTCCAAACACATCACCCGTTCATCCACCTACTTCATCCGTTCTACCATTTCACCTGTTCCACCCACTTCACCTATTCTACATCAGTTCACCCGTTCCATCCTCATACTTCATCCGTTCCATCCACATACTTCACCCGTTCCATCCACATATTTCACCTGTTCCATCCACATACTTTATCCGTTCCATCCACATACTACACCCGTTCCATCCACATACTTCACCTGCTCCATCCACATACTTCATCGGTCCCATCCACATACTTCAACCGTTCCATCCACATGCTTCACAGTTCATCCATTCCACCCAGTTCATCTGTTCCACCCAGTTCATCCGTTCCACCCAGTTAATTTGTTCCATCCAGTTCATCTGTTCCTCTCACATACTTCACCCGTTCCATCCTCATACTTCAATCGTTCTATTCAGTATATTTGACCCATTTTGTCCACATACTCCACTCGTTCTTTCCTCATACGTTACCCGTCTCGTCCATATACATCACCCGGTCTTCCTGATCCATCCTCCGTTCCTACCACCCACTTCACCCATTTCTACGCTTTACTACACCCGTTCCTTCAGACCATTTCACCCGTTCGCTCCAACCACTTCACCCGTTCCCTGCAACCACTTCACGCATTCCCTCTAACCACTTCACCCGTTTCCTCCAACCACTTCCCCCGTTCCCTCCAACCACTTCACCCGTTCCCTCCAACCATTTCACCCGTTCCCTCCAACCACTTCACCCATTCCCTCCAACCACTTCACCCATTCCCTCCAACCACTTCATCCGTTCCCTCCAACCATTTCACCCGTTCCATCCACATACATCACGCGTTTGCTCCACACTCTACACCCGCTTCGCACGCTACACCCGCTCCGCACTCTACACCTGCTCCGCACCCGCACCATACCCTACATCCGCTCAACACACTACATTGGCTCAACACCACCGCACCCTACATCTGCTCAACACCCTAAATCTGCTGAACACCATCACGTCCTACATCCGCTCAACACCCTGAATCTGCTCAAAACCCTACATCCGCTCCAATCTATTATCCACTCACACCCTACATCCGCACCACAACCTATATCCGCACCACGCTCTTATCTGCTCCACGATCTCATCTGCTCCATGCCCACATTCTTTCTGCGCTCTCATCTGCTCGACGCACTCATCCACTCTACGCACTCATCCGTTGAACACACTCATCCGCTCTACGCGCTTCATCCACTCCACCGACTTCATCTGCTCCACTCACTTTGTTTATTCATCCTGCATTATCGGTTCAGCCTATGTCACTTGTCGCATGCACTCGATCCGTTCCGTGCTCCCAATCTGTCCCAAGCACTACCCCCGTCAGATGTACTTGAATTGTCTATTCTGTACTTTCCATTTATACCATGCACTCATACATTCCATGCCATCTGTCTGTGCACTCATCCGTCTCCTGTATTCATCTTTCCATCCTCTTCACTTTATTCCTTTCATCCATTTTGTTCCTTTCGTCCATTGCAATCATTTCATCCATTTCATTTATTTCAACCGTTTTACTGCTTTCGTACAACTTATCCTTTTATCCACTTCACTGCTTTCATCTACTTTATTCAATTCTATTCTGTTTGTACTTTTTAGTTTAAATTAGAGGTTATTAGTTTTCAAATTCTCGCTTGGGTCTTGATGTTGTATTGTTATTTGTTTTATTGTTATATAAGGTCTGGTAGTTTGGGTTAGTTGAATTGTTGATAACCACTTTATTCCTCATGTCCACATTGATCCTCTTGTCCCTTAAATTAATTTCAGCCACTATACTGCTAGCATACAACTTATTCTTTTTATCTACTTCGCAGGTTTGATTTATTTTTTAATGTTAATTTTTTTTATTTTTTATTTCCTTTTAGCTAACCAATAGAGGTTATTAGTTTTTGATTTCTCGCTCGGATCATGATGCTGCATTGCTATTTATGAACTAGCATTTGGCAAAGTCATTGTGATGCTGTTATCCAGTTTGAGTTAGATGGAGTTCGGGGTTGGTTTAGGGGAAGAGCCAAGTTTTCAGTAATTTGCGGAAAGACATGAGGTCTTCAGTGAGTCGGATGTGGGGTGGGAGTGCGTTCCACAGCGTGGGGGCCAAGGCTGAGAATGATGATCTGCCTAACCTGACTGAGTTTTTTTTTGGTATGACTAGGAGGCCGGCTGAGCTTGATCTTAGCGTACGTGCAGGGTGATAGGGTTTTAGTTTGTCTTGAAGATATTGAGGTCCGGTTTTATGCAGTGCTCGGTGAGAAATGCATAAGGTTTTGAAGTTCACCCTTTGGGTAACTGGAAGCCAGTGCAGAGTTTTGAGGGTTGGGGAGATGTGGTCTCTCGGGCCAAGCGCTAGTAGCAGTTTGGCTGCGGCGTTTTGTGCTCTTTGTAGTTTAGTTAGTTGGTATGCGTGGACTCCGAGGTAGAGGGGTTAGCGTAGTCCAGTCTTGATATAAAAATTGATTGGACCGCGCAGAGTCTGTTGGGAAAGGAGAGGTATGGAAAGATGTGTCTTAGAGTTTGAAGGTGGTAGTGGCAGGACTTTGAGACGTTGTTGACTTGGCACTAGAGTGTTAGGTCAGAGTCTAGGGTGCATCCAAGGTTTTGTTACTGAATTAGAGGGAGTCAGTGAGTTGCCCATGGCAGATGGCCAGGGTAGTGGGTGTGGAAGAAGTTTGGTGTTGCCACATACCATTATTCAGAGGGGTTTAGCAAGAGGTGGTTTGTGGTCATCCAGAGCTCTATGTCAAGGAGGCAGGAAGCAAGGTCAGGTCGGCAGCTGGGTTTTGAGTTCAGGATTTTTAGAATTAGTTTTGTGTCGTCACCGTAGTTGTAGCACAGGACGTTGTTTGAATGAATTATTCGTGGGAGAGTGGCCATGTAGAGATTGAACCTGAGGGCTGATAGGCATGCTCCTTGTGGAACTCCTGTGTCGACTGGTCGGGCTTGGGACTAATAGGTGGAGAGTAGGGTTATTTGGTTCCTATTTTTGAGGAAGGATGCTATCCATTTGAGAGCGGTTCCACGAATTCCTAGGGAGTGGAGGCGGTCAAGGAGGATTGAGTGGTTGATTGTGTCGAAGACGGTGGATAGGTCAAGAAGGATTAATGTGGCGCATCCCGCAGAGTCTGCCGTGTTTTTAAGGTCATCCCAGATTGAGGTTAGGGTGGTTTCAGTTCCGTGTCGGGCTCTGAAACCTGATTGAGCAGGGTCTAGGATATTGTTGGCTTCGACAAAGGCATTTAGTTGGCAGTAGGTGGTGTGGCCGATGAGTTTGGCAAGGAACCTTTTGTTTGAGATGGGGCGGTAGTTTTTGGGCTCGAGAGGGTCGAGGGAAGGTTTTTTTTATTAGAGGTTTGATGTGAACCGTTTTGAATGCGTTGGGGAAAATTCCTGAGTCATTTATGATGGTTCTTGCGTGTTCTCCTGCGCAGGTGGATGCAAAAATTTCATTGAGGTTTGTGGCCGGTCAAGGGTCCAGTGGAGAGCCAGATGGTTTGCGGGCAGAGAGAAGTTTGAGAAATTGGTCAGCTGATATTGGACTAAAGGAGTCGAACGTTGGTTGGGTAGAGGTCACAGGCGGTGGGTTGGCCGGTATGGAGGGTGGGTTACCTGGAGGGTGTAAGAGAGCTAGTTTGTTGGTTAGAGTGTTTGTTCTTCTGAGAGCTGTGGTGTAAAAGTGGAGAGAGAGTGAGTCGCAGAGCGATTGTGAGGGGGTCAGGACGGTAGTGGTGCAAGATGGTTTGGTGAATTCAGTGATGATTTTGTGAAGTTCTTAGCTGGGGTTTTTACAGTTTAGGATTCAGGAGTTGTAATGGGCTTTTTTTGCTTTTGGATTTCGGACTTGTACTTATGAAGGTGCCGGGCCAAGGTGGATCTGCTCAGGGGAGTTTTGTCTTTCTGCCATTTGCGTTCTAGGTACTTATATAGTTGTTTACTGGCCTTCAATTCAGGTGTGAACCATCTAGGGAAAAGGCCATGGCGGGCTGATGGTTTGCAGGAGGGTGTGAGCCGCATTAGTGTGGTGTTGAGCCATGAGTCAAAGGCGTAGGGGGTTAGTTGATTATTGAGTAGGCAGGTAGGCGGAGGAGACTTTAGGAGTGTGTCGGCTAGGTCAGGACAGATTATTAGTTTCTTCCAGCATTTGCGTAGATTCAGAGGTTCAGGTTCGGGTACGGGAAGAGGGTTGGGTGAGCGAATGGCGAAAGAAACCATGAAGTGATCGGACCAGATGATAGGGGTGGGGGGTTTCAGGTGTATCCGGTTGTGGGAGCTGAAGATGGCATCAAGAGTGTGTCCTTTATAGTGAGTCAGGCCATTTATGTGGGGTTGGAGGTTAATCTCATCTAGGCCGCCAACCCGAGAGTGTGTCATCGAGTTGGTGGGAATGTCAAGCCATATGTTGAAATCTCATAGAAGGGTGAGGTTGGGATGGTTTAGTTGGAGGGTGGCAATAGAGTCACAGAGGTTGTTTGAGAATTGTCTATCGTAGCCATGGGGTCTGTAGATTATTAGGAAGCTGTGGGAGAATGAAGGGGAAAGGGATAGTTTAATGAGGAGTGATTCGCAGGAAGGAATGGAAGGTTGGTTGTCGATGATTGAGGCATGGAAGTGAGACTTGAAAGCGAATGCTATTCCTCCTCCTCTAGAGGGATGGTTCAGTGGGATGAGGTAGTAGTCAGGGGGAGGCTTCGTTGGCGATAGGGGCGAGTCACCAGAGAACCAGGTTTCGGTGATGAAGACCAGGTCTGGTTTGTCAGAGGCGAGGAGGTCAAAGATGCTGTGTCTGTTTTTTGCTACGGATCGGGCATTAAATAGGATGCAATTCACTTCGGTAGATGAGGTTGATGTCGGAGCTGCAGAGGTGTGGGGTGGGGGAAGAGGGTGGAAACTGGTGAGCGAGAGGGGTCGGGTGGTTGTTAGTCGATGGGAAGAGTGGGCAAGCAGAAAAGTTGGGGGGTATCAGGTGGGAGTGGATGGACGCGTGTTTTGGGATGATTGGGTTTGGCACTGGGGATTTGAAGGTGGGGTGTGGGGGGTTAGGAGTTTTAGTTGTGGTTGGTGAGAAATTGAGGGAGAGGGGTTTCAGGCAGGGTGAGGCGTGGGGGGAGGGTGGTGAATGGGGGGATGAGGTGGTGGATCGAGACAGGGGAGCCGATGCGTGCTGAGAGATTGAGGGGGACCAGGTACGTTTCCTCATTAGTGTCTTAGTTGTGATTGGTGTGTGAGAGAGAGTACGGAGTCAGAGGGGGAGAGGGATGAGACTTCCGTTCTTGCTAGGGCGAGGCGTGCAGTTTTTAGGGAGGGGAAGGAGTGTGGTCGGGGGGAATGATGGTGGGGGTTGATGGGAAAAGCGGGGTGTGCATGATTGCTGGGCAGGGTGTGCCTGGGAGGCTAGTGAGGGGAGCGGGTATGATCATAGTAGGCTGATCAGTCAAGGGGTTCGGAGGAGCAGTGGTCTTATGGTGGTTGGCTCGCCATTGTGCCCCTCTGGCTTGGTGTTTGGAAAGGGGATGGGTAGGGGATGTGGTGGAGGGTGAGATGATTTGGGGAGGGGGGCACGGGAGGTAGGGCTGGCAGAGGGGGGGACAGTGCAGAGGGGTCATTTCCGGTAGACCTTTGTGGATTGGGTGCACTCATGGTTAGTAACTGTGATAGCACTGGGTGAAATTATTCAAGGTTTCTGGGTTCAACTAAACAGGGTGATATTATTCATGTATACTAAGTTTTAATGTTCTAATTGCAAATTAGGCTGCAGAAATGCCTTTAGGCAGTTTTGAAATGTAGCTAGATCATAGAATATGCTATTAGTCAGACTATCGAGTTGCAACTACAGCTCAGTTATGCTGTTACGTAGACTTTCTTCTAGCAAGCTGGGATACAGGTATGCTATTAGGCAGAATTTTGAATGTAACAACACCACAGATATGCTTTTAGGTGGACTTTTAAGTGCATTTTAGGAGGACTTTCTAAATGCAGTTATGATACAGATATGCTATAGGGCAAGCATTCTAGATGCAATTTTCAAATGTAATTATGCAATTATGACATACAGGACAGAGTTTTTGATTGCAATTATGACATAGATAAGCTATAGGGCAGACTTTGTAAATGCGATTATGCCACAGATATGCTATTGGGTAGACTTTCTTTCTAAGTGCAATGAAGACACAGATAAGCTATAGGGCAGACTTTCTAGATTTTGGCACAGTGACGTTAATACAGACACTGACTAAATTCCGCTATGCCAAAGTGGTGTTGTTATATACACTTCTAATTTCAACTTTGCACCGAGATTGATATTAGGCACACTTCTAAATTCAAGCAAGGCACGCTAATAGGTGCACTTCTAAGGTCAGCTTTACACAGAGAGGATATTAGGAACACTTCTAAATTCAAGCAAGGCATGCTAATAGGCAAACTTCTAAAGACAACAGCGAATTCCCGCTTTCTAAATGTAACTATACCACAGAAATGCTGTAAAGGCGGACTTCTAAATGCAATGCTACCACAGTATGAAGATTTTTACAATAGTTTAAGCTTCTAAATGCAATTGTGCCATAGATATGCTATTGGGAGACTTACTGAATGAGTGCTATTATGCAGAATGACGAGTTTACAACAGAAAAGCTTAATGGGTTGAGTGGTAGGGTTGTATGGCATGAAGTAATTGCTTCTGTCCCCGCCCTTGCCACACTTACTTACTGTTGGCTTCTTGCTTCTCCTGCGGATACCTGCCGATACTGATTGGAGCCGTCTCAGTAGGAGCCGTCCTTTGCCTCGGGGTCCTTAGCCGATGGGGCTGCGGGGCAGAGGCTGCCCTGGGGTGAATCTTAATGTGCTCAAGGAAGGGCCAATCGGATCGCACAAGTCGAGGGCTCGGGGCGGGAGGTCGATGGATCAGGAAGCGGGAGCAAGGGGGTGCGGGCAGGAGGGCTGTGGGGTCTTTTGGGATTTCTCTGCCAGAGTGGGGGCTCAGTGAAGAGGACCACTCACCTTGGGGCCTGGAAGGCTCCAGGTCTAAAGTGGAGCCGGTGGGAGCAGAATGAGTAGCTAGACTCTACACGCGGTGATCAGGGACCAATGGGAGCAGGGGGGCGGGTCGGGAGGCGGGAGGGCCGGGGCTTCAGGAAGAGGGCACGGGGTGGGATCGGGAAGAGGAGGGGGCTGGTAAGGGCCTCAAGACTTGCAAAACAGGCACAAAAGTAAGCAGATACGGGCAGCAACACTCACCAAGCTACGGGCCTAAACAACTTTGCTGGTGGAGCAATTGGAAGAAAATAGAAATCTTCACAGCATGAAATAGCTGCATAGTCAGAAACGTTCCCCAATAGAAACTGGCAACAAAAGATTCACACCACTAATTTTGCCACGAAAAACATACTGCAAGCAATTCCACTGTTTCATTATCTAGAGTTGTGTACAGAACTCACAATCATCCTACTCCATTAAGTCACTGATTGCCACTTCCTGAAGCATTATCCACTACCCTCCGGGGGCATTCCAAGGCCCTAACCTCCAAAGGTTAAGATCATGAAATCCATTTAGTAATATCACCTCTGTCTATTGGGGCGGCTGTGTTGCTACTTGGCTGATTTTTAACTCTCAACTCATCTTTTTCCCTGTGATGAGTTGCCATCTGGCAAGGATGTAAAAGCCTTGGTTTCTGAGATTTTTATTAGATAATAAAATGATGTGGGTAATTCCATCTCTGAAAGGGAAATCTCCTAATCAGAGTTGCCCTTCATAAACTCCATGCCACAAGCACAGCGTGTACTTGTGCCTAGCTGCATCAGTATCCTGATTTGCAGCGCCTGCTCTAGTAATGGCACAGACCAGGTTCAGAGGGCAGGGTGCCCTTGTGACAGCAGCACCACAGGAGCTGCATTTAAAATCCAGTTCCAAAAATGACATTACCCTGAAGATGTTGTCCTGGTTGCACATGAAACTGTAAATATTAGCCATACCTGGGTTAGGGTATGGTGGCCAGCATCATTCAGATTTATCCCAGCCACATTATATTGATGCTACTCATGTGACAGCCCTGTGGGCCCAGTTCAGCTGTGGAAGGATTGTGTGTATTCCTCCCAGACAGTGACCACCCCTATCGACTAAGAGGACTAGTCTTTGGGAACTGCTTCTGTTTGTTCCTTTGTAAGGGCAGGTAACACCCTTTCCCCCAAGACAGCCACTCCACTGGATGCTGGCATGGGCCAGAAACCAAAAGGCAAACCCATTCACAGAGAGCCAGGCCTCAAAAGATGGTGCTTTGATCCTCTCTTTCCTGTCCCTGCCATTTCCTCTGGAACAAAGCACTTTGGGTGTGACATCATAAGGGCAAAGTCCACACATTTCAAGAGTAGGGATTGGACCTCTAAAGCAGGCTAGCTATAGTCCAATCACCTGGGGATCTTTGCCTATAAAAGAAGGGGTATCCCACCACTTCTTGGGAATCATCTGTAATACATTTTGAAGCATCCTGAAGATTTTATTGGACTCTGCCTGGAGAGCAGGCCCCTCTAAAGCATGAGAAAATGACTCATCTTGCCCCTGAGCCCCTGGATTGGGATTCACAGCACCCTGAGACCCAAGACAGCTGAGATCCTAGTTGTTTCATTGTTGAACTTTCTGGAGTGTGTTTTATGAACTACTCAACATATTTGAACTAACAGGACCCACCGTTGCTGTCTTTTGCTCTATTCCGATCTGGCAAACCACCAAGAACTGCAAGTGAGGTACTATTTACTGCGAACTGCTCCCTTAGTCCATTTTTGGCCCTACCGATGGGCTAGGTCACTTTGAACCCTTTTTGCTCCGAAGTACACATCCTTTTTCCAGAACATTGTTGCTTTTGCTTGCTTTTCACCCCTGATTCATTGCCCAGAGTGCTGCAGCTACTATCTTGCTTATCCTGTGTTCTTTCCACAGGTGTGGGTTTTGTGTGGTGTTTTTCTAGTTAGTTATTAGTGTACATGGTGTGTTTAATCAAAGTGTGTATTTTTTTATAGAACCTTGATTGGGCATTCCCTTTATTTCAGACTGTAATGCTTTGCCGTTTGGGTTCCTACTGAACCACACTCACAACCCTCTTGAGAGTATACCCTTCTCTTGGCCCATGTTTTCACAAAAGGTGAAGGAGGTGTATCTTTTGAAAGTGCCCGTTTTACGTTCTTCACTTGTAGATGTGTGAGGGCTGAGTGGGCATTTTAGCTTCTACTCATCCGTATACTCATGCAGGGTAGAAGTCAATTTGTCACACTCCCTCCAAACCATATATGGGATCCAAATGCCCACTTGGAAACCACTCATTTTCTATTATGAACTCGATTGAACCCCCCAAAATGTCTTCTCACTCTAGCCAAACAGTCCTCAGCTCCCTGCAACTCCAGTATCTGCTCTTTCAGCCTTCCCAAGAGACAGACAAATGGTAAGTGGTCAAAAGATCGAAAGAATAGCATGCCCCACTACCGCTGACACACTACCGCCGCATACTGCCGTCATGCTGAGGAGCTCTTTGAGGAGCTCTCTGCACCTTTGCTTCCAGAAGGGCCTCTTTGCCTGCTGGCAGTGCTCTCCTGCAATAGTCCATACTAGATCTCCATCTGACACCATACCTCAGAGTTTCTGACCTCGGAAAACCACGTCTTTCATGAGCATCCTGCTGGCAAGTGTCCTATTACACAAAACTGGCATAAGTGGCATGAACATGCATGGCATAAGAATGATTACAAAAATAGAGAAATGTGTTTTTTGTACAAATGAAATACCTACGGTCCTTGGACAGCCATAATTCTGTGGGAACGTGCTTTATAAATAGTGTACATTCATAGACGGTGGCAGTACCCTAAATTTGGGCACTCACCACTACCCTCAGCTGTGCTGCGGGTTGCGGCTCGTGTTTCGGAGTCAGGGGATGTACCAGCCCCTACAGGGGGAGCTCGAGGGACGTCTCACATAGCGTGGACGCACTTCTGGCAGCCCCCCTCCCCGCTAGGGAGGTTCCGACCCCTTCCGCTCCATCATGATTGGGGGCAGGCGTCCCCAGGGTGGACATTTCAGGCCAGCCCTGGGGACGGCCTACAAATAGGGAGGAGGACTGCAAAAACGGCCTCTTTTGCAGTCCTCCTCCATCGAATTCGAAAGTGCCCGCGATCGCTGGGTTTTTCAAGTCCTGTGATGCTCCTTTTTGGAGCACGTGAGTATGGACATTGCTTTGGTTTGAACGCCGTGGCCGACTGGGTTATTCCCGCCTGAGTTGCTTTGGAGTTATAGTACAGGTCGGTGGGCTTGACGACGAGCCGGGAAGTTGGATGGTTGGTAATTTTCCCCGAGTCTCCCGCCTTGCTCTGTGTGGGAGGTGGTGCCCAATCACTGTGATATGACTAAATGTGAGGAATGTAAGATTTTCTTAGATGGACGTGGAATTTGGCCATGTAAATATCAAGCGTGTTGTTTAAAGTGGGGATTGGATTGGGACTTGCACTGAAGAATGGCGGGCAACTGTAATTTGGGTTGTGCATGTACTGCGTAGTTGCGCATTGTCGGCCATATTAATGCCCAACTAAGTGTGTTTGTCGCGGGTCTACTGTGCTTCTAATGTTCGATTGTATGTCAGTATTCATGGACAACCGCTGCACTGCAGGGTATGGGCCAATGTCTGCATGCTCATCCGTATTATCTGGTTTGGGGCAGTTGTTTCGACCCGGGGCATGTTGTATTGCTTACAATGCTCCTGTTACTACCTTTTGCACGGAAAAGGGTGTCTATGCATGCCCTGGAGATAGGTTTAACAGATATGGCCGCAGTGCCGAGATATTTAGGTAAACTGAAGTATCCAGCCGGGGTCATTTGTGGAAGTTTGTTTTAAACGGGTGGGATGATGGCCAAGTGTTTCCCTTATAAGAAGGATTTTTAATTGTAACGGTTGTGCAAAGTGCGGTCTCTGTGCTGCCTGGTTGTTTCACCAGGCGCAAAGGGGCAGTTTTCTTTTTGAAAGCTCTCCACATGTTTCTTTGTCTCGAATGGGGTACTATGTGTTGGTTTGACAACTACGATTTGCTGCTATTTCAGGTAGTACAGTTTGCCACGTTGTTGGTGTTGTATAAAACAACAATGGCGCCGCTCTTGCCTTGTTGATATAGGAGTAAAAAGGTGTTTTTCAAGGGGAAGAAACAGAACTATAAGCCAATTTCCCAAGGGACAGGTAGCAAGAGTAGGAACGCTTGTGGAAGGTGTCTTAGAGGGTTTTGGTGTAGTACGTTTAGTTTGTCGTTGTACCTACAAGACTACAAGTCCCAGAATGCATTTGGTTATTACAACGGGTTGCGGGTTTCATGTATCTTCTAGATAAGGTGCCCGCTGCCGAGAACGTTTGTACATTTCGGAGATTACGCTGGGGGAAAGCTTTGTAATTATTTTCTATCAAGTTTTTAAGGACTATTAGTTGTTACGCAGGAAACATTGCTCGAAAGCACTCAATGGCGCCGATCATTGGAAGAAGGTCGACCCATAGCAATGCTGTGGTGTTTTTCCAAGAAAAATGGGAACAAGGTTTAGTAAGCAACATGTAGACCACAGAAGGATTGCAATTGGGTGACGTGTGACACAGGCTGTGCTTGCACGTCAGCATGGTTATTGCACCATGTTGGGAATTGGTTGCCATGATGCAGGACGCTACACTCTGATTTTGCAAGGGCACGGAAGTGCTTGGCCCAAAAAGCACAGGCCAATGCTTGCAGGCATGCAAAATCCTCAAAACCCGTGTGCATGCTGGGGGTGGGTAGGTTTATCCGGATTGCTTTGCATGTTTGGCTGCCGCGCCACGTGGGGAGTAGATTCCTTTACAGGTATTCTCCATGTGCATCCAGTGATTGGCATGGGGGCATTATGTACTATTTGTGGGTCTAACGAATACTGCTGTGTAAAAAATGCTTGTTTCATTTGGAGAAACTTCAATAAGGGAAATGGTGGGGAATGGCCGCGTACCTTGTGGGGTATTGCAGTTGGTGAATTATATACAATATGATAGTTTATTATTATTATTGCGCCTATACACAATGCGTTTTCAAAGCAGTTACATAGTCATGGTGTTTAGTCATGTTCTCCTTGTTTGCCGGTGTTGTAGGTGAGCGCGGGTTATTTCCGTGGTCGTGGGAGGGCCGGTACATGGGTCAAACTGCTTTCCTTTTTTATTTTTTTATTTTGTTTGGCTGAAAAATTCAACCTTTCAAAATTCCTCTTTTAGTAACAGCATGATAAAAACAAATGGTTAATAAAAAAGATACATTACATTGTTTTGCTACAACAATACAGATAAAAACACTGTTATAACATATCATCGCACTAATACATGTATTGAGAAAAAAGTATCAACGAAAATTCATTGACATAGGACGCAGCTATAGTAAAAGAAACAATGTGTTTCATAAAATATTTAGAATCACATTTAAATTGAACAAGATCTATTACAGAACGCATAGGAGAATATGATTCTTCAATTTTCTTTAGAGGAAAAATTACACAGCAAAATTGTTTTTATAAACTGCGTAGGCGCAACATATATAACAGTTCTATTGCTCGTGATTAAGAAACTCCATATTTCATAAGATGAACGAGGACATGAGAATTGCAATACATTGCGGAAGTAGTGTTCTTGTAACCCAGAAAGTGCAGGACATTCAACTATTAAATGAGATAGGGTCTCTTACTGCCTTGGATTTTTACAAAATCGACAGAAAATTTGATTTTTAGAGATTAAACCTCGTCTCGCCAGAATTTGATTTGTCGGGCATAGATTCAGGCATAGTCTCAGCATTTCAGAATGCACGGAGGGGGTTTGACATTTTATGAGATAATGTCCCATTTGTTTGAATCTCTTATGTGGAAACAGGTTTAGATCAAAGTCTACATAACTTGCACAAATCTGTTGAGTCAAGAACCAATCATGACGATCTAGTTGTATTTTGGCTTTTTCAGGATTAGTAAGTAACAGGTGGATTGATATATCAGCATCAACAAGCGCATTCAAGATGACTTTAACCCATTTTTATGGAAACTCATCTTTTAACCTCTTAAGTGCCATTGAGGTTCCCCCCCCAGTGCCAATGGCTTTTTTTTAAAATCGCGGTATTCACCGCCCAAACCCGCCAACATTTCCCTCCTCATTAACCCCTTAAGTGCCACCGACGAGCCGGCTCATCGGTGGCAACCTGGAGCGGTTTTTACCGACGAGCCGGCTCGTCGCTGGCATTTAAAGGGTTAATGAAAAAATATACCCCGCTACTGTGCCTAAGATATTCGTTATGTTCACTCCCAATAGACATTTTCAATAGAAATTGCACATCTTCCAGAGTACCTGCCCAAACATTGAAATCAAACCCAGTTCATATCTAAGAAAGCAAATGGGAGTACAAGCGGGTAGACATAACACTGCTTTCCAAAATTTTCCATCCAAACAGTCCCAAAATGATCTTGCTTTCGGTAATAGAGTATCCGCCCCGTAGGAAAGAATAGGCACTGCTTTCTGATTAAAAAAGGTAACAATGTGGGTTGATGTGAATTTGCCATACTTGTGCAATATAATCTTGGTTTGGGATATTAGTGTCATTATTTTGGCCTTCAGAGTGTCAACATAAATCTGTTTTTTCACGGACCCCGAAAATGGTAAACCTAAATATTTATAGTGGGGGAGATCTTTAATGGAGTAGTCTGAAGAAACCACTGATAGTTTACCATTTTTGAGTTCTTGTTTCTTTGACACATCACTATTTGCGTTTTGTCCACATTGATGGTGAAATTGTTATTGCAAACATAAGCATCTAATTTATTTAGCAATTCTTGCAGGCCTTTAGGTGTTTGGGAGAGTAGTACAAGATCATCGGCATATAAAAGCCATATGATCTTTTGTAAGCCCAACTTCTGGGAATCAGACTCAGTGACCCTCATTACGAGGTTGGAGGTAGCCATGGCGCTATTAGCGCCATGGCTGCCCCCAAACTCGTTCTGACTCCGCCCTGGTGAATGGAGCAATTACCGGTCCATTCCAAGGTTGGCGGGACCGGTAATTACCATTCACCAGGGCCCTTCCCCATTGCCATTTGAGCACCCATAGGGCTAAATGGGAATGGGGAAGGCGCTAATAACGGTACCGCAAATTGCGCTACCATTATTAGCTCTAGAGTCCCTTTGCAGGTCCCGTCCTTAACGCCTGGAAAAACCAGGCGTTAAGGGAGGACCCGCAAAGGGAACTTGTAGTAGGGCGGTAAGGGATTACTGGCACCGGTGCCCTTACCGGTGCCGGTAATCCCTTACCGGCCACCTCGTAATGAGGCCCAGTATCTTCAAGAGAAACGCCTATATCCAACAAAAAAAGGTTAAATAATGTCGATGCAAGTATGCACCCTTGTTTTAATCCTCTTAAGGTCTTGATATTAGCTGATAATAAGCCATCGAGTGATAGTCTGACTTGCATATTAGTATTTGTGTTGAGTTTTTTAATCATGGTTAGGAGAGAAGATGGACACCCGTATTTTTGTAATTTACGAAATAATAAAGTTCGATCAATCGAATCAAACGCTATGCGGAAGTCCACGAATGCCATATAGATTGGTTGATTGATCTCAGAGTATTTGGACTTTAGCATAATTAGAGTGATTAGGTTAACAGAAGTCCCCAACCCAGCAACAAAACCAGTTTGAAATGGGTCTCTTTTACACTCTCGAATATTCTACATATTCAGTTCTTGTAAAATAATGCGTTAATAAAATAAAATAATAGTTTTCCCGGGGCATCCAATAAGGCGATGGGTCTATATTTTTCAGGGAGACACTGATCACCTTTTTTATGGATGGGGACAATTAAAGAATGTTTCCAAGAAGATGGTATATTTTGCGTAATGTTAATATGTTCAAAGATTTGGTAGAGAATTGATGACCATATTTCCGGATGTTGTTTGAAAATTTTATTAGACAGGCCATCAGGACCCGGGGCTCTTGATTGACTTATTTTATTGATGAAGTATAATATGTCAGTCTTGGAAATAATAATATGAAACGGGCTATTAGAGACAGTCTTGGAGTCTAATCCTAGAGAAGAAGGGAGCGCATAGATTTTAGTGAAATGGCTAATCCACTCCGCTTCAGGAACACTGTGGATTTGAGACATAGGGCCTCATCACGAGTTGGGCGGTAACACTGGTGGTATTACCGCCGGTTGTATTAGCCCTACCATCAAATCCCCCGCCGCTATTAGCGCCGGATCACAGGTTTGGCGGTAATGGAATTCCCCATTCCCCACTGAGCCCATTCGGGAATGCCCCATTCCCCATTGGGCTCAATGGGGAATTATCACACTCTTACCGCCGGCTGATTTCCCGCCGGCAGTAATAGCACACGTTTTCGGCGGATTTCCCCCCAGCTCAGAGCTGGGGAGAAATCCGCCAAAGCCCTGATTTGAAATTCACTTTTCTGCTTTCCTCTGGAGGTACTACTGCCATTTCTCGGTGCACCGTGACTTCCGTAAATTACCAGTGTTTGGGTTTCACATGATAGATGGTGCTCAAGGGAGGGCCCCCGTTGGGAGGTGCGCGGATTGTAGGCCTATTTGAATAAAGCTGGGGCTGCTATTTTCCTCTCTGAGGAATGGGAGTGTTTGACTCACATATGCCCGGTTGCCAGCTCTGTGAAGCAGTGGTTTGGTGCCGGACCTCTGAGTTTGTGGTGGGGGTTGCGGCTTGAAGGGGTTGCGCACATGGGTACTTTTGGGCTTTCGATTCCCGGCCACAGAATGGTGGTGAGTCAATGTGGGGCAGCGACGGCGGGGCTGACCTCCCGTCGCCTGGGCAGGGTGTGGTTTGCCAGTGGTTTCCAGCGGGGAGTATAGTATTAGTGCTAATGGTTTAAACCACTGTGTGCGGTGAAGGGGAGGGGTTGCAATAATAGTAATGTTAATACATAGTGTTTGTACTTTTAAATGGGCGGTTGGTCAAGTTAATTATTATGGGAAAATGCACGTGCGATTTTGGGTAGTATTGTATGATATATGTTCATCTTTGTGATCTTAATTGGATGAAACCGGGGTGCAGTGATTCAAGTTCACGGTTCAATGCACCAGGTGAAATGCGAGGGTTTGGAGGCCCATTTTCAATCTGGGGCGGGGGCAAAGCAGGTCTGATTAGAAGCTCGGGTTCCTCAGTTGCCCCTTTAGATATTACGTACATATATATACGTATATAAACGTATGTGCTCAGGGATGGTGGCGCGTGTGTTGCAAGCGCATTTGCTTCATTTGTTCTGCCGCCGTTTCACGCGGGCGGTCTAGAGGTTTTTATGTGGACACCCGTAGACAGCCGCCGTGCTGCGTGGGCCAATTTTTTTTATTGGGCTTGAAGGCTACATGTATGTAGATGTATTGTTATGCGTATACCCATGGACAGCCGCTGTGCTGCAGGGGCCATTTCCTTCATTGCAGGAAATTTACATATTGCAGGACGTTTATTTATTTTAAACGTCCACCGTTTGTTTGATCGTCTTTTGCCTTTTTGTTTCAGGCGGGAGGATGGGGAGCGCGGCTGTACTTGCCTCCGATGCGGTGCTGATGGGGGTTGGCAGGGTTGAAGGTGGAATGCTTATTAAAATCTTTATGCCACCATTGTACAGTCATAAATCAGGCCTGTGTGTGGCTGCATGGGCTGGCATTGGGTAACTTCGAAATGGGTCATGAGGATGGCAAACGAAAGAAATGCTTTATTGGTTGACCATGTTTGGTGAGTTTCCAAGCACAAAGATAGTACAATGACAATACTATTTGTCGCGATTCGGGGAGGATCACTGGACCGCCTGATGGGGATTTAGGTCTTTCAGCTCCAAGTGGGGTTGGGTATACAGGCAATACTTTGTTGGTGTGTTTAGGCTGACAGGATTTGGGGGGCTTGTAGTTAAGTACGCCCTGGAAAGTACTCGGTGGAAAGCCTTTTGTTCACTGGAGGATTGTATTAATTTAGGTCGGGGTGCGCTGGACCTTGCAAGGGGGATAATTACACGAACGTCCTGTGTCGCTGTCGTCTGCTTGCATTTCATTGGGGTACACTAATCCATGAAAAAATACGCTGGTGCCTATTTACTTAATGTTACTAGGGTTATGGGTTTTATATAATATAGGACTTTTCCATGCTCATATGGCCCAACCCCCCTTTTATAGTACAACCTGGGCCACTTGAGGGTGTAAATGGGGGGCCAGTGGTGTGAGTGGCTGTTTATACATCCAAGGGACAAGCTACATACGGCTAGTAGTTGGGACCAGGGTGCCTGAAGGAACATTCTTTTGAAAATACAGGATGGCGTTCAGTTTTTAAAGCAGGACGGTGCCGGCTGACGCGGTTGTTTCATCTCGTGAATTTGGAAAGCAGCATTCTGGGCCTGTTATGGGTTTGCTGGGGTTAACCATGAGAACTGCAACCCGGGGTTACTGGGTTTAGGGCCGTAAGGAGCGTACAGGGGGTTATGTACAATTAGGACTGCTGGGCAAAGCTGCCCAAAATGCTGTTATAGCGGAATGGGTTTTTTCAGGCGCTGTTAACGAATGGCTATGTGATTTATGTACCTAGAACAGGTTTTAAGCTTACAGGAAGGGGTTGCCGTTGAGGGGTCAAGGTGTTGAAGGGTTGAAAGGGACCCAAGACTCCCAACAATAATATAATAACAGTGCCCGGCAAGGGCGTAATGCACACAGGCCAAAACTGTTGTGGGTCCCAATAGCGCAACAGGAGGAGCATGATTGTACCAGCAACACCATTCAGGGCTTTGTCAATGCTCGTTTAACAGGACTCCAGCCCTGGGCACCCTTTAGTGCTCACAAATGGAATGACTGTAGGCAGGCGGGGTTAAGACATTTCATATTACACCAGTAACAGGGTTTTTATTTCAATTTTAATTTGGCATTTGTAGGGTGCACTACAGCCCAGAGGCATTGAGGCGCTATAGCAATTGAGTGTAAGTAGGGTTGTAAGGCTTGTAGGAGGAGGGCAAATGAGTCAAATGGGTGACATTTGATGTATTGGGTGGCTATCTATCCACAGTTTAGGTTTCGGCAAGCAGATTAATATCAAAAGGGTGACAGCAGAACGCCCAGGACCTGCTTTGTGGTCATTACAAACTGATGTATGTGCAAATACAGGTTCTAGGATGCATCAGTGGGAAAAGGATCATTAGGCAAGCCAGGCACGGTACAGGTAAGGGGCTCGAATTAAGGGTAAGGTGTGCTGTGTATAAAACAGGTAAAAGAGGAATTGCGCGCCAATAAAGGTTGGAAAAGGGTCTCCGTAATGAACAAGTTGCATCACATTTGCAGGAAGGGACCTTTACAGAGATGGTTTCTCAGCAGCATCTTGGTTCCTGCTGAAGCAGTAAGTTCCCCGGAAGTGGGATTGTCCAGGAGTAGCTGGTTGGCTAGGGGTACCTCCGGTCGATGGATGTGGGGCTCCAGTGGGGGTGGATGGGCCAGCTGGGGGACACTAGTGTGCAGATTACGGTGTGAATAATGGATTTGTGCTTACGTGTTATCACAGGATATGAAAACTATGTGGACGCCTCAGTCGGGGACAGGAGTGTTATGGGGAATGCAGCAAAATGATCATGAAAGGTCTGGTAAGCGGTGGGACACTCCCACAATTACATACCAGTGGTAAGACTGGAGGATGGCATAAAATATATAATATTTTCCAAATTGAGCTTTTTTGTGCAGCAGTAAGGTCTGCAAGTACCATAGCCCGACGACCGCAAAAGGTTTTGGGGAGCTAAGTGGCCTCCTGCAATGTGCATACACATGGTAAACCTGGACAATGGTGAAGTCACTTATTTACATCATTTATACATAATTTGAGATGACAAGGTCCAAGGTACGGCAAACAGAGCATACTCATTGGTAGGGTGGTCATGGTTTTTGGCATGGCACTCCTTTAAGACAAACCAATATGCTGCAATTGTGGTTTAGGTGAAGGTGGAGGATCATTTGCAGCTACAACAAGGAGAAGTTAGAATGCCGGTACTTATTTACTAAGGCCGCTGGCGAAAGCATACCCCACGGGGAGGCTGGGTGCATCTAGAACAAGGGCAAGCGGCGGGGTCTTACACAAGGTGGATTTACAAGGTAAAACTGGATGTGGAAAACACTGTGATAGGTGTCAATTGTGGTTTGGGTGAAGGTTGTTTACTGGCTAGATCAAGGATAAGTTTTATTGAAGCATGGGGGCTTTGGGGATAGCGGGGGGGCCACCCCCAAAGCGTGGCGGAGTTAGGGGCAGTACTAGCCGCGGAGGAGTTTGCCACGGCTTGAACCGTGGATGGTTACCCGATGGCTGTACCCAAGCCAAAGTCGGAATGACAGGCATTGGATCCCTATGGACACTGGAGACTCCTCACCTTCATGTGCAGTGGCCCGAGGGAGAAGCACTCTGTGCACCAATCTGGCACGAATGTCTGGTGCCTTGCAACATGCATGGAGGCGGCTAGGGGACACCGGAACAGTCAGAAGTTGCGCCACCTTTTTGGGGGCTAGGCGCATTTTTTGTGGTATAGATGGTCATGAACCATGGTGCTGTAGGGCTGGGCCCCCGCCCCAATTAGTATTATGCTCCAATAAACTGTGATCAGTGTTTCCAAAATGTAAAATGTTGTTGGACTACTTCACTGACTGCTCAGGTTCTGGTTTCCAAGATATGTCATCCTCACACGACAAGGAGGGGGGGGGCGCCAATGGGGGCTGACACTGCTATGTTTCTTGGCCTGACCCAGCTCACCCAGGCTCTTTACTGAATGGCGAGCAGGAATACTATAATGTCTACAAACATTCCAGACAGGCTGACATGAGACGAGCTGTTATCAGAACTGCGAACACAAAAATGCGCTAAAAATCTATCTTTCCGACCGTGGGTCAAACGAGAACAAACTCGGCTGGTACACGAGTAGATGAACACAACACACACTTATTAATCTCTCTAAACATTAACCTCTCAAACCCGCCTAGTTAGTCTGGTAATTGGGGTGTTCAGAAGGGCGGGATGGTCTGGCGGGCTGACATGCAGGGAGGGTACATCTGGGGAGCGTTCCCAGGCTTTCAAGCGTGCTTTCATTCGCAAGGTGGTCAGCCGTGCAGTCAGTCACAACTCCCGCACATGCCTAGACCAGTGTCTCCCTCTCCAACACCTGAGTGCGCCCTGTCGCGAGCACAGACTATCCAGAGAAAAATGCCACAGAGCTATAGGCGTGTTCACTAAACAGTATTGACAACACGCTTAAAATGCAACGTTTATTGTTGTGTTTTAGCATTCACAAGCACACATTTGGCAAATAGAATGTCCAGAAGGGGAGTGTATACGTGTCAACAATGGAGGCAATTTGAACACCGTGGGCCTGATTTACAAAAGTGTTTTTTAATGGGAAATCCCCATTGGGAAACGCTTTGTAAATCAGGCCCGGATTTCTAAAGACGCTCCTGACTCAGGCAGCAAGCACTATGTTGAACAAGTCATTAGAATGAGTACGCAGTTACCCCCGTGTGAAAGAAACGTGGAGATTGTTGCTGGCTTGTTTGAATTCAATACTTGCAAATGACAGCATGAAGAGAGGGGGGCGGGCTATTGAGACACCCACCTGGGCAGGAGGTGAACGCTTGGTTGTCATCAGACGGCCTTTCTGACAGGCTTTGATGTTTCGTGGGAGGGGAAGCAGTAGGAAGTGGCCGCATGCGGACATTAATGGGGCTGGAAGGGAAGGGAGCCATGCGTGACAGGAAGTGTATTTTGTGCAGCCGGCAGGGTAGTGGTGCATGGACGTAGCCAAGAGGTTGGGCACGACTGTGTTATTACAGCGAGTGGTGTGTGAGGGGCGCGGCTTCGGAAGTGCACGTACAATGCCAAGTGGAAACGAGAATGTTAACATTTGAATGGAGCCTGAGCGGATACAAATAGCAAAATACAATAAGATATGAACGCCAACATTATGTTGTTTTCAGTGCGGCTTGTGACATTGATAACATTCTATCTGTGCAGCGCCTGATATCACCAGATCGCCCCTTCGAAGCACTGTAGTAGGAGTTATGATGGTAGAATAAAGCAGTAAAGTGGGAAAGCAAAACACAACTGGGGATATTGCCGTATGGGCTAATTAAGTCTGGGGGATATCTCCTGAGGTAAGTGCTAGCCTCAGACTTGGGCCTGTCTGCACTTCACAAGTTTGAATCCCGTCCGGACTGACTCAGCCAGTCATCCTTTTGAGGTTGATCAAATGAGTACCATTGCTTTTGGTAATAAGTTCTTGAATGAAAACTCGTGGGAGGAACCAGTCATAAAGTATTACATGGAACAAAAATGATTATTAATAGATTAGATGAGGATTCAATGAATGTGTCGTGAACACTTTTTGGCAGGATTTCTATTGCATTTATATAAGTGCTTATGAAATGTGAACAAATGGAGGCCTGTTAAAAACACAATGCACCTTTTCACCCTTAAATTTGCTTTGCTACTCACCAGAAATACCTGTCACTGCCCCATCGTACGCCACCCTTCCATGCCAACCACAAAGTCCCAAATTAGCACTAACAAGAGGACATGTCCTCCCGCTCCTTCCAACCCTGATGCTCCTTCCCGCATTGCTTACTTGACCATCCCCGCTCTTTCACCCAGGGTGCCCTCCCAGCATCCTCTCTTCCACCTGCCTTCCCCCTCTCTGGACCTCTCCTCTGCCACCCTCTCGTGCACTCCAAAACCGCACTCGTACCACTCGGATCCACACTTTACGTGCAGTCCTGGCCACTATAGCACATACCTCCCCTAACTCACACCCAGACCCAAGACACCCCCCCACACTACACCCATGTCACCTCTACCAACCCACCAGTCCAGTGAAATCACACCTGAACCTAGCTCCCTTCACACCCCTAGGAAACCCTCACCAGACTCCACAATCACCTCAAGAAGACTATCACCAGACACCCCCTCCCGACTGGATACAAGACTGGGAAACCTATTTGGAATACTGCAGATCCTCTCAACCCTCTATACACCACACATTCCACCTCCACCATCCCACTTCACCCTCACACAAGGGGCTCTACTCCTCACCCCCATATACACTCCTGCCCCTAGTAACCACTACTCCCACTTTTTCCCAGAGTACTCCCACCTTGCGAGCACCCTGTACAGAAACACCAACAATGCATAAAGCCACCATCTTCTCTCTTGCCACCAGAATCCCCTGGCCTCCCCTGAGATTCACCTCACCTTCAAACGCACCTTAGACCCGGTACCCAGCATGTCCTTTAGATTCTTTCACAATACATACTCTAGTCATAGACAGGAGCACCCCTGGTAGGAATCCCGCACCTTCACTTGAGCTATCATCAGCCTTCACCCTCCTCCCACGTATATATCACCCCAATCCATTCCATCTGGAATATCCTCCTCTCCCCCAGTGCCCAACCAGAATCTACACCCCCTAAAGCAAAACACCAACCATTCTGCAGGCTAAAGTGCATTCTGATCAATGCCAGATCCGTAGCTAAAATTCGACAGAACATTTACAACCTCATCTCATCTGAAGGCCCTGATATCCTCTTCATCACCGAAACATGGTTCTCACAAGACGTTTGGGCCATTGCACATGAAGCCTTCCTGGTCCGGCTACAATCCTATTGTGGACAACAGGACCAGCAGGGCAGGTGGCATTGTCATCCTCTACAAATCCATCCTCGCCATTTCACAATCAGAGGAACAAACCTGCAACTCAAACTATGAAGGCCTCCCTGCTCACCCCCTCACAAGCACATGTCTTCCTGCTCAAATATAGACCCCCAGGGTACAATAGTTGCTTTGCAGAATCCCTTAGCGACTCCTTAGAGCCATCTTGGTCTCCCACACCCTCCTCACAACATTAGGTGACTTCAATATCTTGTTCAACATCTCACATAACCTATGACGCAATCCCTACTGTAAAACCTAGAAACCCATCATCTAACACAACTAATCTCAGGCCCTACCCACTCTGAAAGCCAAACCCTAGAAGTAATCTTCAGCTCACCAGACCTCATCACTACATTACCACCTCACCCAGTCATCTGGATGGACCACTCCGCCACCCCTGCCTTTGGAAGAAAGTCAAAGTAACTCCTGACCTTGCACACTCCCTACTCACATACCTCTACTCCTCTCCATTCGGGCCAGATCTCCTTCAGCAACTTTGCTCTCTGGCTCACAGAAGCACCCATTCAGATCGTTCTATAGCAGACAAGGCCTTACCCCCTGATGGTTCACCCCAGCCCTCAAAACTTTTAAATCCCAGAACCACATTCTAGAACACAGTTGGCATGCAGACCCAGTAACCATCAAACAGAATAGCATAGACCTGCCATTACTGGAATAGAATCACCAATGCTCCAAACCCCACAAGGGAACTCCACAAGCTTATCTGAAAATTCAATGCCCCGGCATGTACCTCTTCCATGCGCCTCCGCACCCTAACCCGCTGCGACTCTGTCTCAGACCATTTCCACAACATAGCCATGGAAAGAAACATCTCCATTGTCACTAAGATAGCATCACTCACACCTCTCTCCCCTGCGAACCTCGACTAGAACATCATAACCTCCTTCCATCCTCCCGCTCTTCTTATCCTTCTCCCCTCTCTCCCACCTGGAATTTCTAAAGCTACTAACTAATAGCCATGCCTCAGAATCCCCTGCCCCTCCCCCTTATCAACTACCAATTACAGACCCATGTTAAACAAACGATTCATAGCTAATTGGCCTAACAGCTAACTCACAACTATACCATTTCACACATCCTCAGCCCCGCCCAATTCGGCTTCAGACCCTTACGAGGAACTGAATCGTGCGTAGGATTACCTTAAAAGACACTCATACTATGAAGGTTGCGCTGCCCTAATTCTACTCGACCTCTCAGCAGCCTTCGTCAACATTGAGCACCCCACCCTTCAGAACAGACTCCACTCTCTTGGCATCATGGATGCAGCTCTGAAGTGGATATCCTCCTTCCTCTCCAACAGATCCCACATAATACATATGCCTCCTTTCTCCTCGACTGCCCACCCAGTTGCCCACAGAGTGCTGAAATGTTCTTCTCTCTCCCCTCTGCTCTTTAACCTCTCCCTGAGCCCCTTTACTGCCGTTATTCAATCTGTCTTGCTACAACTATGCAGATGACAGCCAAATCACCTTCAAAATATCAAAGGACCCCTCCTCCACCACCCCCGATCTTGCATCATGTCTCTCAGAAATAGAGCATTGGATGACTACCAACCACCTCCTATTCAACCCAGGAAAAACTGAGATCATGCTCTGTGGGAGGACCACACTCTTGCCCCAACCCACCCCATGGCAACTCTCTCTAGACCCACCCCCTCCAACACAATTAAAAACATTGACTGCATTATGGATGCAGACTTGACCCTATCACATCACATCAACTCAATGACAAAAAGCTGCTACCTACACATGCGCATTCTCTGCTGCATCTTTCCCTACATGACCTTCCCACACAGAGTCTCTACTATCACTGCTATCATCCTTTCGCGCTTAGACTATGCTAACGCCCTATACATGCATTATAACTAGGAACACTCTGAAAGGTACAAAACCCCACTGAGAGGCTGCTCCTGGCCCTAGGCCGTAGAGAACACATCACACCCACCCTCCATGTCCATCACTGGATTCCGATCGGGGCAACGATCGACATTCAAAGCAATGTGCATAACCCACCAAGCTCTCCACAACATAGGACCATAATATCTGCAGAATAAACTTACATGCTAACAGCTTTTCAGAAACCTCAGATCAGGCACAGCACTTCTCCTCGTCATTCCAGTGGCAAAATCAATCAGAATAGGGGGCTTCTCTTTCTCAGTCTAAACCCCCACTATCTGGAACTCGATCCCATTTACCATCCGAAGCATAGAAGGTCACCTTGCCTTCAGGAAGGCTCTCAAAACCAGGCTCGTCCCTTCAGCATCCTCACAGACTTAGTCCACCCCCTGGGTGCACTGTCACCCTCCCCTGACAGGAAGGCGGGGGCACCTGAAGAGTCGACAAGGTGGAACTCAGCCTCGCACAGAATACATCTCAGCCAGGCCTTATGATAAGCTCTGCAAGACCACAACTAACTAGGTGTCAGCCTATTGTAGAGGAGCAGCTGCATCCCTCTGCAGGAAATCCCGCATCCCTGCCTCCTATATGTTGGAAGCCTGAGATTGTGCTATGCTTAACACCAGCAGCTTTGAACATTCCACAGCGAGTCTTCAAAAGAAGGTACCCACTGAGACAACCCTATCGAATGTATCCCAGTAAAGACGATAATCTGAGGGAGGAATTCCCTGAAGGAATATGAAAAAAAACAAAACGATGAGCGCAACACCCTGAGAATACTGGCTTAAGAGAATGCATTGACCTTACAGAAACTGATGACGAAGTTAAGAATCGAGTACAATTTCATATGCAAAAAAAAGATTGCACATGTTGTACCGATGCTGTAACCCAAGTAGATTAAGTAATCTTAGAAGCTGGTTATATGTAGATAATAGACCGCAGGCGAAGCCGCCATTGTATAGAAACTGGACAGACACTGGTGTCATGAATTTAGTAAGCCAGGACCCATGGAGAGAAAAAACTGAGATTGTAGAAACAAATGCCAAGGCTGTTTGGCCTAGTATCAAAGCTGAAGCAGCCAAGGTCGGTTATGTATTGTTGAAGGCAGTGAACGTGTGAAGCTGAATCATCCCTTGTTAAGGGGAAAAGAACACCAAGCGTGCCAAGTTTTATTCATTTACAACATTTAAATGCTGCAAATGGACCAAATCTTGATCTCCTGTCACGTAAACCAAGGGAGGAAATAGAGTTGAGCGTGGAGTTGTAGAACAATGATAGTGAATGCTCGCACTCCCATATGTTCCCAGAGACAAGAATTATTTGCAAGGCCAAGTTCAAAGACAATCTTCATGGCAGAAGGCATGGGTGATGAGAGATTTTGGGCTAATTGGGTGGGGAGGTAAAGTCAAGTCCACCTCCTGGCACCAAGGCCTGAGCTTACATTCTGGTAAGTGAACTGAATGTTCCAGCATGGCACAAGTGTGCCAACTGATTACAGAGGGCCGTATAATGAAGGGCCTTATAGTTTGAGAGCCAATCACATACTGTGTACTTAATAGTGTTGAAGATGACATGTTTTAGAGGTAGGCATAAGTTGTCCACCTGACAGTAGATAGCCAATCAAAATCCCAGCCCTTATAGAAAGTATACTTAGATGTTTCCCTTGAACGTATCACAATCCCTTGTGGGTTTTTCTTATTTGCCACGTAGTATGAAGTCACATCTGATGTATTTTCTGCATATACGGATGTTTTTATGAGAAATGCACTGAGAGCTTGAGCGAACGTCTGTTGATGTCTGTTGTAATTTCCTGTTTTAGATAATTGTTAATAAAACAGTACCTTTGCCATCTTCCTGAGTTGGTTCAATTATTTGGTGTCAGAGTTATTCTGCATCCCCATCCATTGCATGCATGATACCCAAACGGCCATATTCTTACTATCTTTGTTGGAACATCGAGCATTCCATCAAAATGGAATGTAGCTGTATCCTGCCTGGGGCCCCGGCTACCCACCTCCACCATGCATCTGCAATAACCACTGCTTACCCACCCAAACACACATCACCACCTCCAATAAAATACAGCTGAGTCCCATGAATAAAACAGGCCAGCTGTTCACATAAACAGTCTCCTTCACTCTTCTACTCCCATGATAATCTGTGATGGCACCCATTCACCCATCTGTTGTCTATGGGCTGCTACTAGGGACCTAGCCACTCCATACCTACCTTCATGCTGGCTAAAAATGCACACAAACATTTTAGATAGCCTTCCTCACATCTAACCTCTCTGACTACGGTCTTCCTCAGGGCGTTCATCCCTGCAGTGCTTCAAGACCATACCAATGACAGTAGGCACTATACAAATGCCAAATAACATAACATAACATAAAATAAGACACTGTGAATTTATTGTGGGTGTTTAGTCTTTGACACTTCACCATGAAAGTACCTATTTTTTTCCATCTTTAAAAAACCTCCTAAGTGGCAGTTACAAGCTAATATGTGTTAACCCAGCCAAACAAAATAGTTGTTAGGATCATATAGTATATGCTATTTATTTATTTTTAATTTATAACACGCTTAATAGTTTTTAAGGGTGCGATCAGGATTCGGACCTGTGTTGCACAGCATTGTCTTGCTTCCAAGACAAACACATTGGCCCTGAGCTATCCTTCCTCCCTACTTAGGGAGAAACATCTGTTCCAGTACAAGTATTACATTTCTGATAAGTTTCCTTGTGCGTTGAAGGTTTTCTGTTAACGTAAAAATATTTGTATATAATATAATATTGGAACGTTTTTATATAACGCTTCATGGTGTATTCCTTCTGCTTCTAAGCTTTGCCACAATTGGAGTTATTATTGCCCAATGTAATGGCGCTGAATGTATTGACGTCGAATGATGCAGGTTGGTCGTGGCTCTTGCGGGAATTGAGCATGGGAACACAGTTTGTACCTATACCAACGAACAGGTGCTTAACACACTTAGCCATGTTACCACATGTATAATGTTTAATCTTCAATCGCATATCATAAACCTATAATGACAGCTGTGACTTTGACTTAAGACATGTTATCAACATAGAAAAATAAAAAGCTGACTGTTCTTCCGGGATTTAAATTCATGACCTAACATAATATACAGATGTCTGTAAACGGTGAACTAACCAATTGAGCAACCTTATTAGTCACTGTATTTTCATAAAAATACCACTAAGAAGTAGGGGTGCTCACACTTTCCAAAGAATGCCCCATGGGAAACCAGACCATTTCCTTGTGACAAACGCCTGGGTTCAAGTCCTGCTATCTTGCCAATTAGTGGTCCTAATCCATTGTCAAAACAACGCTTGAGGGCCAATAGAAGGCCCAGCTTGCTTCTTGCTTGTTTTTTTTTTTACTGTCGTCTTAGGAATGGACAGGACAGGCTCATAAATTCAAGGAGTTGTGGAGTGTTTTTGGCAGTTTTTAGGGTATCAGGAGACTGAGGACACAGCACCATTGCCTACTTCTGCAGAGTGGGCAAGGCAGGATCAGACATTTCTTGCAAAGGTGAAGGCAGTTCAGAAATCATCAACACTCATATGGTGGTGGGTTTGGGACAACTTCAGCTTGCCAGATGGTAAGACTGTCAGGGGTAGGAAGGCATTATAACATGCAACCTCTGAAGGCAGTTAGGAGGCTGTGACACATTGTGGCCAAAAGGTTGCACAAGTGCCATAGAACCTATTACTTCTCCAGCCTCCACCAGCGGTGATATCAGTGACAAGAGAGCGTTGTTTAGCACACAAGTTCATCGCCAGTCCTGCTCTAGCAAGTAACCCTTATTCTGATTACATTGCCACTTCTAATCAGGAGTACAGGGATGAATAGAGGGCAGCCCCACAATACCACTATCCAGCTGTGATTCCAATCATAAGAGTTTGGCAGGCACAGCCTGACAGGTATAAATCCTTCACCTTTTTAACATATCATGAGCTGAGGGCAGCTGTGTGAATCAGGATGTATGTTATCTAGTAGAGAAGTAGTCCCAGTAACAATAGTACTCTGGTACAAAAAAAAATAATGTTTAACTAAGGTTCTGTACCATTGGGATACTTTAATTAAACTAAAAATATGAACACACTATTCCCAAATACTACCCTCACCCTTATAATGCAAGATTCTGGTTATTAATATTTTGTAAGGAAAGGAGGTGCTTTGGGTCTGTAGACAGGGGTACACAGGTAACAATTTCAGCAGCAATTTCAAGTTCAATGAAGATGTCTTGAAAACATGAGAGGATGGGGTCTTACTAGTCACTAGGGCTCTTTAAGGCAGGCCTAAGGGGGGCAGAACCACTTAAAATGCCTTTTGTTCTTGGGGCTCAACATCATTGAACTAGGTTTCTGGGAGCATCAAATCGGTTGCTATGGTGTTGAAAGATTTTGGCTTGGTGGTTCCCAATGGATCGTGAACAACGAGTTAGCTCAGGATGGTCAGAAATGTGCTTCGTTCCTGCAGCAGTGATCTGCTAGATTTGGGTGAAGAACAGGCATGCAGTGGGTCGAGGGGGCATGTCGAAAATTGGTCATGCCGGCTCGAAGTGGTCCAATGATGTGATTATGTTTTTCAGTGGCGATTTGCGTGGCAATGGCTGGAGCGCGGGCAGGCAATGCGTCGAGTCAGCGGCTCGAAGGTTTGATGGCAGATTCACAGCAGGGAATGTCAAAGCCCGCTCCAGGTGCTTGCAGCAGCTTAAAATGTTTCTTGAGACTGTCAAGCCAGCTGAAAAATGGATCAAAGTTGGAAATCTAGTTTAAGACATCTGGATGCAGGAGGACCCTGTCCATGTTTTCCATGTGCAAGGTAAGCCCTTTACTCTGCACTTCTCAGCCAGGGAAAATGTAGAGAGTACTTGCTGTGTCTGTCATCTGCAGTGAGCTGCTTCATGGGTACCAGTGGCCTTAGTTTGGAGTTGGACATTTCCAGCCAGAACGTGCCTCTGGAATGCTTAAGGAAAAAGCATGTCCTTTTATTGGAAGTCTATATCTTCACTTCTGTGGAGGAGGACTTTGGAGCAGACTGTACCCCCCACATCAAAGTTCCAGTTGTAGTCATTCTTCAGTAGACCAAAGATGATTCAACAGATGAGGTGGTCACACTACCTTAAATAAGCAGTCTTCTACAGTGAGGGGTTCCCATCTGGCGTTCTTTAAGTGGTCTGATCCTTGTTGCTGCTGTTTCAGAATCCTCTGCCAGGTGATGTCCTACCCAGATTGCTTTGTCTCCAGGAAGTAGGGAGGGGCCGCAGGAGGTGGGTGAGCCCTGGAATAACCCACAATACTGGGGCCTTTCTATGGAGTGGTGGGTCATTCCTGGCCACTCCAACTCATCCCCCTTCTCCTGTATGCCTACATCAGAATTCATGTTAATTACCATTCTCATCTAATATCCATTGGGATGGGAGTAAAGGTAATCTGAAGCACTGCCCCACTCTCTCCTAGAAGATGACAAGCCTTTCCCATTGAAGACACACATTTTAGCTGGGGGTTGGTCTAAACGGACTGTTTTTGGTGAAAATCAGCCCCAGAAAGTCAATACACAGGAAGGCGTAGTAGTAAGGTCAATAGGAACCAATCTGACAAGTTTCGACCAGTATCACTCTGGATTCTAAGAAACTACCCGAGAGAGGGAGAGAGAAACAAGACAGAGAAAGTCTTCCTCCACTGTACAGAGCTCTCCTGTCTCCTAACCCCGTCCCCTTCCTTCTGACTAGGAACAAAGGCCTTTAGAAAGGCTGCACCCTGGTGTGAAGCTACTCCCTTCGAATGGGTGTGCTCCTTTGAAGACTGGGACCAGGACAGCTGCCTGCTGTGCGGATGTCTCTGTCGGAGGGCGTCACCTGCCCCCAGAAAGAGATCAAAGAAGAAGTATGTCCTTTCAGGTTCCTGGGTTCCTGTCCTGTCGCTTGACAGGCTCAGCCTGGCTGGCCAGAATACACATCACTTTCCACAGCTGAGTTTGTCTCACAGGAGCTGACACATGCACCTAGGAAAAGGGAATCTGATCAGCAGATTTCCCTTTCAGAGATGAAATGACCTGCATCATTTTATCAATTAATACAAACCAAAAAAGCCAGGGCTTTCACACCCCTGCCAGATGACAATTCATCAGAAGGGAATTACAGTAGTCCAAGTGGGAGTTTATTAGAGCTTCCATAATGATTGCTCTAAGCTCAAGTACTGTGAATAAGTAGTGGAACTTCAGTAGTTTACATTTTTCAAGACGCTGATTGTTTACTTCTCTAGAACTGGGAACTAAGGTACATGGCTGAGTTCATTGGCACTCTTAGATCTCATGAATCGGAGGTACTGGTGGATAGACTAGCATGAAAAAAAGGAACAGGGTTTAAAGCCTAGATAGATTGATTTAATTTGAGCCAATATTTGACATCAAAGATTGTGTGTTATATTGTTGCAGCAACGTCCCAATTGCATCCTTTGCCCTTGGGCTGTGGAGATGTGAATTTACAGTTGAGACTCATCTACTTAGAAATGGTACAAAATGTTATGACAGTGGACGAATTTGAACAGAGGAAGGACATAGATATTGAACAGGTGGAGAACCACAGGAGGTGCTTCAGGCACCCCACAGTGTAGAGGTGTGGTGTCAGAGCTCACAGGGCTAGATGTTATCTGTTGAGGTCTTCTGAACAGAAAGGAAGCCATCCAACAACCGGCCACAGGAGAGGGATGCACTTCCTCAGTGGTAATATTAAATAGTGCCTTTTGGTTGATTATCTTGAAGGCGGCCAACAGGTTGAACATGAAGGGGATAGTGGCTTTCCCTTCAAATGCAGCAGAGAGAGCATTAACCCACACAAAAAGAAGCACAGCTTATGTTCCAATGCATCGGCTGGAAATCAGATTGAAAGTGGTCAAGGATATTGTGGTCAGAGATAAAGTCTTTTAAGGGGGCAACGAAAATATTTTGGAAACCTGATGGAGACTGGCAATGGGCACGTAATTAGACAATCTCCATGGTCAAGTGAGGGCTTCTTCGTAAGAGGCTGAATGCATAACTATATTGATGTATCGATGGGTAAATACGTTGGCTATATGCTTTGGCCACGGCAGGCAAAGATGTAGTTTGAACAGGGCATGTCAAAATCTCTGAATCAGCATGATTCTCAGGTGCAATTGTGCAGGATAGTGGTGCACACATGACTATTGTCTGCAATGTCAACTTGGGAGGCTGATATGTCATCTTTTTCCTTTTTCCAAGCACGTGGATGAATGATGCCCTCTCATGTTTGACCACAGGGGAAAGGTGCCCAAACGGGTTCACAGCATCCCGTGCAAAACACCATTTTTGCTGCTGCGAAATAACTCCACACGCCCAACATTTGTTTGAAAAGGCTGAACGAGTCCTAACCACGACTCCTTCTTGAGGTCGGGGGTTGTTGCATGTATGCTACCAAATGAAGAGCTGGTGCACTTAATGTGATGATATTCAAAGTAGTACTAGCATGTGCTTTTTCAGGATGTTTTTGATAGAGACTGCATACAGATGTATGGGTGTGTCTTTACGAACAGCGATTTGAGCACATATATGCGCTGTGATGCGCCTTTTTGGTGCTGATATGGAACAATACTTGCTCAGCACTAAAAAACTTCCACTGTGTTGAATAACATCCCCCTTTGGGTTGTTTTGTCTTGTATGTTTTCAGAACAAGACATACAGCAAGTTTTTTCACTTGACCCAGTGCTAATTTGGACGGCTCTACATACCCAAGCGACACAGGTGGGCCTTTTTGCATCACTAACCATGCTGGGTCTGCATGCTAGGTATCCAGTTGGATCTTCCCACCCTTTTCCTTTTTATCCACTCCCCCCTCCCCAGCCCTTCCTTGGAGTGTTAGAAGTTGCACTTTGCCACACATTTTGTGGCCATTCATAATTGTTATGCCCTTCCCTTTGATTTATTTCATTTATTAAAATAATTTCCCCCCTTTCTCATATGATTGACACACCTGGTTTTTGCATTTTGAGATAACAACTGGGTTTACTGACTCCCTGCTTTGTTGTATCTGTTTTTGTCTCCCTTGCAGGAGACGGTGCAGCCTGTCCACCGTTTGCCCTTACTTTTGGGCATGGTTGGAAGACAGACTCATTGCGCAATAGATTAGATGGTCCTGAAGAAGATGGTTTGAATTCCCCTATTCCATCGAAACCGGTCAACCTTATTGGTCATGGGTGGTCCCATGATCATTTCCAGATATCCCCAACAATGAGGGGTGATATCCCACAAGAAATGCAATATCAGTCTATTACTCACATGTTGTGAGCCTTTTATAGCGTTCTATTAAAACAGGCATTTATACAAAATATCTGCTGCTCCCTTTTAGATGTTTTACATCCACCACTCCAGCATGAGGTCAAATTGAATTCCCTTAGGGTAAATAAAACACGGACAGAAAATCCCATGGTTATTTAAATGTTCATGCAAGCTATTTAGCTGTGTCTGATAGCGATCTAATAACCAGTCTTGTCACACCAGGAAACATAGGAGTTGTGTGTTGTTTTTTTGCTGGTTGCTCTATTTTAAAATCTTTTCACTTTGTAAAATAAGCACTAATGCAGGTTGGGGTATCCACACATTTGGTTAACTGAGGGACAGTTTCTCTCCTATCCTATCCCTATTAGATAGGCGTTGCACCATACGCTGCCTAGGGATAGGCACCCTTGTGCAGGGACAGGGTGTTCTTCCAACAGGGTTAGATAGTAACATGTTGTTGTCTTCCCCACCTGCATTTGTCCAAGCTACTGCCTTATGATATGAGCTTGTATTATTGTTTCTCCTAAGAACCGTTTGTATTCTTATACAACATTGTTGATGTAACGGCTATGGAATGAAAACATTTCTATTCTTGGGTCTTGACGAATGCATGTTTTTGTCAATGTCTGCTCCCTCTTTTTCTGCCTCATTGTCTTCCTTGCTATATGTTCTATCCACGAAGTGAGATATCGAAGTCTGAATCTTTAATCATGAAACGTAGCATAATCTTAGTCCTGTTCTTCATCATCGTCTACTTCCAAGTAAATCAGTGGTGGCAATAGTCAGGAATCACCTCTTGCTTATCATATATCAATTGATCTCTTTATTTTCTGTTGTTATAACATCTTTTCAACCTTTTTGTGCCTCAGATGGTGCGGTTTCAGATACCTGCTCCAGAACGTCATCTTCTGTCAACGAATCCAAGAGTCGTTCCCACTACATAATGTTCCAATGCACCAGGTTCACTTGAGGCCTAGACATCTGTTCTTTGCAGAGGAAGAGATTTGGTGTATTATTATTATTATTATTATTATTATTATTATTATTATTATTATTATTATTACTATTAATAATAATAATCTTTATTGTGATTAACTCAAATTAGATCCTAAAAAACGAAAGAACATTTCTACTTTACATTTGATTTTAAAATACACAACTATACATATTTATTTCATAGACACATGAAAAGTAAATGTCCATATCCTTCTCCCATGTGAACCGTACAAAGTCCTTGTTTCAGCATGATTAAGCACAGCCTTGTTCATGTCCGTAGGCTGGCCGTAGGCATTTACCCACTTGAACCATGTTACACTGTACTGCCCGGCCACAGGTCTAGTTCCAACTTGAACGCATTCAGACTTATTTAGATTCTTCACTGGCTACTTGTATGTGGTTCTCATCTAGGAATCATCTCACAATTCAGTCAATGTGGCTCAACAATTCCTTGACAGTCAGCCATACCCGCTACAGGGCCACCTGGAAGGAAGTAGAGGTGTATTTATGCAATAGTCCCAGAAAGATTTGTACTCGATTGTCTCGTATGAAAGGACCAACCCTCCCAGGTTGCACATGTATACAAGACCGAAATTCACAAACTACGTGAGTACATATTTGGGCATTTTCCTTTGTTGCTGGAGCCCACAAATGACACAGTACCTTGCCTCGATGCCCAATTCCAACTGAGATCCACAGACAGCAAGCAGCGGCAGCTCATTTATGCACAGCAGCAACAAAACTCGTCTCTGTTCAGGGTCTGGACATGATAATAAATAGGACTGCGTCTTCCTGTATACGTGAGTTACACTGGCTACTGCGTCGTAGCACATTAGGTTTACCAGGTGGTAATAATTATTGCACCAGTCCCATCTGCTGAGCTTTATTTCAAACAAAGATCGCATAATACTGTGACGCCTCACAGCCTCGAAGGTCGTTGCCACCCAATCCTTTTGAACAAATCCTTTTTCAGAGCTGCATAGTTTCTGCCCTTTGCCACTGTCTCTTTAACACTATGTTCACCAAGAATTGTCAACAACTTACACTTGAGGTAGACAGTGATTTTATGTACAGCCGTCCTCTGGTTCTAAGTGCCATTCTCTGTGGTGAAGTTAGACCCAACTCAAGGCGAACGCAGACCTAATAGACCTTGCCAGAACAATCCCTCTATCCTATCCAACCACGACTGATCCTGTATAGCAAGTGCATACAACCCATACAGTATGGCCGGTCAAAAGCATTGTTTGTAAAGCATGATCATTCCTGCGAATGAAAACTCTGTCTGCTCTTTTACCACTTTCCGCATTTGATGCGTAAACTGTTTATTCCTTCAGATCTTGTTCGCGATCATGTTGTCGTAACCTGATGTGCCTAACTCCAGTCCCAAGTATTGGTAAGTTGCTGTATAGTTTATTAGGTCCACGTCAGTATATAGTTTCACTCTTTTAACCTTTTTATTTGCAATTAGCATAATATAAGTTTTATTTAGGTTAAAAGGCATCTTACGTTCTGCTGCAAATCTTGATAATTCCTTTAGCATGTTCTTCATACCTGTGATCGTCCGGTCGAACAATACTAAGTCGTCTGCGTATAGCATAGCGACTATCGGACAGCTACCCATCTTTGACAGACAGTTTGCACTACTCAATAAGCATTGGATATGGTCGGCTCTATACAAGTTAAACAGCAGGGGAGCCAAGACACATCCTTGCTTGACTCCCCTGTTGACTTCTGCAGGTGAAGAGAGAACACCCTCATTGTCCATACAAACTCACTTGAAACACTTGTGTATAGGCGCGTTACAAATGCCATATCATATCATATCATATCAATTCTCAGTGTGGCATTCTATCAGTATTTGCAGTGGCTTAACACAAAATGTGCCCCCCCCCTGCGAGCCATGCTGAGGGCCCCCCCCCCAACTCGGCAACAATTCACTGGTCGCGCCTCACTCTGGGCCGGCATAGATTATCATGCTTGCGCAATACGCGCAAACGTGCTGCTGAAGGGATATGCTTCCCACTGCACTAGGAGAAAGATATAAATATGTGTTTTAATGCGATATACAGCACACTTTCTGAGAAAAATTGGCTAAAAAGCCATCGTGTTTGCATTTGTTTTGTAGGGTAACACCAATCCAATAGATGCAAGTCACCAACAGTGCACAGGAACATTAATGCTTTGCTATTAAAAATGCCATGCCACAATAAAAACATGCCCAACTGGCTGCACAATGTAGACCAGTGTAGACATGTAATAACGTTACAGTAAAGCATGCCAGGCCACATTTAGACTTACCTAGACTGGTTGCACCAAAATGCCAATCGAAGCAATTACACTCATCTAGGAGAGAACACACATTCAAGCCCATGGCCTCGAACAACACAGCCAAACTCTTTAAAATCTGCAAGGATCTGGTCAATTCTGTTGCAGTCTTTACCTCTCCGGTTCCCTCCGAGGCCCTCTGTATGGCTCTGTCATCTCACTTCTCAGTTTAAATACAGGACACCCTGTCCTCCATCTCCTCTTCCTCTCCCTCTCCTTCTTCCTCTATCGGACCCCCTTAGGCCATCTCTACCGGTCTTCCTCCTTTCTCCTCTTTCTCTCTGACAAAACCTGATGAGGTTTCTAGACAAGTCTGATCTATAAAAGTGTCATCCTAACAGGTGCTTCCCTGCTCCTCCAGAACCATCAAGGACCATATTGACACCCTTGCTCCAGCCTTGGCCGATTTCTGTAATCACTCTTTCGCCTGAAACGTTCCCCTCTCCCCTTAAGCACGCCCTTATGCACCCACTCCTCAAGAAGCCGTCTGCTGATCCTGCCTGCCCGGCAAACTATGGCAAACTATCGCCCAATCTCCATCACCCCTTTCCTGGGCAAACTGGTTGAAAAGCTGGCCATCTCCCAGCTTATTCTCCACACAGAATCTGTTAGTTGTCTCCATCACCTTCAGTCTGGCTTCAGAGCTGCCAGAGTCACGGAAACTGCTCTCCTGAACACCTGTGAAGATTTGCTCTCTAACCTTTTTCCAGCATTCCTTCTGTCCTCATCCTCCTTGATCTTTCCTCTGCTTTCGACATGGTCAACCATGCCACCCTGATCAATCCTGATCAATCGACCCCATGAGAACCTGGGCATCACGGATCAGTCCCTTGAGTGGCTGACCTCCTTCCTCTTGGACAGCCCCTCCAAGGTCCAATTTGGTCCCTTTCTCTCTGCGCCATCCTTTCACCCTGGTTTTTCAACCCCTACTTGGCCCCTTTGGCCTACCTGATCTCTACCTTCTCCTCTAACTTTCAGTGTTATGCGGATGACACACTGCTTTCTTTCAGACTCCCCTCAGACTCCTCTCCTCTCTCGCTCATTCCTGACGCTCTATCCGTGATTCAGGATTGTTGTGCCTCCAACGATCTCTGCCTTAATGTCAGTAAGATGGAGATACTTCTCATTTGGATTCCTGCACCTGCTTTCCCTCTCTAACTCTGGATGCCCGCCTTGGGCCCTCTTCCTTCGCCTTCCTGTGAGGCAAACAACATTGGTGTCATCTTTGACTCCACTCTCTCTTTCTCTCCTCAGATCTCGGACGTCGCCAAGAAGTGCCACTACAAGCTGCGCCTCCTCAAAGGGACTCTTCCCTTTCTCACTTTCCCTCAGAAGCTCGCTGTCGCCAGAGCCCTGGTTCTCTCTAGGCTGGACTACAGCAATGGCCACTTTCTCAATCTGCCTTCCTCTACTGTCCACACTCTGCAACTAATCCAGAACAGGACTGTGAGACGTATCCGGGGCCTCAAGCCCAGGGATTGTATCTCTCCAGCCCTTAAATCTCTCCACTGGCTCCCACTTGCTGCAAGGATCAAGTTCAAGACCCTTTGATTGTCCACAAGGCTTTCTGGGCCTGGGGCCCCCACTAAATCCAACGCTCTTTTCCAAAATATCTTCCTTCTCGAGCCCTTTGCTCAGCTACCTCCAACTCTCTAAGGTTTAGACGCTTCTCCAGGCAGAGAGTGGGGGGTAGATCTCTTTCTTCTGCAGGTGCTTCCCTCTGGAATAGCCTCCCTGCCCCTCTCAAACTTGAGCCGGACCACCTGAAGGTCCGGAAGCAGTTCAAAACTTTCCTCTTCTCCTCTGCCTTCTCTCTCTCCCTCCCCTGATGGCCAACCTGTCCTACCTGTCTGCTGTACCGACTGGTTGTTTGGCTTCCCTCAGAGTCTCACTGGGTACCATGCTCTTTCTTGATCAGTCACCCTTGCACTGCCTCTGGGCCTACCATGCACTTATGGGCTGTAACTGTAACCCTACACTCCCTTGTTCTCCTTGCTCTACCCAGAGCCCCGCTGCCCTGGCTGCACTTACTCAGAGCATTGCTGCCCTGTTTTTCCCTCCACTCACCCATGCACTTTCCCCTCCCTTTCCCTTTGCACTTCTCGTTCTCGCACTTGCACAATCTGAATGACACAAGGCCTAGTAAGATCATTTGTCTTGTCCTCCCTCTCTCTTCCCTCACTTGTCTTGTCGCGCATAGAAACACTTGTGTACAGGTGCGTTATAAATGACTTATATCACATAATTTGATCACAGATGCCCAGAAAAATATACAATGCTGCAGTAAGAAATGTCTAGATTGGCAGCACAAATGGCAGTCTAGCCAGGTAATTCACTTAGCAGGACTGCTTTATCAGAAATGCCCAGTTAAAAAAAAGACATACCAAACTGAGGTATGAGTAGACTGGCTGAACCAAAATGCCTCTCTAGCCACTAATACCACATATCATGCCTGCTTAGCCTGGATATGGACAGCCATTATGATTTGTTGCACAATCCTGCCCCCCACACATCCCCTCTGCCTCCCAACCCTACCCCCAACATCCAAAATCAGCTCCTGGGCCCAGAATTACCTTCACATCCCTCTTCCTTGTCCCAGAGCTTACTTATGAAGCTTTGTCTCATGGGCCTTACCTCCATGTACCTCTACCTCATCCAAGTACTTGTGTATGAGGCAGAGTGCCTTATACACAAGTACTGTCTCATACACACTGGGACGAGGAAGAATAGGGCTAGGAATAATGAGTAATCAAGGCATTAAACACAAGTATTGGTGCAACACCATTGAGTTGACTGGGATCCAGCCCCCCCCCCAGCCCCCTGACATTTTGGGCTATGTTGACTCGGCCTGACTGACCTTTAGAGCAGTTGCCAGAAAGAACAGGACACAGATATTAAATGGCACCTGGGGTTCGCTGTTAACAAGAGCCCAGCAATTACTAACATAAAGCATTTCACTGTTAGTACCTGCATTCAAATGCCACAGTTTTTAGGCAATTGAAATCGTGATGTGGGTTTAATACTTGCATGCCAGGGGAGTGATTGGAAGGGTAGAGAAGAAACAGGAGACCACTCATTCTCACAGCAGTCCATAAGTGGGTGATTTCAACCATAAAGGAGAGAGTTAACTGCTTGTACCATTGAAGCTGCACTAGAATAGTCTCATTAAAATGCACAAAGAAATTAGATGCCCCCAAACAAATAGGTTTGCCCCCCCACTGCAAATGACATTAGCGCCTCTCCCAACATTTGAAGGGTTAGCCCCCGAAATGTAGGTTTTGTTGCACCCCTGAACGCAAGCACACACACCATTCACCACATACACACGCCCAGCCATCCATTCATTTAAGTGTGCATTCTTTCACCATGCAGGCACACCCAGGCAGCCATCCATACATTTAAGTGTGCACCCTTTCACCATACAGGCACACCCAGGTAGCCACAAAATGTAGGGCAAATGCCAACTGTGATTCTGATTTGGTTAAAACCAAAGCACGTGTGATCTCCAAAAACAGGCAAGCCGCCTGCTTTATGGATAAAACTACTGTGGTTGAGGGCAGAATTCGTTTTTAATTGAGACAACAAAAGACTGCGGTGGATTTACCCACTCGCAGAAACAACAAGGCTGTGAGAGGGGACAGAAAGGGATAGAGTTGAATTTCTAAATATCCCTTCCTCCTACCCAAATCTTTCCCTGGGTAGCGCTGGTGTATCGCCTACAAATAGGAGACAGAATAAGAAAATAAACTATTTACTTCTAGTTGTTGTTAATAACATTTAGCCTTGTTGAAGTCATGCTCCTCAACCACTCTCTTCCACTATGTGTCTGTATTGGAAGAGACAAATAGCCAGGTTTACACTCGGTAGTGTAGTGGTTGGGTGTGTACACATCCACTGGGTTATAAAATCTTTAATGACCCCGGGATTGTGTAACAACCACACACATCGAAGTTTAAAAAGAAGAAACACAAATACAAACACAACGTATAAAAACTCACAAATTGTGTTTTTAAACCAACATAAAGACGATCCTCACTTCAATATGAGTTTCCCTAGATGTTATTCTTACTGTTTATAATGGAGTGAGGTAAAAAATTGCTCATGTATAGAAAATTGCATTTGTATCTCTAGACTGTAGCAATTACTGTCTATTTTTCAGCGACAGCGTGTGTGATGTGGTCACTTTCTTCAGGACAGTCTTATGGTTTTCAACTAGGAGGTAGGTCTAATTAGTACATACCAATAGTTGGATTTCAAGCAAAGAAAGAAGGCGGGAGAGTTACTTTACCACCTCCTTAGTGTGTCTTTTGGCTGGGACAGACCGGTGATCCGGTGTAACAAAAACAACAATAAGTACACGTCACCATTTGGTTAATAACTGCCAATCATGGCTTTCGAATGAACAGTTCTATTAGTAATATTCAAACTATAAATACACAACACAAGATATGATTGATTCTTGCCTTTTATCATAATTCGCAATCTGGTGTTAGTCTATGTTCCATTTACTATTTTCCCAAAGGGGATCCCCACTTTGCATATTTTCACCTGCTGGTGTTATTTTGTAGTCTATGCATGCCATTTGCAGTGTATTATTCAACAGAGCCCTGGTGTATACAATATCTATAACATATATATATATATATATATATATATATACATCATATCGCGTTGGCGACCATTAAGGGTCACTAACCTGATTGTTACAGTTGACTTGACATGGTGTTTTCATCTGGGCTCATGTGGAAAAGATTCCTACGGTAAATTGTGTCCTCGGTGGTCAGAGGTGGAGTCCTGACCTGGCAAAAGTGAGCTGGGGTTAGTAAGCGCCCTATCTCTATGTCCTGGTCTTTTTAGTCTCAGAATTGTAAAACAATTGTAAAGCAATGCGGGGAGCGAGATGATAGAACAGCCCGGAGCCAAAAAGTGTGTGACGTGAGTCACTTGCTCCCGGGCCATAATCCCTCCGCATTTGTCTTTGTTTCTAGCACGTGGGTACTAGGTCTTACCTGGTTGTTTCAGGTGCTATGTGCTACAGTTCGTCCATGTACGAAAGAACATCTGCAGCATCCGTATGCCCGGCCCGTTGTGCAGTCCGTCACAGGTCATGTGACTTTTACCGAACGCATCGCTTTATAATATTTGACCTGAGCGTGCGTTTGCAATCCGCCACAGATCATGTGACGGCTGCCAGGGAAAACGTTGCATTTCATTGGTTATCGCGAATACGCGCTACCCGGAAGACAAGCACCTCTGTCAGTCAGACACTGGTGCCTGGCCACTATGGTCTCGGCTCACCCTGCACATATTGTTGTGCCGGGGCCGTTTTGGATAATTGAGAACGAGTGTGTGCAATTGCTCTCACTTATACAGGCTGATATCATTCATTGCCCATGTGTTGGTATATATGTCATCTTGTAGCCCAAAGGTTAAATGACTTTATTCTGGGTCTGCAGGTTGTCACTGTTTTGTAAACTTCATACCTGCAAGATGTTTTGTGGATAAACACCCACACTTGTACATATCCATATGGATTAAAATTGGCGAGCATGGTTTTATACGTGATGTATACATATATGTGACTGAATACATGTCTGGAGGACATTTAAAACACATTGGCCCTCATTAGGACCCTGGCGGAAAGTGGTTTACGCCGGCGTAAAGCATGGCATACCTTTCCGACTGACTACGAGTTCCCGTAGCGCCATGGTGATTTTTACGCCTGCTTTTTGCAAGCGGAAAAATCCATGGCGCTACGGGACTTGTTGTTAATTACGCCACCGTAATTTACGGTGGCGTAATTAACGCCTTCCCCACTCCCATTATACCCTATGGAGCAAAAATGGGAATGGGGAAGGGTAAATGGGGATTGGGGACTTACCGCCCCGCCAAGGTCGGAATGGGGCGGTAAGTCCGCCAACCACCATGGCGGAGTTGGCAGCTTAGCGCCATGGACCATAGTGCAAATTGCACCATGGTCCTCCGCCAGGGTCGTAATGAGGGCCATTGTGTCTGTGCCCAGAAGTTTAGCTAATCATAGCTAAAGTTTGCCAGGGGATATTCTCATTCAGCCCTAATTGGTCTGATTTTAGGCGGAAGACCAATTTTTGCTCTCTTTTTAGGAGCAAATTGGCCATGTCCTCGCCTCTCCTCGGACAGGTCACTTTATTATTGTCCATGTGATTTCATTGGCTTTATGTTTACTTAGTCTAAAGTGTTCCACCAATGGGGCATTTTCCCGTTCTGTTCTTATACACGACTGGTGCTCTTGTATGCATTTTTTTATAGGTCTGGTGGTCATGCCTATGTATTTTTTATTGCATGGGCAGTTAATCATGTAAATAACGTTCGAAGTATTGCAGTTGGTCAGCGACTGTTGCCACCATGGGGTCGTTAGACCAAGGTCCAAGGTTTGAGAACTTTTTGTGAGGGAGCAAACGTTGCATTGACCGCATGGAGAGTGTCCAGATGCTGGCGTTGTCTCCCAAAGAGTGGTTTGGTTGGGAGCTGACTAGGATGGCATATAGGAGTGTATGAGATTGTCTCTCAAATGTTTCCTCTTTTTGATGGCAAAACGTGGTAAAGGGAGGGTCACCGGGCCCATGTTTAGTAATGGCCAAAGTTTCACGATTTCTCTTTTGATTTGGTTCACCTTATTGGAATAACTGAACACTGCTGTTATTGTTTTTTCACCTATTGGGCGTATTTTCTGCCGTAAAGTAATGGCTCTAGGGATGTTTCTGGCTCTTTTTCTGGCCATTTTGATGGTTTTCTTGGGGTATCCCCGTTCTGATAGTTTGTTTGCCAGAGTCTGTGCTTGGATGTCGTATTCTTGTAAGCTCGAGCAGCTTATAGTGCAAAAATTGGCCAAAGGGGAAATTCTCACGTAGGCTCCTTGGATGGAAGCTTGTGTAGTCCAATAGAGCATTGCGGTCTGTGGGTTTCCTAAAGACCGTTGTGGTCAGTTGTCCCTCGTTTGTTCTAATTTCTACATCTAGGAAGTGTATCACTTCTTTCGAAATGCAGTGTGTGAATTTCAAGAAAGGATTTCGAGAATTCAACCAGTCCAGGAATTCCAAAAAAGTTGTTTGTGTCCCTGTGTAGATCATCAATGTATCTTGTCCACAGGGATACCTGTGATCTATAGGGGTTGGTTGGTGTGTAGATGTTTAGCTCTTCAAATTCCGCTACGTAGAGATTAGCGAGGGTCGGTGCAAATGTAGCCCCCATGGCGGTCCCTGAACATTGTTGGTAGAAGGCCTCTTTGTGTAGGAAGAAGTTTCGAGTTAGTGCTAGTTCGGCCATCTGCATAATTGTTTCTATTGGTACTGCCGTTGGGGTCTCCAATTCTCGTAGTACTTTTTCCACAATTTGTAATGTGGCTGTTTGTGGGATGTTGGTATATAATGCTTCGATGTCTAGTGTCACCAAAAATTTAGTTGCTGGATCAAAAGTGACCTCGTGGAGCATGTTCAAGATGCTTATTGTGTCTTTCAAGTAGGAGCGCATCTTTGGAATTTGAATCCCAAATTTCTTTCTTAGAAAGAAATCGACGAATTGTGATAAAGGTTCCAAGATGGAGTCAATCCCTGCTACAATAGGTCTTCCCGGCGGGGGTGTTATGCCCTTGTGCACTTTTGGTAGCGCATAGAATACTGGTAATTTTGGGAATCTGGGAGTGAGAAATGCTGCCTCTTTGGCGCTGATGTATTCCTCACAAGCTGCTTCTTCCACAATGTTTGCAATGGCCAGTCGTAAGGTATGGGTGGGATCCCCTTTTAGGACTTTGTAATGGTTCAGGTTCTCCAGGAGTTTGGTTACCATTAGGTCGTAGTCACATGAGTTCATGATGACTATGGCCCCTCCTTTGTCGGCTTGTTTGATAATCACTGCCGAATTGTTTTTCAGACTTTGGAGTGCCTCTCGTTCAAGTTTGGACAAATTCTGAAAGCTATGTTTTTCTTCTTTTTCCAGTTCTTCTAGTTTCTTAAAGATAGCTTTCTCAAATACAATTGATTCTGTAGATACAGTCGGTGGGTAAAAGGTCAATTTCGTGTGTAATTCAGTGGTATCGTGTTCCCTTCTGGCATCTGAGTTTGACTCTAGTTGTCCAAAATGTTGTCGTAATCTGATGTTCCTCATTAGTCTGGCTACTTCAATTCTGGTCTGAAACGCATCATGTCGGGTTGTGGGTACAAAATTCAGTCCCTTTTGTAATACCCTGGTTTCTGCATCGGAGAGGGTATGTTCAGACAGGTTCATTACTAGTAATTGTTTTGTTGTTGTTGGTCCCTGCCTCTGCTCCTGGTAGCTCGGGGTGATCCCTGTATTTGCCCCCTGCCACGTCCGCCTCCTCAATTTTGCCACGGTATAAAAAAGAGGCCTTTTTGTTGCCTCTCTGATTGGTGTTTGCAAACTGGACTCGCCCGTCCCCTGATTGGTCACGGGATCTTGAGCTGTTCCGTTCATGTTCCTCTGATGGTCCTGGCCTGTTGTCTTCATCCGAGCTTCCACTCGAAAAGCTCCATTGAGCCGGTGTATTCCATTTTTTGGAGTTATTGCGTCGTGGTTGTCATCCCCGCTTATTTGTGCTGGTGGGTTGTTGTCCCGTTCCTATTTGGGATTCCTCATAGTAGCTATCTATGATGTATGGGTATGTCTTCTCATGTGTGAAGGATAATATATCTTTCTTCAGTTTATTGATTTTTTTAGTCAAATTCAGGTCTTTGAAATCTTTAATCAGGGATTTCAAGTCATCTAGTTTTTTCTTGAAACTATCTAGAACTTCCGTTGTCTTTAGTTGGTCAATTTTCAATTCGATTTCACTGATCAATTTTCTCGAGGCGGTTTTGGCCGTGTTGCTTATAAGCATAAGCCAATCCCTTGTGCACTTATTCGCGATAAAACTCCAGTGTTTTCGGAACTGTATCTGATCTAAGAAGATTCTGGGTTCTATTCGGATGATTAGTCCGTCCGGTGCGGCTTGCGCGCGTAGATATTCCGTCATAATCAGTCCATGAAGTTCTGTCCTGATTAGTTTTTTCTTTAGACCTTCAAGTTCGTTCCATACATCATTGTTTGTCATCACTGATGGTGCTGTTGTGTCTCCTAAGAGTGAGGGGGCTGCTAGAATAGTTTCCAATAGGTCTTCCGCAAAGGCCAAATAATTTGATTCCGTCATCATATTGATGCTTACATCAGCCATTTGGCTAGTATATTTATGATAATTAGAAGTGAATCAACCTCCAATCTTGTGTAAAAAACCGGATGTTATTAATACACTCCGGTGATTTGTATTAGAAATGTAAATTCTAAATCCCATTCACTGTGGGAATTTTTAAGCCCACGGCTGTCGCCGTTAGAAGATAATTTACGAACAATGGGGGGGCCGAAAGAGTGAGTTAACAGGGAAGTGCCCTTACTCTATGAACATGATACCACAAAATGTAGGCCTTTCGTACATGGACGAACTATAGCACATAGCACCTGAAACAACTAGGTAAGCCCTAGTACCCATGGACCAGAAACAAAGACAAATGCGGAGGGATTACGGCCCGGGAGGAAGTGACTCGCGTCACACACTTTTCGGCTCCGGGCTGTTCTATCATCTCGCTCCCCACATTGCTTTACAATTGTTTTATAATTCTGAGACTAAAAAGACCAGGACATAGAGATAGGGCGCTTACTAACCCCAGCTCACTTTTGCCAGGTCAGGACTCCACCTCTGACCACCAAGGACACAATTTACCGTAGGAATCATTTCCACATGAGCCCAGATGAAAACACCATGTCAAGTCAACTGTAACAATCAGGTTAGTGACCCTTAATGGTCGCCAGCGTGATATGATGTATATATATATATATGTTATAGATATTGTATACACCAGGGCTCTGTTGAATAATACACTGCAAATGGCATGCATAGACTACAAAATAACACCAGCAGGTGAAAATATGCAAAGTGGGGATCCCCTTTGGGAAAATAGTAAATGGAACATAGACTAACAACAGATTGTGAATTATGATAAAAGGCAAGAATCAATCATATCTTGTGTTGTGTATTTATAGTTTGAATAGTACTAACAGAATTGTTCATTCGAAAGCCATGATGGGCAGTTATTAACCAAATGGTGACGTGTACATATTGTTGTTTTTGTTAAACAGGGTCACCCGTCTGTCCGAGCCAAAAGACACACTAAGGAGGTGGTAAAGTAACTCTCCCGCCTTCTTTCTTTGCTTGAAATCCAACTATTGGTATGTACTAATTAGACCTACCTCCTAGTTGAAAACCATAAGACTGTCCTGAAGAAAGCGACCACATCACACACGCTGTCGCTGAAACCGGTAGACAGTAATTGCTACAAGCTATAGATACGAATTCAATTTTCTATATATCAGCAATTTTTTACCTCACTCCATTATATGCACTAAGAATAACATCTAGGGAAACTCATATTGAAGTGAGGCTCGTCTTTATGTTGTTTTAAAAACACAATTTGTGAGTTTTTATACGTTGTGTTTGTATTTGTGTTTCTTATTTTTAAACTTCGATGTGTGTGGTAAAGATTTTATAACCCAGTGGATGTGTACACACCCAACCACTACACTACCGAGTGTAAACCTGGCTATTTGTCTCTTCCAATACAGACACATAGTGGAAGAGAGTGGTTGAGGAGCATGACTTCAACAAGGCTGAATGTTATTAACAACAACTAGAAGTACATAGTTTATTTTCTTATTCTGTCTCCTATTTGTAGGCGATACACCAGTGCTACACAGGGACAGATTTGGGTAGGAGGAAGGGATATTTAGAAATTCAACTCTATCCCTTTCTGTCCTCTCTCACAGCCTTGTTGTTTCTGTGAGTGGCTAAATCCACAGCAGTCTTTTGTTGTCTCCCTTCAAAACTAATTCTGCCCTCAACCACAGTAGTTTTATCCATAAAGCAGGCGGCTTGCCTGTTTTTGGAGATCAGACGTGCTTTGGTTTTAACCAAATCAGAATCACAGTTGGCATTTGCCCTACATTTTGTGGTATCATGTTCATAGAGTAAGGGCACTTCCCTGTAAACTCACTCTTTCGGCCCCCCATTGTTCGTAAAAAAAAAAAACAGCCAGGTAGCCACCTGTACATTTAAGTGTGCACCCTTTCACCATACAGGCACACACACCCAGGCTCCCACCCATATCTTTAAGTGTGCACCCTTTCCCCATACAGGCACACTCCGGTAGCCACCTGTACATTAAAGTGTGCACCCTTTCACCATACACTCACAGAGGCAGCCACCTATACATTTAAGTGTGCACCCTTTCACCATACACTCACATATGCACATGTCATGGGGTTGAGGGGAGCCCTAATACTACAAAAAGAAATTGGGCCTCATTACAACTATGCCGTCTGGAAACAACGGTGCCGGTAAGTTTACCAGCACCGTTGTTTCCAGACCGGCATAATACAGCTCTGCGGGCGGTTGCCGTGCCGCCTGGTAGTTCAGACCGGCCGGGCAGAACAGCACCCACCCGCAGTGTTTTCACAGAAGCACCGGCACCGTTGTTAACAGTGCCGGTGCTTCTGTGGTCCCCATTCCCATAGAGTCCGCTGGAAATGGGGACTTACCATTTGCCGGCGCCTGACTTCCCGGACTGCCGGGGTTGTAATTTCCTTGTGTTACTGGGAAGTCGGGCACACGTAAATTATTACGGGTCCGGCGGCAACCTGCCGGTAGCACCGGCACGGTTACCACCAAACCCGTAATGAGGTCCATTGTTTCTTTTTGAAGTCACTCTGACTTCATAAAGAAATTATTTCCGTTAAGGAGCGAACCATAACGAAAATAATTTCTTTGTGAAGGCAGAGTGACTTCAAAAATTAACAATTTCTTTTTGAAGTCATAGGGCTCCCCTCACCCCATGACATGGGAGATCTCCAGCCTAGGGTCTTCCATGCCATGGGGAGGGCTGTGCCTTCAGACTTCAAAAAGAACGTTTCTTTTTGTAGTCTCTCTGCCTTCATAAAGAAATTATTTCTGTTACAGAAATCATTTCTTTATGAATGCAGAGTAAATTTAAAAACAAAAAAAAATAATTAAAAAAAGAAAATTGATTTTCTTTTTTTTTCTCCAGTGGGGCCCCCTCCCGGGACATATGCTGGCGGGGCCCCACGCTCCGCGGGGGATGCGGGGGCCCGTTACGCCACTGAGTATTTGCAACAACCATGTGGGACAGCCAAACTTAATGAGTTTAGCCCATAAAATGTTTCTATTGATTTGGTCGAATGCTGACTTAAAGTTAATAAACATGGCATATAGTCGTAGGCCGTTTTTGCTGCATTCACCCTGCATTAAGTAGTCCAGCGCTCCAACATTGTGAGAAATGGCAGAACACAGGCGAAAGCTTATGTAATTCTTTTAACACCAGGGAACCAAAAAGTTTACCAGTGACGTCCAACATGGACAGCAGTCTGTAATTATTCACATCCATACAATCTCCTTTCTTATATACTGGGACACAAACAGTCTGTTGCCATGTGGTCGGCACATTTTTCTCCCTATGTGCCCTGGCAAACAATATCTGCAGCACATATGGCCAATTATCTGCATCATCTCTAAGAACAATGTTAGCGAGACCATTTGGTCCCGTAGATCTTGGAGCTTTTCAATTTAATGATTGCTTCTCTAATGGTCTTTCTTTTCAGGTCTAGCAGCCAGGCTGTTGTTGTATGAATACAAACCCCAGGTGGTGTGAGATGTAAAAATGTTGTTCTTATAAATGTGCACCAAACATCTCCAGAGATCCGGTTTATCAACCGTTTCCCTCCCTTTGGTTTCGTTAGCGCCAGCATTTTCCAAATTGCTCTACTGTCTCTTTTTAAATGTATGTACCAGTTTTTCCCAATTACTCCTGGGCTTAGTCAGCTTATATTGCTTAAACCAAATCTGATATTTGTTGTTTATCCGAGCAAGCTCCTCGGCTACCAAGGCTGTTGAGCATTTGCCCTCGAGACTTGCTTTCACTTTCCTGGTAAATTTACGTTTATTACATTTTGCGTTACGTATATTAATATCAAATGCTACCGTGTTCTGCTTCCCACTGATCAAGTTAGGCACTTGGTCACTTGTTCTGGATTTATGTGCTGCTTGGGTTAGCCATTCCTCAATGTCGTTCGATTTTTTGCCCCTTACTGCACGCCAATGAAACCCTCCCTGAGGGAAAATTGATCTAGAGAGTTTTCCTATATTGGCCTTTGTCCAACTTAGCCAGCTTTCCGCATTGGTGGAACATGGATCACAACATGCCACTTTCCGAGTATCTCTGACCACTTAGTTCAGCTCAAGGACTAATATAGCGTGATCACAAAATTAATTTGGGGTGACCCTTAAGAAATTGACTTTTTCCATCAGAGGGTTATTGCCTAATGTGGACATGTTTCTACCACAGTGCCACGTGGAAGCCCCTGGCCTGTCACCTGTTACCCGCCCATTCAGCAGTGTGGTACCCCATCTCCTTTGGTGGGACAGCCACTGCAAACCCCGTCTATTGGACATTGTGTGATATATTACACTACACTATGGTATGTTCTTGTAGCGTTGAGAACCTTTGCTGTCAACCTATCTGGCGTTCAGGTCACCACAAATCACAACCCGGTTGCCAATCGTGTGTTCTCCCCACTGTGTTAAAATTGTGTCCTAGTAATCAAGTACTTCTTTGCTAGTGTGTGTACCAGGGAGATCATAGATGTTAATCACCAACATATCCCCCTAGTGTATTTGTTTGGACTTCAACAGGGGGCTAAAACATTAACCCCTGTGTCCATAAGCACAAATATAGTGGAGGTAAATACAGTCTTCCCCCAATCATCAAACCCCCCTTTGGGCGACCAAGGATTCCCTTCACTGCCTCCAACAGATAAGTCATATATCCATACAATTCAACATTAAAAGTCACCCATGTTTCTTGTAATTCAAATATGTCTTTTTCCAGTATGTTTACCATGGATCCGTCCTCTTTAAGCAAATGGGAAAAGCATCGAGTATTCCAACTCAAGATCATTGGACTTCAGTACTTAGGCCCTGATTTCGGCAAAAAGCGATGCAGCCATTCCCAGCCCTGTGTGTCGTCATATTTCGCGTTGGCACTATAGTTAGTGTTGAGAACGGCGACTTTTTTCGGTGGCTGAGATTTAGTACATTGTGAAAACCTCCAGAGACCTTCAGTGCCTGACGACTGGACTGGGCCAAGGGAGCTGGGTCGGTCTACTCCTCACAGCTCGTCCAGGTAACACAGGCAACACACTCCTAAAACACTGCACGACACTCTGCGTCGGGTAGCAGGTTTGAGGGATAGCTGCTCTTCTGCAACAGACACTGCTGAAAGACTGCTTGAGAACCAGGCTCCTTCACGGGCAACACACTCCTGCCACATGCCGCCATTTATTATAAGACGAGGTTTATTACAGGGACAATTTATGCAGTAAATAACATACATGTGGAAACTGTATAGCTTGTCTGTTTACTAAAAAGACGCAAACATTTGAATAGGGCATCTGCACCGTTCTCAAATTGTGAAACAATGTAATTTACTGCATAAAATGTCCTTGTAATAAACTGCATGTGGGCAAAACTACACATTCAATGAACAGACGCGTTTGTGAACATAGGTCGAGAATCGGAAGAAAAACAACTCAGGCTCTAATGGTATCACATTACATAAAATAAGGGCATTCAGAAATTGAGTTGGAATGGGCCATCCTAGTAATAATCTAATCTAGAAAACATGTCCAAGACACAGAATATATGCTTAATAAGAGAGAGACATTTTGGATTTTAAAATTAAAAACACACATTACAGGAAGACGCAAAATAATGGAATGGTCACATATTTTGACACATAATGTACCGGTTGTTAGCATACACACTAACTCTAGGTAATGAGTTTAATATTTCTAGACATTTTCTGCAAAAAGATTAGGGTTCAGGGGACATGCAATCTCCCTGACATGAGACATTAAACACAAAAATGAGAATAAGGACCCAATTTAAGGGTCATCCTGTCCCCTGCACACCGTTATAGCAGAAAAACTGGTTTTGTATATTTCTTTCACAAAACTATTTTTTTAAAGTAAGTAACAATTTTCAAATGTGATATGATAATCAAAATATTCAGTATTTCCTTTATTCTTTATTCCTCTTGCTCAACGTGTTTCGGGGATGCCCTCCCCTTCTTCAGTAACTAAATTAAATATAAAACGATGATCTTGTATACTTAAATGTTCTGTCTTTAGCTAATGACTTTCAACAACATCGCCATACTCCAAAAATGACAATCCATTTGTGTGCCAAGGGTTCACATTCTTTTATTCTATAGGGTCAGAGTCAACAACCAGTGTGTTCTTAGACCGTCTCCAAACTGAAAAATATTCCATGGTGATCTCTTTTATTGTTTGGATGTGATGATAACCAGCACCATATAATAGTATTAAAGGTGACTAGCCTCCAAAACCTTACAGGCTATGTCCAAATAGTTGCCTTCATCTCCGGGCAGTGCCAAAGCTGTGTCTCATGCAGAGCCTTTATATGTCTTCAGATCATCCGTCTACATACCTCTTGCCAATTTAATGCACTATAAACGTAATGCTATATCTTTTCTCTTCAACCTGTCCTAAAAATATCTTAGAGTGGAACAACTGAGGGGAGAAAGTGCAACCCTGTAACTTACATATTCTCCTTCTCTAGTATCCATTTGTAAGGATGGACTGGTTAGCCTACCTGAAGTTAATCACAAGCCCCACCCATATGTACTAATGTGTATCATGTCCAGACTGCACCATTTTTCAAAAAACGGTATTCATTGTAAATCTATATACAAATAGTTATCCTAATTTTACTGCCCTTGTATACATTCTATACGTGGGACTTTGTTTCATATTCTCTTACCTCTCGATTCAGAATGCAGTCCCAAGGTTATGAATTCACTGTGTTATGCGCACTTGTCCTCCAGTAGGAGGGACGCTGTGGAAAACGTGGCCTTAAGTAGAAGCCTATATCACATGTCTAGTTAAATGGTTTATCCTGATGTCAAAAGACGGTGGCCATCTTTAAAGCATTGGGTTGCCTTACACTCATTATTTCCCTATCCCCAATATGCATTCTATCAATCCTGATAACTTAAACCGAACAATTGTATGGTGTAGATATAAACTGTGTGCTTTTATTTACCCAAATATCTACCCTGACTGCAAACCGCTGTGGATATATAATCTGTATTATGAGTCTTCTCTATAATACCCAGAAATGATGATTTGCTGAGTATTCAGCAGTATATATTTCAAAGTACATATAACCCTGAACCGATGCTCCATAAATGTATGTAAGGGGAGAGACGTATTTTTAGATGATATGATATGGCATTTGTAACGTGCCTATACACAAGTGTTTCAAGGCGCGACGAGGCAAGGGGGGGAACACAGGGAGACAGACAACGATCCTACTAGGCCAGGTGTCATTCAGATCACGCAAGGGTAGAGGGGAAAGGGAGAAGTGCAAAGGGAAAAGTGCATTACAGGGTCAATAGCATACAGGAAATAACAAGGGCCAACTAGTGGCAGTGCGAGTAAGTGAGGATAAGTGCTGGGAAGGGGGGGCTGTGGGATACAGACACAGTCCCGTAGTGCAGGGGGTGCCAGGGAGGCAGTGCAGGGGAGAGTGGCTGGGCCAAGGACCGAGAACGGCGAGTGGCCCAGTTGCAAATTCAGTGCAGTTTCAGTAACTTTAGCAGGGGAGAGGGGGAGAGAAAGCAGAGGCAAAGAGGAAGGTTTTGAGGTGCTTCCAGAACCAGAGATGGTTCTCCTCAAGTTTCAGGGAGGCAGGAAGGCTGTTCCAGAGGGAGGCCCCTGCAGCGGAGAGAGATCTGCCACCAACTCGTTGTTTGGAGAAGCGGCTGACCCTGAGGGAGTTGGAGGCGGATGAGCGAAGAGCTCGAGAAGGAAGATATTTAGGAAGAGAGAGTTGAAGGTATTTTGGCACAAGGCCCCATAAGGCCTTGTGGACAAGGCAGAGGGTTTTGAACTTGATCCTCGCAGTCACTGGGAGCCAGTGTAGTGATTTCAGTCCTGGAGAGATACGGTCCCTGGGCTTGAGGCCAAGGACAAGTCTCGCAGTCCTGTTCTGGATAGGTTGCAAAGGGCGGAGAGTAGAGGCAGGCAGATTTAGATAGAGGCTGTTACAGTAGTCCAGCTTCGAGAGAACCAGGGCTCTAGAGACAGTGAGCTTCTGGGGGAAGGAGAAGAAAGGAAGGATACCTCTGAGGAGGTGTAGCTGGTAGTGTGACTTCTTAGAGACGTCAGATATGTGAGGAGAGAAGGAGAGTGTGGAGTCGAAGATGTCCCCGAGGTTTTCTGCCTTGCAGGTAGGAGCAGGAAGGGAGCCAAGAGAGGCCGGCCAGAGAGCTGCAGGGAAGGAGGGAGTGGGCGTGCCGATGAGTAGAATCTCAGTCTTACTGGCATTAAGGCAGAGGTCATTGGCGGCACACCAGTCCTGGATAGCAGAAACACAGTTAGAGATGAGGGAAGGAGAAGAGGAGGCCGAGGGTAGCCTGAAAATGAGCTGGGTATCATCTGCATAGCACTGAAAGTAGGGGCAGAGAGTGGCGATTCGGTGGGCGAGAAGTGCCAGATACTGGTTGAAGAGCCAGGGGAAGTGGTTAGAACCCTGGGGGACACCACAGGTAAAGAAAAAGATGTCAGAAAGGAAAGACCCCAGTTGGACCTGGGAGGGTCGATTGGAGAGGAAAGAGGTCAGCCACGCCAGAGCCTGACCAGTGATACCCAGGTTATTACGAGATGGTTGAGCAGGATGGTATGGTTGACAGTATCAAAGGCAGAAGAGAGATCAATCAAAATGAGAACACAAGGAATGTTAGAATCAAGGTTCGAGAGCAGGTCCTCACGGATGTTCAGGAGAGCAGTTTCCGTGCTTCTGGCAGCTCTGAAGCCAGACTGATGGTCATGAAGACTGCCAACAGATTCAGCATGGAGATTAAGCTGGGAGATGGCCAGTTTCTCCAGGAGCTTGCCCAGGAAAGGAGTGATAGAGATTGGGTGGTAGTTAGCTGGGCAGGAGGGGTCGGAAGAGGGCTTCTTAAGAAGGGGGTGCACAAGGGAGTGCTTGAGAGGGGATGGGAAGACTCCAGAGGCAAAAGAGTGATTGCAGAAGTCAGCAAGGGCAGGGCCCAAGGAGTCGATGTAGTCCTTGATAGTTTTGGAGGAACAGGGGTGCACCTGTTTTGACGAGACTTTCATAGATCGGACTTGTCTCGAAACCTCGTCAGCAGAAAAAACGGGAAAGTCAGAGAAGGAGAGAGGAGGGCCAGAGGGAGAGCAGGGAATAGAGGGTGGGAGGTGATAAGAGGAGAGTGAGGACAGGATGTCCTGAGTTTTTGAAATGAAGTGAGAGGCCAGTGCTGTGCAGAGGGCCTGGGAGGGGACAGGAGAGGTAGAGACTGCAGCAGGGTTGGCCAGCTCCTTGCAGATTTTAAAGAGTTCGGCCGAATTGTTAGACGCCGCAGAGATGCGGGCTTGGATGAGGGATCTCTTCTTGGAGAGAACGGAGAGTAGGTATTGCCTCTGGAGCAGGCGACAGGCCAGTTTGTCAGAGGATGCACATGAGGCACGCCATTTCCTCTCTGCCACCCTGCACTTGCGTTTAAGGGTGACGAGATCCGAGTCATGCCAGGAGTTACATTTGGCTTTGGGCTTAAGGCGGATTCTCATGACAGGGAAAAGGATATCAAGAGTAGCAGATATAGCAGAGTGGAGAGTGGAGAGGGCTGTGTCAGGGTGGGAGTCAGCCAAAGGGAGAGGAGGGGGCGAGAAGGTGGCAGCAAAAGCTTCAACTGACACGTGCTTCATAGGTCGGATGACCAAGAAGGAAGGTGTCAGTGATGAGGGTGGCTTTGCCTGTGGGGTAGGGAGGGTGAGGTGGGAGAATAGGAGAAAGTGATCACTCCAAGAGGGAGGAGTGGAGAGAGGGACAGAGAGGGGAAGGTCAGAGGAGATCAGAGCATCAAGAGTGTGCCCTGCAGAATGGGTCGGCCCAGACGGGAGGATAGAGAGTGAGAGAGAGTCGCAGAGGTCGCAAAAGAGTCCAGAGGGGGGACAGGAGGCATCCAGATGGATGTTGAAGTCTCCAAGAAGGAGGAGTTGAGTGGTTGAGGATAAGAGTGAGGAGGAGAGGTCCGCCCACTCAGAGAGGAAGGAGGAGATTTGACCAGGAGGCCGATAGATAGTAGCCACGGTAAGGGAATGGCTAGGAGAGAGAGAGAGTCGGCAGACAAGACATTCAAAAGAGGAGTAGATCTGCGTGGGAGTAACAGTGGCAGGAATCCACTCAGGGAAGATAATGGCTACACCCCCCGCCCCCAGCACGGTTGCTGTGCGTGTAAAGTTCAGGTTGCAGATGTGTGTAAAGTTCATTTTAGTCTAGGCAGATATTGTGACATCTGGATGGTGATTTAGAGTACAAGTCTGTATTCTCATGCTGTCCTGTAGGCATTTAATTATATATTATGTATGTATTCATCTTACACATTTTTACATATCCATTGCATAATGGGCAAATTAAGAATTGTTCCATTTCAAATGACCATTGGTGCAATTTGTTTCAAAATACAGTGCTCTCCGAAATCATTGAATCAATTCTACCTGCTGGATCATAGAAAACAGTTAAGGTTAAACTCTTCATTCATGCAGTTTGGATGGATTGTATCTACTTGCAACCCACATTATGCAAGGAGAGGGTGGACTTTATAAAGAAGTGTGACCAGATATTGAACAAGTGCTCATTGGATCTAAAACTCCTTACAATTGAAGAATTCTCAAAATCACTTAATTCCATCAACACTGAAAGTACAGATTTAAAATGCAATTACGTTAATTTAAATTGGAGACAGAACTCCAAACATTACTCAAAGGGATCAATCTAAAACTCACATCATACACAGAAGACATCGAACAGAGGAAATTGAAGAAGTTTAAAAGGGACACGTCTAAACGATATAGTATAAACTTGGCAGATGTACTACTCACAAAGATCACAGAATCGATATCCACCTCCCAGACCAGGAGGATCTGGTTCAGATAAGAGCAGCAATAATAGCTCTGAAGATAGCACCCAAGGAGGAAATCCGGAGGCAATAAGATCACCCAGGAGAGGGTCACCGTCAAAAGCCAATCAACAGTCAGGGCCATCAACAGCAGTTACCCCACCTAATTTACCCACTGCCACTCCTTTTTTTAGAAAGAAAAAAGCATGGAGAGGAAATAAGGCCAAACAGAAAAAGAAACAAATTAACCCATCTGACAATATAGTAGTAAACATTCCATCAAAAGCATTGACAGAAGGACAACTTTCTGTTCTCAACAAAGCCTTATCACTACTTTATTTGAGGAGAACATCAATCTACACAAATTCCTATGAAAAATGTGCCTTAGGCTATTTTCTGACACACAAATATTCAAAGAAGAAATGCCCACTGAGTTTGAGAACTTAGAATTATGCCCAAAGAGTAACTTTGATCCACTGATCCAAAACTCTTTCTTGAACATGTTTGAATGGAAGATGGTCAGGGAATTGGATACAATCAATTACTCTAAGAAAGCCTCATGCAATATTAAGGTCATCCAACTCTCATAAATATAGAGACTAGACACAGATTCATAACTTACAATAAAACCAGCAGATAAGGGTGGTGCAATTGTAGTGATGGACGCATCACACTATCAGGAGAGCTACCTAGATTTATTGAGAGACGAGGCAACCTATATTCCACTGGACCATGACCCAATAGTTGAAGTAAAAGAACTTATACAAACAACTGTGGATGAGGCATTAGAACATGATTGGATGATAGACAAAACAAGGAGGTTTCTTTTTAATCACTTTCCAATCACCACAGTTTTCTACGATCTCCCAAAAACACACAAACACAGTATGGGACCCCCTTTAACACCCGTAGTGGCAGGGACAGAGCGTGTCTTTGATCCCCTTTCTATCTATGTTAATACAATTTTGCAACCTATAGTCCAAAATATTCCCACCTATTTACGTGACACCACTGATTTCTTGAATACCATTCATCTTGTTCTGTCTGGATGTAGGTAGACTATACACCTCAATCCCTCAAAACTAAGGCATAGAAGTCATATAATGGGTGCTGTTGAACACTGAGAATGTTAGAGCCAATAAGGTCTTTATCATAGAGCTGGTCACCATTATTTTGATGAAGAACTATTTCTGATTTCAGGGCAAATTGTAGGCCCAAGCCTCAGGAACATCGATGGGGTCAGCAATGGCCCCAGCATGTGTAATATGTTCATTTCATGGTTCGTACAAACTCTAATACTGAATAACTCAGGTTGGAAGGAGAAGATTTTGGTTTGGAAACATTACATAGACTATATATTTGGAAATTGGAAAGGCAATAAACAGGAATGAATATCCTTTTTTGAACAACTCAGTGAATTACATTCCCACATCAAACTCCCTCTTGAAATTGGTGAACCACTGTTAGATTTTCTAGATGTAGAATTAATTTTGCAAGACAATCATCTAATTACAACTGTATACCAGAAAGCAACAGATGTTAATAACTTACTACACTATGCTAGCTTCCATCCCAAAGCAATGACTAATAGCCTTCCATATAGTCAAATGTTGAGACTTAAACTATCACAGACACACAAACATTCAATTTTGAATGTCAGAATCTCAAAGACAAGTTCAGGAAGAGGGCATACCCAGAGGAAACATTAATAGATGCAGCTCATAGATCTGAACCCATGACTAGGGAACCATTATTGAAAGTAGGTTAAAAATCAACAGAAATACCATTTCTATATGTGTTCATGTATTCTAGACAAAGTTTTCATATAAATAGAATTTTGAAAAAGAAACTGGAAGATCCTTCAACATGATCCTCATCTACAAAGAATATTCCCTCAACCTCCCATGATGACCTATAGACGGTATCAGGTAATATTACCCCCACCAATAATATCACCATATATGGTCGACGGGAATGGCTGTAGGCGATATTATTAGTGGGGATAATTTTTGGGGTAAATGGGAGCAGGGGCTGCGGGGGTGTCCCTGGGTCCTTTTACAATAATATTGGGATTGCAGGGGGTCCCACAGAGGTTTAATGGGTTAATATCGACGCAATAATATGGTGCCATTCTTGTATGGCGATATTTTTGCGGGGATATTATTACATGGAACCCTATAGACAAGGTACCAATCTCAGAAATCGTCTAGTGAGAGCTGAAAGATCAACCAAAGATAGACAAAGTGTACTAAATGCCTGCAAAAAAGGCACTTTTCCCTGCTAGGGATGCCAGAATTGCAATAATGTGATGAAGGGACTCAAAATTAGACATCCACATACATGCAAGGAAATCAAAATCAGACACTACTCGACATGCATGACATTGGGGGTCATATACATCATAAAATGCCCATGTGGCCTACTATATGTAGGATAAACAGGAAGCATAGGTAGAGAATGATGGGCAGAACACAAGTCAAATTTCCGCAACGGGAATATGACGTCCCCAGTAGCCAGACATTTTAGAAAAACGCCACACAATTGCACAAACGCAATTTAATGTAGTGGAAGTTCTGAATCCAATGCCGAGAGGAGGAGACTTTGGCTCTAGGCTTCCCCAACGGGAGATGTTTTGGATACATTTACCAGATACAATCCATCCGAAGGGCATGAATGAAGAGCTTAACCGTAACTGTCTTCTATGATCCACCAGGTAGAATCGGTTAAATGATATCGGAGAGCACTGAATTTTGATACAAATAAAGTACCATCTGTCAGTTGAGATTGAACAATTCTTAATTGTGGATTATGCATTGGATAAGTAAAAATGTGTAAAATGAATAGATATATAATGTATAATTAGATGCCTACTGGACAGCATGAGAGTACAGACTTGTACTCAGAGTCAAAATCGGAATGTAATGGTATATATACTGCTGAATTCCCAGAAAATCATCATTTCTGGGCGTTATAGAGAAGACTCATAATACAGATTAGATATCCACTGCGGTTTGCAGTAAGGGTAGATATTTGGGTAAATAAAAGCACTTGGTTTATATCTACACCATACAATTGTTTGGTTTAAGTTATCAGGGTTGATGAAATGCACATTGAGGGATAGGCAAATGATGAGTGTACGGCAACTCAATGCTTTAAAGATGGCCACTGTATTTTTAAAATCAGGATAAACTATTCAACTAGTCATGTGACATAGCCTTCTACTTAAGGCCACATTTTCCACAACGTCTCTTCGACTGGAGGACGAGTACGCATAGCACTGTGAATTCATAACCTCTCGACTGCATTCTAAATTGAGAGGCAAGAGAATATCAAACAACATCCTGCGCATAGAGCGTATACATAGGCATTAAAATTAGGATAACTATCCGTGTATAGATTTACAATGAATGCCATTTTTTGTATAGGCATGGGAGCATGGACTATTGTGAGAGCAGCAAACTTCAGTCACTGAGGACGGGGCTTGCGGTTAATTCCAGGTAGGCTAAGCAGTTCATCATGACAAATGGATACCAGAGATATAGAATATGTAAGTTACAGGGTTGCATTTTCTCTCCTCAGTTGTTCCACTCTAAAATACTTTGATGACGATTTGAAGAGAAAAGATATATTGTTAAGTGTACAGCGCATTAAGGGCCTGATTAATGGAAGTGTTTTATAATGGCACAATCCCATTGGAAAACGTTCTGTGAATCAGCACTAAATTGGCAAGAGCACTGTAGACGGATGATCAGAATACATATAAAGGGCTCTGCATGAGACACTTCTTTGGGCACTACCTTGAGATGAAGGCATCTATTTGGACTGGACATAGCCTGTAAGGTTTTGGATACTAGTCACCTTTTATACTCTTATATGGTGGTTATCAACACATCCAAACAATAATAGAGAGCACCATGGAATCTTTTTCAATTTGGAGATGGTATAAGAACACATTGGCTGGTGACTCTGACCCTATAGAATAAAAGAATGTGAACCTTTGGCACACAATAGGAATGTCACTTATGGAGTATGGTAATGGTGTTGAAAATCCTTATCTAAAGGCAGAACATTTAAGAAACCAGATCATTGTTGTTTTATATTTAATTTAGCTCCTGAACAAGGCGAGAACATCCAAGCAAGAGGAATAAAGAATAAAGGAAATACTGAAGAGGTTTGCCTTGAATTATCTGATTATTATATCAGATTTGACAACTGTTACATACTTTCAGAAAAACATTTTGGGAAGAAATATACAAACCCAGTTTTTATGGTATAACGGTGTGTAGGGGACGGGAGGACCCTTAGATTTGGACGTTATTCTCATACACATATTTTGACATAAGCAACCATGTTTTTATGGCTATGCAAAAGAAAAACACAGTTCAATTGATGCTTTCTCTGATATGGCATTGATGTCCTTTTCTACCAGAAATACAAAATACATGATATCTTGTAAATCCAAATCAAAATGAAGATATATATTCAGTTCGTAACTCAATTTGGGGCCATTGATTTTTAAAATAAATGTTTATTTTTTCATGGACCGATTAATAAGGTCCAGCTCAAAATATTTGCAATAGCTATTTTTGAGTTCCAACATTGCGACTATGAAACACTGAACACTTTAAACATTTTAGCCATTCTAGTTTTTCAGCAGTGGTGTCCACATATCAGAATGCTGAAGAGTGAGGGCGGTGGAATAGGCACCCAGATAAAATCCAGCACAACCATAAAATCTCTACCTTTTCAACTACTGAAATACGTTTGTGAGACTATTTTACCAATTCGATGGAGAAAAGGGAGAAAAAAAGTTCCTTTTGTACTAAAATTGGAATTGATTCCCATCTTGTAGGAACAAAAACATAAAACGTATAAGGTGCTTCCTCACTTAAGCTATCATCTTTTAAACTGGAAATTAAACTTGGCCATACACAAAAAAGAAAGAAACTGTTCTAATTTCGTTCTTAAGTTGGTCTCATTAAATTAAGAACAAATAGCAGACTGTGGATTCCGGCTATTTGTTTCAGATCCCGATCAGTGATTTATTTGTTTTTCTCAATCTTACAGTTAATTTCCAAACAGGTACCCTGATAACATATTGAATTAAATATGACAAACCGGAAAATCCAGTTTCTTTGATATAAGAAATCAACTCATAAAGCTTAAGTTTTGATAGAAGTTGTGTTGTACTCCACAGACAAAGTAAAGAAGAAGACGCCGATTTCCCACTGTACTTGAATCTAAAATATATGTTTGCGAATCAGTAATCATTTGATGAACCTAGGATATACCATTAAGGATGTTTTATACTTTTGTCAGACCCTGAAGAAAACGATGTAGCTAAATGAAATAGGCATGCTACATTGAAATATTTAACCTGTGCAAATGGGGTTGGTCTCCAGCCACTGTGGGCGTCTCTGTGGTGGCGTCTCGGTGCGTTTTCTTGACCAGTATACTTATGGTTACCATCCTCTCCTTCCCCAGGAGCCCTACAGCTGTCAGTTGCGATCACACCCTTTCTTTAGGAAGGTAACTCTGGGATGTAGAGCGTATTTATTGGCCCGCTCCAATTCTAACTGCACCCAGGATTCCATGTGGCTCTGGTAGGTATTGATTATCACTTCTTGGTATTTGGCACTCATGGGTGTCACTTGTCTCTTTCTGGGCTTTTATTTAGGATTTCTTTTGTTTATGTTTTCTTGATTTTGTCGGCACGTGATGGCTACATTTGTCTCCTACTACGACTGGATTAAGTATGTCAACCTCTGTTTTTAATGTCAATTTGTCACATGCCCATGTCACTGATTTTACTTTAGGTACCTTTATAGTTGTAGTTGTGTTTGTGGCTCCTCGGTCATATGCATTCAATATTCAATGTTCATGTTCACAGGGTCACTCATCTGTCCTGGTCCTGACAATGGCGTAGATCAAGACAGACCGCCGAAATGTGTGGGATGTAACCCCTCCATGTTGCATTGCCACAAACATTTAGTGGTGCCTCTGCTTTAGCCCTGTGCATAGCATCCCTTTACTAAGTGGGGGGACGCCACTGTACATAGACCTGTGATGTGTTAGCGACATTGACTGTCTGCTTCTGACCTCTTATGATTTCCGACTAGACTTAGACTAGCCTCTGTATGGATACCCCAATAAGGATATCTGGGCTCTTAGCTGTTAATGCTAACCTTATTGTAGGTGTTGGTATGATTTTTATGTTTCTCTTTTTCTTTGGTTTCCATATTTGTTGCCATGTACACTTGTAATATTTGTATTGTGTGACTATTTTATATTTTTCTAATTATTTCTGTTGAACTAAACTAAAAATCATGATGAAATAAAAACATTGTATTTTTTCATTTTCTTTTGTGACATTAATTCCTTCATTCAGGCTATCTTTATGTAAGATCTACTTGTGATGTTTTACAGTAGCTGTGGTACCAAGGTGGGAGCTGAGGGTATGGCCCAACTCATTATCCAATATATTACATTAAGAATAAACTGTTAATAATTCCTGGTGGGAACATCTTTCTATGTAACTATTCATGTCCTTAATCCAGTTCCCATTGGAGATGGAGTTAACCCTTAGCTGTATACAGGTCATCTAAATTGGTCATGCAAATCGAATTTGATGAACTAACATAAATGTGGCTGTGGACTTGTTAGGTATCCATAGTGTCTACAACTAATATAATTTGAAGGCTAATTAATTATTATTATGTTTGACTGCCCTTTTTCGTGTTTTTTATTAATGTGTTGAATGTCTGTGACATGACTGTCTGGTGATTGAATATCTTTGTTTTCACTTATTGGTATGTTTATCTGACTTGGCTCTCTGCAGTCATCCAGGGAGATGGAGTAGGTGGTGACGGAGAAGGCAGATGAAGACCAGCGTATGGTGTCTGGTGGGGGCATCCAGGAGGGAGTTCAGGCTGCATGGCTGGGCAAGGGACAGGGGGATATGCAGTGCACCATGGAGGGAGCTGCCAAACCTTCTGCTCCTGCTCCATCTGATGCAGCAATGACCACCATCGTGGATGCCTCAACCCAGACCATGCCCCCCCTGGGGGCAGGGAGATCACCCCTGAGATGACACATGCCCTGCTGGGTGGGATTGCAATGCGGACAAGATTTATTCGTGATGATTTGAGAGAGATGTGTGCAGTGACAGTGTGCCCAGCTGGCCTGTGTGCTATCAAGTGGTCTGTGTGCACTGGCACATTCAGCTGCCCCCTACTCCACGGCCTCCTCTGTGCCCCAGTCATCCTTTGGGGGGCCTTCCTTGCCAGTTTCCATCACGTCCCCTCTCTAAAATGCCACCCACATTGCCCAGTCTGGTGGTCAGCATGTCCATGCCTCACGAGGAAGTCCCAGCAAGTACAGAAGAGGCGGTCACTGTGCCTGCCCATGCACCTACAAAGGAACAGTTTTCAGTGGGACAGTTGGCACATCAGGACAGTGCTGGTACTGTACCCCCGTAGTGCAACATCCAGATGGTGGGGGTGCATGTGCATGGTATGCTTGGCCAGGCAACAGTTGTTTAGGAGCGGCCAGAGGCAATCCTGGCAGGGCACAACATCGGGAGGGAGGGAGCAAGAGATGCAGCAACATTTGTTTACCTGGTAGGAGGAGCACAGGCGATTTAGGCAATTGGTGTGCACTCGGATGTACTTTAGGATGCAGCTGATGACGGAGAGGCAGCGGGCTAGGATGGCATGCATTCCTAGGACCAGGGCAGAGGCATTGGAAGGAAGGACACTGAGGCAGGTTGCCACGCTGGAGGAGGCTTGCAGGGATGGGGAGGAAGTTGAGGGAGAGCCTGCAAGCCACCCAGGATAAAACAGTGGCCAACCTACAAGTGGAGGATGAGGAATGCAAGTCTGCCATGGAGGACGTGATGAGAGAGTATTGAGCCTGCTGCCTATGTGTACAGTTCATTGTGTACTTTTTATTTTGTGACTTTTTCGCAATTTTTTCCCTTGGACAATTCCTCCTTCCACGTAGTAGATTTTCGTAGTGTAAATACTGATAAAACAAGGATCACTTTATTCATCACACACTTGTTGTTTTCTCTTTGTTCATGCGCTGCATTTTCTCTACTTTAATTTTGGTATGCATTTGTTCTTTGACTGTCACATGGGTCAGGGGCCTAACTCTGGATGTGTGGCATCCGCTCATCAATTGTACAGTCGTTGGGCGTTAGGAGTGAGGGTGTGCCTCACAATGCATGGCCACCCACCTACACACATCAGCTACCAGCCAGTGGATGCTCTCATTTAATGCTGCATACCAGCTGCTGGAATGTTTCTTCTTCACATGAGAGTTTTTTAATATCAGGCTGTACACATCATCCATCTGCTTGGCTCACACACTCTCAGACTTCCTTCGCATCACCCGGACACATGCCTGTTTTCAACTTGTGTTGGTTGCAGGAGCTTAGAAAGTTATGCTTTCCTACCTGAGTCCCTTGCTTGTTACCATGCACTCCCATTACATGTAACTCTGTCCTATCAGTGATATTTAGGCCATTCACTTACGGGACTTTGAGGCCATTGCAATGGCACATGGGCACACTGATACATTGTTTTGTATTGGTTTACTGTGTCACGTGTACATGGTGCTTCCACTGTGTAGCTGCTGCTAAATTCTACTGTCATTTTGCTGTGCCACTGGTTGTGATGTACCAGGGAGTCCTACATACATCAGTGCCCCAGTTGTTAAGTCTTTGAGCTGGTATGTGGCCAGTGTGTGCTTCATGATTATGGCAGGCCAGTGGATTTGAGGTAAGTTGTTGGTCAACATTGGCCTGGTAGGGGTTGTGTGCAGGGCCAGGCTGTGGTGGTGTTGGAAGTGAAGGGGTCTGGTGGGTGGTTTCTGGACTTGAGGGGGCTTCCTGGGGTTGGTGTCGGAGTGAGGGGGCTGCTGGGTGATGTGAGGACCTGTAGGGCTGCCTGGGGGATGGTGTCAGAAGTGAGGGGGGCTGGTTGGTGGTGTGAGGATCGGTGGAGCTAATCCTAGTCTAGCCCAAATTTGATATACTCCCTTCCGTAACTCTCCATAACTCAGTTGTATTACTCCTGCCTCTTCAAATGCCAATCAAACAAAGAAGATGGTCCCTATTTAACACATTCAAAATGCCCATTTAGAATGGCTGACATGTTGCTGCTCACAACCTAGTGGCAACTGTGGCAAGGAGTCAGCAGGAAGAACATATAAAAAGCACAGAGGAACAGTGTTATTTATTTTTTTATATTCATGACCATCAGACCCGTCCATCTGGGCAATGGATAGTTCGAAAAGTGAGCAGTCAGAGAGAACAGTAATTTCTGAAGCATCCAAAGAGCATCAGGAATGCTGAGCGGAAGGTGAGGGATGTGCAGCGCCTTACAAAAGTGACTTTTTCCTCGGGTTACATAGTTTTCTTTAAGGTCTTTGAAAGCAGTGCTATCTCTCATGTTTCACCACAATTAGTAGGGGTTCTATGTATCTATGGCAGTAATTTTAAAAGCAGCCAGCAAAATGAGTGCAGACGACAGTGATTTCAATAAAAGCAAGGAGTTAAATGGGTGCAAGTGGGATTACAGGACAGCACTTTCAGTGTGGTTAGGGTAAATGCAGAAAAGAGACAGTAAATTATGTAAAGCAGGTGGAATGCCACATTGAGTCATTATAACAGTGAATTAGGCCTTCAATGGCAAAGCAGAATGTTTGCAAAAAGACAGTAGATTAAAAATGCACGGTGCACAAACATAAAGTTATGATAATTCCCATCTGTCTAAGGTTGCTTTGGTGAAAATAACCCAGATTAACTAACTACCCTTATTAAATGACCCCCAAATAACTAATTAGTTCTCCTGATTAACGTTGGAATGCAATGTCAGCGAACAAGGATAGAAATTCTGTCTTTGTTTTTTTTTTCTCTCTTTTCACTCCATGGAAAAGAAATATGCATTGCAAAAAAAAGAAAATGAATGGACTGTCTTTATGCATTCTGAACTTTCTTTGTCTGCACAGGAAGCAAAAGAGATGCATATGAACTCTAGAAGTTGCTGAGACATGTCAGAAAGAAGGCAGTTTTAGTCTTGATTGACAGGCAGGATAAATAAATAGGGGTGAGATAGAGGGTGTTGGTTCTTCTGCTTGCTGCCAGCTGCCGAGAGGGTTCAGAGGCGGCAAAGTCTGCTGGGAGTCAAGGCCATCTTTCCGGAAGTGCGAAGCGACAGTGCAGGCTTGCAACATTTCATCGCAGACAGGCACGAGTAGGAGAGGGGCCATGCTGATAGGCACAAAAACTGCAGAACCCCATATAAATCAAGTAGAATTGAGGAGAGCGTGGAATTAATGGGAATTATCTGTGTTCATACAGACAGGAATGTATCAGTAATTTCAACTGAATTATTCCTTTGTTTTCTTTCGCACATTGTGAACTAACAAAAATAAGAAAAGGTTGTGCAATGCGTGTTTATCTTTTTGTCTCTTAGGAAACCATGGCAGTGTAATTTATTGGTAAGACTTGTCAAATTTTTTGTTGTGATATTAATTCTGATTTTATTGCAATAATGGCATGTTCTTACAAATACACACACATAAAATGTGTGAAAATGGACTTGGTGTAAGGCTTTCTTTTATGTCTCTGTTGACTTCTCTTGAGCTGAGGGGAGGTAATTAAAAGGTTTTCTAGTGTCTACACCACGATGGTAAAGAAAAGCATTTACCACCGGAGGTAAAGTAAGAAATAAAAGGGACAATAAGAAAAACAAGTCAGAAAGCCTGTGTGTTTGTATAAGTGTGTTCAGCCATGCATGCTGCGACTGGACAGGGACCTTCAAGGGCATAAGCTGATGGTGTAATTAAGTCATCGCCACAATCTATGCACAATCTATGCACAATATATGCAAAAGATATACAATTTATGGCCACAGTTGGTTTCTTCTAAATGTGCTAAGCCTGGGTGTCCATGCCTATAGTCAACCCGAAATAGACCATAATTGTAAAGGGGGAAGGTTTGTCTCTTCATATAGGGCTGTGCTATGAATAGGCTCACCACTATACTAAAATACTGCCAAGTTAGATAATAGCCCAAGACAAAAACCCCTTACATAATTTGGTGCGTTGGCCCTGTGGGAACAGACTGTAAAGCAGCTACCGGGCGTGGCAAGTGTGTTCTACACGAACATTTATGCATTTAAAGGGAACCAATTCTGTGAGATTAGTGTAGCTCTGAACACTTTATCATTATGTCTCAAATTTAAGCCACATTTCCTGAACTGGTAAAATATCTGGTGGCAAAATTATATGCACATGGGGTGTGGCCATCAGCCATTGCCATTCTTTGGCGTGACCGCATTCATGGAGAATTGCAGTAAGAACCAGTGAATAAGATTTTTGAGGAAGACAGTATAATTCAAATCTGCCTTTTGAGATTATTTAGAGCTGCAGACAAAAATGTTGAGAAAGATGTAAAGCTCTGTGCCAAGGCCTGGTTTCTTTTAAGTCAGTCTCTGAAAATGCAGCAAAATGATGCTGAGACGATAAATAGACTACAAATCAAATTAAATGAAGCTGATGAGCAGGAGAAAAATCTAAAATCGGAATTAGAGTTATGTCAAAAAGGAATACAATCCAAGGGGAAGGAATTAGAAAAACAACTCTCTCAGAAAAGGAAACAATTTGAAGATAGCCAACAAGAGCTAAAACATCTGAAAGGGGTGGTAAGTGACTTCAGGCAAGACAAAGAGGATGTTATCTTAGAGGTGCAGACTTTCGAAAGGGATAACATGGAGAACGAAAGTGAGCTCCAAGCTATTGAACAAGAGCTAGCTAAAATGTTCCAGGGAAAGGACAAAAGGGACAGGGAATTTAATCAATGCCAAATGCAAATAAGTGAAATGTAGGGTGTGATTAATAAAATGGATGATGAAAATACGTATCTGTGTCAGGAGGCAGACCGGCTCCATAAAAAGTGCAAAGATTTGGAACAGCAAATATGTAATTTTAAATCTCAGGAAAAGCAACAAGGCACCACATTCAATGGGATTGAGGTTAGCCTCATTTCTACACGAGGGAATAATGTCCCCATGGCTATACCGGTTGCTGAACCTGGTGGTAATACGTTTGGGGGGGTTTGACTCACCCACTGGTGGTTGCCACCAGTCCCATACACCGGAGAAAAGGAATGAACAACAGAACAATGCAACTCCAAATATAGCGGCAAGTAGCCCTATCAAAATAATTAAATCAATCAAGGCCTTGATTAAGCCATTCAAAAAGGGAGGTGAGTGTTGTATACAGGACCACTTGGAAACAGTGCATGATATATTTAAAGCCCTACAATACCCTGGGAACAATATAGGCAGTACTTTCATTTAACTCTCGATGCTGCTTCTGCGAGCATTATCAGGGGTTTGAATTAACAAGAAAATATGTCATGGGCAGAATTTGAAAAAGAGGTTTGACATAATTTTTCACCATATCAGTCATTGCAGGATGAGAAAAGGCTGCATATACCATGACAGCAAAGCCAAATGTGTCACCTCGCCAGTTTCTCCAAGAATTAAAAAGAATATTCTCTTGCTTTGATGCATCTTTTAGTCCTAATTTGACTGAGTTTAAGACTGCCTACTTTTATGGCTTACAAAAAGACATTACATCACAGTTAATTTGCGAGTTTGATTGTGAGAAGTCACTGGAATGGATTGTAGAACAAGGCACTGTATATGAAGCCATATACTGTCAGAGTGGAGAGGGTGATAGGATTAAGGAGCCAAAATCAAAATCTAAAGACTCCTCGCTGACAGTAATGGAAATAAGATCTGCAAAAATGCCACTTGAATCAGCCCAAACTCAGGTCAGAAATAATATGACATCTGATCAGAGAGGCGCACCACAGAGACTGCCATCCCAAACAATGATGTTTCGGTCACATGATGCGAGCAATAGAGAGAGTTACATTAGTCCTAGGTAAATGGGAGACAGACCTAGGGTGGGATACCAGCCCGATATGTCAGGCATAAATAACAATCAAAGATAAAATCAAGATCAAAGAAACAATGGTCCATACCAGACATTGGGAGCACAGACAAGATTTGACCCCAATACTATGTTATATGGCAGTCAGGACAGACCAAGATATGTGGATCGGTTCATTGAAAATGGAAATCAGTATAGGGGGCAGTTCCCACAAAATGAAAGACAAAATATGAACTATGCCCTACATCACTATAATCAATCACCACCACCAAGGGATCACAACCAAAAAATGGTCACACCACGCTCTCCACCTCCCATGAATCAAGAGTCCAGAAACCACTCAAATAGAAATCAATCTCCTGAGCGATACCATAACAGATTCAACCAGGGTGAAAGTAATCAGTACCGTCCTATGCCACAAAGAGAAGATTCCAGGGAGATAGACAGATTTCAATAACTTGAGGCCCAAGTTAAAATGTTGTCTGAGCAAATAGGAAAACTCTGTGCAGTTCAAAAGCAGCCACAAAGTGAGGGTGCACAATGTCAAAGGAGTGATCTTATGCGTTCTGACAACAAGTGACTAAATACTAGCCCCTGTGATGACAAATGTACAGAATCCCATGAACCAGTTTTGTGTAATGGCCCTGAATTGCTTGCTGATTTAAATATGAAGATGGCCACAAATGAAAATGAGGCAGGGGATGCAGACACACATAAAAAGGAAGTTTGGTTTAATTTACCGTTGAATCAAACTATCGAAGTGTGTGCAAATGAAAAAGGGAAAGGAGAAAATAAACAAGGAATTCCAATCGAGCAGAGAGACAGATTCACAAAAGATATCACACGCCATGATAAAAACACCTGATAATGTGGTAGGATTAGTTGTCAAAACATCTTCCCTTGAGGATCAAAATGCTGATGAGACGCAGACAGGAAAAGTGAGTACTCAAAAGGAGGGCACAGGCCAGTCGCCTAAATAGTACTTCGAGCCACACATCTTTCAAGAGATTAAAAGGACTGATACCGTGCCAGATGCAAATAGGTGCTTGGAGTCTGAAAATGACAAGTTACCATGTAATGTTTATGAGCATGTTCAGTTAAAGAACTGCAGTGTGAATGCTGATGGTCCCCGAACAGAGGAGCAAACAGTGGCTACTCTCCAGATGACTTCTGAAAATGGGGAGATAGACAAAGATTCCTGAAATGAGATGGGCAAAAAGGAGGGAACAATATCCTTTCACTTGCCCCTGTGCTTGGCAAAAAGTGAGAGGGGCTTGAGAAAAGTGAGCCCTGAAATCAGCAGCAATTCACACTTTCTGTGTGTATTGGAAGAGGTTGAGGACAGGTATTATGCTCCCATTATTGTGGAAGAGAAGTGCAATATGTTTGCAATGATTGACACAGGTGCACAGGCCACAATCATGTCGAAGGAGTTGGTAAAGAGTGTCAATGAAGGGAGATCCCCATAAAATCACTTCAAGTGAGACAAAATGCAGGCCCCGTACATAATTTCAATGGTGAGGAGCTACCTATTGAAGGTGTCACAGAGGTTGACATAAAGATAGGAAAACTCAGGATGAGACAGGAAGTGTTGATCACATATATCAGTGAAATTCTATTCTTGATGGGGACAGATTGCCTGAAAAGGTTGTTGTCCCTCGTTGATGGAGTAAATGGTGCTCTGTAGTCTCTAACAAAAAAAAAACATTAAGGCCTAAGAAAGTAAAGTCACAAAAAAACAGTGTAAATGAATACCATACCCTTGCTAAATCAAATGATGCAGTGGAGATGTATCTTCAAAATGGCTGTGTGCCTAGTGTCATTGTCATCCTAATTTGTCAGGGTGAAATGCAAAGTGAAAAAGAGAAACAATCCATGCAGATTTATTTGGATCCTAGGAAAAAATTGCAAACTTAAATAGATGAAAATACATTGGGCCTCATTCCGAGGCTGGCGCTATCCATGGAGTAAAGAGCACCATGGTAAGCAACCATGGAGCTATTTACTCCATGGAAATCCGGCATGGTGAATGGAGTAATTACCGGTCCATTCCAAGGTTGGAGGGACCGGTAATTCCCCATTCACCATAACGGTTCCCCATCCCCATCCCTGCCCCCATAGGGCTCAATGGGAATGGGGAAGGAGTAAATTACGGCACGGTAAATTACGGTGCCGTAATTTACTCCAAGGTCCCTTTGCGGGTTGGATTTTTAACGCCTGCTAAAAGCAGGCGTTAAATGCCAACCCGCAAAAGGGAACTCGGAATATGGTGGTAAGTGTTAACGGTCACCGTTGCCATTAACGGTGACCGTTAACCCTTACCGCCAGCCTCGGAATGGGGCCCATTGCCCTTTTACTTAAAACACAAGAAGTGCAAGCAGAATGTTATCCCTGAGATAACCACAGAAAAACATATTACAACCCTTTCTGAAATACACATAGAAGATGAGCAACCATGGATCCATATTGTTGTAAATGGTCATTCTGAAATGATAAAGGCCACGTTAGCACTTGAACAGGAAAGGGTTTTTATTCATGAGAAACTATTCCAGCGAATGATGGAAAGAGAGGAGATCCTGAAATTCAGAATTAAACCAACACATATTTGGTTTAGATGAGCCAGACTCAGGGAATAGAATTGTAGGTAGATGCATGTGATAATGAAGACAATAAGAATGAGTTGAGAAAAATATTTATGGAATTTAAAGAGGTTTTTACCAAGAATGCTTATGATTGCGGCCTAACTGATTTGCATGTTGCCACATTACCAGAGGGATATGGTAGGGATCCGGTATTCGTGCGTCAATATCGGTTACTCTTGGCATGCCTGGAATCATTAGCAGAGATAATAAAAAATGTGGAATCCAGAGGAATCATCAGGCCCATTCATAGTACCTCCAACACTCCCATAGTGGAGGTATTAAAACAAAATGGTCAATGGCGTCTGTGTGCGGTGTCTGATGGCCGCTCCCATTTATTGATCAAGGCCTTGCACAGGTTCATGGGTCAAAAGTGTTTACCACATTAGACATTCCATCTGGGTACTGGTATGCCATTGGCTGAGGACATCCACAATTTGTTAGCATTTTCATTTTATAAAACTCAATACGCTTGGTCCAGAACACCATCTGGGTATGTCAATAGTGGTAGTGAATTTGGTATAGTTTTGAGAAAAGCACACCCAATGCAGCAGAAAAGGGAACAATAGTTTATGTGGATGATGTTTTGATTAAAAATGAAAGCCTGCAGAGTCAGTTTAATGAGATTAGACATGTGCTTGGCCAATTACAGAGAGCGGGAGCCAAGGTATCCTTGCAGAAGGCACAGTGGTGCAAAAAGAGAGTACATTTCTTAGGCCATGAAGTGACTGAGTATGGATTGAATCCACAAAAGAAAAAAAGTGGAAGCAATGCAGAAATTGAAAAATCCTACTAAAAGTTTACCAGGGATGGCGGGATATAACAGGACATTTATTGAGAATTATGCTGAGATCACTCAACCCTAAACTAAGTTACTGAAACAGAGTACACCTTGGAAATAGGAAAAAGAGCAATCAGAAGCAGTGGAGAGATTGAAAGAGTGTCTTATGAAGGCGCCATGCTTGGCCTATCCCATAAAGAACCAAGATTTCTTTGTGGAAATGGGGTTCACAGACCAATGTATGTCAGCTGTGTTATCTCTGAGGCATGATTTAAATCATAAAACTATCGCCTATGCGAGCAAGGCGTTAACTCACGTTGAAACTAAATTCAGTGAATGTGAAAAGGCTCTCCTTACCACTGTCTGGGCGTTGCAGCATTTCCGTCCCATTATTCAGGGAGAAAAAGGGACAATTGAAACAAATCACCAACCTTTGTAATTTCTACAAAGTAAAGGATTAGATCAGGTAATCTGGCACAGTCTAGGATTACTTCATGGACACTGGCATTACAGGGATTCCCTGTGGAAGTAAGATATGGACAGAATAAAAAGAGCCCAATTGCTCAAGGGATAGCAGATCTGCATGATTGTGCAGCTAAATGTGCCTCTGATGAAATAGAGATAGAGCCCAGTTTGAATGCATTCGAACAATCACCACACAAAGCTTTTAATGAAAATGTGGGCAAAGACTTGCCAACAGTGTATGTAGATGGATGTGTGTCTCATATAGAAAATGATACTGAAAAGCAACTGTTGACAGGGATAGGAAATGTCTGGATAAGCTGTAAAGATATTCCTAGAGTAGGGATGCGAATTGGAGCCAGAAGTAGGCAAATAGCAGAGTTTGCTGCCATTTATAAGGCGGTTGGTACCACAGTTGAAAACAAATTCAAAGAAATGATCCTAGTAACTGATTCTGATTATGCCCGAAACTGTTTTTTGGAGTATTTACTGCTGTTTTACTACTCGGCTGGAAGGCTAAGGGTATGATCAAATATAACAAAAGGCCCCTGAAACATGGGAAAATGATCCAAGCTATAGATAAATTAGCGTCAGAGAATGGTTTAATAATACACTGGAGGAACATTTGTGGACATTTAAAGACACCAGAAGAGGATAAGGTGGGAAATGACAAAGCAGAACAAGTAGCCAATATTGGGGCTGTAATGGGAGAATTATTACCCATTGAACACCTAATTGGTGAAATACAGGTGGATGCAGTTACATGCTCAAAATCTCAAAAAGAGGTTGAACAGCCTGTGGTACAATGGAGCTATGATACGCCAGATCAAGACTTGACTGAAGCACAAAAAGAAGACCTAGTGTTAGGTATATTGTACAAGCATTTGGTAGATCCAGAACAAAATCCTCTATCTGAAAATGATTGCAAAGGAAAGGAAGGGCTGAGAGTGTTGTTAAAGAACAAAAAGAGAATAAATCTGCAGGATGGTTTGATGATTAGGGAATCTTTAACAGGTCAGATACAGTGGGTAGTGCCTCTGTCATTCAGAGGGCTAATGTTACACCACATGCATGACGCAATAACTGCAGAACACAGGGGTTCACAAAAAACTTGGAAAATATTGAAGGACTATGCTTACTGGCCGCATATGTCCCAAGATGTGGAACTGTACACCAGGGGGTGTCTGGTATGTGCACAATTGAATCCTCCTTCACCAATGCATAGAGCTCCATTAATGAAAAGAGGTTTAACCATTCTATAGTTGGATTTGCAAATCGACTATGTTGGGCCTGTAAAAAGATTGGCCAGAGGAAATCGATATTTGTTAACAGTGGTATGTTTAATGTCGAAGTGGGTGGAGTGCATTCCTGCACCAGACTGTAGTGCACAAACAGCAGCCACATTACTGGTAAATCACATATTTTCAAGGTTCAGGTTACCCCAAAGGATAGAATCAGACAGGGGAAGTCATTTCACTAGTGCCTTGATGAGCAAGGTATGGCAGATATTGGGGGTAAAGAGGAAATTGCACATATCCTATAGGCCGTCTTCCTCAGGGAATGTAGAGAGAAGCAACAGATCTATAGTAGAGATACTAAAAAAGTTTGTAGCTGAGGCAGGTTAGAGTTGGGATATACGGTTACCTTTAGTATTAATGGCCATTAGGTTGACTCCTGCTAAAGCGACAGGCATCAGCTCTCATGAAATACTGAAAGGAAGAAAAATGGTACTGCCACAACATTTATTGTACAGGACACACCAGCAAGCACTTGAGAGTGCCTCCACAGTTCACGAATATGTGGAGGAATTGAGCAAGCACTTGCAACATGCATTAGCATTTGTACAGCAGAATCTGGAGAGAGCTGCTTGAAGTGCAAAAAACCTATTATGATAAAAAGACATCTGTAAAAGAATATAAAATAGGCGATCAAGTATACAAATACCACTTTGTGAAGAACAGGCATACAAATTCTAAATTTCTCGCTGCATGGCAAGGGCCGTTTAAGATTGTAGATAAAATATCCCCTGTTGTGTATAACATTATCAAGAAGGAGGGTGAAATGGTGAAAGAGCAATTTGTTCATGTCAACCAAATTAAGTCCTGCCACCCAAAACATGAAGTAAGAAGGCTTGAGCGAGTTGAGACTAATTCAATATATTGAATGCAATGAAAATAAAGCTGTAATTAAGATAATAATCATAAAAGCACAGTGAGTTTGTCGATTGGCAGATACATTGAATAGAGACTGATTCACAATGCTTGTAACCTAATAACATGAGGGCATGTGTAAGGTAGTATACACTTCACTCCATGAGTAATCAAAAATATGGTCTGGTGAGAAAGGAGAAGCAAACAGAAGTGCCACATGTAACCTTTAAAAATGGTCCATTATTTTCATGAAGAGGCGCTGAATCAGACTGAGCTATCATAATATTGTGTAGTAAGATTTTTCTGCATGGGTCTCATATAAAGCAATGATATATGGCAAAAGGGAATGGAGTTGTAAAATATTATAGAGGGGCGTGTATTTGGTTGGGAATTATTGTG